>NC_133931.1:127527620-128187620 GCF_031877795.1 Strix aluco
ACCCTTTTGTCTCTCCTACTTTTCCTCCTCTCTTTTTGGAATGTGCTCGCTTTTACTCCTGTATTAAATGGCTTAAAATATTGTGTACAAACCTTATCTTGCATCGTCTTTAAATCATCACAGCTACAAAACCAATGGAACAATATTTTATTGTATTATATTTAAAAATAGAACTGCATACTTGTGATCTTCAGTGTTATTCTTATGATGTATTACAGATTTTGTTCCGTTTAAGTTATGCTCATAAGTTATGAGGTAATATCCTTCATAAACTCTAGGCTTTGAGTCTTGGTCTCCAGGCGTTCAGGTCATTCTGTTTTTCAGCTGGTGTTTCTCGCCAGCGGTTCATTCTCAGGAACAAAAGCAATAGAATAAAATCATTTGTACATAGACCATTCCAGTTCAGTATGTTTTACTACAGACCAGCATTTTCATATATAAGCTTATATATTGCATTACGTTATTTTTATCTGAACTTTTGGTAACACTCTTGAAATATTTCCCGGTCAAGGCCCAAAGAGTTTAGTAGTTTATTTTTTCTATGTGTGTAGATAACAGAAAACATTCATTTTACTCTTGAATATTTTGTGAAACTTGTAAATTTCACTAATATCTCTATTTGCCATTTGTACCTCTTCAACAATTCTTCATTTCTTATTTTTGCTCTATGAAGACTTTATTCTAATTTTTCCTCTGAAAGCTTTTATATGCCAAACTTATTTTGCTATACTAGCAGATGATACGTTTTAATAGTAATATTTGGTTAAGCAGCCTGAGAGTATAAACATATAGAGGAAACTCATAATCTTCATTGCACTCATTGTGATCATTAAGAAAAGTCCTACTTCGAACTCTGCAATATCACAGCCTAGAGTTGGCCAGCACTAGTTACAATGCTTGCATTCTGAGGAACAAGAGTGCTACTGTAGAAATTCAATCTGCCTTGGTTAAAATAAATTGCTGTCTTTTGAGAGCTCTTAACTTTAGAAAGAGCTCCTGTTGTCTGACCAAGAGCAGGACAACACTCAATCTTGTGCAGCGTTTTTTCACATTGAGCATTTTGATATATGTATGCTTTTTTCATTAAACTTGATCATATT
Organism: Strix aluco; assembly: GCF_031877795.1. Taxonomy (NCBI): domain Eukaryota; kingdom Metazoa; phylum Chordata; class Aves; order Strigiformes; family Strigidae; genus Strix; species Strix aluco. The sequence continues at coordinate 127,528,721 of NC_133931.1, forward strand.
TCCTTCCTTTTTAACTTATTTCTATAGTAAATGCTTTTGTCGCCATTTCTTTTACTCTTCCTGTTTTTGAGTATTTGTAGCAGGATCATTTTTGCCTCGTGGTGATTAAGAGTTTGAGGCTGATGTATGCTGTGTAGATGTGGCACTTACAGACATGGTTTAGTGGTGGACTTGGCAGTGTTAAGTTTATGGTTGGACTCTATGATCTTCCAACCTAAATGATTCTGTGATTCTGTGCAGTTTAGTACTTTGACTCTTAAAATAAGTCTGGTTAATATTCATAAATTGATACTGCCTTTGTTTATCTTGAGAGAATTGCTGTTTGCAAGCAGTGCCTTTAATAAGTCTTTGCTGCAGTGGACTCTCACGGTACTTTAAAAATGGCTGCAAGAGAGCAAACAGTAAAATAATCTGCAAGACTCAAAAAAATAGGTGATAAATACCAGCACCTGCTGTGAATATTCTGTCTAACTTCCTATTGTCTATATACTATTTTATATATACTGAATACTGTGTTTTGACTGATTTTATACATTTGAAGTTATTTTTACATATTTTTAAAGATTCAGAACAAAAGCATAGAAGTCCACACAGAAAGGGTGAAATTTCAGGTTGCTATAGGATAAAGATTTGTGGGAAAAGCCTCAACATAGAAACCTACATAATATGCCAAAATTTCACTATTAGCAACTTGTCTGTAGATGTGTGGTTTTGTCATCTTTGCTCAGCATGTTTATTTAATAATAACAACACTGCTGCTGAGTTGTGTGGTGGTAACATATAGGAGTTGTCCAAACAGGAATTTACACAAACCTGACACAGTGTTGTAAGTGTATGCATTTGCTTTTAGTTACTGTGTGCATAGTTGCTAATATAAACTGTGCCTTGTTATGAAGCTTCTATGAAAGCATGCAAGAAGTCCTTCTGAATAAGGAGGTGATGTAGTGTAACTGGCTAACCTCATAAGAACTTGCTAGATCACTGTTTCAGTTTCCTCAGATCAACAAGATGTACCCCATGGAATTAGGGGAATCACATGGGGAAGTGACTACTGGACAAGATACTTGAAATTGTCAAGAGCTTTGGGTTATCAAAGTGGTTATTCCTATAGACCCCTTAGAGAGGAGGGTGACAGGGGAGATCCCAGGGTAGAAAAGTTGATTTTCTACTTGCATGAACACTGGGGGAATTCATCATCTTGAGAAAAGTTTCTTGAAAATAGTTTTGTTTGCTGTGGTGCCTTACCACCTTCTCTTACAAAATTGCTGTGCATCTATCTCCTCTCTAAAAATTTCTTACTGAACTCGTCATTTTCTTTCCTTGTTTTGTGGGAAGTTTTGGCTCTTTGGTTGCTGTTACGTGCCCTTGTGAAACTGCTTGTCTAAGCAGTGCAGGTACCACCAGGATAAAAACTGTATTGTAAAAATAGACCTGTTGACAATGTTATCTGTGAATTCACATAAATGTATGTGTACCATGAATAATTATTTAATTTGCTGTGCAGTTTGGCATTTCAAATAACATGGCATTTGGCTTCAAACTCCTGAGTACATTCACTATGGAGATAAGTAACATTAGCTATTTGCTTCAGGTCACAGATAGTCAAACTTGTTGTAAAGCAACATTTTACTATTGCCTAATATTTTGTGGATTAGAGGATTTATGGGTTAACAAGCAATCTGACTTGTTTCTAGAATTATTCTACAGCAGTATTAAGTGTAGGTTGGAGGTTGTCTTGTACTACTGGAAAAAGGCTGATCTTGTCTTGGAGCCTGAAGAACCATGTACTTCCCTTATTTCTGTATGACTTGGGCAGATGATTGACAATATTGACACATTAGTTTCCTCATTTCTAGAATTTTAGAAAACTGGTCTGCTTCATGGGAGGCAAAACTAATTTGAACATGTAAGGTACTCAGTTAACACATTTTCTGTAATTTAAAAATCATAAATCACTAGAAACTGTAAGGCAGTAGAAAACAGAATAACTAGGTGTTATGTTTTACCTGGAAGCATATAATGGAGTTAACATGTCTGGTTCTTAGTTCATTCTGCAAAAGTATAGGGGGAGGAATTTCAAATTGAAAAAAAAAAAAAAAAATGGGAGGTGGAGGGAGGACATCACATTCCCATAGTTGGTTTGCAAAATAATTGGACTGTTAATTACCATCATGCTGGCAGAAAGAATCTTAAGAATGCAGTTGCTTTTTTTTATTGCTTTTGCAGAAAGATTCTCATTTCAACTTTCTTCTGTTCCTAAATACTTCTCGATAAATTTCTAAGTTGTTTCTCCTAGGAAAAATTAACAGTTTCAGATGCTTTATGAAAATTGCAATCTGTTGGTCACTTGAAGTAGAATGTCAGTGTGGTCAGGACTGTTTGTCCTGGTTTTCTTTCTGTACCTTAAGGAATTGCATTTAATAGACTGAGTTTTATTGCTTTTTGTATTCACAGGACTGTGCTAAAGAATAATGACTTGAGATCAAGACAAGAATTAACTACTCACCTCACCAATCAGTGGCCTTCCCCAGGAGCTCTGGATGTCAATGCTGTTGCCTTGGACACTCTACTCTATAGAAAGCACAATCAACAGTGGGATGAGTAAGTTGAATATTTATTTTGATTCACCTTTAGAGGAACAGGGAAACTCAAAATTATGCATTTCCCTTAGCATATTCTGAAAGGTATCCTATTGGAATTACTTGTTAGGATGTGCAAAGACCACCTGGCAAAAAAAATCAGTTTCTGTTGCCTACCATAAAAATTTCCTTCCTTTGGATTAATTTTAAAAAAATAAGAGGGAATGATTGCTTTAGGAAAAAAATGGTTTAGGAAACAAACAAAAAGGTGGTGTTTAAGAGAAGAAAGATTAACTGCCTGGGGTTTTTAGAAAACTTTTTAAGGTGAATTGAAGATATTGAGTTAGATCTTTAAATGTGTTACTATTAAGTATTACTTGCTTTGCAGGAAAAGTTTTCAAAGTCTGGACCAACTTTCAGCAGAAGGTAGTCTTTCTCAATCCTCTCTGGATCCAGGTCACTCACAGGATGGGAAGCAGGATGGAATGAACTTGTTAAATGAAGGTACCAGAGCCGGTCCAGTGGCTTCATTTTATTTTGTTCTTCATAGCTCTGCACTTCAGTCCCTGTAAGATTAATTTTCAATGTGAACAATGTATGCATTGAACGGCACATTGTTTTCATTTTTATGCACATTGTTTCAGTTTCCCTAAGTACTATACTTCAAATAAGTTTGGATTTATGAAGATCCGATCCCCCCCCCCCCCCAATTATAATACTTTGTGCTGTATTTAAAGCTAAGCTTAAAATATATTGCATATCTTCCTTCTCCGTCAGAGAACCAGAGACAGTTCAGTTACAAGGAGGATCTTCTGTCATCTTTCTGCTATAACTAACTTAAATCTTTTGAGCTCTTTAAGTTTCCTTTTTTGTTTCTTAAAAGGAGGATTAAAGGCACTGGATTTGCAACTACCACTGTCATGCTTACATCTTGCATTCAACATCTGTCTGTGGAGATGCAGCCTGACAGTGTTGCTGTTAACATAGAGAGAGGAACATGATATGAACCACGCTAGTATATAAATGTAATACACACACATCCCCTTTCAAAATCTGTACTCTCATCAAAGTTGAGCTGCTCCATCTTGTGGGCAATTGTGAAAAGCAGAAAAATGCTGGAAGACCTCTGAAATAGTACTATTTTGGTACAGGACATAAATTGCTATAAAAAATTCCTTTTGTATCTCATCAAATGTTAACTTTAAATAGACTTGACAATACAGAGCCTTAGTAGTTCGTAACTGTAGAATTTCTTGGTTTTAAAATATCACAGATGTGAAATTTACAACTTTTTAAAAAAACTGTAAACAGTCTTAAAATCTAAACTGTTTAAAGTTTTAGCTTAGAGAAAGTGAAATAGAATCAGCATGGCTATTATGAAGAGAGTTCTTGTGCAGATCTACTTTCAACTGCTTTTTTGCAATATTAATCATTTGAATTTATGCTTTGTCTTCTGTTCTGTAGATTAAAGTGTGGCAAAACTGCTGATAATAGTTTTAGGTTTTTATTTCAAGACTCTATCTTTAAAGGTAGCATAACATCTCACTTCTAGATTAGTGAGGTTCATCAGTACCTAAGCTTCAATGTAATTTTGTAAAATGATATATGATCCTGCTATTAAAATACCTCTGGTCTAACTTTCAGTATGGCAATCTTTAATTAAAAGATTAGAAGCAGTAAACATTCACATTACTATAAAGCCCACTCACATAGTCAGATTTTTAGTTTCACACTTACTGAAATCAAGGCCTGTGCCCAAACAGTGTTATACTGTTCTTTGTGTGGTTTATGATCTCAGATTGAATGCAGTCTTTAAAGGGTAGTTTTTATGGGAATAAAGATTTTTTTTTTTTTCTAAAAATGAAGATTTTTAAAAGAGTTAATCTAGTTCATTCTTTAGGGAAAGCTATTTGGTCACTTGAAAAAAGCTCAGTAGAGGTGAGACCTAAAATCTACTGGAAACTACTAATAAGGACCATAAATTGTGCAAGAGACTTACATCTCACTTTTTTTTTTCCATAACGAGTTGTTGGGCAGGGTGCAGTTTGGGTTGTTTGGTTTTTTCTTACATCCTTCTCATGAGAATAAAACTTTGCTGTCAGGAACAGGAGACACAATTTTAAGAAACACTACTTTATGGATATGATGGTAAAAAAAAAAATCTGGTAGACTGGCTTGTCAATAAAATCTTGTGCCTGTGACCTTTTTAAGCTAATTTTAATCTCTAGTTTAAGGTGATCTTTTCCATTCTGCAGGTGAGCCATGAGGAGGAAATAGGGAGATGCTGGTAGATCAAATTCTTTATAATGTAATTTATTAGTGGACTTTGCACAAAATAACTTGAACGGATATTCTGAGAAGGGAAGACATAAAATAAATAGAGGAATTGTGCAATGCAGTCTTATACCTGTAGGTATGTTTCATGTTAACTGTCAAGTGTGTTTGGGATGACAGGGCAGATACTCATGCTGCCACTCCTGCACTTTAGGGCTTTTTCCAATGGTCAGAGCCTAATGCACTTCAAATTGCCAAGGTTTAAAAAACAAAACATCTTTATTTTTAAAGAACTATATCCTGATTCCAGTTAATTCTACTCCTTTCTGAGGGATTTAAAATTAGATCTCTGGTACTGATGTTGCATTAGTAACATCACATCCATTTATATATAATTTACTAGACTAAAACCTGTGCTTGAATTAGTAACTTCAGTTCACGGGGCGGTCAGTGGAGCCTCTCAATCTCCTTCTGTAGGAGGCTGACTACAGCTCAGCCTGTAATGCACGGGTAGGGCTCTCTTCACCACCTGGACAGGGAAGGTGTGGCATAAATGATGTGTCTTCCTAATTGCATTTATGAAGTATGAGTGTGCTGAAGAAGTAACATGTAATGAAACAGGTTTTTTCCATTCCCTCGTTTTGTGGTCAGGTAATGTTGTGCTGTAAAAATTACTAGCTTAATTCTTGTTTTCCTTAACAGGAAAAGAAGACACTCCATCATTGCTTGGTCTTTGTGGCTCTCTTACTTCAGTAGCAAGCTACAAATCTCTCACAAGTCTGAAATCAAGTGAATATCTTGCAAGTCCCACAACAGAGATGACAAGTCCAGGCCTAACACCATCTTGAGATACACACAAGAAGGAAGAGCTTTGTGTTGTACACATTTGGTTTATGTTCCATAAAATGACTTGCAATGAAGACTGCTAGTTCCAAGTTAAAAAATAAGCTGCTTTATTTTTTCTTTTTGTGGTTAGCTGTTTAATTCACAAATTCTGTCACTTTTCATTCAAACTTTTTTCCCCCCAGAGGACTTTTCAAATTTTCTATTTTAGTCTTGAATTATTTAAAGCTCTTGGTCAGGTACAGGACATATAATCTGATGCTTATGACTGATTTTTAAAATTAAACAGTTGGAAATCAGTCCCCTACTTAACTGCCATGACCTTTGTTTCTCCATGCAATGGCCTGGCCCTACTCTAGCCATGGTGCTTCTCTACATTGCTTTAAGTATCTATCAACTCTGGCAGAACAGACAGGGAATCCTTAACACCAGTCTTTGTAGGCAAATAAATATTTTACCTAAAAATCCAGCTTTTCATCTGTGTATGTTGCATAGGACCTCAAATAGCATATTTAACCTATCAACAGCTCTTCTCGAGTTTACTCAATGTTAGATTTTGCATTCTTGTTAGTATCATGACACTTAGGAGATGTCTGAGTCGCACTGAAGAACCACACTGAAACACTCATATTATTCTTGAAGTTGCATGTGAATAACAAATGTAAATTGATCATCTAAATCAAGCGTACTTAGCAATTTGTAAACGTTGAGGAAACTCACTAAATGCTTTTGAGTGACCTGAGTTACAGATAATCGAACATTATACAAGAAATTTCTTCGTTCATTGGCCTTGCTGGAAAGATGGGGACTAAGGACGGTGGGGTTAGCACCTTGGGAAGTTTGGATTGTGTGATTATTGGCAAGATCCCAAAGAGAGTGAAAAAGGGGAAACAAAGACAATGTAATGACAGTTTTCTCATGTTAAAGATTTTTCTCATTCTTGTAGTAGTGCAATAGGTATTTTTCTTGATTAGGTAATACGACAGAACTTATATGAGTCAGTTTTCTCAAATTACTTGCCATTGATTTAAATTCCTGATAGGAAGAAAAAAAAAGAGACATTTTTTAAATGAAACTAACTTTCCAGATTACCCTACAGTTTCAAAGTTTGCAAATTAATTTTTGAATTGCAAACTATATTCTTAATTCTTTGTAAGATACAATGGATCCTTTATGAATTTTGCTAATCAAGGTAGTGCTTATCAGTATGATTAGTAACTTTTTAAACAAAACTTAAATGCATGTAAGTACGTTGTATTTATAAGTGCTAGGGAAAATGCTTTTTTGTGCCAAAGAAGTTTCATAAATTGTTTACATGAGTAGCTGCAATACAAGACAGATTTTTAATTATTGCTTACTCTTAGGTGTTTACCGTATGTCACTACACTCTGTACAGTTTTAGTTGATTTGCCTCTTGTAATGGTACCTTGGCACTACTACTACAATCTGGTCATCTTAGGGTGGGCTTGAAAGAAAGAGGATTTATTCTTACTTTACTAAAAACTACAGGAAATGTTTAGCCATTGTAAGTATGAGGCTACGCATCTCTAGAACTCAAGGCACTGTTGGATTTAGCTGGAGGAGATTCAAGATACATCTCCTCAACTCTCCAGTTCACAGTGCTGGGGGTCACTGCATCCATGGCAGGGTAGACAACTACTGATGCCGTTTTAATAAGGATTTTTAAAGCAGTTTAGCAAAATCCACCAAATCTTGTCTTTCAAGCCCTCATGTACCCACCCAGTTAATTTCTCTGTAATAAACTCTGACCATTAAATCCTTTCATACGCTGTCAGAATGTCCATTACTTCATATAACTTTTTTTATCATATTAAGCACCTGTTCTCTCATGGCAGTTGAGTAACATTATATTTGTAAACTAGAGATGCGTTTTTACTACAAATACAGTGAGGGAATCCAGATTCCACAAGTTAACATTCTCCATCAAGGTACAGTGATTGAATTCATCATCTTTGCTGTTAAACACTTCTACATCCCACTGCATCAGTATTTGGAGGGGGCTATAGCCATGATCTTCAGTCATGTTTGCTGACGGCTCTTTTCTTGGAGCTACTGGTGTGAAATTCATGTGTCATTTAACTGAAGTCTTTTATGTAGTCTGACACCACTGTGAGTTTCCGGGTGTCATTTTGTGCATGGGAAATCAGTTTTGTGTGTCTTTCTCAGTTCTAAACATTAATCATTTTTCAAAAAAAATGAAAATGCCAAAACTGTTTTGTTGCCTTGACGTTCCATAAATGTTGCATGTAAATTAAACATTTTGTATCATCACTAATTACTATTTTTTGTCTCTGTTTTAATCATACAGGATAAAAAAAAGACTATTTGGCAAATTGCAGTATTACTGAGCTTATAGCAAATTCTTTTCTTGCCAAACACAGAGGCTTTGGTTTTGTTGCTGTACTTCATTCAATGAGGTCCAAAAGATGCTGTTACTTTCTTTCTCTTTGGCCTTATTATGAGGTGGTTGTGCAAAATTACTTTGAAAATCCCTGTGGGGGAACAGCATCAAACATCTCCTTTGGCAGTACCTCTTGCCTTCACCGTGTGCTGTAACTTTGCACTTAACGTCTTTACAACTAGAGCATTTTTCAGTGTGTAATGGATTTTCACCAAGGCCAAACATATGCTGGGACACCTTCTTCATAGCAGAATAGGGCTGAAGTCCATTTCTTGGGTAAAACACACCTGGAAGTTGGTGTCTTAATGACCTGACTCCTGAGTTGCTTTTGTACCAGCACACCCGTCATTAAAATATGCAAAAAATAAAATTCAACCACTTTATTGAAAATGCATGGAAGAAGAGATATAGTGAGGGTAGTTAAAAATAATTTAAATTTTAAAAAATCAGACAGAGGAAGCTCTGCTTCAAAAATCAAGTGCCTGGTTGCACCAGGGGAGGTGCTGCAACTGTTCAGGCCATGAGTGTGCAGCACATGGTAGCAGACGGGGGCTGCATCTATAGTAGTAAACTAAATGTGCTGTTCCCTTCAGACAGATGCATGGCTGAGTCAAACTGGCATGGAACCACCTGTGTTTATGCCAGCAAACTTGGCCTTTAAAACTGGGTGCTCCCTCCAAACTGTGTGTGGGGAATGCTCCCCGGAGGGAGCCTGGCCCTGCCTTGGTGCTTCATGATGGTGACAGCATGCAGCTCCCAAAACCACGCGAGGGAGCATTCCTCCAGAGCACCTGTACAGTGCCTGCCTGGGGCTGCTTTCATTTCTTACAGCGTTACCTTAACTACAAAGCCGCTGCAGCACCTACCAACATATTCACCATGCTCTCTGGGTTTCTAATGAGCATGATGTACTTCTTCCAGTTTGACCTAAAGCAGTTTTCGTTTTAAATAAACCTGAGAAGAAGCCGAAGACTATTTTATAATGTGCATATACACAAAATATAGAGCTGCAAATAACAAACGTGCCCAGAATTAAACATGCATTAAGCAAGAATATGTAAGCATTTATTAAATTAATTCTGTATCAACCTCCTTATGGAGGAATAATCATATCATACAATTGGAAGCCTAGAACATTTTCTAAACATCATTTTAAATACCCCCCAAAAAATGTTTAGTTGGACTGAAAATTAACACAGTGGCAGTGGTTATGTTGTTCTGTCCAGCCTCAAATTTTTTCCCCTTTTAATCATCACTGAAGAACGGTCAGCACCTTGGTTTTGTTTTTTTTTTCTTCTCATTTCTTTTTTCTCTCTAGCTACAAGAGAAGTCACAACATCTTCAATGATAGTTTAAGGGTCGTGCATTTTCTTAGTCTTAAGAAAAAAGTGAATTTATCCTCTGTGAAACAGTTAAAAGTGAAGTTGTGTTTAGTTACCAAATGTAATGGCATAAATTCACTGGGAATTCTAAAAAATGCCTTGATAGATTCAAATTTGGCACAACTTTCACCATATATTTTGACTTCATACAATCCAATGAAGGATAATTATGGACATTGGTTCATTTTTTCATTTAAATGAGAAAAGGAAGACTTTTCCATGTTCACATGCGCTGATCATTATAGCACAAGCAGGAGCAACTTTAAACAGCTGTGGAATAACACCTGCCCGGAAGAGAAAGGGAAGTATTCACGATCATTTGTTTTTAGACTGAAGTGCTGTAGTACCACTTAGTGCTCATCGCATGCTGGTGCTGTAGTATATCAGTGTAGAACTGGGATTCTACCTGTCCACAATACTGAAATCACTGGCTGTAGGTACTACCACTGTAATAATCTTATGTGCTCACGTGTGCCACCCCGTGCTCACGTGTGCCACCCCATGTGGCTGGCCTGCTAGCCTCAAGGACACTGTGTCTGCCCCTTCTGTCTCTCCGCAGAGGCAGAGCACCTTGACCTGCAGGGCTACTTTGCTGTGGTACGGAAGGGGTGACCCTGGGGACGGACTGTGGGCCCTTCCCTAAGTGTCAGTGCAAACTTGCTACTCCTGTGGGACAAGCAGAGGCTTGTGACCTCTCAGGTGGGACAAGAAGAGGTTCAGGAAGCCCTGAATCCTGAAATGCTTAAGGTCAGGGAGGAAAGGGCTCGAGTACTGTGCTGTAGGTACGTGTCTCAGCCCTTCAAGCCAACGGTTAAGTAAAAAGTGTGATTCCCCTGCCACTACCTCCTAAGACCTACAGCACCTTTACTAAAATGAAAGGATCCTGGTCACATGTATAAACACTAGAATTTAGGCCTTAAATGTCTCTCATTACAATCAACCAATCTTGTCAGTGGAGTTTAGAAAGTGATTCAGTTTACCTAGAAGTAGGAAAATAAGGCTGAATGCACTTGTCTACACATAGCCATCTACTTCCACTTGAAACACAAAGACATCTGCGTGGAGCTAGCGCAGATGACACATGACCTATGGAAAACTTGTGTCCCTCTGGAACAGTAGGAGGAAGCCAAGCAGAATACCCCCCGTCATCTCACCTACGTGTGGGCGACTGAACTGAGATAGTGGCTGATCAGGAGAACATCTCCACACCCCGTTACTCATGCATCAGGACCTAAATGTAGGTATCCTAATCTATGAACTAAATTCCACCCAAAATGTCTAATAATGTTGATACTTTGTGGTGGCTTGCATTCTGCTGGCATCAGTGCTCTGAAATTAGCAAATCCTGTTACCCAGGATGACCCATGTCATCACCGTACAGCAAGTAAAGCAATTTAATCTCTTTCAGCAAACACAAGTCTTGGGAGTCTTCAACCAACTGGGTAGCCACTCCCACAGGGAACCCCAGTGAGCCAGTGCGGTGTTGTCAAGACTGGTAAGTATCCTGGGCTTAGAATGTCTCTTGCAGTTGTTTGTTTAAGTATGAACTACTGTAGGCTTTTATCTCGATATCATTTTAACCTCAATATCTTGTCATTTCCTCCTTAGGCTGCCAGAGTCACACAGGACAACACGTGTGCATTACAAAGGACGTCTGTGCATGGCAACAACAGAGCGTCACCCCAGCCATTCCACAGAGCGAGAGGAGAGCGGCCTCGCCCCTCAGGTAGACTTACTGAAGACAGAAGGTCATGGGAATCTCTTCCCCTACAGCCTGGGAGAAAGGCATGGGGGGAGCTGAACGACAAGTAGCGGGGAAGTAAGGAAGCTTAGGGAGAGGAGCACCCTGAGGTGGATGTGCAGGAAGTCACGAGCACTTTGTGACTGTGAGCATTTGATATACGTTCAAGGTTGAATTACCAACCTCCACTTGTCATACGTAGAAAGGAGGATATTCAAAAGCAAAACACTTTAAAACCAGTCAGTTAAGAAGGGATACTGTTTTAGTCTGGTGATACTTGGGCTAGTAAATTACTGATAGAACTACCTGAATGTTCATATTCAACAATGGCAGGGTTTCACCCCCAGGCAAAGACTTGCTTGTGTTTAATGAATCATAGTAGTTCTTCACAAAAAGTTATGCACCAGTAATCAGAATTCTTGAGGATGTGTAATCAGCTTGAACATTCACACTGTGAATATCCATTTGTATTGTCATGTGAGGCTGGAAACTCTTATTCTCTCAGCTCCTGTCCCGTGTGGCGGCAATCCCAGACTGCCTTTGCCCGTACTCAGGTACACAGAGTGGGAAATCACCACCCGTGTTTCCTCTTAACTCCCACTCAGCCACAATACAGGAGAAGGAGAGAAGGTAGATAGTGAGTGCGCTTGTGGATGGCAGGTCTCAAAGAACTCACTCCATTAACTGATAATCAGAGAACAGCATACATGTGCACCGCCAAAATGTAACACAGTAACCTCCGTATTCGTATTTACTTGGACATGAATCATGGATGGAGCAGTGTGAAGCAAAACTTAAAAGCATTCACCATGAAATGCATTTGAATGATGAAAGAATGTTTAGTTAGAGGTAGGTTGGAGGAACCTCATACGAGGCCATCATCCAGGAAAAAGCACTCTATTTCATTTGATATGGGCTGAAATGACCGCAGGCATCTTGCTAAACACTCTGATGTTTATTAAGACAAACCTGATAATGGTGATGAACCACAGTGAAGCACAAGTGTTCTGGAAGGTAAGATATAAAATATTACTTTCTGTAAGGTACAAAAATATCTAGAAGAGCCAAAGCAACATACCAGCATCTTTCTCAAATGGCTCTGTAGTCACCTTACTACTGCTCTTGAACCCAGGTGAAAAGTCTCAGCCTCCCCCGTTCAAACTGGGCCACACAACACCCCCATTCCTCTATGAAATAACGAGGCATAGACAAATCTATTGTAAAAATGCCCTTCGTTCAGAACACGAGCACTTCCACTCGAAGTAGACTCTCAGAGAAAGAAGAAATGATGTATTGAAATTGAAATTGAAATTGAAATTGAAATTGAAATTGAAATTGAAATTGAAGAGGGACAGACTATATGATGTAGAGTTCTTTGTATCTCAAGAAATCAAGATACCTGCTGTGATGCTTAGTAAGTTGTAGGGATCTGCTCTAATGTAAAAGAGAAAGAAATGAGAAGAGGGAATTGAAGACATTAGAAGAATAATAGGCACCTTCTAATGGCATCTTCAGGACTGCTGACAGAAAGTTCGTAGGTCCATGGAAGAGACCTTAACAGCTCTAGTCTGATACTGTTACTGCTTTAGACAGAAGTTTGAGAATGGTCTGGTCTAAGGCTCTGCTTTGCTACAGGGCTGCAATATTGTCTTTCTTGAGGGACAGTAGCTACAATACCATATTATCTAAACATCATACAAAAAATCTTTAAAAAGTGAAGACTTGATAAATTATTTATTTTAATGGTGTTGTTACAGAAAGGCAGATTTTCTTCTAAAACCTGAATTCCCCAGGCATGCTAAGCTTTACAGCCAAGAAGACCTTCCTGTTAGGATGGCAATGCTTGTTCCAGCTCCATCTTGCATCTTGTCCTAAAAACTAGTTGGGCCCACAGCAGTTCACCTCCCAGGGTACAGAGGCATTCAGTTGAGTTACTGGAGAAGTTCCTGTGCATGTGGGGTAAAGAGTATCTGGTAGTTGCAGAGAGGAAATTAGGATGGGGAAAGCAGCATATACCTAAATGATCAAAGCACTTTTGGGTTTAGTTACCAGATTGGCAACTAGAAACACAAGTTGCCTTCTCTGGCTATTTGTGTTGACACAGTGAATGGGAATGCAAGAACTCCAATTTCTGGGAAACCCAAACTTTTCTTCCTGTTTTGCTTCACAAAGCATGCCAAGTAGAAACTTTTGACAGAAGTCTAGCAGGATCCATGATAGCTGCTGCCAAATATCTACAAATCTGTGAAAAAATTTCAATGTTGTTCTCCAAGAGAATATTCTGGGATGTGGCTAAATCTATTGTGAATTACTGAAAGGACTGGTGATTATCTCAGAAGGAAGTCAATCCTTTGTGGTAACTACAGAAGTGGAACGTTCCCTGAAAGATCTTAAGAATTAAAAGAAACGCTGAGTTTCAGGATGAGGTAACACTGAGGGACTTCTGCTCTAATGCTGGAATGTCATTTTTCTCGTCTCATGTCACGCTTGCCACTCACAAAGTCCCTGTTCTGGTTATGCAGTGGAAAAGACACCCATAAGTCTCATGAGTTCTCAGGAACCTCTATGATCACTCCTTGCTGCCAGAAATTGAGACATAATAATGAAAATAAGAAGCAATAATGAAAATAAGGAGGAATAATACTTCATGCTGAACCTCTCAGGAAAACGGCCAGCTTCCTTGCTGGAGGTTTTGAGTTAGTACCAAAAATTAGGTCATATTAGGTAGGGCTCACTGGTTTCAGAGTTGCCAGGATTTGAAAAAGACACCAGAAGGTATTCCTGGGGGTTTCTTTTCATGTCTATAAATATGCAGGGTTTAAAAGGCCAGGATATCTTATGATGGTCAGGGATATATCTGTGTTGGTCAGCAGTAGAAATAATTACTGCACATAGTTCAGATCTTTGTCAAAGCTATCAAAAAAACTAAAAGACAGTCTTTAAGACAGTCCATGCGAGAAGGAAAATAAAATACATTAAGGAATTACACAGCTAAATGGGGTCTTAACAGTGTCATTCTGTCTTACTGAATGGCTCAGAGGAACTGAACCACCACCAGGTACTTACTAACCTATGTACTGGTGTGCTGAGCACCGCACACAGCTGGGCAGCAATGGTCCCTTGATAGGTTCACGGAAGGTAAGAAAGTCATGCAAGATGTGTACACTCGTGTGTATGCACATGAGATAACGTACAATTTAAAAACTCTTTGACTCATTCAGAACTCATTAAATTATAATAGACTGTGTTTCTCCACCTGTTTAAACATAAAAATTAAGCAAATATTTTAAATAATGTTTCTAGTTTGCTAGAAAATTGAAAGGAAAAAATTCTTGGGGAATAGTTGTTGCATGACCTTGAATGTCTCAAATATTATACAGTATTTGACATAATTACCCCCAATCTAGCAAACAAACAAATACTAATATAATTGCAATATCTTCCAGTCCTCTGTAAAAAAACTGCATTGAAGTCCAGCTTAAAATGACTGCATCCTAGGATAGATGGGATCTATCCTGGGCCTAGTATTCCCCAGGCTCGTAAAACATTATTGTGTGAATTCCACTTCAAAATAGCTATTCCATACTCAGACTTCTTGGGTTCTCAGTAACACGTCTTCTTCTAGGACTAAGAAGGGAGACAGAAAAATACCACTGAAGCTTAAGCTCTGTTTCTGAGACAGAAAGAATGAAAAAAGTTGAGTATAGAAACTAGTGTGAGATTAGGATGGCTATGCCTAACTATAGGTGCTGCAACAGGACTAAAAACTGCATCTAAGAAACTTTCTCAGTCTAGAAACACCTCTGTACTGTAGTTTCCAAACCTACAATCCATGAAATTTCCTTTGTACCAATTCTGTCTGGAAAACCCAAGCATTACAGTTTAAATTGTTTAAATTTGAAAAAAACTATTTCCTGAACTGAACCTCTTCCCACCATTTTTAATTGTCAATACAGCCGTATCTGTCAAGCCCAATCCCTCTACTTATTAAATAAATCATGTCCATCTTGGACAGCTGTAGTTTAGTAATTTGTGAAGAGAATACCAAAATTCTCTCTGGATGTATGCATGTCTGTTGCTTTCTATATGCAAACTATTCCATAACTGAGAGTGTTCACAGAGATGGAAAATAGTATATAATTTATGCATGTTAACATCTATAACCACTTGTCACTGATTAAAAAAGTTTCTCTCTAGTCTGAGGTTTTTTTTAAAGATATCAAAAGATTTACCAGCAAATAATCCAGTAATGCTATTTTTAGCAACAGTTTTCCTCATAACTGCCCAGGTTGATGTACAGTCCCTCTGTGGAGCTCAATATAGTACAAGAAAACAATGAACACAATGCCCCAGAAAAATATTTTTGGAAATCAGAGACAGTCACTTCAGATGTAATTATTTAGTTTAATTAATTTTATGTTAATTTTATCCATACTATTTATACAGGATGTTAAATTCATACAGTATGCAAATTCATACAATACTCAAAATAGCATGACATGGAAAAACCTGCAGTAACACCTGGAGTAAGGTAAATGAACAGAGACCAACTGATATAGTTGAAAAAATTCAACTAGCTTTCAAATGAGCCAGTCCCTCTCCATGTCCCTTTCTACATGCAGCTACAAGATCATCACAATTCAGGTTTTTAAACAAGAACTTTCCTTTATGGTAGACTGAATCTAAAGGGTAAGTTCTAAGAACTGATATCATAGGAATGAATCAGAACAAATATAATAATTAAGCTAGGACACCACAGCTTACATTGAAGTTTACAAAAACCAAATCTCCCCAGAATTTCTAAGTTTAGTTTAAGAAAGTATAGGTCTACGAGATATGGATCGCAGTCCCTTGTAGAGCTAAATCAGATACCATAAGCAACCTAACTGCAGCAGCATCAAGAGGCAGTCTGCATTACAGACATAAGCAACTGTTTTAAACGGAGGAATTTTTTTTGTGCTATTTCACTCTGCACATGCTGTTTTCATTGATCTGTAATATGAAAGTGGCTAAGAAATTTTTTTCCAGACTGAAGTTAAAACAGTTTCATAGAATACATTCAGCAGGAACATCCTACAGCCTCTGGAAGCCACAAAGAGACAATATGTAGATGCATAGTCCATGTCCAACTCGAACAGCAACTGGATTTGGAAAGAATTAAACTAGTACAAATTATAGATAACCATAATGAAATTTTAAATATGTATTAATCTAGTTAATATCAGCCTAATAAATATACAGCAGCTACATGTGATTCAAAGTGGTGTTAGCAATGAATTCTTACATTCATCAGCACAAGGAAAAAATTGAAAGACAGAAATTATTTATGTTTAAAGCTTTTTGATCTTTGTTCTGCAATGAAACATAAATACTATTTTTCAAGAATTATACCAGAAAAAAGTAATTTACCTGAGAGAAGGAACGCTCATGCCACAAAGTAAGTGATGTAGTATACTTCATATTTGCTAAATTTCATGTTTAAAATGATTATGCTAGTAGCTATAGCTACTGCACACCTGGGGATAATCATAAGATTGGTCAGGTGAGACACTGAAATTTATAAAGAATAGGCTCTGTTCTCCATACCGTAGAAAATGACTAGAATATCCTGGACGGTAAAGACAAAGTATAGAATTGTGTTGAGAATGAGTTATTTGATGACTTGACAAAGTGATTATTTGATCAGTTAACTTGGCAATGAAACCAACTTTTGGGTGTCCTTAAAGTGAACTGCCTTAATTATAATACTAAAAAACACACCCACAGGTCAAAAAGAGCCCTGCCCAGGTTAAGACCCTTCCCCTGTGCATGCATAGTAGTAGAAGCATTAGGTAAACTG
The DNA here is from genome assembly GCF_031877795.1 of Strix aluco. Lineage (NCBI taxonomy): Eukaryota > Metazoa > Chordata > Aves > Strigiformes > Strigidae > Strix > Strix aluco. The sequence continues at coordinate 127,545,801 of NC_133931.1, forward strand.
TGTTATAATCATATGTTAATCACTAACCAATCAGTATCTAATAGGCGTGTAATGGAAAAGTACTAACTTCTGATTTTTGTGTATAAAAGGAGCATGAAAACCTGCTGTTGGTGTGCTTGATTTGTGGAAAAGTCCACCGAGCACCCAGGCCTGAATAAATTACAATATCTCTCCTGAGCCTGTTAAAATTGGTTCATTGCATGCTGGGCACAAATCTGCTTTTTGGGTAACATAAGCACTAAGTTTTCATAACGTGTTTCTGAACTAGGGCCTTCAAATTAGTTTCTAAGCAGAAACTGTTTGGGTACTCAGCCTTTTTACTGGTCTGTAATCTTAAAGCCATGATCTAACATTTATTTAAGTTAATGAAAGTCCCTCACTGGTCCAGGTCCCAAGCAATGGAAAAAGAAGTTTTTAGATACAACCTGAATTTGTATAAAACACAGTGGTGCTCTACTGAACACAGAACAAAAAAGACATTTCCTTCATCCTTTAAAGCTGTTAAGATACTCAGTAACATGGCCTCAAAAAGAATTTATTTGAAATCACACAAAAAGAAGGTAAAAAATATACAACCTAAGCACAATGCTTTCTCTCTCAAGCCTAATATTTAACAAAAGAAGAATATCGTTATAGCTAGCGAGAGCAAGTGGTAGTGAATGTGCAAACGTTCACCTAAATGTTTTATAAGAAATTAAATTTTTCATGTTTAAATATAACTTGAATATATACAAATTTGCAATTGGTCTACCTACACATAATATCTCTGGGTTTTTTTGTTTATATTTTATATCATCTTATTAACCTAGATGTTACTGAACTCACACCTTTTCCCACCTCCATGTCATTAATGAAATACTGTATTTATCTTGGGAGATAAAAAATATCCTATGAGGTGTTACAATCTGGTGAAGAAAGAAGGTCATAGTGATAGAATTTTTAGATAAATTTTAGAAGAGACAAATAGTTAAAATTCCTACCAAAAGTCTATATACTCAAACACTAGGTTCTATTTTTCCAAACATTGTGGGTTTTTCTTCTCCTTACCAGCAACTTACTTTTTAAGGTCTCACTGTCCCAAAGTTCAGTGTGCCTATATGTTTTCACTACATCAAATGGCAGAGTTATGACAGCTGCAATCTATCAGGAAAAGAAATCAGTTTTAATATTAGACCACAATTTAAATTTAATTAAAATTTTTAAATAAAAGTGCACAAAATTTAAAACTAGATTTCATATTCCAAGCGGCTGATATTATTAAAAGTCTTGTATTTCAGAACACTAATTTATTCAGATATACCTAATAAGCTTGAATGCCAGGTCATGTGTATTTAACATAGATGTACCCCAAAACATACACCATTTCTGAGAATCATATAAAATCATAGCTCTTTTAAATAATTTATTAGTGATAATAATAAAGAGTAGTACTAGAGGAAAAAATATATACTTACAGAGCCAGATGCTGCTCATGAAGTAAAAGCAATAAAAAATGTTGGTTCATATGCACCAATTTCTGTGCACATCTTCTTGAAACATTCATAATTATACCAGTACATTGCTATGGTTATAAAAAACCAAACCTGCATAACTCCACATTTGTACGTCAAATACAGAAATTCTTGTATTTGAATTGTATGTCCCCCCTCATACTTTTCTGGGGGACAGAGTGCAAAATTTTATTCTGAGACAACCAAGAAATATAATATTGCTCTCTGGAATTACTGAAGGGGGAGTGCCTCTGTGAGGACTGCCAAAGGCAAGTCCAATGAACAACTTTTATGAATAACATCTGTTTCTGTTTTCATCTGCTGAACTAAACTGCACTCTTTCTGCATTTTAACTAAAACTCTTTAAACTATATGCTACTGGGCTGAATTATAGACTGATTCCTTGTGGCAGCTGGTCAAATAAATACTGCAAATGACAGCTGCATATGCTGAAAGATAACTGTGCACTATTCAGCACTGAGTTCTGGAGGTTTGTGCCAGCAGAGAAATATCAAAGTATTTTCTTGCCGTGAAGACTGGCACATACACCTCTCCTCCCACATTTTGCAAAAGTAAATGTAGGCAGTATCTCAGAAGGCGTTCTCAGCGTTTGAGGAAAACCTACTATTGAAATGTACGGAAACCCTAATTTAATATAAATTATCTAAATCCAAAATTTAAGCATATCATTCACACTTGGGCTAGTAACACAGTGGAATTCTAATCACCCTGTGCTGATTGAGTCATGCTGTGCTGCTTGACTGTTTTCACAGAGGAGCTGCTTTCTCAATACAAATTGTTACACTGATTTTAATTCAGGAAAGAGCTAACTTGAGCTAACTGCAGCAAAGGCACAGACTGTGCTGTAAGAACACCAGAAACCATGGTGCTGTTGGGGCATCATTCAAATGGAAGAGCTAACATTGGAGGTATTAAGGGAGCACATCTGAACTGCATAGAGTATTTATGAGGAAAAAATAATCAGAAAACACATTTGGAAAAGGGATTAGCAGCATTAAACACCCTTAGCTTTATATCATCAGAGTTTTATGGTATTTAATTTTGTCTCTTTTTTAAAAATACATTTTCCTTTACTCATGCATCTAATTGCCTGCTCACTTCTGGCTCTTTAACAGTAGTCCTTAACCTATATGGCAGTAGCTGCATGTTAACCTGTGCCTCTACCTCTCCAGCTCGCCACGATGCCTACAAAGTACTGGGCACAAACAAGTGCCCGACAGCTGTGAAGTGAATGCCAGAGCAGTGTGGAGACTGACTTAAAATCAACAAGGACGTTTTGGACCAGTGGAGGAGCAGCAGTCATGGATGCAAGAATCTGAAGAGGGCTGAGAACACACAGACCTCACCTTAGTGCCCTCTTTGTGCACTCCTCACAGTCTTCTTGTCACATCCCGCTCAGGTGAGGGAGACAAGTGACTCAGATTCGCAAATCCCCAATGGAGTGAACAACAAGTCTCCAAGTCCAAACATTTATTAACTACCCACAATGTACTAATTGAACACACCATAATTGGCTAAGTATATAGCAAGTTGTGGCAAGCAATACAATATGCCTTGCATTTCTTAATGGGAAAGGGAAAAGAGAGAGATAGAGGGAATGGGGAAATACAGATCACTGGTCTGGGTTTCTGCGCTGATCCCACCAGCAAGGGTTCCAGTAGGCACAGGAGGCATCCATCTTTTTTGCTTGCATCCATCTTCTTCACTTCACTGCACTCTCCAGGGCCCCCTTTCTTCCCCCCACCCTTGATTTATACACACTTTCCTTGGGTCCATCCCCTAGGTCGACCCACATACCTACGTATCCCATGTACGGGGTGGGGTAAGGTGTTTCATGGGGTGATGTAATTAGCATGATCATGTTAGCCTTCGTTAGCATATGCAGGGCTGTTAACTTTAATATGCATTTCGTGCATAATGAAGCAAAGGTCATTCACCGGACAGATGGCCCTTGAAATTTGTCCAGGTGCACCAGAGCAGAGCCGTCCTGTCTCCACAGGGCTCCCCCCTCCAGCTGCATCTTGTGTTATTCAGGCAGCCTTATCAGCTTCGACCTCCACAGAATGCACCCCTGTGACTCATAGTTTTGTCTTGCGAGTGTTTGAGGCATTTATTGGATCAGCCTCAACTTTTGCTTTCTCGGGCCGTTTTTCTTAGTTTCTCGCAGGCCTGGTTTCTCGTCTCTCACACCTCTGATCTTCCCACTGTTAAAAGCAGCAGAGAGAAGGAAGATCACTAGCTGCTGCCACATCACTACAGATAAAAAATCAGTAAGAGAACAAGAGTTTCTACCCAAAGTCAGACATCAGGAATTAGATGAATAATTTTAGAGTTCCCTTACAAAGCTTAGCAGAACAGCCCAGGAGAAAGATGCTTTTGACAGAGAAGAAAAATAAGTATATTAAAAAATAAATATTGAACAGGAAGCACTTTGGGCAAAAGGTTCAGAAGAATTCTGACAGTTATCTTTAGCCTTAGAGAAGTCATGTTTCCATAGGTTCAGAAGCCTTTCCTAGGACAGAAGGCTAAATTAAATCTCCTCAAGTAACAGGATCCTTAAACAGAAAATACAGTCCAACCACAATCTTCAAACACCTACCAGTAGCAAAGTGAAAGAAAACAGAGTATTATTCATTCTGAAAACGACTGAAATAACTTCGTTCTGTTAACTCACTTAACTGCTAAGTGCAATTTTTAGCTAAATATCCTGATCACCCCCACTTACCATGCATTGGTTTGGTTCACAGACAATTTAAAATGTATTCCAGGTACACATCTAATGTGCTCAAATCTCCTAAGAATCCAAACCAATGATTGGCTCACTAGGCTGTCTGGAACCACAGATTAAATGACATGATTATTTTAAGAATGAAGTTAGAGAACAAAGATAGGGGTCAAATACTTCACGGGTTCTCTGCCTCAAAAATAGGTGTGAAGCATTTTCCTGGGCTAGCATTTTTCTTGGCCAAAGGACAGAAACTGCTTCAAGGGCAATTGATGTCTGATGATCCACAAGTGCTCTGACAACAATGGGCCTCAAAGAGACCGGAGCTCTCACCACTGGCATTAACAATTAAGTGTCCTTTATCAGTCTCGTTCAGTTACCTCTATAGCTCACAACATAGCAGAGGTGTGACAGAAAGGGAGAAAGCATCATCTCCTCTGTTGTTATCTTAAAGAGTAGTCCTAAAACTAGCTATGCTCTGTATGAGGCTTTTCTTTGAGACTTTCAGTTTTGGACCTTTGCTAACAAGTGGTGTTCTAGGTTCATGGTTTTTGGAGCAGTTATACTAACTCATTCATCTTGCTAACAAAAATTCCTGAAGACACTACTGTGTCACTCTCTCTTTGTACAGGTTTTCAAAATTAAGCATCAGAACACTTAGATACAGCATGTTTCTCTACAGGGAAATAGCCATTCTGCCTAGCACAGAGAAAATTTCCTACTGAAACTTGTCTTCAAAAACAGTCATTACATAAGTTAAATTTTTGCCAAGCATAAGTTAATTTTTTGCCAAGAAAGGTTGGACCAGATGATCCTTGATGTCCCTTCCAACCTACTATCCTATGATTCTATGATTCTAAAGATGAGACGAAACAGTCTAAGTATAGAGAAAGGGAATGTAACAGTGAACCCTCACTGGTATCCACAAACAAAATGGGAAAAAAAAAAATCAGGTCCTCAAAGAATTTATAAATAAAAACACTCAAAAGAGAACAAGTAAATCTCAGTCATTCTTAAAGTTAACCATTAAAATTACCTAAAACCACAGAAAAAGTCTAAAAGAGTTATGCATAAACAGATCTTTGGACGTAACACAAACTTGCATGGAAAATGAACTCTACCTGAGAAAGGTACATCTCTCAGAACAGTAGAACTCCAGCCCCTCCACAGGGAAAGCCATCCGTCTGTAGCCACTTTACTGCTGATGCTTGTGTACAGTTGCTTGTAGGACAACTTGTGATACTGCATGCTAGTTCTGATCAGCTCCAGGGGCTTGTTACAGTAAGTGAACCAACTGCAAAAGAGAAAAATATGGTCTTTTTTTAAAATCAACATTTATTAGTAATATTTGCTGAACATTTTAAAGTCAGGTCTTACCTTGCTTTATACATTTGTTTCCTTTCAAGTCTCCCATTTTCCTTGAAATAATTCCCAAAAGAAGTTTCCTTTCCAGATAAGAATGCCATATCTAGTCATAGTACCTAAACTTTCTGGATGCACAAGCTACCTACCATTTTTTCAATACTGGCACATTGTAATCCATGTAACATGTTAAGAATCCTCATTTTCAGGTTTATTACATAAATAGGCTGAAAATTTCAAGTACTTATAAAGATTACTTTTCAGTAATTACCATTTTTAAGTGTAACTTGAAGAAAGTGAGCTTGAGGTTTGGTAGGTTTTTTTGTTAAGGACAGAAATGATGGTTAGAGATTAAGCTTTGATTGATTTATAAGCATCTTTGCTGTTCTTATTTTAAACTATCGAGATTATTTAGCAGGTAATCTGTATCTGATAAAGTAACTCTTGCATCTCCTGGAAAGATCAGTGAGTCACCACTCACTAACAAGCTCCCATCACACATGTAACAGACTCTTAAGGATTCTACTTTTCTTCTGTTGCTGGGATAAGGTTTCTTTGACATGTGACTTTAAAATCTGGAGCAGCTTAATAAGAACAATTTGCCACATCACCACAGAATAACTGTTCTTCTACTAGTCTTCCAGTCCCCCTTATAGTTGTTACAAGTAGAATATGGAAATACATTCTCAGAGTCTTCTAAGAAAGCCCAAAATATATGACCTGAGCTACTGCTACAAAATAGATGAGGAAAAGGATAAACAAAAGTAAGAAAATATAAAAAGAAATTCAGTCCCTTTATATCATACAGCAGTAAAACTAGTACAAGTCCAATTTTCATTTTCCTTGTAATTACCTGCGTAGCTTCCACTATAGAAAATAATGATGTTTATTATTAGATTCACCACAGATGTAAATTAAACTCTTTGGTAGAAGTCTAGAACTATAAAATTTTGAACAAATTACAACCGTAGTGCAAGGAAAAATAAATCACATTATTTCAGGTTAGAGGGTTATATTGCCCAAGAAATACTGGGTAATTACAGTATTCCTACCTATGCCCAGCTCCACATAATATTATCCATCATTTAAAGCCACAGTAAATTGACTTTGTAAATTTACTTTAAAAACAAAAAAACAAAACAAGGCCAAGAAAACAGCACACAGATATTTTATTTCTGTTTTCTCTTTAAACAGATGACAACTTATATCTGCTTAAGGAATCTGCAAGAACTGGTATGTGTTCATCATCCTTTCCTAGTCTAGATTTCAGAGCTTCACTCAGTTGGTCATAGCAGGTAAAATAGATTACTGTGGTAGGAAGTGCCATTATTCTAAAATATAAGAGAGGGAATCTAAATTAATAGAAGTAAAGCAGGAGCATAAAGCCAACCATCTTGTGTGGATATTTTTCGCAAATAAGGAAAAGTTAAGTCTCCAGCTGGGTGGTGTTATGCATGAAGAAAAAGCATTAATCCCATGGCTTTGATTCACTGCCTCTAGTTCAGAGTTTCAAATTTACAGATTTCCCAGTTTTCTAGTTTTTAAGTTCATTAGGAAAAGTAAAATGATGGTGGATTATCTCAGTCAAAATCTATTTCATATCAGTTTCAGAACTGTTTTGATAAAGGCATGGAACTGAAAGATCTGAATATGAAGCAAGAAAATAAAACATTACGGAAGCAGCTACTAACCTTACATTTTTATTCATTTAACAGTTGGAGAATATTTTCTCTATCTTAATCAACACTTATGATTCTCATTACTTGAAAGACAATGTGGAGTGAGTAAATACAAGCTTTTTCCATTCCAGCATAGTACACACTATAACAAAACCAGCTAGATCTATAATCATTCAGTGTAGGGGTAAGACACCATAACTTACTATGAACTGGCAATCATATTTCCGTGTTATATCTGTGCCAATATAGCACATACCACCATTACCAAAAAACAGTGAAGACTGTCATGCTTGGAAAACCAACAAGTCATAGTCTAGATCTTCTTTCAAAAACTGTGTACCTCTCTCCAGTCAAGAAGCTGGTTCTTCTCTGCAGGAGTATGGAACACATGTTGAAGAAAAACTATCTGTCATGGCTGAAATACAGACCTCTAAGTTCAGTTAGAGCCTAAAGGTTTACATTTTGAAATTGCCACATGCTGCAGGTTAAATAACAAGGCCTGAGCTCCATCATGCTTTGCTTTTTTGTGTCTATATACTGAGCACTGTGTGCAAATCAGAAATGTACCAGTGCTTTCCCACTGGGCTCTTTGACTTGGAACAAGAGAAGTGTTAAACACCACTTCATGTCTTACAAAATACAACTTTAATGTACACATTAGATTTGACCACTTTCTCAATTGCTTATGGAGGAGGACAAATTACAGAGGTCTTAATTACTATCTGTACTAGGTTAATATGAATAACAAGATAAAACAGATTGGTGCTGTTTAGCCTAAAGAGAATAGCAGGAGGGGATACGATAACAGTGTTTAAATATGTAAATTGCTCTTGTGGACAGAAAAGGAATGACCTGTTTTCCATGACAAAGTTGTATAGGATAAAAACCAATAAAGTTCTTTGGAGTAAAGAAGATTCTAGTTAGATGTTTAAAAAACCAATTAGGTCAGGGTAATGAGATGCAACACTTGAGTGTGGAAACAGCTGTGTTGCTGTTTGCTAGGATAGCCAATATCAATCAAACACTAGCATTCTCTAACGATCACGTTCTACCCTGTGATTCGATGATGCTCTCAAGGGGACAGTTACAGTAAGAATACCAGCTCTAAAAGGCAGAATGAAGTCTTGATATTCCTGCTGAAGTACTGAGAATGTACCAAAAAAGTTGCAAGGAGAAATCTCAAGATCCGGCAGAAATTATACCCTCTTTAGATGTTTCTGATCAAAATGATTACATCATTATCTGTAACTTCAGAATTTACCATTTTTTTTAAAATCACTTAGAAATAAACATACTAATTTTTCTAAATAATGGAGTAATTTTTTAACAATAATTAATAATATGTTACTATTAAAAAGAACATTCAGTTTACAGTGTTGGGGGAAGTCTACTCCACAGGGATTTAATTACCTCTATTTGAATAATTTTCACAAACGCATCCTATAAATATAACCAGGCAAAGCAATAATTAGCTACAAAGCTTTTGTACTCAGTATTATATTTTAGCTGGCAGAACACAAAATTAATGTATTAAAAAAGTATGTTTCTAAAATGGCTTATCATTCTAAGAACTGAATTTTGTAACTGCTAACGCTAACTAGTTATATTTAATCACACAAATAATTCCACTGAGCTCAACAAAAATATCTGTGTGTTTGAAATTAAGGATCTCCTTCCATCTTTAAAGGACCAAAGTAGTAAGTTTTTATCAGTAACTAACAGCCCTGTGAATAAGTTATTTCCAGAACTAACACAGCACAGCAGCAACTTGTGGAAACTTCCCCAAAATAATCCACTAAAATATTTTTTTTAATACATAACAAAAGTTCTAGGCATGAAATAGCAATGAACTCTCAATGATCCTTCAATACTTGCTTTGTCTGACAACAATGTGACAACATATGTGCAATGTGTATACACTGCACTATATACTTGGAAGCTTACAATTAATATCACAGCAGTCCCATACATTCCCAGACTACTGAGAGAAGAAGAACACTAAACCTTGAAGATCATTCAACTGAAATCACCATCAAAAAGACAATGTCCCTAATATTAGGATACCTACTTTTCTTAAACATTTGGGGGAAGGGGTTGAGATTTGATGGATTAGAACATGCTTAAGACCAGGCATTATCACAGGGCCTCCAAAGATACAGAACCTGTCAGAACACAAAAAGAACTCACAGGAAGAAAAAGGCAAATACCTTTAGAGGAGACAGCCTTGATGGACAGATCCACTGAGGTAAAAAGTTTTATGGGGAAAACACATGATTTATTAAAACAAGCCTGACTTGAAAAAAAGAAGCTTTGAAAGGGAGTCAAGAAACACTAAAAAGTCCTAACATGATTTGATAAAAAAGATATTTCAGAGGGAAAAAAATTAAGTCAGAAAATGCCATACTAGTATTTTATGTTTTATCCAAATATATTCTGTACTAGTTAGTTTATATGTTTATAATCCAGTTTCAACAAATCTACAATACAGGAAGGTATAGATAAAAGACTGGAGAAAGGATGTAACTAAATCCAATGGTTGAGCAGCATATTTATATACCTTACTAACTGTAGGGGTGAATACAGCAAACATTTGTCCAGTCCTATCACTGGAAACCTACAATGTCCACTACAATTTTCTTTACTGCACAATTGTCCAGCAGTGGTTTTTTTAAAAATGAAAGGAGACCCAATGATATGATAGTCATTCTTCTTTATGAATCACCTTGTCACAGCAAAAATGGGCATAAAATCATGCAAATTAGAAGACTGAGTTTTTAAAAATTATATGGTAAAGTTAATTGAAAAATTTGAACTTATGAAGTTATTATTTAAAAAAAAAAACACTGTAAAACTGCTCAAGAAACCTTTAGTATGAACATTTCATTCTTCTCAGAAATTTCATTCTGAAAAATTCTTGATCACATGTGTAATTTAATGGCAGAGTCAAACAAATTCTTAATTAATGAAGCAGCATCACAGTGTCCGACAACAAGTCTGCTTCAAATGTCTGAGTAAAATGCTAGTCCTGCAAGTTTCAGAGGATCCAGAACTTGACACATGAACTTAGCTTTAAAACACCATTTGTGTTGTTAGGTCAGCTCAGGAGCATACTGGGAGATCTGTGGACAGAAAAGCTGTAAGCAGGTACAGAAAATCATCACCTGCAATCAGCATCTATTGGCAATATAGCTCGGGCAGGGAAAATAAAATCATAGAGCCAGTATCCCCTGAAGAGAGCTGTGCAGCTGCTGCCTTGCTCATCTTAAGGAAGGAGTATGTATTTTCTTGTAGAAAGTAGGAGGTATCATTAATCACCATATAAATTACAGTGTAACCACACGAACACCCTCTCAGATGACAACAGATTCTAGTAGTGTTACTGATTTGTTATTAATTTGAGCTGATTTTAATGATTTTTGGTGATTTTGATTTAAATAAGGAATGATTCGGAGTAACCATACAACCAGTCATGCTACTACAAAGTCCTTTGTAAAGTCCCAGGCTAAGGCCGCATAGGCCGGTAATAATCATTAACCAGATTTCTATTCAAAGGATAAGACTCATAACCAGGTACTATTGTTAGGCTGTTCGGTGAGGATGATTTATTGCCCTGTAGACCAGGATGTTCTAAAAGATACATTGTGAAAGGGCCTTGAAGCATGTTGAAATTGCAATGTGAGCCAAAGTCCTTGAGTCAAGGGCATTGGAGGGTCCTTCTTTTGAGTCAGTTGTCCGTGGTGGTCGCAAAAGCAGCCCCCTATATAATCAGCATGCTACTGCATGGTGAGTTAGCTGTGCGTTGTTGGTGAGATGACTCCCCTATGCACCCAGCCATTAATAAAGGAGTGTCTGCTTATCTACATCACACTGATGTCGAGAAGTTCTTTTATCCCATTTGGTGACACCAGAACTTGAAAAAATCAATAAATTTCCAGTATGCTACTTAAAAATGTTTTCAGTGCACAGTTTTATACAAATGTAAAATGTTCTTACATTTTAATGTTCTTACATTATTATGTCCCTTTGAAATGCCCAGCTTTTTATACCAGGCTTTGCTGTTCCCATTCTCACACACACACATATGATCCATAAGGTCATAGGAGTATACAAAACACTTTCCTAATAAAATGGTATATAAGAATATAGTTAATATAGTAAAATTGTTCTTACTCAGCAGCAATTTCTAGTTGGATATAATGGCAACACAGATTTATCTTTGGTTAGACACAGAGAGGCATAATAATCTTGGAAAGTCTATGACAACAAATCGGGTAAAAAGAAAGAGGGAACAAAAGTACTTCTCAGAGTGCCAGACTAAATGAAACTGCCCTCGCAGGCTCCAGGAGACGTGTTTATGTTATACTACCATCTCTTGAAGGCTAAAGACAACTCAAGACTCGAATGTCACTACCACATGTAAGAATATGAACATCTTTCAGACTTTTAAATCTTTTATTAAGTAGCCTCAGCATCCACATTACAAGTGGAGGTATAATGTCTTAGGTTAGACTCTAGATCATCCTCTCTACTTGGTTTTGATTTCTCCTACATAAAGTATGTTGAACCTGCTTGATAAAATATTATTGTCATTACAGAAAAATACTTTGAGCGTCACATTTTCAGATTTCTGAAGGGTGTAGAATTTACTAAAAAAACAGGATAGAAGGCACAAGTATTCTTCCTGATTTACAAGTGTGACTGCAGATATTCATCTCCACATACAACATGAAACACCAGTCATCTCCTTTCCTTTTAAATCTTGTTTATTATTTACAACTAAATAGTAGGAATCATTGGCATATCTGTGAGTACACAATGTTTTCATCTACTTAGAACCCAAATGGCAAGTGACTTAGCTAAGACTTACTACTCTTTTTCAAAAGTCTCCAGACTCTGGAGAAGATGAACTTTGATATAGCATCCTCATGACGTAAGCCCTCTGCTGAAATATTTAGTTATTTATTCGTAGCTTTTTTTTAAACTCAGTAATAGTTGTACCTTTTTCCACAATGAAAATACTAAGATAGAAAAAAGCCTGTTTAAAATGGTATGTATTTATGGGATTTTTTTTCCACTATGTCTCTTCAGTGGCATGTTCTTTCTTTAGCAATTTCAGTATATACTGCTGTGTTGCTTCTTTTCCTCCCACTTATGCTGAAGAAACAAACATAACTATTGTGAAACAAATGAAAATGTTCTGTAGTTCAGCATTATGATAACTATCAGCTAAATACAACAGCAAAAAGCAAACAGTGTCCTCCATTACACTACACATTTATTTACCTTTGAGGATGGATTGCTTTGGGCTTGCAGTCGAGTTTTAATAATATCAATAGGAGTTACTAAAAGGAAACAGAAGTCATTTAGAAACACTCTGCATGCCCTGAAAATGAAGAAGTGTACAGATGCCTTATCATGAACTTACATGACTTTTTCTTTTCCCCGAGGGAAAAAAGAGACCTGTTTTACAATGTTATCAGACAGGGGAAAAAAGGAGAACTACAAATCCTGTATGGTTTGCAAGTGGCCCTGTGTATCTTTTATAATTTACTAACAGCTGCACAGACAACAAATAGAGATACACAAAGCTCATCCAAAAAACATTGTGTCATCTTGTCTGAAAGTCCTAAAACTTGTCCTATTATGCTCTGCTGCTAACCTTTTATAAGAGGCATACCACATGACATATGAGTTCAGATTTTAGCCTCAAGCATGTAAAATATTGCAGCATTTTTCATGTGTTTATTCTTTTTCAATAAACTGACCATAACAGCGATGTTCAAAAGAAAAAAGTTAAACTCATGATGCACTTTGCTGCATGTAGACAAGATCTAAAACTTTAGAGTTGTTGAAAAGTAAATAAAGGTTTAGTGAATACTTCATTGCTTCCACTCCAGCCCTTACAATTATTACAGGCCTAGACATGCTGAACAGTACAGTGGCTGGTCAGCAGGACCACTGAGGGCTTGTTTCGTTTGCCTACATACAAGCAGCCGGTGCCATCTGAGTCTCTGAGGTATCCAAAATCCCTACACATTTGACAGAAATGACACAGGACTTACAGCCTTACATACTAAGCGGCAGCTAGAGGCTAAGTCAAATACTCTATCTAGCATGTGTCTCACTGAACGTATTCCTTTGCACGGGCAACTGAGTCACACCTTAGCTCTCTATTGATGCCTCTCAGTTGACTAACAGAGGTTGAATAGTTGGCTCACGTTTCAATATCTAAATGTAGGGATCTAAATGTGACTCCTGCAGCTCAATTCAGTTGCCCAAAATTTGGCCTCCAGTAGCATTTTAGCCACTCACAGATTTTCTGCCTCATCTCCCAACTACCATTTCAGAAAGGATCTGGTCTCCTGCACCTCCTGAGGTCTTGAATACCAACACCGTATGCTACACTAGAATCTTATGTACACACAGTTGGAATCCACCTTGGGAATTCTACAGGTCTGATGTAGCTTTTCTTGCTACTTTAGCTAACATCGCAGGACACATGGTATGTCGGAGTCACCATTAGCCGGGGTCCTTATTTCTCCGTGCGGGAACAGAAACGACGCAACACCAATGTGATGATCAGGTCGTCCATCTTTTTTATTATAGTTATTGTTCTCATATTCTATTCCTTTTCTGGTTACATTTATACTCTACTAAGTTCCGTACACGCACTCATCTATCTTCTAATAGGCTACAGGTCATCTACACGCGCTGTTCACGCGCCTCTACAAGCATTTGCATTGGTTAATTGCAATTAGCACGTAAAGCCCCAAACTTGCCAAAACTCCCTTATCTCATACCCTGTTTTGCTCAGACTTGTGTGCTTTTGCTGACCACAGGTGTTTCTCACTTATCTGCTATCTTGTGTGTTTTTGCCAGCCTTATTTTGCTGGCCTTGTCTTCGTCTTTGCATTCTTCTGTCTGCACTAACTTTCTCCCAGCGCGGCCCAGACTCCTACACATGGTATAAAGACAGACTAAAAAGACTACAAATTTGACAGGTTCCCGGTAAGATGCCATTTTGCAAAAATCTGGAAATTTTGTGGGGGAAAAATTGTCCTTAGAAAATGACACATTTCTGTGCAGCATAATCAGTGTTAAATGTCAGAACCAAAAGCTAGCTTAAGCCAAAAAGTAACTGAAATACAAAGTATAAACTAACAAGCTTGGAGAGCTCCAAGGGATAGGAAGTGCTGAAGCTAACCAACCAGTGTCTCCTTAGGTACACATGGTGAAGGAGGTCTTGAGCAAGACGACTGAATACGAAGCAGAAGATGAGTTCCACAGGCTATCCAGAAGTTTAAAAGCCTAACAAAAAGCTATCCTTAAAAGCAACGTTTAGGGACGCACACCCCCCCTGCCCAATAAAAGTCTTTGACAGTATAAGACATCACAGCAGAATAAATTAATGTTACTACTGAAGTGGTAACATGAAGGGGGCATCTCACAAGGGCCAGTCTTGCAGGATTTGTGTCTCGTACTGTAAAGCAGGCTTTTATTTCAAATCTATTTTTAAGCAGCAGGAAGTATGGGAATTAATTTTTATTATTATTTCGTTTCTTGCAGAAAACAAGCAATGAATTACTACACCAAGAGGAAAAAATAAATAGAAATTAAAAGTTAATAATAAAAATTATGCTTATTTGCAGAAATGGTTAAAGATTATCAGGGACTGGAAAGATTTCAATTAACCACATTTGTTAAAATACAAAACAAACTATGAGGAAACTATTCAAAAATATCCTTGTTAAACATATTAGTGGAAATTTATAAACCATATATATATAGACATCAGGCTGAGTCAAACTGAAGAGTAATCACTTTGCAAAGATTCTCTCTGTGGCAAGCTTGATAGTTTGCCTTACCAAATAATGATGTAATTATAGCTCCACAACAAGAGGCCATTGCTTGCTGAGTAATGGTTGTTTTATCTAAATTGCTATGACTCATTTCAGCCATGGCTTTATCCCTGAAGAAGAAAGACCTGTTAAGGAACAGAAAAACATATTGCAAGACTATGTTCAAAAAGTGCAGAAAAATCAAAGGGAAAAATATTTTAAATTTTCATTAATACATTATGTATAAGCAGTGATAATGTAAATACCAGTTTTCTACTTGTATACAAGCACCTCTGTAATTTATTGAAATTTGAGAATTTGCACCATGTTTTATAAATAATCTAAGTTTTCTAAATTACAATAAATCTTCCAAATCCTTCTTACATGAATTAAAATGATTATATTTTTTGTAAACCACATTAAGTATTTAATATGTATTACCTCTTGCAGCAACAAAGGGTTTAGGAGCATGTAAATAATCTGAACAAAGATAAATTCCCAGCCTGCAGCCCATAAACCATAGTACAACAGAATAATTCATCTAGCCCTCCTCTTGCTTCCATCCCTCCTGGGAGAAAATCCAGAGGTCTCCTGGTTGATCCAACAGGCACAGCCTATTAGCGATGACTGCATCCCCTGGCAAGCTCCTCATGCAATAGACAGTGAGTAACTAGTATTAATGCTACCATTAAATAATAATTCCTTGAACAAATCCTGCTGTATGGCTGCACAGGCAAAGTTACAGTACCTTAGGAATGTACTCACAGTATTTAAAAATAAGGAGCTTATATATTTCTAGTATCTGTTAACTAGCCAGGACAAAAGGGGAAAAAAAAAATCAGGGCATAAAATCCTAAAATAACAGTGTATCTTTCAAAGTGCATGTCTTGCATAAGTGCAGTCATGATTTTATTCGTTTGCATTGATGTTTTTATTTAATCTACAGGAACACTATGTTTTGCTATTTTCACTAAGTTTCAACTAAAAGATAAGAAAGATTAACCTGCATAAACCAAGATTCACCTCTTAGATGCTAACAACTACTAATTTGGGGGCGGTTATCTTTTTAAATATATTTTAAAACGTATTTTACAAAACTACTTTCCAGAATAGCACATGCAATCCGTTTATAAGCAGCGACCGGGTTGCGATCGCCGGAGGCAAAGCCTTCCGCAATAAAAACGTGGAGCATCCTCAGCCAGGCCCCCAGCCGCCTCTCACAGCCCGCCAGTCCCAGCACGGCCGCGGATGGCGAAGCCGTGCCCCAGGCCGGGCCAGGCCAGTGATCTGACCTCTCCTTTGAGCCCGGGAATGCCCCGGCAAGGGGAGGGCGGGGGAGCCTCCGAGGCGGGAGGCGCTGAACCCAGTTAATTCCCGGGCCTGCCGGCACCGCGCCTGCACCGGCAGGAGGTCGCTCCTCAGAAGAGGAGAGACGCTCCCCCGGGATTCCTGCTGAGGAGGGCGCCCGCCGGCCCAGCCTCTGAGGCGGAGGCGAGGCGGTGGTGCCCCTCCTCCCGCCGTAACGGCCGCAGCCCTCCGCCCCGGCGGGCCCCCCTGGCCCGGGGCCGCCCCTCCTTTCCGCCCTCCCCTCGCCGAGCGGGACCCCGCCCCGCCCCGCCCCTCCCCTCCCTCAGCGCTCGGCCCGCCCCCTGCCGCGTGCGCGCGCGCGTGGGGCCGACCGTTGGTGGAGGTGGAGCGCGGCGCGGCGCGAGGCGTCACTGGGACTGCGGCGCCGCTGCCGCTCGCCTGGAGGAGGCGCGAGGACCCGCGCGGCGGGCTGAGGCTGGCGGAGGCGGGAAAGCCTGGTGAGGCGGCACCGCACCGCGCCGCACCGGCACCGAGACCCGCGGCGCCCCGGCCGCTGCGGCAGAGAGGGCTGGGAGCCCGGGCGGGTGGCCGGGCTGTGGCGGGAGGGGAGAGCTTGGAGCCCGCCGGGGGCTGCTGCGTGCCGGGGCGCTTGCCGACTGTGCCGATCCCCGCAGGTATGCCGGCGGGCGGCGGGGAGAGGAGGATGTGACGCCGCGGGAAGATGAAACCCAGCGCCGCGGAGGCCGCCGACAAAGCCGCGCGTCCCCGTAAGCGGCGGGTCTCAGGGGGTGGCCCGGGGGGGAAGCTGCCGCGCCCCTGCTTGGAGCGCGGGGTGGTCGGGGGGTTCCAGCCTTGCCTGCCGTCGGCGGGTCGCTTTCAGCCGCGGCCTGGTGCTGCTGCCGCCTTCCTGGCTCTGGCTGTGAGCCCCCGCGGGCAGCCGGCTGCTGGGCTCGGGCCTCCCGCCTTTGCCGGGCTAGCGGGCAGGCACGCCTTGGGCTGGCTTCGTTAGTGCTGGACAACTGAAATAACCTTTGCATTGCTTGGGGAATTAAACGTAAAAGTGTATACCTGAAAAAGTAACAAAAGCTAACTTGGTCTGTTTTATAGGATGCTTGCAGTGCAAAGAAACTAGTAGGTAGCTATGTTGAAATTCGCTAGCCCACTGCCGTGCGAACTGCTCCACCCAGGCAGATCTTTGCTGGTACCAGGAGCATGCATGGAAGGCACGTTAGGCCCAGGGTATTAAAATGCAGTTGCTTTACGAGAGAGATTCTTTACTGTTACTGCAGTACTGCTAACTCACGCCAAACTTTTGGTTATCCCCAAGAAGTTTAATATGTATTTTTCAGTAGTAATTCCAGTATTTACTGTGTTAATTTTTGAGCTGCCCTGGCCATCACATATTTGATTCCTGGTCATCTATGGAATTTCACTTGCACACCTGCTTATCATCCATGTCTTTAGATTCTGAATCAGTTACATTATCCTAAGCCTCCCTATTTTCTTATTTCTCTAATTCTTTTGGTCTCTTAGGTTCTACAAAGCTGACTGCTGTTGCTGCTTCGCTTATGTGTGTTCATAACCATTGCTTACAGAATCTTGCAGCATGAGTTGTGGTTCTTCTCCCTGTCCCATCCAAGACCATTTCAGGGAGGAGGAGGATACATAAGAGGGACTGGTTTGCATGTTGGCTTTTTGTCTCAAGAGGCCTGCTCACTTCCTGTAGCAGCCCTCATTGTCTCTTTTGAGCTTCTCCAGAACAGAAGCAACTAGGAGCAGGGTGGTGTCAGTCAGTGGGGAAGAAAAAACAATGTAAGACTAATGATGTGCAAGTCTTGGATAATTCTGTCTCTGTCATTGGTTATATATGGATTCCTGTGGAAGTATGTAAAAACAGAAGGTATGATTACTTTCACCTAATATTATCCTGGTTTCCAGCTGTTTAGCTACAGACGCTTCATGAGTTGCGTGTCATTTCTGTGCATTTAGGACCCCTCTTCCTGGTACTTGTGTAACCTCCCCTAGAAATCACATCTTAGTATCAACATTATTCTTTGGCCACAAGCTACACAGGGTTGCCTGGTTGCATAGGGAATCAATTCCTGTTTTTTTATTTTGTACCCAAGTCCTAGTTTTGTTTGGTGCCCCATAGCTCTTCTACTGGAATGGGCTCTTTAGCCATTCTCTCTGTGTTTTTGATTTTGCACATCCCCTAAATCATATACTTTACAGACTGACAAAGTCTTAATCTACAAGGCATTCTTCATGCCTTTGATTATCCTTGTTACTCTTTTGCAGGCTGTATTTAAGATGTGGCTGAGTCCTGCATTTATGAAGTGATATAACAAAATGATCCATTTTATTTTCTGTTTCTTAGCAGTTTCTAATTTTTTGATTGCTACTCAGTATTGAGCTGATGGTCTTGTAACACTCCACCACACTTCAAGATTTTCTTTGAGAAATGAGGCTTATTTCTCACCCAGACTGAATTTTTTTATTTGCTTATTTAAATGTCTAGTCTAACACTTGGGCCTGCGTGAATAGCTCTGTGTTGAGCATCAGAAAAGTTCATCAGCACACTTTAATTGCTGTGTGTGGTTTTTTTAGAGTAAAATTCACTGGGACAGAAAGAGTGGTCATAACTAGAATGTTTCTGAACTTTAGGCTTAGTTTTCCTGCATCTCAGGTGGGTGCTCAAAATTCAGATAAATAGTAGGATCTAGGTCTTGTACTTTTTGGTGTTTCAGTTACTTTTGACTGGTTTTTGTTCTAATTATATGAATCCTTACTGGCTCAGATGAGTAAGAGGCAGCTTATGTTCTAAAATGGTGTTCTGGTGATTCTTGGTGACTGCAAGTAGTGCATGTACTGTGGTACAGACGTAGCAAATACTTGCCAAACTGGGTGAGAAAATCGATGGCATTGTATAGCAACTGAAATAAAAAGTCCATTTTAGGATATGATTTTAAGGAGAAACTTTTAAGGGCTGTATGTGGTATTATTATTAATGTCAGTTTTTCTTATGTTTAACACATAGCTATTTTTTAAAAGTCTTAGATAGCATGGAAGCTTGCCTTTCCATAATCTAGGAATCTTCCTTTTTGAAAAGAAAAAAATAAACATAGTTCATAAAACACAGTCCTGTTTAAATTGCCTTTTCTTTTTTGCAGCAGATGGAATGCAAGCAAAAACAGAAAAGATAAGATCTTATCTGAAGAATGTGAAAAAAGATACAGGAAAACCAGAGAAACTTAAATATAAACCACTCGCTGGGAAGGTGTTTTACCTCGATATTCCATCAAATGTGATCTCTGAAAAAATAGGAAAGGACCTCAAAGAACTAGGAGGGGTAAGTTAATGAGCAGAGACCTTTATGAAACTGCAAGAAAATCTGCACATGTGGAATGCCTTTTCCAGGTGCATTTTCATGTTATTTTTATCTTATATGTGATAGGATCTTACTTTTTTATGTTTGTCTTAATGTTTAATACAAACAATTAACTTATCAACCAACTATTTTACTTTTTTTGCTAGAAGCTGCTTTGCTAATTGTAACAAAAGTGTTTATTATAAAGGTCTGTTTTCAGTTGATTATTCATTTGCTTAAAATTTTATCGAAAATTAGTAAGTTTCATTGTTTGAGGTGATTTTTTTTCCGCTGCTTCTGACTACGTTGACATGTTTACATGTTACAACTAAAGTTCTTCAGCTGAATCTGAAAGAGATTAGATAGTGCTCTGTATACACTTGCTAAGTCAATAACTTCAGTAAGTACTTTCTGCACAGAGTATGTTAATGAGTATTTTTAAATACTTATTTAAATAATTTTATAAGCATCTTAATACTTTTTTTTGCTAATTCTCTCTTCTGTATGGAAGAAACACTTTGATGCAAGCAAGTACAGGATGTCATACTAACACACAAGCAGTGCAATTGTTAGTCCACTTTAAAGTCGAATATTTTTGAATTAGTGTAGAGGAATCTTGATGGTTAACGTATTAAACACACTTTAACCACAGAAGCAAAAGGGATCTGCTTAAATTGCTAGCTATTCTGAACGTTGCTTTGGCAATACTTCAACCTCAGAGGAGTGCTGAGCAGTTTTATGAAATTGATGCTTGTAAATCAAGATGCAGTCTGAAATGATAGCAGAGGCAAGGAATAGCAGTAACAGAGTTTCAAATTAAAGGCATCTGTTTACATTTAGCATTAAATGAGCGCACGCTATCTTTTGTCTTTCTCTCTAAAACGGAGTTTTAGGAATTCATATGTGAAAGGTAAAGTTGCAAATCAAAGACTGAAAAGAAAGTTTTTGTTTTATTCTGAGGAGTATATGCCGAAATCTGAGGTGCCCAGTACCTTCAAGATCGACTGCCATGTGTGTTTCATTGTTACTTGTGTGGAGTGCACACAGAAGTGCCTCTCTGTCCCATTTCTGTACAAGGTACATAGAGCGGAATTGGAAGGCACAGTTTCAGGCTTGCTGCCTGTGTGAATTGTGCTTTCCATACTGATTAGTGGAGAAGAGGAAAATATTTTAAGCTACGTAAACTAGCAAGAAATAACAAGGCAAATAGAGCTGATAATCATACAACAGTTGGTAATGAAAGACTGAAAGAACAAAATGGAAGAACATAAGCATAGGATAACCACATATTTTGTCTTGCTGAGTATGAAAATGTTATGTCTGCTTAAGTCTTCTACATTTTTGAAAAGTGTTATGAATACCTGAGGTGTGAAACATGGTAATTATCCTGAGCAGATTTTAATTTTTCTGCTGGTTCTAAACTCAATAAATTTATAGCTTCTTACAAACCATAAATTATATTTGCATCCACATGCCTTTAAGTTTAGCTGAACGCTTTATGAAATTTCTGTTACATAACATTATATAAACCATGGTTTTCTTTGAATTATTCTGTTATTTCTCAGTGCAATGTTTGACTACTTCTGTGTAGAAGGTATTACAGCTAGAGAGCTCAAAGAATTACAATAATCAAAACAAAGCAAAGGTCTTTTGATAAAGATTACAAAATTAAGAAATTGAAATTAAAATTTGTGAGTAGTAAGATGCTACTACATCTCAATTGTAATTGTCATCCAGATCTTTAGAAAATATCTCTCAGTAATCCAATGTTTTTGAACTTAATTATTCTAGAAGTTTTGTCATTTTTCTTTAAAGTATGCAATGTAAAATTGAGTTATTTACCGTCATGAAATAATTATTTGCTTTATGTCTTTATATTTAGAGAGTGGAGAGTTTTCTTAGTAAAGATATCAGCTATCTGGTGTCTAATAAAAAGGAGGCAAAATTTGCACCAACTCTTGGTCAGATTTCTCCTGTCCCTAGCCCAGAATCTGCACGTAATGGAGGAAATAGTTCACCTCATCCTAGCAACCGAAAAGATCGACATGATGGAAGTTCATTTAAGGTAGTAGATACAGTAACTTTCTTACTAGTAATACTGCAAAACAGGTACAACCCATGGGATGTGCTCTTACTATTTTTCTCCTATTTTGTTTCCTAAAGATGGCAACAGTTCCTTGAGTGAATAAGGTGGTGTGGGTTTTTTTTGTTGTTTGTTGGGGTTTTTTTAACAGGTCAAACGTACTTTTAAACTGCTTCAGGCTAACTTGTTAAACTTAACTAACTCAGATTAAGCAAGCTTTCAAAAACTAATTTGAAAAAGGGCCCTTTTCTGTAAATAAGCAAACTACACTAAAATCTGTTCTAATGTAGTGTGTCTGACTTATAATTAATAACATTGACATTGTTATGTTTGACAGCTGGATCAATATGGATAGGCTTGCGATGGCACCCACCAGTTCCTGTCTCTCTGGCCACACAGGCTATTAAAATCTGGCTGCTGTGATAATGTTAATGCAGATCTCTACAGAAGCACTCTTTGATAGTAGTTCAAGGAAATAATTCAAATATTTAAAACTGAACATTATAAAGTTTTTCTGAGCTCTTTCTTAGAGGATCATGTTAATTGCAACAGTTAGTATCTGAATTTGTGCAGGTTTACATGAAGTTGAGTCCTTTCAGAATTCAGTTGGAAACAATTAGCTGTGCTATGTACATGGTACTTATTCAGAAACATGACAGTGAGCCAGTCTGCAGGCTGGTCTTTGCATTGCATCAGTGAGATCACCTCATTTTCCAAATAACCTGGGTACGTAAAGGCAAGCTCATTGTGAATAAACAGCAGTGGTGATAGAAAAGATGGGGATAAGACAGAGGCTATGATTATATTAAGGACTGTTAGCTTAATTTGACAAAAGTCCCACTGATGAAATCTCATGTTTTGGTGTGTGCCACTGGCTGCTTATTCCCACCATCTGTGTTGTTCCAGCACTAACATTGCTTCAGCCGTGCAGTGACCTCCTTTGGCTGAAGATGATTACTTGTTTGGGGTTTGTTTTTCTTTTTTCTTTTTTTCACCCAGATTTTATCAACCTTATGGGGGGGATGCAAATTAATGAAAAATAGCAGTACAGTGAAAAAAAAAGGAGACTATCATAGCTAAAACATGTATTTGTTAGCAACAATGTAAATTGTCTTACGTTTTGGTTTTTTTGAAATGAGTTCTAACGTGCTACAAATGTGTTTCTTCTTTAATATAGGTAGGTATGAGCAGAGGAAAATCCTTGGTTGAAAAAGCAATCAAAGAGCAGGTAAGCTGAGTAATCAACAAATTCATGCTTGAGAAACTGATTTTGCTCTTCTAGAAAACAAGCAGTAGTAAGAGTGGTCGTAGTGGTCTAAGAGAGAAGTCCCTCATGGAACGCTCAGGCAGAAGTTGAGTATTGCCTTGAGTACAACTGTCCGATCATACTTTCTGGGTACTTTGTGAAAAATTGAAAGACTGTGGAGTCTTATGACTAGTATTGTGATTTATCAGGATTGCTAATATAGCTAGCATTTGAGAGGTGCTCGTGAAGTTCAACTAAATGTATAAAATCACTGTCTTCAAATCTTACTATAAAATGTGACAACAGAACAATTTCGGCTTTATGAAAGGTTAAATATAATCTTGATGGTGAAGTGCTGTGACATGGAGATGGAAAAGTCAGTTAAGGAGAGCGATAGTCTTTTCGCAAGAAGCAAAGTGTCTGCACTTCGATCTCAGCTTTCGTATTACATGTTGTAATACATTTGTAATTGTTTTACATAATCTACTATAGTCTAAAATTATTAATATAATTTATTGTTTGCAGGACTTAATCCCCTCTGGTAGTATACTATCCAATGCTTTGAGTTGGGGAGTGAAGGTACTTCATATTGATGGTAAATATTTTTGTTTGATGAAGCCTAACTTGAACTTGTAACATTAATTTAATTATTCTTTTGTTTAATTCAAAATATTAAAAATTACAAATTATGTCAAGCATACAAAAATAAACACAGATGAGTATAATTCTCCCTCTCTTTGCCAGATGTTAAGAATTACATAGAACAAAAGAAGAAGGAGCTCTACCTCATCAAAAGAGCAGACAACTCTTTTAAAGATGTGGTAAGTGGCTCTTTGCTGTTTGTGAAAATGCGATTTGTTTCATTACCGTGAGAAAACAGGAGTACTAAGTAATACCTACTGTGAAGCTTACAGATTTTACTTTAATAAAGTCTTGCTCATGTTCAGTTTTTCAGACCAGTATGTTTTATAAATTGATGTAAAAACTATCTTTGAAAAATAGAAAGTATTAGCTATACATTTCAGCATTATTAAAAAATAAATTCTATAGTAGCATTGACAAAATAATGTGTGGACCTTTGTAAGGATCTTTACAAGGTGGTCTTGTAAAGGATATCTAAGAATCAGTAGTACTGAACTGTCTGAAATTTCCATTCTGCCTGCCACAAAAATAATAAATAAAAAAATTGTAGCTTGGTTTTAGTATGATGTAGATTGTGGTTAAGTAGCCTTGTATAATTTTCCCTGTGGCACAGTGATTAGAAACCATTTCCTTTTGATGGACCATTTTGAAGAATCACAATTAGGTTTCCTGAAGAAGCTGTGTCTAAGGAATCTGTCAGTTGCTCAACTCCGCATTTTGTCCTTCCTAGTCTTTTAAAGAACTAACATAAAGCGTCTTTGACCTATTCTGCCAATAATGTGTAGTTGGCATATGAAAATCCCGATTTCTTCAGGTTTTAGTGTATGATACAGTGAGGCATTGAAACCGTTTTAGCTGCTTGTGTGCTCTGTCTGCAGTTGCTCTATAATGTATATTAAACTTGTGAAGTTGTACAATTATATAGTCCAGGCAGGGGTCTGTGATAATAAGTAAATGGAAACATACCATCTAGTCTGTTACGTTGTTTTGGAATGCAGTATTGGCTAATTACTGAGGGCACATGAAATCTTCTGCTAAATCATCAGTGTGTCTGTGTTCATGGATAGCAGGGTGGAGTTTTTGTGCAAGTAGCATAAAATACGAGTTTTTACTTTAACCAGAATCAATTACAGCTAACAGCTGATGCTTGAATGTAGATTTACTCTTTTCTGAAGGCAGAATACTCCTTTTAATTTTAATCTTCATTGCTAAAAATCCATTCAAATGAGAAGAATTGTTTTAGTTGGAGAATGTTGCTATCTGCAGTTTTTCGTGGCATTTTAGTGTGTAGTTAATTAGCATTTATAGTGTTGTAAAAACATTACCCATATTTAAGAATCCGCTTTCAACCATGGCAAGGTATTTTGGGAGAGGAGAGAGAGTAAGTGTATAAATTTACCTTTGTGGGTTTTTTGTTTGGTTTTGGTTTTAGGAAAAATAAATTGACATGTCTCAAGGAGAACACTTTTTTTGTAGTGTAGAAATAAATATTTGTGAAAGATGTCACCATATTTCTGAGGTACTAATGAGCTTAGTTTCCTGCAGAATTTATTGTGACTGTGTATGAAGTTGTGATTAGCATGGGGAGACCCTCATAAATTAAAATGAGCTACAGCTAAATCTTTAAGTAAAATGCAGAATAATATTCACAGGGATTATATACCTTCTCGGTTTTTTTTTTGGTAGGGAAAAGAAGTTACTGCTCAGAAGTCAAGAAGTAAGTACTTCAATATTTGTAGAGGTTTCTGGTTTGCTTTATTTTCTGAATGCTTAAAAATGTACTACTGTTCTCATCTGGTCAAGCATGCTGTATTCTAATTTGTATGTCTAAGAAAAGCATGTAGAAAAAAATTAATGGAAGTAAAGAGTTTATCAAAGCATGTACATAATGAGTTCTAAAACAATTCCTGCTTGTTTATTCAGCTACTGGAGTAACTTGCTGAATGAAGAAAAGTATTTTTCTCAATTTTCTTTTTTCGCCCCTTGAGCAGGTAGACTGAAAAATCCATTTGTCAAGGTGGAAGATCGAAGTCGGTAAGTGTTCTCTTCTGCATTCAATAATGCGGTTCTCAAACTGAGTAATTCAGAAACATTTAGTATGCCTTGAGGAAGTGGCCTTCAGATTTCAATTTCCTTCAACTTCCTGACTTCAGATGCCAGGCATACTGTCCTCTTACAATACACAAAGTTTTCATCTCTGCATGCTCTGCGTATAGGTATCTGTGTTTAGCCACTGAATGAGATTGAGCAAGTAGTAGTATAGTAGGGAGTATTTGCAGTAGGTAATGGAACTGGAAAGTTAATATGTAGCTCTGGTTTGTAGATCACGAGAGTGGGTTCTCCGGGCTACTTTCTACCAAGGGCCATACGAATGAAAAGGAAACCTGGAAGCTTTGAACCTTGACATCTTTTCTTGGATCCAAATCCTGTAGCCCAAAAGGCCAATAAAATTTTGATGCTAAATTCCAGTCCTGTAGTCTCAACTCAGTAACATTCATCTCCTGCAGAGACTGTTTAGATGTAAGGAAAGGGAAGTTGTTATAGTTAAAATTGCCCTTTGAAATTAGGTTTAATTTCCTGTTCAATCATTTCTTTTTAAAAGGAAAAAAAGCCTATTAATCAGATTTCAGTATCCCTAGTAGTGTGAAATCTGATACTTCAGCCTTTAAAATTTTCACATCTTTCTGGTCCTGTAATCAATCAGACCTGCTTCTGTAAGGAAATACCAGTTTGCCAGAAGTTGAGAGAACAATGGATTACAAAAAAAGTGCAGTTCTGCACAGCATGTTTTACACCTTTAAATTCTTAACTAACTTCTGCTTTGTGATGATGGTTATAAGCTCCAAATCTTTGACCTGATTTATTTGACACTTTCCTGAGTTAAAAAAAGATACTTAAACTGGGTCTTACACTGTAAGTTGTTGTAATTGGTATGAGGGACGTGAGGATAGTGGGGACAATTGGACAAACACAATTGTAAGTACAAGAAATTTGTATATAAACATGTGAATTTGACTTCTGAATGTAGCTGAGTACTAAACACTTGAAACATTTAAATGTCTGTAGCATAAACAATGCTTTTTAATGTTTAAATGTTTATGCAACATGAATAACAGTTTGGAAGCATAACAAGATGCTTAGCCTATTATGTTTTCCAGAGTTGCTTTTTTTCTTCTGCCTGGGTAGCTTATAATAGTAATGTGGGGAAAAAAAATCAGACTGAATTCTGGCATCAGCATTTCAGTCAAATGAATGTGAACTTTTGGTATGTCCTATTTTAAATGTTTTTAATATACTCAGCATGGGTACGGTTGCTAGTTCTGATATCTCTTAAGTACAGTGGTGTACAGGAGAGCTATCTTTCTGGAAAATGAAAAGGTCAGTTTTTATATTTTGAATGATGAATTGATTAAAATTTGTCAAAAAGGAAGAAAATGGGAAAAAAAAAGCCTTAGATGTTAGGAGCTTCTATAGCTGCTTCTCAAGAACACAGATGCACCATCATCCAAATTGTTAGCTTACATGAAAGCCATACCCCGGGAAATGTGTAAGACAGCTATGGAAACTCAAGGCAAATCTATTTTGAGAAAAGTACCAAGTTTATAGGAAGGAAGGACAGAATGACTTATTACGGGATGTTGGTCTGCTTAGCATTCTGTGTATGTTATGTGTAAAGAATATATATAAAAGGAACGCTTTTTCAAGATTTGTGCTATAAACCTTTTCCATTTCTGATGGTTCTAATGCACTTGTTTTGTCTAATACAGCAACTACCGACCGTTTTATCTGCAGTTACCCAGTTTTCCAGTTCTGAACTACTGTGTTCCAAAACCGTGTAGTCCATTTGAGGTGGATAAGAAGCATCCTTCTGGTCAAAAGCAAACTCAGTCTAAGCAAAGGTTTGTTGAAAACATTACTGAGGTGTGGATAGAGGAGAGGGCGGTTCTCTACATTCTAAAGTAATTGTTTTCTGAAATAATTGCTCTGCTTCTAATTTCGTGTGATATTTAATACTAATAGCTGTGTCTCAGCTCATGTATTTGCTGCACTGTAACTGTTGGTGTATGTCTATCTTTCCGTACCCTCTTTATCCTGTCTTTAGTCCTTTTTTTTGGACATACAGATATATACATCCAAAAATGCGGCCTTCTCCTATCACTGTGGGTCAGCATAAGATATTTTTTTCCTTTCTGCCACTGGTTTCTTCTTTGTCTTCATCTGGGATGCCATCCAGTAAGTATTTTACAGGAAGTGGATTTCTTAAGACTTCTGATACTTGTCAGTATAATGCCAAAGTAGGCAGTTAAAATTTTTTAAAACAGTGATACTCAATCACAGTGCAGAATCATTGTTAAAGAGTGCACATTGTTGATAAAGTCTAATTCATAGAAATTAGATTCTGCAGATACTGCTTCAACTCTTCAGAGATAAAAAGTGGATGCCATCTGCCCGGTAGAATTGCAGTCAGTCTGACAGCAAGTGTTTATGTGATACATTTTGGCATTCAGGCTCTATTTGAGCACTCCAGGTGCAGTTAGAACTTTTGGTAAATCAATTTTATGATTTGAAACTACTTAGTCTTAATTATCTGGTTTTTGGTGAATGAAACTATTGTTTTGAATTTCTTCTACCTAGCATATCTGGAGTATTAATGATCCTTTGACTGACCTCTAAAACTGATTCATGTGAGAGACTGAATATATTTAGGTGAAAGGTAGCTTTGCTATACATGGAACTTCCTGTATCTAGTAACTTTCGCTGCTTTTCTGTCCCTGGTCTAAGACTTATTTAGGTTTTCTTCATGAAATAGCTTCTGTTCAGTCTTTCATCATTATTATAGTGCTGGAGGTTTTCAGCTGATGTTGCCATGATGAAAAAAAAAAAATCATTTTTGTGGGTTTTTTTTAATTGCAATGAATGTAGCAGTATGAAAAAGCAAAGCAACTATCATACAGTAGTAACCCTTGCAATAATAAGGCAATTTCTGATGTCTCTTCAGAGGGGGTTAGAAAGGCCCATTCTTTTTAAAGCATTAAAAAAAAAGGCAATATTATTTTCATGTATATGGATTAAGGAATATGATATATTAAAAATTTCAGGAGTTATATTTGAATGAATATTCATATTTAATCTTTCAGGTTGGCACATAACAAAGAGATATTTAGGTGGGAGATTATTTCATACTCAGCAGCTAAATGAGAGGAATGTCAGTTTTGGGAGAGAGAAAGGGGAGTGCTTGCTTGTTTTATCTTCATCTGGGAGAAAAGCTTGTTGAAGCGAAGTTGTCAGTTCTGCTTCTGCATTGGGCAAGACCTGCAGACATTATTCAATCTTCAGATGATAAATTCTGTTGCTTATATCCTGCTTATTGGTTCTCTGTGATTTTTACAGTTCTAAAGAGGGAAGGTGAAGGGTTAGTCTAGTAGGAAAAGTACACGGTTAGGTGGAGCCTGTCCTGTGAAACCCAACAAATGCTGGGGCAGGTGTTTACCGATTTAGACTTGTTGACTGGAAGCAGTTGTTGAAAGCAGTGCACCCTTATGCTGAGCAATGCATTGCAATGCTTTGTAAGTTAGAGATTTTTTTCAGGACAGGTTTTTTGATGTAAAGTCCTGAGTTTACATCTGTGCAGATACTTGGTAAAGTCTGTCAGAATGATTTTTGACTAGACAGGGAGATGGCACTATTCCTCTGAAGTAAAAGGGAAGAAGAGATTGACGACTTTGCTTTACCGCTAGCGTGTCATCCTTAGGTGGTTTAATAGTGAATTGCAGCAAACAGTAGCTCTACCCAGATGAGGACTCTGAAGGTCATGGAGCAGCTATTGAAAACCTCTTAATGTTTTAATCTCCAGGAAGAACTTGAGGTTCAGTTCCTCATATTTCCACTTAGCCTGTACCTAGAAAAACAGGACAACATGGCATTTGGTCAGCATATTCAAAACCTATGTATAACCAACAAATATGACTGTTATTAACTTTTACCAGAGAATGAGGTCACCATATGTTTTTGCTGCATCAACAAGTGTTTTCTTGGCATCAAAAGCACTGACAGTCAAGATGCTAGAAGGCTTTTTTCTTTTTTTGTAGTTTTGAATTTATCAAAACCTTTTCTTTTACCAGCTATGCACAAAGATTTCAATATATCCTTTGATTTGTCAAATGAGATTTTTTTTATTTAGCAATTTTGCATTGTTTATTCCGAGTCAGTGATAGTAGTACATCTATACTAACCTGGATGTTTTATGCTTACATATAGTTCCACTGGGTCTGCCTGTTGTCTTGCAGTAGATATTTTTTTTTTTAATTAATGCATAATTTTTCTCTTTGTTTTTTCCTAAGCATTGACTAACACAGTGTAAATAGTTTGAGGGGAAATAAAGTGGGTTTTTTTATTTTTTTAAGTAAGAATGAATATACCTTGAGAGGCAAGTATAGAGCTCAGCTCCATATTTGAGACTTACTAATAAATCTTTTCTGTTAACAGAAACAAAATAAATAGTGACAAGGACTGTGAAACTCCTATTCAGCTCCCTCAGAAGGACAAAAAAAAGAGAGGATACTGTGAATGTTGTGGGAAGAAATATGAAGATCTGCAAACAGTATGTGAAATGTCAAGTACATGCTTTGATACAGTCATAAGTCTTAAATGTGATATTAACAGTGGTTTCTACTTGCAAGTTAAATGTGTTTTTTATCTTAAAAGATTTTCTGAATATATCTCCTAAAAAGCAGCAAGTGGGTATTTTTTTTCCCCTGTACATTTTAATTCTTGATTGCTGCTTCTATGTATGATAACTGAAGGCACTATTAGTTCATGTCTGAGACACTGGTAATAAATTAATGATATTTATTTACTGCTCCATATCATACTGTTGACTTGTATGTTTGTATCTGTACTATTAGATTTATTTTTTCTTTAATTCCAGCATCTTGAAAGTGAACAGCACCGAAATTTTGCACAAAGTACACAGTATCAAGTTGTTGATGATATAATCTCAAAGTTTGTTTATGACTTTGTTGAATACAAAGATGATGCAGAAAAACTAAAAAGGTAAGTTACATGCTTTAAATTTTAAAGACTCTTGAGTTAAGACAGTGAATGTAAAGATACTTAGTTCTGCAATTTTGGATCTGATACAGAATAAATTCATATTTTTTCAGTCTGAAATAAATCACTGAAATTTGCAATGCAGTTGTGCCTAGCAAATCAGTTCTATAAGGCAGAAATTAGAGAAAAAAAAATTAAAAGTGCAGATGGCATCACAGAAAAATGAGACTGAAAGGAATTGCCAAAAGTTGTCCTACCTATCCTTCAGCTTCAGAAAAGGAAGATCTACTGTACTAAAATATTGGTGTCAGAAGGACAGCAATGTCTGAGCATCTTGCTCTAAAAACTTTGTCATTCTTAGTAGGCTAAGAACAGCAATTGATATCTTCCTCAGTCAGTCTGATCTCCTCCGTACCAGTGGAAAAACTTTTCCTAGTCTAAGCAAGATCTTCCTGTCTATCTGTACTCTAAGCCCCTTAGTTTCTGTCCTGCCTGTGCTGGACAAAAAAATGAAAACTTTCCTTCCTTCTTCATAGCTCAAAAGCTTAAATAGGCAAGAAAGACTTGTTTCATGTCTTGGACTGTAGGCAGCAGTGTCTTCATCACTTGGAACAGTAACTCAATTCAAGATTGCTCTGATTTTTTGCAAATGAGTTGGGAGATAAGGAATAGCTTTCTCATTTATTTAACAAAAAAAAAGTATTGAAGAAATATATTCTTAGTGAAATCAAAGGAAATGCAAATAGAGTTGAAACAACTGATAGCCTAATGAAAGCAAGCCTTTATTCCTTTTGTGATTTAAAAATACTCAGAGTGGTTAGGTTTGAAATACTATGTCGAGAAAATCATACATGATTATGCTAATTTTGTGTGTATATATTGTGGAAAATTTGTAAGTATTCATAGTCATTGCATTATATTAATTAACTTCTTTTGTTCTTAATACCACTGTGAATTGAGATTTACTGAAATACTAGACTACTTTGTGTATTTTAAAAACGATTTTATGAGCTGTAGAAACCAATAAGAAAACATCAAATTCAAGTATAAGACACTCTGTTCCTGTAGAAGTAGTGTGGTGCTACCCTAAATATATATTTCCTTTAAAAATAAAAATTGCTTTGTTGGTTTGTTTTTCTAGAATTGGTTGCATATGGGGTGGTTACAGATGTTTTTTTCAAGTGTTTGTTAATAGTTTTAAACAATTTCATTGCAGGACAAAATGTAGCACAGGATATTTTTCTCCTATTATTGGAAAGATAACTAGACCAGATGAGCTGAAGGAACGACTGAAAAAGCAACGCATTTCATTGAAAAGTTACTCATGGAAGGATACAGCAATGCGGGCACTCAAACTGGATCGCCAGCCTGCAGAAATACAACCAAATTCTGTGCCAATACCTACCCCTATTTCTGGATCTGTCTGTTCAGTTCTTTATTGTCACCTGTCACAACCTTTGGAACCAAAAAGTAAGTTCAGAAATAATGATGAAAATACTAAAACTGATTGCTCCTGTGCTGCAAACTTAAGAGAAACTGTTTTATCATCAAATTTCATACAACCACCCCCTCAGAAATATGACAAAGCATACATGGAGAACTTGTCTCAAGCTTATGAGCCATTCAGTAAAGAAATACGGGAACCAGAAGTAGATAAAAAGAATTTACAGTGTTTTCAGGAAGGCACGCATACTTTTTATTCTCATGCTCATGATACAGATTTTAGTGAAAAAGACAAAAACCTATCACAGGCAAAACGAAAATTAAATAATGCAGTAGTTCTACCAGCAAAGTGTTTGAAAAAAACAGATGCCAATCCCACATTTGTCAAGAAACATTGTGATTTATGTGATAATCATCAACTGATGCAGCACAGCGTAGGTCTGGAGGCTGAGGTATCTGATACTGCTATAAACAAAGAACTTAATGAATTGACTGCCAGCACCACGCACTGTTCACCGTCTGGAAAGCTGCACAGAAAAGTGAAGCTTTATTTGGGAAGAAATAAGAGAGAAACCTGGAAACAGAATACAGAGTTATGCATAAAGTATACAGACAGGCCGACTGTTCCTGAAGAGAAGAGAAGTTCTTGTAGCTCACCAGTACAGGCCCTACTGGAATTATTTCAGACAAGTGAAAGAAACTCAGAATTTGGAGGTTTTTCAAGTTACCCTGAGAACAAAGGCTCAACTAGCATAAAAGATATATGGGAAGGGCAGAATACAAATGTTATGTGGTCATTATTTTCCTCTTCATCCTCATCCCCATTTGTTGGATTTTAATGCTGCTTTATTTAATATAATGATTTTTCAAGTAAACTTGCAAATTTAAGATTTTATTCATGGAGACTTTAATTGCTGTATTATATGTACAGATTGTTTGGTTTTCAAGTTTTTAATGCAAAAACTTCTGTATATGTAAATATGGAAAATAAAACTTGAGTTCTTTTTTGTTTGTTTGCTTTTCTTAAAAGGAACTGCTTTGTCACAGCTAGTAAAAGGCTCTGACCCCAGATTTGGGGTTAAATTAATGCTAGGTGAAACCAGTAAGTATGATGTAGCTGAATTTGGATAGAATAATTTTCTAAAATCATTGATTAGGTACATTCTAAGTAACCACACTATAAATAACTGGATGTTTCATTGTAAATAAGGCAGTCCATTACTTATGGACTACTGCTATTTTGTGGACATTTGGTTGCTTCCCTTCCTATTCCTTCTGCTGCTGCTTTATTAGAGAATGCAAAAAAACAAAAAAGTCATTTGCTTTCCTAATATTTCTTCTGCTGAAATTGTCTCGGGGAACCTATGGACTCACAAAGAAGTAGGATTAGGAAAGCATGTATTATTTTTTGGCTACTCTCTTATAATTTATTTTTGGACTAAAAGTAGCTGTATTGTGTATTTCAGCCAGTAGGAAAGCAGTAGATGTATACTTTAAATTTTTCTTTAAAAAACCCCAAACACAACAACAATGGAGCAGCAACAACGACAGCAACCAAACAGCCAATAGGTTTCTGATTGACTCAGGTCATTTGTTTGATTTTTCTTTCAGAGTAGCCAGCCTGTCTGACTAGCTTACTCAGAGGCAGAGTGAAAGACCCAAGTGAGAACTGGGAAGACTTATACTTCGTATCTTTACTAAACCTGATCTCTTTCAGAATTTCTGTATCTGTAAATTGGTGCAGGGCCTGAGTATGGAATTATAGGAGGTAATTACAAAGCTTTATTAATAACTGTAAGTGCCTTAAAGTCATATAAGAGATCTAAACCAGCAGAAATTACTCTTTATTAATTTTTGCATAAATTACTTGTTTGCATTTTTATCTCTTGTCCATTTGATATTCTCAAACTTAACTCTTGTCAGTGTTCTTACGGTCAAAGTGCTTTCAGTCATTGCATACTTACTGTCTGTCCTTTACAGGATAGCTTCTCTGAGGGGTGGGTAAAGCTTCCTGGTGTGCAGGAATGGGCGAGGAAAATTCCTTTCCTTTAAAGAGCAGATGAATTGGAAGCTTAATGATAAAAGTGGCTGCTTTAGGCATTGCTGTCACCCTAAATGTGACATTCCTTATTCTTCCTGTACAGTCTGGTATGAACTGCTTTTGGTCTCCATCTTATGAGTCACTTCTGGCTTGATTTGTAGTTTCTTCTGATTTGGATTCACATCAAGAAAATTATATAGAAAGCCATTAGAGAAATGAGCAAAATTAACATTTTTAAAAGGAGTTGATCTTGAATGTGTATGCCTCTATGTATATATATTTTGCCTGTAATTAACCAATATATAGTGTTTTAGGAATGGGACTTTAAAGTAGAACGTTGAAGCAATTACTTTGTTCTTTGAGTGACACTTAAACGATAGAAGGATTTCTCTCTGATTCGATGAATGCAGTCTATTTTAGGAACAAGTATTTGTCCATTTTTCTTTTGAGAATGTTTTTTGGGAGTTGTTTTGGTCTTTAGCTATTGGTTCAGTACTAAAGTCTAAAACTTGCATTTTTCCCCCAAACACATTGCAACAATCTGTCAGTAGGCATCTCTCGCGGACACTTCCTTCCATCGCCGAGACACACACTCTTCTTGGTGTGGTGGCCTCCATCTGACTGGAATGTATATACATGGTTATTTATATACATAAAGATATTGCACTAGTTAAGGGGAGAGGTACTCAATGTGAGTACATCTGCTCATCAGGTAACCAGTGTGTATGTTTTGTACATGATTTAGAACACGTTAGCTCAATGGGCACTGCAAAGAGGAGATCTAAACACCTTGGAATCTGGCTTTAGAATCTTAAGGGAAAAAAATTCAGAGAGTTGTCATTAAAGTATAAAGATTACTCATTGTAATGCAGAACAAGATGGGAGAGTCACTGCTACTGGTTGCAAAAAGCACTTTTAGTCACGATGCTGATTTTGTTTACAGATGACTAGTCACATTAGTGTGTGCCAGGCGTCCCTGTTGTGTGTAGTATGTTCAGATTGTATCACAAGCCATAGTGAGCCTATTAACTGTTTCTAAAAGATTTATTCAGCATGTTGTGTGTGGTTTTCATGCATTTATGATCTTTCAAGATTGTTTTATTTAAAAAAACTTTTTTCAAAAATTTAAAAATAATTATATTACTACTTGAAAAAATAATTAAATGTGGAAGGCTGGTTATTAGAACATTTGTCTGCCTGACTTCCTCCTAGAGAAGAGAATGAGTATTTTCAAAATATGTGGCAGGGATTCTGAGAGACGTCAAACACTTTAGACAAACGCTACCACAGGTACCTCTAGTCACTAGAGTAAAAGCTTAGCATTAGAAGTTCATTCTATCTGTAAGTACATCTTTGTAATAATTACACATTATATAATTACAGTTTGAACTCTATAGGTACGTGAATTTCTCCTAATGCACTTCATTTTTTGATTGTCTTGCTTTCTGTGAATTTGAAGCTGGTGTACATAATTTTTATATTGTATTCAAAGCCAGTTGTTAGTATACTAACTTTTTGTGGTGGTTAGAGAAACTTGGAGCTGTATTCCTGTTCTTTCTGCTGTGTACAATTACGCAGCACAGTGTGGGATTCAGAATTTTAATGAAGCACCCAAATCTTGACTTAGAAAAAAGTTAAAGCTTTAACCCCTGTGTAGAACAGACACTACTTCATTTTAAAGTCTGATTGAAAAAAATTCCCTAGACTTTTACATGATAAAAGTACTCTTATTTAAGTGATTACCCTGTGGTCCAGTGATCTTCATTGTTTCTCTTTCATAGGCATGGCAAGCAAGTTTCTAGGGATGTGAAATACCAGAATCTTTAAAATGTTAAAATAGAAGGTGTGTGGGTGCACACACACATACCGTTACTGAAAGCCAGTGCAGACACTGTATTGGTGAGTTGTAACTGATCTGTTCAGACTCCCTTTGTTTCATTACCATGGGAGAGAGCAAAATGATTTTCAGTAAAGACTTTTAATATGGAAACTAGCTACACAATGCAAAGTTGGGATGGTAGTAACAACATCAAAAGAAATACAGGTGTTGAAATCTGCTTTTAGAAATAAAGCATCAGAAGTAGTGGTGTTTTACCCCAGTTACACCTACACCAAGTTAGGTTTGGTATCTTTGCAGTGGGTGCCCAACCACTGCACGTGACTTTGCTCCATGGTAGGTGTTTATCTGGAGCAGAAATGTTGTTCTTCAGGTAAATTTATAGTGTAGCTGAAAGGATAGAGTTCCCAAGGGTTGGGGCTGGGGGGTGGTATGCACACGTGCATACGGGTGTACACTCAGATACTCCTATGGGTATATGGTGATAGTGGGGATTAGTGACTCCAAAACCACACACACATAAGGAAGTTCTCCAATATTTTCTGAGTTTCATGCACTCAGGTAAGCCCTACGCTCAGCAGCAGCTCTTCAAGCAGTAATCTCTTGCTCAGCATCCAACTACAGAACACTTGACACGAAGCAACAGGTAGGTGACTGCAAAGTCGGCCTTCCCCTTTGGAGTTGGGGGGAAGGTAGTTACAACCCGAGGAGCACCGAGCATGTTAACATCTGTTCTGTCCTTCAGGAGTTGCCAGTGTGCACTGAGGTGATGGAATCCATGTTTCACCTCAAGCTTGCAACAAAAGGGCACGCTTAGTTACCCATTCATGCTATCGTCGTTCTGTGATCTCTTCCGGTCTGTATGACTGCAAGGCATATGGCTCCTTAAATGCACCTGCGGAGGGTGTGTGTGCCTTCACCCTGCACTCTGAAGGACTCGGCTAATGTAACTGGTGATCGTATCTCTGAAGCTCTGTGGCAGTCTCAGAGTGCAGGAATGAAAAAATGGTAGCTGCTCTAACTGATGTAGTTACAGTGGGGCAGGTGGACACGGGATGAAAATATGAATCCCCCTATGCTCCCCAGTTGGAAAATCTGTGAGCTACGTGGTCTGTGTGACCTCTGGGCCCTTGGCTGATAAGCACCAAGGGCTGATAAAGGCTGCCCATGCTGGGCTTTTTGATCATGTTATTAGTTGATAGTGCAGTAGCATCAAGTCACAGTCTATCTTGGTCTTACAGTGAGTCTACTCAAAGGTGGAAATCACTTCCTTGCCCTAGTTTCATTCTGTAGTTGTTCCATATTTGAGATTTTTAAGACATGCCATTAGATTATACTAAGAATTATGGGAAATTTCTGAAATAGAGAAGTGTAAAATAAAACTGCAAACAAATGTGAACAAGCATTCATATCCTTGGGTGACTAAGTAGTTTGGATGTTACTTGCATCACAGCAGGAGATGGAGTCCCTTTTATCCCTCTAATTTTTTCTATTGTGTTTCATCTCATGAAAATATCATTCTGAAAAATAAGCTATTTTCTTTCAAGTGCTTACTGCCGCTCAAATTTAGCTGTAACCTCTATATGCCTCTAATCCACACTCTCGAAGACAAATGAGGGGAAATTTTAGCAGCCAATTGATCCAGAGGAATTGTACAGGGTATTTACACAGAATGTATGTAGGTGGACTAGAAATTGAATGCCAAAATTTATTTCTTAGCGTAACTAGTCCTCTGGACCATTTAAGGAGATTGTTTGTGCTATCAAATGCAGGCATAAGTAAAGGTAAATAGCACTGGTAATACCAACCAGTAACAATGTCACCACTGATAACTGTAGCAGAGGGAAGGTAAGTGTGAACTGTGAGTTCATTAACCAAATTAACATCTCTGAAGATGGTATGAGATGAATATTTTTGGTTTTTACCATGCAGTCTGTAAATATTACTTTTTGGCTTCTGATATTCAGCAGTGTATTTGCTTTAGAGAATGCAGCTGTCCAAAATAAATGCTGAGCATCCCAGATATAGCACCATAAAAAGATTTGGGATGCAAAGCAAGTATTTGGGTGGAGTCCAATTTCATTTGGCATAAAGCAGCTGTAGGTTCAGGTGGCTGTCAGACTTAATCCATTTTTTTTTATTAGGTTTTTTTTTTTGAGTTGAGGGGGATCTCACTCGCTGCTTTCTGTCACTGTCTTTCTCTGAACCTTGCAATGTCCTTGCTGGGAATGGCCGGTGCAGTGCTCCACGTCAGGCTGTACCTCCAATTTAACGTCAAAACAGATTCTGTGTGATGTGCTCTATATTTAGATTACAATTGCACATGCTTCCTGTTTCGAGGTAATATTCACGCTCTGAACTAAATAACCAGAAGAGTCAAATGTTTTTATGTACATTAGTCAAAAAGGTCACTGCTGTCCAGTCATGCAGTCAAAATGCACTGTTGACTGTAATTGGACATTTAACTGGTACTTGATACAAGAAAATTTAATTACCATGTATTTGGAATGTAAATGTGCTTTTCACGTGGAAACATTTAGGGCAGTACACTTATGGTAATAGGTGGCCAGATGAATAGGGACAATTACAAAATATTCATAGATCTACCTTTTATCAGGAAAAAGTCTTAATATGTTTTTTATAAACTTAGTAAATTGAGATTGAATATCGACCACTGAGAATGTGTTTCTTAAAAAGTGCCCTAGGTTTCAGTTACAATCTGTAATTTTTGAGAAAACAGAAGTTGCTCTGTGCGGGGAGAAGAATTATACTTTCCACAGTATTACATTGCTGTCATGTTCTGTAATTGAAGTCAGTGTATTTTTCCATCATGTCTATGCATACACAAGGCTCCATTGTGTATTCCTCAATGCAGAAAATTTAGATTTTATCAAAATTATGAAAATACAAAGCAATTTCTGTAGGTTTTTTAGCATTTAAAAATGTGTTACTCTTTCAGAATTTTAAAGCAGGCTAATTTCTTCAGAACTTTAGACAGTTTAAAACCGTGAATCATGATTGCAGTCATTACTACTTACTGTAGTGATTACAGCAAAGCTTAAGTTGTACAACTGGGAAGTAATTTTCAAGAATACCTCAAATAAATTAGAAGTACAATGTCAACAAGGCTGTTTAGTCCATGTATCTATCTTATTTTCTGTGGAAAGGAGAGCGGTAACACTTAGATGTTAAATTTAAGTATTAAGTTATGACTTGTAATTAATTATGGTTCAAAAATAATCTTTGGAATACTTATATGGTAAATCAAAAGATGAATATTAGCACTTTTTTTTCCACTTTCTCATGATTCTTTGAAATGTTGGCATATGTTTTTTAGGCTTCATTTTTCTACAATTGTGGTTCAGACAGTCGTATAGAATATGCTTGTTACGTTTGGCAAGTTGTGAAGACATGTTGCAACGTAGGGTAGAGCTGTTATTCCTCATTTAAAAAAGAATTGGCCTGAATTTTCAGTGTAATAAAATTCCACAGAATGTTAATTGGCAAGAGAATGAACATTGGAAAGTTGAGCATTGTTTGCAAACACCAGTTTCTTTGGGGGCCTCAGTATAAGGAGGACATCAAACTATTAGAGTGTGTCCAGTGGAGGGTGACCAAGATGGTGAAAGGTCTCAAGCGCAGGACTTATGAGGAGTGGCTGAGGTCACTTGGTTTGTTCAGGTTGGAGAAGAGATGGCTGAGGGGTGACATCACTGCAGTCTACAACTTCCTCAAGGGGGGCAGCGGCGGGGGAAGTGCTGATCTCTCTCTGGTGACCAGAGACAGGACACAAGGAAACAGAATGAAGCTGCATCAGGGGAAGTTCAGATCGGACATTAGGAAAAGGTTCTTCACTGAGAGGGTGGTTGGTTACTGGAACAGGCTCCTCAGGGAAGCAGTCACGGCACCGAGCCTGTCAGAGTTCAAGGAGCATCTGGACAATGCTCTTAGTCATATGGTTTAGTTTTAGGTAGTCCTGCGAGGAGCAAGGAGTTGGACTCGATGATCCTTAAGGGTCCCTTCCAATGTGAGTTACTCAATTACTCTGTGATTTGCTGGAAGAAGAAAAAAATCTGCCCCTTGATGTGAAAGACCTCATTGCTCAGAGGTGGACCATCTTCCACAGTCCTGAGCAAGGTCAAGGAACTTCTAGTGAGGTAAGACTAGGTAGTGAGTATTGACACTCTCTGCTTGATTTCCCAAGCGAACATGGAAAAGCCATCAATTAAAATTAAAATATTATTTCCCTGAAGGATTAAGTCTGTCAAATCTCCAATTTCTAATATAAATAAAAGGGGACTTCAGAGATGCAGATCAGGATTTCCTTGTGATTTATATTCTTCAATGTGATATAGAAAATTTCTACAATTTATTTAAGCCTTCTCTTTTGAATTAATCTTCAGTATTTATCACAGAAGTGTGTTTCTAGGCGAATGGTAGAAGGATGTAAACAAGAGAGGTTTGCAAGGAGAGGGACATAATCTTTTTCAGCTCTGTTTTGGCTAATCACTTCTAACACACGTACTTTTAAAATGCTTTTATCTTTGTATTAGTTGGCTGTAATTCTAAAAAACAGTTTAAAAATTTATTCTTAAACTTAGTGAAGGGTTTGACCAAAATAGAGTTGGCATACTAAAAAAGTGCTGTATTTATGAAGGTGCTCTCATCAGACCTTGCCACATCCCCTGAGCCCACAGACTGGATAAAACTGCATTCATAATCATTAGCTTAAAGCAGCTGTGCCTTGGCTGG
The DNA here is from genome assembly GCF_031877795.1 of Strix aluco. Classification (NCBI taxonomy): domain Eukaryota; kingdom Metazoa; phylum Chordata; class Aves; order Strigiformes; family Strigidae; genus Strix; species Strix aluco. The sequence continues at coordinate 127,586,685 of NC_133931.1, forward strand.
TGCTGGGTTGGTAAACCTTCCAGGTGTGATATCTACACCAAATCTGGATGATGGTAATGGCAAGAGAAAAAAGAAATATATGATGTACTGAGCCAGGGAATGAGTGTATAACTGTGCTGTGTATGTACTGCGTAACTGGTGTAAGATACACCCAATGTCGTGAATTCTCACAGAAACACTGACAGAAGAAACTGTGCAACAGCGTGCCAGCGGGGACAGTTTGGGCTAACTGAAATAACTGTACAGGTTGGCTGCAGCCTGAAATGTAAGGATTCATGACTTTTGAAAACAGATTGAAACATCATACCATAGTATTGATTTTTCTTTCTATAAATAGCACTGTCTCATTTTCTTTACCCACCCCACTCATGGTCTATTTGATACCCTGCAGCAGAGTTTTGTAAGCTAGTTGTAGACTGTTTCAGCAACTGTTCAAGGATTTAATGGCTACTTTGAGGTAATATTCCATCTTGCCTGTAGCGTATGACTGCAGTGTAAGCTGGACAGCACAAAACTTATAAGCCACTTTCTCCTCAAAGTTGATATATATTTCCAGATGCAATATTGTACTCTTAACGTGCCTGTCTTGCTCCCATCCTCAGCTTGTTGAACCGTCATTTTGTCTGGTTTTGTGTTGTGGAAATACTCTGAGAAACTGAATTTCCTTCATCTGTCCTCTAATTGCTTCCCCTTCTAAGATAATTTATGTAAGTAAGGTAAGACCTACAGAAAAATCAGGCCAGGAGCCGTGACCTTCGCCGGCGGGCACAGGCAGTGGCTGTGGAGCTGCGGTGCCCCCAGCGTGGTCCCTCCGTGGGGGAGCCCACGGAAGGCAGCCCAGCGGGCTGAAACGCTCCGAAGAGCAGAAGTGGAGGTGTCAGGTGTCCTGGCTGTTGCCGGTGCAAGCAATGCAATTAATATTGGTCTGCATAATGGTTTTAAGATTATGAAAGCAGAGATTTTTTTGTTTTGTTTTGCCCTTTAAATCTTCCAGACTCTAAGGAGCAGCAGTTTTGAGGGCCATTTACTACCATGCCACCTTCTCCTTTATTATGTGCTTGTAACTGGGGTAAAACCTTGCCGTGGGTAGCCTGACCCTCTTCCATGGGTCAGCACCGAGCTGCATCTGCCGCTGTGATGCTCTGACAATCCTCCTCCTCTCTCGACTGACCTTAAGTGTGTGCCATGGCAATCCTTCCCCCTGCCACTTCGGAAAACGATGGGGGGAGGGGGTGCTTGAGAAAATTGCCGCTCTCGTCCCATTTTCATAAAGAAACGTAGTTAAGGAAGGTGAGAAGATGCACAGTGCTGCCAGGCAGAGCTGCCAGTCCCGGCTTCCCGGTAGGTGGGGGTGTGGAATTGGGTTGCCGTTGCAGCCATCCCTCTGCTGAGGGAGGAATGATCCTCGGGTTTCGGGGAACGGGCGTCGTGGGCGCCCCTTGACACTTCTGCCTCTTGCTTTGGCCTGGCTTTTGCCTCTGGCTGAGGCCAGGAGAGCGTGTTGTAACTTCAAACGGATGGTTGCGCGTTGTAATCCTTTTCAACTCTCTTTAACCGTTAGTCCAGTGGAGAAAGCGGGGCGGGAGTGGAGATCGAAGAAAGGAGGAAAAAAGGTCATGGGGAAGGAAATGGAGGCTTGCTCTCGAAAGGGACGCGAAAGGGAGGAGAGCGGGGCTGGCGGCAGGAGCCCCCCAGAGGGGGGGCAGGTGGGGAGGCCAAAGGCTCCGGCGGCCCCCCGCCGGGGCGGGCGGGCCGGGAAGGCGAGATTTGCAGCGGGGCTTCCCTCGGCCGCGGGGTCTCTGCGGCGCTCCCCTGGCTCCGGGGCTTCCCCTCCGCGCTCGCCCCGGTCCCTCACGCCCCGGCAAACGACTACATTTCCCAGCACTTCCCTCTCCCAAGCGGGCTCTGCGGGGAGCCGCGCCGGCTTTCGCCATCTCCCTCCCTCGCAGGGGGCTCGGCACGGCGGCGGCGGGGCGGAGCTCGGCAGCCCCGGCCCCGCGGCCCCGCAGCCCCCCCCGCCCCCCCCGCCCCGTGCAGGCGCGGAGCCGGCGGCGGAAGCTGGGGCGGCACACGGCGGAGCGGCGCGGAGCGGAGCGGAGCGGCGCGGGGCGGCGGGCAGCGCCATGCGGGCTGCCGCCTGCCTCCTCTCCCTGGCGCTCTGCGTCCTGCCCGCTGCCCCAGGTGAGCCGCGGCCGGGGGGCGGGAGGGGGGGGAGCTGCGCCGGGGGCCGCTGCGGAGCCCCGTGGAAACGGAGCCCCCGCGGAAACGGAGCCCCCGCTGCAGCCTGCGCGCCGGGGGCGAGGGCGCAGCCGGCTGACGGGTGCTTCTCCCCTGCCCAGGAGGCGCCGGGCCGGCGGCAGCGGCAGCGGGGCGGCGGGGCGAGAGCCGCTTCGCGGAGCGAGAGAGCATCAGGCCCCTGCGGCTGGTCGCGGGCGGCGGCGGGGCGCGGCGGCCGGCGCTGAGTACGCGGGTGCGGAGCGGCGCGGCGCGGACGCAGGTAGGCGCTGGGCGGGCCTGGGGGGGGGTTGGTGGGCTGCGAGGGGCCCCCTTGGCGGCGGCGGTGTCTCCCCGTCCCCCTCCTCCAAGTGCGGTCTCGCTGCCGAAGGACGGCGGGTGCGTGGAAGCGCTGCTCGGTGAGACGCGCTGCTCGGTGAGACGCGCCGCTCGTTTCCCCGCGGGACCACCGGGATTGCCGGTCCCTCCGCAGTGGGGCCCGGGGGTCGGGGGAGGATGGTCCCCGGGCCGGGCAGTGCCCGCGCAGGCAGAGCCCGCTGCCCGCCGCTGCCGGTGGGCTGGGGGAGCCACGAAATGAAAGTTGCTGTGCCTTTGCGACAGCTGGAGTGGAAGCGCTGCGGCTTCATTTCGGTTTCTGGCTGGAGCGTGGGCAGGGTGGGTTTGTGTTCTGTGGACTCGAATGTGTTTTTAAAAATAGAAGATGGGAATCGCTTGAAATGTGATATGTGAGCTGCAATTTGACTTGCATATTGCTACCCAAACCGGGGTATGTTTTCAGATTTCTGGTATACCAATCCCTATAGCTTTTAACAAATAGCTACCCCAATTTATAATAAAATACAGTGATTTTAATCTTGATCCCTAGGCATCATATTTGAGGTGGTACCTGGCCGTTACATCTAGAGGGAAAAAACATTGAGTCTATGCTGTTATAGACGAAGGATGTTAAAAACGTGTGTATTTGTGGTAACTGCTGACATCCAAGATGAGTTGCAGGCCTTGGTTTCCTCCTTTTCCAATTGACTGCTGTCCATTCAAGAAACAAAATAGCTGAAAAAAAGGGTCTCAGATTTCTTTTTTATAATCCATAAAGTATAAGCGCTGACAGCTTGCATTCATTTTGTGTAGTTAAATAATGAAGTCTCTTCATAGCATATTTATTTGCCTCTAAATGTAACATTCTACGTAAAGATTTTTCAGATGTGAAGGCCAGATCTATAGTACAATAAAATAGGATTCTAAAGGTGCCAAAATGCGTGCTTTGCTTAGAAAAAAAAAATCCTCTCAGCATTTCAGGATTCTTTGAAGACCCTTGAACACTCACAAGTTCACACACTTTGTGACACGTCTGTTTAAAAAGTAGTAATGATTGCATTTGGATCTACTATTAGGATTCAAACTCTGGTCTTACAGAAGAAACTATTAGTTAATGGATTTTGTTCTTCTGAATGTCTCGACTTCTGTTCATCAAATCTTATGCTTATAAAAATTTTCAAGTCACCCTCATTTAGTTGTTAGTATTAATGTTACTCCAACCAGAAAAGAAGTAATGCTAGTGGGTTAAAAAGAGTTAAATGCATTTCTCTCACAGCAGTCTCCACGCTAAACTGAGCTCACGTGTGTAAAGCTCTGCGGGCAACAACAACTTTTCCTCCTGATCAAGAAGTTTCCCTCTGCTGCTTAAAATATCCACAGCTTCTCCCATGGTCTCTGATGGTTGTTACCCACAGAAGGGTGCAGTAGCTGGCAGTGATTGGAGAAAGAAAATTACGAAGCGAAAGCAGGCCAAACTGAGTGGAGCAGTACCGATTTTCTGTGCTTCTTGGACAGGGCACGGGTACATCCTCATTGCAGGATACTGCATCCCTCGCCCGGGATCTGAGTCAGCTCAGCAGTAGTGGACCAGCAGCGTGGCTGCCTTTGCTTGCCTTGAAGTTTTGTGGAAGCTGTATTGAGGAAGGTGTTTTTGTATAATAGTGTTAACTGTTGCATTTGAGTAATTTAATACCCTGAATTTTAAAGTCTAGCATCCCATAAAACAACACCCTTATCTCTGCAGAATGCTTATCAAAGTTATGGACTAACAGAGTTAACTTTTATGGTTGCTTTTGGGTGTCTGGTGAAAGTCACACGAAGTATAAAGATGTGGAGTGCTGGATGCTACTCACACGTGAAGAGACACCCATGCCTGCCCTGAAGAGTTAACAGTTTGAGATCAGTGGCATATAAAGGGTAGGGGAACAGAGGTGCTCTCTCCATTAATAAAGTTTTCATATGTTTTAGTTTGTTTAATGATTAAATACACTCTGACTGTCTCCATGCCCTATTCTATCCATTGCTAGTAGTCCTTGGACAGCTATGTATCAGAGTTAGAAAAACTGGTCTTGAATAGATTTCAAACCAAAGCTAATGGCTTTGTGGAGTAGTTTAGGGAGGATGCTTCTTGGAGGAGGTTGAAGCATTCAAGAAGAGTCTCTGATGACTGAAGGACAAGCAGCCATGTCTAGAAAAGCAAAGATACCTGAATGGGATGGTGCAGAGGACTAGACAACGAGGCTGTAGCTGTTGAATTAACATAAAACGATGTAATTGTGTTTTGGATTGGATAGAGATAAAAGGAGAGAGAGAGATAAGCTGGAGAGAAGGAAGTCGCATTAAATCGGATCAGATTCCTTTAATTCCTGGATGAAAGCTTTAGCTGCAGAAAAGGGTCAGAAGTTGTACAAGAGGGATGCAAGCCTGAGTTTGGAACTGCACAAAGGAAAATGAAGATGGTGGTTCAGGGGAGAGCAGAAGTAAAGCGTGGCCTTTGCAGATCAGGAGTTTCAGAACAGGCTTATGATGGAGTTGAGCCAGAGGAGTGTAATACGAGAAAAGGAATTGAGAGAAGGGAATCGAAGGCAGAAGTGACTGGGAAGTGATGGTTGGCAGATTTCTAAAAATGTATGGGTTTTTTCAGCATTTGTTGAGGTTTTTCTCTAGCAACCTCCTTTGTTTGTTTGTTTTGGGTTTTTTGGGCCATTGCCATAACTACTGAGTGCCTTCGCAATGTGCATGCTTTACTCCTCAGTAGTAAAGGAAACAGTCTATCCAGTCATCCTCCAAACCCAGAATGTAATTGCTTAAGAAACAAAATCAATGTGCTCACAGTTGTAGTTGTCCAGGATTGCTGGGCTTCAGAGCACAGCACAAGGCAAATGTTGTAGGCTATTATATGTTCATGTCATTAATGTTTTAATGTATAGTGGACGTTGGAGAATTCACGGGACTTTGGGTTTCTGCTTTTAATTCCATTGTGGAATAGAATCACTGCCAGTATCTGTGACAGTCCTGTATTTCAATTTCTCTGTTCCCCAAAGGGGGCCTACTAGCAGCTGCACAGCACTTAATCTAAAGAGTAATCAAGATAAGATATATCTGAGAATATGCTAATATTAATATTATCATTAATGCAATCCAGGATTTTAGTAATGGACACTTAATTTACTGTTGCATAAGTAAGCCTATTAGAAGATGAATGGCCTCTATGGCAGGGGCATTCAGTGCAGGCTAAACTAAGATTTTTGTATTTAAAAGAAAGTTAAGTTCCTACTGTGGGCATTTATGAGGAACCTTTTAACTCCATGCCTTGAGCCTTGTTTTGCTGTTGTAAGAAGCACATTGGAAATCACAAGTTTCTTGATGCTTTTGAAACTAAGAAATTAACAGACAGAATCCAATAGAACTGTTAAGCAGGTATTGTTTATTAGCAGCGCTGGGGTCGCCCTGGGGATTCTCCACCGTAAGGGCTCCCAAGAACTAGCAAGGGACATCAGTTTACATACACACAAATCATACATATTCATTTGATTTCCTGGAAAGGGGTGTCTTATGATAATGAGTTCCTGGAATTAATTTACATAGTCTGAGCATGCCTAGTAGAAATAGGCTGAGGGGGCTTTGGTGGTCGTCTTCACGGTGTCCACTTTTTCCAGGGCATGCGCTGTGAAGTAAAGTCCAGGTGTCTTCTTCCTAAATCGGTGATATCATCCTCCGTAGATGGTATCTCTGTGTCCTTTTGTTCGAGTTCCCCTTATCTTAGTTTGCCCAAGTGCTCACTGGAGGCTTTGAGTCTGCTATCAGTGAGTTATATAGGGAGCGGTTTACTGTTGTGTAGACAGACAAAGAGGCCTAGGGAAAACAGTTGAGGAGTCCTGGGGAAACAAACACAAGCAAAGATTTCATGCATCACAGTTTAGTCGTGATCAGAAATTCATTGGTTTGAGCTCTTTCACTTTTCTTTAGTCAATACTGTGCAGGCATGTTCTTCGTTAAAATGTGGGAATGCGTAAGCATTCCTCCCCATTGCCTGTATTTGTTCTTCCACCTGTGAAGGAGAGCAAAACAAAAGCACAAAGTATGCCTTTACAAACTTGGGTTTGTACTCTACGTCAGCACCTGATTTGGGGGACCTTTTTCTTAATAATTTTCAGTGGTTCAAATGTTCTGGTTGTGAAGATTGAGATTCATTTTCCAGCTGGAAGTTAGAGTACCAGACCTCTACATACCCTCACCCCACAGATGCCTTCCCTCAACCCTAAGTATAACTCAGTAGTGATCTTGCTCTCAGCTGGAGACTGCCGCTCAATGCCAGCAGAGAAGGATCCCAGTTCTCCTTGAGGCCAGCACTTTGTGGGCATGCTGGTAGGTCCGCACACACAGTCTGAGGGACAGCGTTGTTCTTCTTGTGGCTTTCATTGCATTATGTGTTTTTGATATATCTAAGTGTTGATACAGAAATTTGGGAAATTTGCTGTGATTTTCAGTGGGATCGAGGTCCTGACTCAATGACCTGCTGTGCACATAGATTCACTCATCTCTGGTGGCTTTGCAAAACATTCATAATATAGCAACTTCTGTCTCTCAACCTGCTTTTCGCTTGCTTGTTGCCAGTTGTCATGGAGGTACACTGGATTCCTTCCGAGTGAGCAAAAGGGCTGACCTGGTTGTAGGGAGCCTGACGTGAAGGGCCTCCAGGACTGAACTGTGTCCGGAGATAGAAGTACGTGTTGCTTGTAGTCCAGAGTGACTCAGTAGTTTTCAGCATAATATTTATTTGTCTTCCACAGTCTGCATTTCTGAATTGTTTGTGACCAAATGATACAATTCCATACATTGATTTGGAAGCATGGCTCACAGATTTCTTAAATAACTTCTTACTGCTAACAATCAGTTGCAGAGAAGCTCTGCTCTGTCATGCTGAGCTCACATAGCTCTGCCTGCACTTCGAGTTGAAATCTGCGTTAGTTATTCAGGTGTTGCCTAGTCTTTGCTATTGGATTCTCTGACTTCTTGGCCTTTTGCCTCTAGTCCTCGAAGAGGATATCCCTGTTCTTTGCATATGCTTCTGAAACTGCTGACTTTGTCTAAAACATTCTCGGTTTCTGTTCTGATGCTGTCAACTTCTGTTGGTATTATAAGTTCCTGTGTTGGGTGGCTCAAACAATTAGTAATTTTTTTGATTAAAAGATGAGTTCTGACTGTTGAAGGGCTTATAAAACAGCTCTAGAGTTTGGGACTGATGGATGATGACTGTGGGAAAGAGAAGTGTCATGAGAAATTGCCCAATTAAAAAAATTCTTTTCTGCCTACTTGATCAGACGGCTGCTGTCTCTTGGAGAAACTTAGGTACAATTTTCAATCCACCTATCACAAAATCAAAGAGAGAGGAGGCTAATCTGGGACTGAGGCTGTAGTGAGTGATAACGTGTATTTGGTTTTCTTCCTGCCTTGTGGCCTCTTCTCCCTCTTTCCTTAAGGTTTATGAGGCATTAGTAAAATGTGTGTGATAGTTTACTGTATGTTCAATGTATGCAGTTCTGCAGTATTCATGTAAGGATAAGATACTTGACCAACCTAGCAGTATTTTATGAACATGTGAATGACAGATAAAATATCAATAATCATGATGCAGGTCCTGCCTTCCTGAAGAGGAAAAAAAAGTGCTGCAAGCTAAACTTTGCTACAGATTGCCACATGATGCAAGGACATTGAGAGTGCCCTTTGATTTTTGATGTAGTAGGGACTTTCAAATACACCTTTTTATAAAATATATATATTCGTAGTGTGTTTTTGTATTTTATAGGCAAGGAATATTTCAAATTGCTAATTTATTCTTCTTTGCAAGCTCATTTCAGAGAAAGTCTTTCCCTACTTGATGATGAGATTTGTTAAGACAGTAAATGCGTATGTCCAAAAAATCCAGCAAAAAACCTCTGGTAGCTGTTGTTTCAGAGTTCATGTTGCAGAAATATCAGGACTCAAATTTGAGGGGTGATTAAAAGACATAGATATCTTTGAAAATCCTAGTTTGGGTAAAAGGGATGCATGGGAAATCTTTGTTTTGCGGTATCTTCTCTTGCTTGTGCCATAGCAGAGCTAAAAAGAGAGATACTCCAAAAGCTCATAAGACAGGCTTATATACAGTCATGAAGGATCTTAAGGGCTCAGATGTAACAATCCTTACAGAAAGTATTTTTCCCAACATTTGCTTGTTGCCATGATCAGTGTATTAACTGCAAAGTCTGATAGAGAAGTCCTTTCCAGCTCTGGTAATCAATGTATCTATATTCACTCCTGATCTGTGTTGGTGCCCCTTAGTGCAGGATCAAACTGAATATTCTTTCTGCCACTGTTTCACTGAGGATACCTGTTTTGGGACCCCTGTTGTGGCTAATAATCTGCTATAACGCATTCATGATGGAAAAGTGTGTTGCATTCCAAGTAGTGTCATGATAAATTTTGCTGAGATTTACCCAAGTTATGGAGGAACTACATATGAAGTTAACATTCACTCTGAAATAAGAGCATTACGGTTGTATGTGTTACACTGTCACGGTAAATCTGGTATTCTGTTATTCTTCTGGTACTCTGGGTGCCTTTTGTAGTCTTCTCAATAATCATACCAGTCTTTTACTCAAGACTAACACCTTTTCTTAAGGCTCTGCTTGTTGAAACATTATTGCAGTTATCCCGTCAAACACTGCTTAAAGGTCAATTGAACTGTGTAAAACCTTCAAAAGCCTGATAAGGTTCTGCTCTCTAAATTTTGGGTCCTTCTGGCTAGCGCTGGCACAGTGCTTTTCCCTCTCAAATCAGCTCTGCTGAGGTTTGTGGTCCTTTCACGTGCTGTGGCCACCTCCCACCTTGAGAGGATGGGCATCCTTGTCTTTAACTCCCATGAGTTTGAGCCAAAGCCCCTTCTCCTTCCTGGTAGACTGACTTTGTGCTTCACAGGAGGTAGCTCACTGGGCTGTTGCCAGATGAACGGACAGGCCCATGTCTGTTCTCTGAGTCTGGATAACTATGGATGTGGAGGGTGAAGTCCAGTACCATCAGAGGATCAAGCCCACTGCTCTTGGACACAGGATTGTGGTGTCTTCCTATGCAATATCTCTTTCTCATTTATCTGCTGATGTGGTTCAGTTTTTTGGTCCCTAAACAATCTTTTCTCAATATTGTATTTTCTAGAAACAGTATAATTGTTGGCTTCTTGCATATTAACCAAAACTGCTATATTTAACATCTTGAAAAATCACTGCGACTCCCATCTTGTCTCTCTTCTCTCTAGTTTTGACTCCTTTAATTTATTTTAAACTATGTCAAATTTGCTGTGGTTTTCTGTGGAACACTTTCAGACAAGAAAGCCTTTTGAGATCTTCTAGTCAACTTGTTCCCTTTGGCTTGCCAGTGGCCTCCTGAGCAGTGTATGGATATGCTGTTCTGAGATGTCTTTTGAAGTGAGTAAAGGATCACAGAGGCCTGTCAGATGAAGTTTTGCTCTTCATAGCCACAGATGCTCCCTGATAGTATTCCTGAAGCCATTGCATATTTTGCATTAATCTGGGGAGGAGAAATCATTGCTGCAGGGATGAACTGTGCAGCGGCAGCTGTGCTGAGCCACAGCCAAGCATGGAACCATGTATCTCTCCTCAGATGGAGGCATGTTCAGTGCAGAGGACAGCTTTGCCCACAGAAGATTACATCTGTATAGGCTTTTTAATACTTTAGTGGGATGACTCTGTGAGGGAAGGCTCATGTTTTTTCCCAGAAACTTTATTGTGTGAGCGTTGAGCAGCAAAGCTGCCTGAAGAGCTGCATGGGAGTGCTGAGCACGTGTACAAGATGAGTTCTGCCAGGCTGTGGTGTGCACAGGCTGTGGTGTGGGGGTTGGCTGGTTGGGTAAGTTCAAGTGGAAAGCCAATGTCATGTGAAATTAAAGACATGATTATGTAGAAATCAAAGAAAGTGGCAGATGTTTAACTCTTGAGTCAGTAGGAGTCCAACTTGAAAGTTGGGTTCAGTTAAAGAAAGTTAAGAAGCACAGCATTGCTGTTGGGCATTTGCCATCAGACAGTGAAATCTGGTGATTACTCTGGTAATTTGACCATCTCTGATTTGTCTACTTACACCAAATTCACTCTACAATCTCTCTTTTTTATTAAATGAAATGAATGTTACCAGACCAGAAAACTGTAGCAAATGACCATGCTTTAGAAAAAGCATATTCCAGAATGTAATATGAATACACGGTTTAGAAAAAGTTTGTGTGGGTAAATGCTTTTTAATGGTGCCTTGATTCTGAAAGTGTGATGTATGTGAGCATGGAGGCTACAGCCCTGACTTACAGCTCAAAAATTGCCCAGAAGGATAGCAGTATGTAGGAACATGGTCTGTTCCAGAAATGTCTCCTAGAGTATTTCAGCCCCTGTAATTCTGTGGGAGTGAAAAAAAATCCGTCAGCTGTTTCAGAAAATATTTACAGTGAAAATGTTCATTCATTTTGACCACCTAGGCTGTATCAAGAGGAAAAGGGGTTTTGAACTGTGCTTTTCTTGCACTTTTCAACTTTAAACAGGACTTTGATACTTGAATGTAGAGGATGAGTCATATTTAAAAAGTGTTATCTGTGGAGTAGATTGAGCAATGTATTGGCATGCCTAAGAGTCTACAAGTTTCATCAAGCTCTTTTTAGCCTGTGGTGCTGACAAAATGTTAGCAAACTTTCTGCTGTTGCCCAAGAACCGTTTATGGGAAAAGTTAGCCATGTTGGTAGCCTCTAGGTGTCAAAGAGGGCTTGTTACTTACTTCCAGTGGGAAGAGCTCATCTTTTGGTAAGCTTTCTTCTGTATACAAACAAAATGTAAGACCAGTGGAAAATGTTTGTAATATGTCATCCTGTTGCTGAAGAATGTTTTGGTCACTGATACTTTTTATATGAAGGAGCAAAGTTAGTGTGCACTCTTTTTATTATGTTTGAATGCTTTATTTGTAACGTAAAGGCGGTGTTAATGGCGGGTTTTTGCAGATTCCTCTGGTAGTGGAACTCTGTTACTTCGTTTCTGAAGCCTACATGCTGAAAAGGGGGCATTGCTCTAAACATTATTGATTCCTTTCAGAGCTTGGAAAACATGCAGCTAAAAATGACCTCAAGGCACCATCTGCTTCAGTGAGGGAAATGCTTTCACTCCACTTGACTGTTAGATCCGTTGAGCTCTCCTTCTTGCCTAAATGGTGTCCTTGAGACAATAGCCCTTTCTCCCGCTGAATGACACAGTAATCCAGATGAGTTCATCCTCAAGTGCTGCTTACACCGACTGCGTTGCTGCCCCTGTTTTGTGTTCTTTCCCCCTGCAGATGCGTAGTGCATCGGTTGTTTGCCTCTCACGCTGCAGCTGTGCACGAGTAGTGGCTCGTTTGGGTTCTGTCCACTCAAAATTGCCAGGCGTTCTTGGGAGAGGGGGTATTTCACAGTCCTTTCCCTCTGACCTCATGCTGCTTCACAGGGAAGCAGGTTTACCGTCTGGTTGCACAGTGAAGTCCTGTAGTATCTACTGAGATAGATGGAACACATTGCTCTACTGCTGTTTTTTTCTAGCGCTGCTCTTGGTGTTATGTCTGACCCTCTGAAACTCACAGCTGCAGTGGGGGGCAATGGAGACTGCGGTGTCCCTGTGTCACAGGGTGAGTCTCTGTTTGCTCTGCTCCCTGTCTTGGTTTTGGAAGTGGGATCTTCAACAGTTGTCAAAGTCTTTGTATGAATTATGGCAGGAAAAAACATTCTGAACTTCACAAGTTTTCATTCATGACTTTCCTTTGTTTCCTATTTGTAACCCAGTACTTTATTAATCACTCTTATAACAAGGTATTTTATCATACTTTTCCTAGCCATTAGTCTTTGCTGAAGAACCTTGTCAAATGCATTTTAAAAACATCAGGTTGAGCAGTCACTGATTTTTCTGGTTTTGCCCCAACGGCGATGTATTTAAGACCTCTTGCACATTAATTAAATGTGACCTTTTACACATGAGTCTTTGCAGCTTCCCTTACAGAAAAAAGGGGGGGAAAAAAAAGGAGTATGGCTTCCTAAAAATTCTTGCAGTTCTTCCTTTCACTGGGATATGAAGACTTCCACAACAACAGAAGTTACAGTAATTAAGTCTCAGAGGATATCAAAAGTTATAACTAAAATTTTCTTAAAGTCAAATTAACGTCATCCTCTATACATAAAAGCACAGTGAGTACAAGATCTGGTGTCATGGGGTTTTTCTGGTGCTGGAAATGCGTTAGATTGCCTCTTGGGAAGCAGCATCTTGCCCATTCAGTTACTTAAATTTGTCCTTTTAGATCTGTGAGATCAAATGGTAGGTAGTTCATACTAAATTTGCTAGCAGTGACAGCCTGATAGTTTTCGTGTCTTCATTGCTCCATCATTTAACCTTGGGTGAATTTTTGAGAAAGATGAAGTGGAGGCGAGGAAGGAGAGCAAGAAGAGAAGTTTTCAGGGGAAAATAAGATTTATTTTTTCTTAGTCTGTGGTAGCAGTTCAAAGATGCTCATGGTTTTGGAGTGCCAGGTGGAGGTCTAGGGCAAGATGTGTGAGCAGCATCCCACCTCTGCAGGACCTCAGAAGGATCCCTGCTGCTAACCAGGCATTGGATCTGCAGTAGTGACACCTGCGTAATACGTTGCTCTGTTTGTGCTCAGGACTGCTTTTTCCTGGTGCTGTTCCCCTCATCCACATTTCTGGGGACCTCTTTCACTTTACTATACTGAGTAAATGAAACACCCTCTGATTTCAAACCCACAACTAAATAATAAAAGAGATTTTTATGTGTTTTTTTTACTATTGAGAAGAATAATTACTGGCATTTTAGAGGTATGAGTAGTCCTTGCTTCTGACTCTGATTTCATTGATACTATGATGTTTATGTAGAGAAAAACTATTTTAGGTCATGTTTACGACTTTGTCAAGATCTTCATCTGCTGAGAGCTGGCAAAACCCTACCAAAGTGAACTGGGCCATGGCAGCACACTTCAGCTGATGGTGTTTAACTCTCCCTCTGCCCCACCCTCATTTGGCATGGAGAACAGATAAGTGATCCAGGATTCAAAAATAAACATGGACTTCTTAAAATCTTCTCTTATTTCTAGCTTTTCCTCAGAATAAATTACTTATTTACTAAATGTACCCCAAACAGGCAGCTGTAAAAGCCTTTTCATCAAACCATGATTCTATTCTGCAGTTTTTTCATTAAATAACGTTTTTTTTTCCCCCCCAAAAAGCCCCAGAGATATTTAGGTTTATGCAATGCATAAGAAGAGAGCTTGCCTGAAGAATGACAAATAATGATGATTAATATAGTAAATGAGTGCCTATAACTATTTTGAGAAGGCTAGGGAAATTAAAAAAGAGATTTTGCAGTTCTTTAATATGCTGTTATATGTGAATCCAGTTCAGTCACACCGAACTTTTGATTAAAATTAGATATTTGCAAATGGCAATGGAGAGAGCCTGAGGAAATAATTTATTTGCATGTATACCAATGTACACAGCATGGGAAACAAACAGGAGGAACTTGAAGCCATGATGAAACAGGAAAATTATGATGTAGTGGCTATTACAGAAACATGGTGGGATGTCTCCCATGACTGGAGTGTGCCAATTGATGGCTACAAGCTCTTTAGGAGCGATAGACGAGGAAGGAGAGGTGATGGGGTGGTGCTGTATGTTAGGGACTGTTATGATTGCTTTGAGCACAAGTGTAGTGAAGACAGGGTGGAGTGTCTTTGCGTTAGAATCAAGGGGAAGGCCAACACGGCAGATGTTGTAGTAGGAATCTACTATAGGCCACCCACCCAGGACAGAGAGGTGGATGAAATATTCTATAGGCACTTAGGAGAAATCTCACGATCGCTTGCCCTTGTTCTTGTGGGAGACTTTAACTTCCCAGACATCTGCTGGAAATACAACACAGCAGAGCGGGACCAGTCCCGGAGATTCCTGGAATGTCTGGGAGATAACTTCCTGACACAGCTGGTGAGTGAAGGTGCCCTGCTGGATCTCCTCTTTGTGAACAGAGAAGGACTGGTGGATGTGGCGGTTGGAGGCCGACTAGGGCACAGCGATCATGAAATAATAGAGTTCTCTATTCTTAGAGAGGCCAGGAGAGGGGGCAGCAGAACTGACATCCTGGACTTCCAAAGGGCTGACTTTGTCTTGTTTAGGCACCTGCTTGACAGGATCCCTTGGGAGACGATCCTGAAGGGTATAGGGGTCCAGGAAGGCTGGGCACTCTTTAAGAAGAAAGTCTTAATGGCTCAGGAGCAGGCTGTCCCCAGGTGTTGTAAGAGAAGCTGGCAACAGAGAAGACCACCCTGGCTGAACAGGGAGCTTTGGCTGCAACTCAGGGAGAAAAGGAGAGTTTACAGCCTTTGGAAGAAGGGGCTAGCGACTCACAATGATTACAAAGATGCTGTGAGGCTATGTAGGGTGGAAATCAGGAGTTCTAAAGCCCAGCTAGAAATTAATCTGGCTTCAGCAGTCAAGGACAACAAGAAATGTTTCTATAAGTATGTCAACAGCAAAAGAAAGACCAGGGAGAGCCTCCATCCCCTGCTAGACACGGGAGGAAACATGGTAACAAGTGATGAGGAAAAGGCTGAGGTGCTTAATGCCTTCTTTGCCTCAGTCTTTAATAACAAGACTAGTTGTATTGAGGGAATCCAGCCTCCTCAGCCAGAAGGCAGAGACTGGGAGAACGACCCCCCCACAATCAAGGAGGAGATAGTCACTGACCTACTGCATCACACAGACACACACAAGTCTATGGGACCAGATGGGGTACACCCAAGGGTGCTGAAGGAGCTGGCTGGGGTGCT
Source organism: Strix aluco (assembly GCF_031877795.1). Lineage (NCBI taxonomy): Eukaryota > Metazoa > Chordata > Aves > Strigiformes > Strigidae > Strix > Strix aluco. The sequence goes on from NC_133931.1 coordinate 127,602,120, forward strand.
CGCCAAGCCGCTTTCCATCATTTACCAGCAGTCCTGGCTGACCGGGGAGGTCCCGACAGATTGAAAATTGGCCAATGTGATGCCCATGTATAAGAAGGGTCGGAAGGATGATGCAGGAAATTACAGGCCTGTCAGTTTGACTTCGGTGCCCGGGAAGCTGATGGAGCAGCTCATCCTGAGTACCATCATACAACACATGTGGGACAACCAGATGATCAGGCCCAGTCAGCATGGGTTGAAAGGCAGGTCCTGCTTGACAAACCTGATCCCCTTCTACGACAGGGCGACCTGCTTATTGGATGAGGAAAAGGCTGTGGATGTTGTTTACCTTGACTTTAGTAAGGCCTTTGACACCATTTCCTACAGCATTCTCCTGGTGAAACTGGCTGCTCGTGGCTTGGATGGGCACACGCTTCGCTGGGTAAAAAACTGGCTGGATGGCCGGGCCCAGAGAGTTGTGGTGAATGGAGTTAAATCTGGTTGGCGGCCGGTCATGAGTGGTGTCCCCCAGGGCTCGGTTTTGGGGCCACTCCTGTTTGACATCTTTATTGATGATCTAGATGAGGGGATCGAGTGCACCCTCAGTAAGTTTGCAGATGACACCAAGTTGGGTGGGAGTGTTGATCTGCTCGAGGGTAGGGAGGCTCTGCAGAGAGACCTGGACAGGCTGGAGCGATGGGCTAAGGCCAACTGTAGGAGTTTCAATAAGGCCAAATGCCGGGTGCTGCACTTGGGCCACAACAACCCCCAGCAGCGCTACAGGCTTGGGGAGGAGTGGCTGGAGAGTTGCCAGTCAGAGAGGGACCTGGGGGTGTTGATTGACAGCCAGCTGAACATGAGCCAGCAATGTGCCCAGGTGGCCAAGAAGGCCAATGGCATCCTGGCTTGTATCAGAAATAGCGTGGCCAGCAGGGACAGGGAAGTGATCTTACCCCTGTACTCGGCACTGGTGAGGCCGCACCTCGATTACTGTGTTCAGTTTTGGGCCCCTCACTACAAAAAGGACATTGAATTACTCGAGCGTGTCCAGAGAAGGGCAATGAAGCTGGTGAAGGGTCTGGAGCACATGTCGTACGAGGAACGGCTGAAGGAACTGGGGTTGTTTAGTCTGGAGAAGAGGAGGCTGAGGGGAGACCTCATCGCCCTCTACAACTACCTGAAAGGAGGTTGCAGAGAGGTGGGGATGAGTCTCTTTAATGAAGTAACAAGCGATAGGACAAGAGGGAATGGCCTCAAGTTGCGCCAGGGAAGGTTTAGACTAGATATTAGGAAGCATTTCTTTACCGAACGGGTTTTTAGGTGTTGGAATGGGCTGCCCAGGGAGGTGGTGGAGTCCCCATCCCTGGAGGTGTTTAAGAGTCAGATTGACATAGCACTGAGGGATATGGTGTAGTTGGGAACTGTTAATGTTTGGTTGATGGTTGGACTAGATGATTTTCAAGGTCTTTTCCAACCTAGACAATTCTGTGATTCTGTGTAATCATGTTGCATTTATATTTTATTGTGTATTTTAAAAAAAAGATTCTTTGCCCTGGAGATATTTATTTTTATAATTAGATCTAGGCTTATTTCTGAATTTTGTCTCTGAGCAAAGTTTTTCTTTTTCTTCCCAGTACAAGTAGAAAAGTAAGTTTTTGAAAAAATTTCTTATTTTACATACAGCAACAAACACAACTGAGGCTGAAAATTGTCCTATTATACTGTGTACATGTGCTAATTAGCACTGTATTCCTCTACTGTAGCATAAATTTAGGTGTAACAATTATATTCAGAACCACAGTTAAAATTCTTTTTAGGTAAATCTACATAAAATGTTTAGTATATTTTTCATTTGATTTCATTAATGTCTTTATTTTGATTTCCCATGAACTTACTTGTGTCCTTACTGAACAGTCATTTCATATACACTTAAAGGATTGTTAACAACCTGAGGTTTCTATTCAACTATTAAATGGGGGGGGGAATTAAATTGATATCTAAGGAATCTATTAATTTGTAAATGTGACTGACTCCCAGAATGTCTGCTATAAAACCTCATTGTTCTTACAAGCTCTGAAGCATAGCTTTTAAGTTCTCTTGCTATAACATTCTGTATTATTTTCTCTCTTGATTCTCTTGATGCTTTTCTTTTGAGTCTACAAATCTGATCAGAATCTTTTAATTAGAAACCACAATACTATAAATAGTAATAAATATAAAATTTTTTACATCAAAGGGCAAGCATATAAATAGGATTTTCTCATCAATCTTTTTAAAAAAAGACATTCTTCTGTTTTGATAGAAATTATCTCTTCCAGCAAAACTTATTAAAAAGCATCTAAGTGCTTTATGAAGGATACTTCAGAAGTAAGAAACATATTATGAGGAATTGCACATTATATCACAACACATTTTTAATTCTCTTTTTCCTTATTTTAATGAGGAAAAATATTAGTCATCATGTTACTATGTTGCTTTCAACTCCCAGCTAATTATATATGATGTGAGGAAAATTTCTGAAATATTTCCTTTCAAAATTCTAGTTACTTTGATTATTAAAGAAAGTGCGTAGCTTGTAAGTGTTCTACTGGCAGTTAAAATATTTGACCTATTTGAAATGAAAATCTTCCAGATGTATTTAAGGTTACCTACAGTACAGTGCAATGAAGCTCACCATTGATCTGCAATGTTATATGTTGGTTGTAGTTTATGTACGTGCATTCCCTTTGCAGGTGCTCATTCTTCAGGGCCAGTTTCTGAAGAAAGCCGATCCCCAGCAGGGGTACTGAAGGGATTGTATCAGAAATCATCATTATTCTGTAGTGTTTCTTTGTAACAATAAACAGTCATACTTGGTACTGATTGCCCATCTCCTCTGTTACTGCAGTGATCCCTGAGGCATGGAGCAGGTGATTTAAAATAATTGGAATCGTATCCCTCTTGGTATGGCAGGAAGGTTTGTGTACCACTTTTTTTTTTTTTTCCTAGGATTCAAGCTTCTAATATTTTTTTTTAGATAAAATACCTTTGTGCTTAGTGATTTGAAATAATCCTCTTCACTCCATTTACTTTTGATTCCTTTCAGACATTGACTGAGATGCTTAAACTTTGCAATCTTTGACAAAATTTAGCTCTCACGTAGTTATATTAGAGGTATGGGATGCTTAGTATTTTCTGTACAGGGGCTTGCAGGGTAGTACACTTCATGTGCCACTAGAATCATAGACTTATAGACTTATAGAATGGTTTGGGCTGGAAGGGACCTTAAAGATCATCTCATTCCAACTCCCCTGCCATGGGCAGGAACACCTTCCACTAGACCAGGTTGCTCCAAGCCCCGTCCAACCTGGCCTTGAACACTGCCAGGGAGGGGGCGGCCACAACCTCTCTGGGCAACCTGTGCCAGTGTCTCACCACCCTCCCAGGAAAGAACTTCTTCCTTATAGCTAATCTAAATCTACCCTCTTTCAGTTTAAAACTGTTACTCCTTGTCTTATCACTGCATGCCCTAATAAAGAGTCTCTGTTTTTTGCATCTGAAAGTACTGCAGCTAATTTCAGAGTTGTTATCAATACTTTCCTTCTTCAGTTGCATGACATTAAAATTTCAGAACTTTTTGATTGTGTCAGAGGCACAGCACTGCACTCTTCCATTAGTTGTTAGATTCTCCTTCCCTGGCTCTTGTTCATGTTCTGCATTGAGTGCATCTCTCCTGGTCTCCAAGAACTCCCCTTTCATGACTCAGTTGTCAGCTTTCAATGTGTCACACCTATGGTTGTTGAAAAAGCCTCGGATTTCCTGAGAAAGTTCCTTGGTTTGAGGACTGAATGACATAATTGATTGTCTTGCTTCAATGGTTTAGAGGAGCCTTTGCAGGTGTCTTTCTTGTTACTTCTGCTTGAATGAGGTGGTATAGATGGAATAAAAGTACTTATTTAATTTCTTTGAGTTCTTTTATTGACATATGTCTATGAGCGTAAGCTTCCTTTGCAGCTGGCCATTTTACCTATTCACTGAGGAGCCAGGTAGACGTGCTTAAAAATAATGGAGAGCCAAGACTTTTTAAAATCCATTTCTTTATTTTGTGGTTCTTAACCAGATATTCAGAAGAATTGTTATCCTAAAAAATGTACTTGCTGGCACTTGTAAGGTGCATTTTCTTGTTACGCTGAATGAGATCTGTCAGCTGTCGTTGAAAGGGAGAATCTCTCTTCCTCTTCATTCTGTCTTGCATGTCCCCTCCAGCTTCTTTCCATTGCATCTACTCGTGGTGTGACTATATAGTTTATTTGGATCAGCTTATTTTTCCGACAGAAAACGGATCCACTCCAAGTAATGATTAATTTTCTGATGCTGATCTGACTTTCTGGGTAGTCACGTGAGCCAACAAGGGAGAGCAGGTGGGAACATGTGCCCAGGATGGGGCAGAACTGTTTGTTTTCAGCAGCAGCCCACAGCATGCAGTGTTGCAGTGTTTTACAACCACATATCAGGGTTGCAGGAAGGGCTGCAATTTCTGGAGAGGGCTAAGTTTGTCTTGGTATCTCAGTAGGTTTGAGATACACTTGATTGCACTTGAGCTTAAACTTAATGGTAAGCTTCCTGGGTTTGCACCGCTTGTCTTGGGGGTGGTTACGTCTGTGTAATGCTTTTCATCTTAATTTATTAATAGGTATTTTCTCCCTTAATTCCACATTAACAGTTTCTGTCAGGGTATAACTGTGGTGCCGGGTCACCTCAGAAATACATTAGCCTTATAATTGTTTATCTTAGAGATGTGTTCAAGGGAGGAAGTTTCCCAGACCAAATCAATATGATGCAATATATGTAGCAGTTAAAAACCAAACCAAACCAGAAAAACCTAGTCATTTTTGCTCTTATAGTTAATGAGGTGAATACATTTTAATGACAAATGCTACATTTAGTATATGTACATTTAGAAATTTAAGTTAGGCTTTTTATATTCTTCCTTACTGACTAATTATTTTTCGGTACCAGCATATGGTCATATAGAAGACATGGTTATACTGTGTACAGAGATCTAAATGATGGCATATGTAGCTATGTTGTTGACAAACAGAGATAATAAAGTGCTGTAGAATGTTCTTTGCATTTAATAATGTAATGATGAAAAGTGAACAACTGGACTGCCATTTCTCCTTTGATCAGAAAGTGGTTGTTGTGGCGCAGGTAGGTAAATGAAAGTTAGTTAAGATTAGCAGATGTGCTGCAGTGGAACAAGAAAATGACAAAACTAGTATGGGCCCCTTGTACCTTACTCGGTTCTTGGCTTGTCACGTCCCGTTTATGAGCAGCAGCCTAAAAATTCACATCTAGCAAGAGAAGATGGAATTTTAAAATAATTCAAAGCAAACTCTACGGCCCGAGAGTTGGAAAGAAATGCCAATTCTAACGTGATAATTTGTTGATGGTTGTGTTTGCTGTATTTCTGGTTGTGCTAGCTGCTGCAGGCCAGAAACAGCTAGATGATGGTCCTACATGTGGGTGGCCATACGTGCAGTGCGTGTCTGTACATGCTGTGGATGTCTGTCATTGCAGATGCCAGCCGGCTGTGTCACGGGCCATTTGGGACTAGCTTCTTTTTTTTTGAATTTTTTGTTTTAAGACTTTTTTTGGATAGAAAGTAGGCTTTTAATATTGATGGTAATTAATCACTGAAATTATTTACCCAGATAAGGTAAAATGTATGTTCTATTCAGTTAGTTGGTTAAAGATTGTACATCTGTTCAAAAGAGATGCTCTTAAATCATCCAGAAATTACAGGAACCACTTAGCGGAGACCTGTGGCCTGTGTTACAAAGCGGGTTAGATGTAATGGGGATAGCTGAAAGGATATCTGACTCTGTGAATTGTATCTACTGAGAGGCCTTCTAAAAAGCTTTCCAGTTAATACAACATCCCTCTAAACTGTAGTGTAAATAGGTGGAATTTCTCATCATGCAATTTTTCATGCTGTCGTGGTTTGAACTCAGAGGGCAACTGAGTACCACACCGCTGCTCACTCCCCCCTTCCTCCCCAGCGCTGAGAAGGAGGGAAGCAAAAGGCCCAGGGACTTGAGATAAGGACAAGGAGGGCTAATGTCATCCTTTAAGGCACAGGCAAAAGACAGGCTAGTTAAGGGAAGAAAAAAAACCGTAAGTTCAATACAGACACTAACACCACCACCACTTAACAGACATGGTAGGACCATGAGAAGCGTTACATCTTGAAAACACCTTCCCCCACCTCTCCCTTCTTCTTGGGCTCAGCTTTGCTCCGGATGTCTCTACCTCCTCTTCCCCCAAGCGGTGCAGGGGGCAGAGAATAGGGGGTGCGGTCAGTCCTGCTGCTTCTTCCTCCTTGGGGTGGGGAGAACTTCTGGCATTCCTGCCCTGTTCCAGCACGGTCCCCCTCTCTCAGGAGACAGTCCTCCACAAACCAACTCCAACATGAGTCACTCCCACAGGCGCGTGGGTCACCCCTGTGTGTTGCAATCCTCCCAGCGCCAAACTACAACAGCAGGGGCTTCTTCCCATGGGGTCCTGGTCTTTTTCAGGCACAGTCACCTGTCCTGGTGTGGGGCCCCCCACAGGCCACAAATCCCTCTCTGCTCCACTGTAGGTGCCCATGGGTGTCAGGGGGGTGGCTCTGCTGTCTCACCACAAGATACAGGGGAGTCTCTGCTCCAGCGCACCTGCCCACCTTCTCCTCCTTCCTTCCACTGACCTTGGTGTTCGCACAGATGTTCTCCTCACAACTTCTCCTCAACTCCTCCCAGGTTGCCTTCTTAAATATGTTATCGCAGAGGCACAGCTAACTGGCCCGGCCTTGGTGCAAAGGCGGGTCTGACTTGGAGTCCGGGGAGCTTTGAGAAGCTTCTCGCAGGGGGCCACTGCTGTAGCCCCCTCCCCTGCTGCCAAAAAACCTCCGCTGCTCACTCAAACCAGGACACATGCGCATTCACTGCAGTGGCACAGCTAGGCATTTTTATGGAGGGCACCCAGCCTGAGCATCCTCTAATAAGAGAAGCTGTCTTGACTTTTGTGTTTTTTTTTTTTTAAATAATCAACTGTTTGTAAATATGTATTCATGATTGTTGTGTTTTTTATTTGTTAATACTCATGCTTATATATGTAGACATAAAAAAGAAAAGTCTGCTGTAGGGCAACTAAAAAAATGTAATAAACAAAAAAGTCATGATTCCTTCAACTTTCTGTTTCTTTGTTGCTGTTCTTTTCCAGGGAAACTGGTATTCTCAGCTCTTCTGGATTTAATGCCTATTGAAAGCCTGCCAGTAGTTTTAGAGAGGGTGAATTTGATGATTCACATTATCCCATCCTGTCCTGTGTTTCCCAGAGTTTTCAATAAATCATTTGTTACAGTTGTACTATCCTGTATTGTATTTATTTAGAGAAGTGTAGTTTAGAGTTGGAAGTAGTTCTTCTGTGTTTCCTCTTAGATTCCTCTGTCTACATGCTTCAAATCTTAATGTGCAGATTTCAATGGAAAGAAAATAAGAACAAAGTTGAAACTGCTCCAAAATGTCTGAAAGTAGCTTTTCTTATTAATTAAATAACATGGCTCTTCCGTTTCTTGGGAGTTTTCAGGTCTAGAAACAATTGTTGCATTTCCATTGGACAGCTGAATATTTTCTTCCACTACTACTAGAATAAATATTCTATTTCTGTCAGATAGTGAGTTACAGAGTATTCACATTCGTCCTCTATAGAACTGAATGAAAGCTATTTATTCAAGAAAATATATGGCAAAGAGGGAAAGCAAGAAAAGATGGATAGATAGATACATAGGTATTTCTCTAGCACCCATTTTTCTTTGGTTTTAGTGACTGCTCAGGGGTTAGTGTTTTTGGAGCCTTTTGAAGGAGGTGGGTTACAGGGTGGTGAGTCAGAGCTTTACAGAAAGTGCAACTAATCAGATTTTAGCCCATTTCTATCACCTCACTATATAGGCTTAAATTAAACTCTCTCTGAATGAACAAGTTCTTTCAGGTAACGTTGGAGAGATTTGTGAGTGTATCCCAGTCTGACCAAACCAGTAATGTCTCAGCTGTTCTCCACCCATCTGTGTCCAGAGTCAGGTTAAGGAACTAGTAACATTAGCCATAGAAGTCTTCCACTTTCCTTTACTAAGGGTTTTGCCCAGAATGGAATTTCAAGAGTCATTTCCGATGGTGTGGATGGGTTAAGATGGGGGGTTACGCCCAGTCACAGGTTGTGTGGTTGGGAATTCTTGAATAAGCCTCACAGATTCAGAAAACAGATCTTTTATTCATTATCACAGACTGCTTTGTCCATTTCAATGCAATTTTATTTGGTTAATGGCGTATTGTTACTTAGTAAATATATTTACTTTCTGCATTCACAAACCTGTATGATACGTTTTGTTGTGGCTGAATACTAATTCCAGTCTTTTCAATATTGCAGTCTACCCACATTGCTCGAGCCAGCTTCCAGGTTGATGCTTTTGGATCATCTTTCATCCTAGATGTGATGCTAAATCAGTAAGTAATGACTGTATCTTATTCTACGTTTGTTCAAGACCCAGTGCCAGTGCAATGTAATTTTTCAATGGAGGTTTTAGAGGCTGTATTATAGCACAAATGCTGTTTCTAGGTATTGAGTTAAATCTGTAATAGTGTATTTTAAGTTCTTTTGTTATTTTCTCAAGTGCAGTTGTAGGTTTTGATATTCCCATTGTTACTACTTAGTAGCTATTGCAGTGTAACTAACGTTTCAGTGTTATAATTTCATTTGCCATCTTTCAGTTTACCAGAAAGGCAAATTACTATACTCATGCAGAGCCTCCCTGGATATTAAAAGATGGAATTGCTGAAAACTCATAGCTGTTAGCATTTTAATAACCAAGTGTAAAGTACTGGAGATACAGCAATTGCACTACAGCTTATCCTCAAAAAAGAATGAGATGGATAGTTGTGAATGAAGTTTCTCTGGATGCGTTTACAGTCTTTTGGGAACAGAGAAACATTATAAGGCAGGAGCACACTGTGAACTTCAGTCTACGAGAAAAGATTGAACATAGTAAACTAAGTGAAATCTGGTACGTGGCTTTCAGTAATGAGGTTTTGAAGTAGCCTTTTAGCACAGCTGTTTTAAAATAGTGCATTGCTTTTCTGCTCTGAAGTGAAAAGAGAGTAAATAATGTAAATAGAAATGTTTTGTCAAGTAATTCATCTCCTAATAATTGAATACAATGTTGCATGGTTCAGTGTGTGAGTTTGTGCTCAATTGCTACAAGTTTTTCTTCTATAAAGATGAACCATTCAGGTTGCAATGGGAGGCACTTAAATTTCAGGTTTTTTCACTTGTAAACAAATTTTAAACAGTGGCAATTTCCTTATGTGCACTGACGTGAGTTAAAAACCACATGCGAATCCGTGCTGCTTACAGACGGCAGACACTGTGCTGCTGGAAGGAGAGGGAACAAGGCTGGTTTAGAAGTATGATTTTATAACAAATGCATTTTAAAAGAATTCTAGAGGAAGAATTTCCTACTGAAAAGCACCAAGACCACAACATTGAAGTGTTTGTTGAAAACAGCAGTTTTGTACACATATTTATACCTTACTGACAGTAGGTTGCAGAAACCGGTTTTTATTTTGGGTGACAGATTAATGGTATGGTCACAGTTAGTTTCTGAAAGGTCAGGATTTACCTTGCAGTATGAATTTCAGGTCATCTTAATAAAAGTAAACACATTTACTAACAGTATATGAAAAGACAAGTTAAGGATGTGATTTTATGAACTGCAACAGTTCTCTGTAGGTGGATTTTTTGTTTATGCACATAAACACACACAAACACATATACTTAAAATTTGATTTGAGCTGGATCCTATTTTTATGTCATTCTTTTGTTGACTTTAATGATATTAGACCAGTATTTCTAGGAGTAAGACTGTCAAAATGTGTCCTTATTGTTCTTGAGAGTGTCAGTATCCAACTTAAATATGAACTTTTCCTAAGGAGCTGTGCTTTTTATAATGTGAAAAAAGTCCTATCACAAATTGTGCTAAATGAAAACAAGGCTGCAAGGAAATGAAGATGTTTGGCGTCTATCGTGATATTTAAATAAACATTTAAATTGCTTGTGAAATACCATTTGCAGATCATCAAATAAAAAGAGGGCCAAGTATACTGGAGCAACATTTAAAATGTATTCTTAATTATTATTCCTGTGAACAAATATATTCAGAAGTCTGTATATATTTTTCTTCTCTTGCAATTCTTAACTCTCCGTATTATATTTTGTATGCATTTTCTAAGGGTCCTGAGAGAAAAGCACTAATTTTTTTGAGGAGTGGTTTGCAAATTTGGCCCACAGTAGCCTTATAAATGTAAAGTAGTTGAATGCTTGAAAGGAGCAAGGTTCAAGATTTTAGTTTTCCTCTGGAAAAAATAGCAGCTTACTATTTATAACTGAACCTCTGCTAATATCAAAAGCATGCTGAAGCAGGCCTCTGTGGTAAAATTAGCTTTTATGCATAATATACATTTGAGGAATGTTAAAGGAATTATGGGGGACAGAGAGGGGGGGAAAAATAATTTAAAACACATAGGTTGTCAGAAAGAAGAGACTCGAGCCCTGCCTTAGTCTGCTTTCTTGCAGTCTCCCTGTTGTTTAAAAATTGATATGTATGGCTCATACGTCTGAGTATATCTCAGCCTCATCTCTAGTTACAATGTCAGTGGTGGACAGTCACAGAGCAAGTGTTCGTTATTCTGTATAGTTCTCCAATTTATGGAGGAAAAAAAAATAATTAAAATTATACTAGCAAGCAGAGAGCTTTAAAAAAATCAGAAAGTAAAATATACTCCTGCTATCTAACATCTGTCTGCAAATAGATTTTCTTCATTTGCTTCTTTCTTTGTGGGCATTATTTTCTCTATCCTCTTCAAATCCATCTTTTTATCTGACAATCAGTTTCTCTGTTTCCTCTGCTGCATTTGCCTGTGTGTTGTTATACATCGCCCTGTTAGGTACCCGTTTGTATTTCATATTCTGTTGTGTTTTCCATCTCTGTACTTACTAAGTTCTCTGAAGAGTCACACATTTCTTTCTCCTCTTTTTCCATTGGGAATAATTGTTCCCTCTGTCATCAGCATAGATACCACAAATCTTTCTTGTTTTTCTTGCAATCTTTTTCTTGACAACTTTTTGTACACTGACAGTTGAGGCTGGCAGAAATGTTTATGGTATCTTACTATGGTCTGATACCCTCTGTTTTATCTCTTCACTTCACCAAAGGAGATGCTACTATTGAATCTGGAAGTTAGTTGAAGCGACTTTCCTTTCCTAGTCCCTTCCTCTGCCACCTCTCCCAACACTGGCCTGCAACCAAAGGCTGATCTCTGCAATGAAGCAAGCTGGGAAGATACAGGAGGTGTGCAAAGAGGACACAGAGGATCTCAGCTCGCTCTATACGTGCTCTTACTAAATCAGAAAGCGGAGCTTATTCCTGACATTTCAGACATGAGGAAAGCTAAGGCCCAGGATGGAAGTGTTCTGACAGTCCTGGATGCATGTGAGAGGAAGGAAAAATATTTCTGGTTAGTGGTTCCTGGTACTTCAGGAATTAATTATTTTGTCTTGCTACTGGCATTACAGTGTGGCGGTTTAATTTAACATTGAAATCCACATGCTTTCTTCTTGCTCATTTTGGATCTTAACCAGTGTTGAATGCGTATCTGTTCACAATAAATGCAGATGTGAGATACACTGAAACATTACCTTGAAGAATGATGATGATTAAAAAAAATAATAAAAAGCTGGTGTAATTACAATGTAATTTCTTTTATGCATGGTGGTATTTTCTTCACATATATTATCATTCTTTCTCTCTTCCTTTTTTTTCCCCTCAATTGCCATAGTGTCTCTACAATGAACTTTTTTGAGGATACAGTGTTTCTTTTTTAACTTCTTTTGCCTGTTCAACTGGCTTAAGTATTTACAAAGGAGCTTTCAGATCAGATCAGCTGTATTTTTAAAAGGTTCAATCCCTCCGGCAGAGGTTAGGAATGCATTAGCTGCATCAGTGTGTTTATGAATCCATTGCCTTGGTGTCCCTATGTGTTCTGAACTGCATCTAATGGAGCTGTTTTCTGTGGCCATCTTCCTTAATGCCACCTTCAGCATTAGCAAACCTGGGACCCACCCACTGCGCAGGCGGGTGAGTGCTGCTCGCAGCCTTCCCTCCTTCAGCACATGTCCAGCTCTGGCCATCAACTGAGAACTATGCAGGAGTTGCATAGCAGTTAAGTGTACTTACTTATTTATTTTTTAATTCCTTCCCCTTGAAGTTTTTAATGCTGTGATGGCATCCGTGGCACAGCAAATGGCTATTTCTTTTTCATGCAGTATATTTCTTCTTAAATGTAGCCACATGCCCATTTATACTCTCACCTTGCAGGGAAGTGGTGGAGTCCCCATCCCTGGAGGTGTTTAAGAGTCGGGTTGACATAGCGCTTAGGGATATGGTGTAGTTGGGAACTGTCAATGTTAGGTTAATGGTTGGACTAGATGATCTTCAAGGTCTTTTCCAACCTAGATGATTCTGTGATTCTGTGATTAAACAGCAGAGCTCACCAGGAAATGGGACACATTTCCAAAAGCCTCTTTGAGGCCCTTTTGGTCCTGTAGAACACGTAGATCTGTCTGAGGGGACCTGGGCCAGGGCATGTTCATCTGCATGTGAAGCAGCAGAGACCTAATGGCATAATGGCCCAAAGCAAGTTGTGATCATGAGGTTGGATTGAGAAAGAGCATGCTGCGAGTGGGTTAATAGGAAAAACTACAGTATCTGTGCTTGTCTGGAGTATGGACAGGCCCTGGCATGTGGTGACCACACCAGGTTCACTTTGTGCTAGCCATGATGGGCAAGAAGGATGATCAGGGCCCTTCCTAACTGCAACATCATCCTTCATATGAGGTCTCTGGTGTCTCCTGTCACAGAGATCAGCAGAGTGTTTTGTGAGCCTGAGTCTGAACTGTGGTCATTTCTGAGGTGCAGTGTGGACACCGGGTGCCTTGCTGAGGAGACTCTTGGCCTTCGGAAAGCTCCCTTGAGCATCTAACCACCTGTGCATGTCCTGGCTCCTTATGCTGTGATAAGAAGAGCCCTCCTCGATCATGGCATTTTTTTGTGAGAGTGAACACATCAATAGCCTGAGATCCTCAGGTTTGTGGTGATCGGGAGGTGCGTTGAAGGGTCACAAGCATAAATAAGGTTTTCAAGCTTATATTCAGCACTTCAGGACTGCTCTGTCACCTTCTTGGTGACACTCAATCACTAGGATGGAGCATAATCGCCACCTGCTTTCAATTGCAACACAAATTTAATTCCTCTGGTCCATGTGTTAGTGGAAAATAATCTATAAACAAGTAGTAGGCTGGGCAAGATGTGCTCAGAAAGCCTACCTCTTTAGGAAGCTCACACATCTTCTGTTCCCATTGAGCACCTGACTGTGTCCCGGAGGAGTAGCAACACTGTGTATAAATTGATGGTCATGATGATCAAGGATGTTCAGAAGACTGAAAGATTTCGAATGAGGCAATTTTTGTAAACTCTGCAATCACTCTATTCTCTATTTGGAAAATAAATTCCCTTTTCTCTTAGTTTAACAAAAGGTAGGCAAAACCAGAGAAGCTTCTTCAGAAAATATTGATAGGTATTCTGTATATTTCAGTCTTAATTGAAATTATTTCTGGTTAGTGGTACTGGAATGTTCCTGGTACTTCAGGAATTAATTATTTTGCCTTGCCACTGAATGGTTTTTGCAGCTTCTACTGAGAAGGATATAGATATTCCTCATGCCTTGTGGGGAATGTTTATTAGGAATGTCTTTTAACTAGAGTTTTGCAAACCTTGCAGAATCAGATCATAAACTTCATCAAAAAATCCTGAAAACAGAAGCAAATTAAAAGGCAGCTTGACAGACAAGTGCCAGCTTTTTCATGAGACAAACTGCTGAAACCTTGCCTGTAATTTCTCTTGGCAAATGGTCTCCAACACTAATATCAATGTGTCATGTAAGCTGTAAATGAAAAACATATTCCTAAAATTGCTCTAAATCATAAACATTTGGCTGTGTGGAATTCAAAAGGATTAGCTTCCTGACATGGTTTTAAAAAAATGCAGTTGCACTGTTTCTGACTATTACAATTTCTGGTAAGTCTTTCTCCTGTGTGGCCCCCATGAGTCTTGTGCTCCTCCTGGTCACCCGCAGGACGGGCATGCTGTTGAGGGGCTCCGTGTGATGTGATGTGACCTGCTGAGTTGTGCTGCCAGGTGCGAGAGGACCCGTCTGCCTTTCCTGCTCTAAAAGTACTCTGTGATTTACCACCTCTGTTATAATGACTCTTATAATGACTCCTAGTAACTGTTTGGATAACTGGATTGGGTAAGTGATGGTCAGATCAAACCTGAGGAGGAGCAGCTCTTCCTTTAAACTGTTTTGGGTCTCCCTAAAGTCCAACTCGGTCCCTTATTAGTTATTTTAATGAATGCCTTGGCTGCACACAATCCCAGTTGTTCTCACTAGCAGCTGGAATTTATTGGGATCGAGGGGATTCAAGCTCTGTTCACTTCTTATTCATGTCCTGTGCATGCAGGCTGAGGAGCCCCACTTGGGTACAATCATATTTTGGTAATTGATTCTTACTTAAAATAATGCCCTTTTTTTGCATCATATGAGATCTCTCTGAAAGTTTAATTGTAATATTTAGTACCAGCTTATTGGTACTAAATTACTGGCACGATATAGACCTAGCTCAGGTCTTCTGAATTACATACTGAATCATGTTCTGCATGATTTTCAAATTATTTGTTAAGTGATGTTTATCATGGGCTCTGTGATCAGAACCTCAGCTGACCCAACAGGATTGTTCTTTCACAACCCCATTTTGCGAATTCATTCTTCCCCCCCCCCCCCCCCCAGTCTGTGGTGGAAAAATTAGTATGGTCATCATTGCAAACCAGACTTAAAAAACACTTTCTCCCTGATATTGTTGCTTTATTTCAAAGGTTGATTTTGTTCTCTGGGAGGCAGTTATTCTGCACCTCTGTGTTATCATGCTTTGTTAACACATATTTTGTACAAACTGGTTTTGAGTGGCTTATAGGTTTTTTTAATGTTTAATGAAAAACGTCAGTTCTGCAGAGATTTCTGCTCACTACTTCTGTCTGGGCTAAACTAAGACAAAAACTCGAGGTTTTACTAGTGTATCACTAAACATATCCTGAGACTAAGGAGAATGCCTAGGATTATGCATTTAGACCTTTGTAGCGTCATCACTAAGGGTTCCTGCCTTTGTGGGTGTTTTCCCAGTTTTGTGTTGAAGAAGTATGGGAATGAAGAATTTTTCAAAATACAAACAGTTTGTGTGGTTAATTACACGCACTGAATAAAGCTGGAAGGGGAGGTGTTAGACGGAAAATGCCCTGTAGCATTGGAGTGCGGTACATAGAGCATAGCAGCCTGCTTTATTCAGTAAACAGGGTGAGCGCCTGGAGCTGGTGGTATGGCAGGGGTGTTGGGCGGGTTTGTTAGGAGGGGAGGGGAGCAGGGGAGATTTGGGGCCGGTCCCGTCCGGGCCTCCGGCCGTCCGGGCCCGGACCGGGAAGGAAGCGGCCCTGGGCCAACGGCAGAGGGACGGGAAGGGCCGGCGCCTTGGCCGGGCAGGGGGAGAGGGAAAGGAACGCGAAAGGAGAAGGCACGGAAGAAGGGAAAGGAAGAAGGGAACAGGACGCACGGGGCACAGGCAAGCAAGCCGGAAGGAAGCCGGGCCGGCCGACAGGGCCAGGCACGCAGCGGACAAGGACGAAGGGCAAGGAAGACAGGGAACAAGGACGCACGGGCCCCTTGGCCTCCTTTCCCTTCCTCCTTTCCTCAGGGAAGGAAGAAGGGAAAGGACGAACGGGAAAGGCCGCACGGGAAAGGAAGCAAGGGAAACGGAAGACGGACAGGCAGAAGGGACAGGACGCCGGAAGGCCGACCGGCGGCAAGCCCGGCCTCCTTCCCTTCCTCCTTTCCCTTCCTCCTTTCCCTTCCTCTTCCCTTCCTCCTTTCGCTTTCCCGTCTCCTTTCCCTTCCTCCTTTCCCTTCCTCCTTTCCCTTCCTCCTTTCCCTTCCTCCTTTCCCTTCCTCCTTTCCCTTCCTCCTTTCCCTTCCTCCTTTCCCTTCCTCCTTTCCCTTCCTCCTTTCCCTTCCTCCTTTCCCTTCCTCCTTTCCCTTCCTCCTTTCCCTTCCTCCTTTCCCTTCCTCCTTTCCCTTCCTCCTTTCCCTTCCTCCTTTCCCTTCCTCCTTTCCCTTCCTCCTTTCCCTTCCTCCTTTCCCTTCCTCCTTTCCCTTCCTCCTTTCCCTTCCTCCTTTCCCTTCCTCCTTTCCCTTCCTCCTTTCCCTTCCTCCTTTCCCTTCCTCCTTTCCCTTCCTCCTTTCCCTTCCTCCTTTCCCTTCCTCCTTTCCCTTCCTCCTTTCCCTTCCTCCTTTCCCTTCCTCCTTTCCCTTCCTCCTTTCCCTTCCTCCTTTCCCTTCCTCCTTTCCCTTCCTCCTTTCCCTTCCTCCTTTCCCTTCCTCCTTTCCCTTCCTCCTTTCCCTTCCTCCTTTCCCTTCCTCCTTTCCCTTCCTCCTTTCCCTTCCTCCTTTCCCTTCCTCCTTTCCCTTCCTCCTTTCCCTTCCTCCTTTCCCTTCCTCCTTTCCCTTCCTCCTTTCCCTTCCTCCTTTCCCTTCCTCCTTTCCCTTCCTCCTTTCCCTTCCTCCTTTCCCTTCCTCCTTTCCCTTCCTCCTTTCCCTTCCTCCTTTCCCTTCCTCCTTTCCCTTCCTCCTTTCCCTTCCTCCTTTCCCTTCCTCCTTTCCCTTCCTCCTTTCCCTTCCTCCTTTCCCTTCCTCCTTTCCCTTCCTCCTTTCCCTTCCTCCTTTCCCTTCCTCCTTTCCCTTCCTCCTTTCCCTTCCTCCTTTCCCTTCCTCCTTTCCCTTCCTCCTTTCCCTTCCTCCTTTCCCTTCCTCCTTTCCCTTCCTCCTTTCCCTTCCTCCTTTCCCTTCCTCCTTTCCCTTCCTCCTTTCCCTTCCTCCTTTCCCTTCCTCCTTTCCCTTCCTCCTTTCCCTTCCTCCTTTCCCTTCCTCCTTTCCCTTCCTCCTTTCCCTTCCTCCTTTCCCTTCCTCCTTTCCCTTCCTCCTTTCCCTTCCTCCTTTCCCTTCCTCCTTTCCCTTCCTCCTTTCCCTTCCTCCTTTCCCTTCCTCCTTTCCCTTCCTCCTTTCCCTTCCTCCTTTCCCTTCCTCCTTTCCCTTCCTCCTTTCCCTTCCTCCTTTCCCTTCCTCCTTTCCCTTCCTCCTTTCCCTTCCTCCTTTCCCTTCCTCCTTTCCCTTCCTCCTTTCCCTTCCTCCTTTCCCTTCCTCCTTTCCCTTCCTCCTTTCCCTTCCTCCTTTCCCTTCCTCCTTTCCCTTCCTCCTTTCCCTTCCTCCTTTCCCTTCCTCCTTTCCCTTCCTCCTTTCCCTTCCTCCTTTCCCTTCCTCCTTTCCCTTCCTCCTTTCCCTTCCTCCCCTTAGCTTAGAATTGACTGTTTGGTAAACAGGAATTATATTCTTTGATCATATTATATCATCAATATTACTGAATTTGTAATCCTGTAGAAGAAAAACATCAGGATTACTTTGACAAGAAAAATTTTCCATAATCATATGTTGATTATCAGTATGTTTATTACCTTCCTTTAATTTGTTTTGTATAATGTTCCATTATGCTTAAGACTTCTTTTGGAAAAGGTAAATTGCTTTTGATAACTCCATTACATTTTATTTTTCGGTGTTATAATTTAGTTTTAGGTTAACAAATTTCTGTTATGATTATTTCTCTATTATTGTCAATAGATTTTGTTGAATTTAAAAGGCTGTTGAAATCAACAGAAGTTTGCTGCTGACTTCAGTTGGATGGGGATATGGAAAGTTTAAGTGATGTCTGTGAAATGCTTGCAAGTGCTTAATTGGCGTTCTGGTTAAAATGAGAACCAAAAAAGGTAATTTGTTTCATTCATCTATTATTTCCAAGTGCATCACTGTGAGGTAGTCCTAAGCACCCGCAAGAGAATTCCTCTGTTTCTGAAACACCACTTAAAGCTCAATGGTTCATGATGCTAAGAAAAATAACATTCGAAAACATTTGTCTGTGTATACAAAATCTGTTAATCCCCTCACAGGATCCCTTCCTAGCCCATTAAAAAAGTTCCCGAAAAGGTCAGTCCTTTGTTTTCCTCTCAATGGATGTGATAAAGAATATTTTACTGCTTTTAGATAATTGCATTAATTGGAAGCAATATTTGTTGGTTTATAGTAGAGTAATTAAAACATATGGGATTATCAGCACTGAGTAAATTGCCTTTCCATGATCTGAATTTTTTTGACACAAAAATAATTATAGAAAATGTATTAGTGTGTATTTGTGAGTGCGTGTGTAGGAAGAAAATGATTAATTATTCTGCAGAAATCATTCTATTACTATAATGTTTTTCTTTCTTGATGATATTCCTTAGATTACTAGATCACTTAGGAGCTGTGTATTTTACACACACATATACACAGATACCGCATATGTACAGATTAATCATGTGCTATATTTAGCATCTTCTTTAAAGTAAAATGGCTTAAACTAGGGAAACAATCAAACTGCTTAACGTGTTTCAGTGCCTATGAATTTATCTATTTCTAAGTGTTGAGTATCTCCAAGTAGCAGTAACTTTAACAAATGACCTCTAGCCATTATGAGAGATATTAAAAGAAAAATTAATTGTATATTTTATTTAGCCTTTACAAAGTGACTATTATAGTCAAAGTCTAATATCTGGATTTACCATTGAAATGGAATTATATCCTCATACGCTAACATTAGTTTGGGCACCATAGTTTTTACTTGAATGTTTAGATAGTATATATGTTACTGCCACTTCTGTAAGTAATACAAAACAAACCATTGACCTTTCCAGTTATTTCTATATTTGGTTATGGTTTAACAGCTAGAATAGAATTTGTGTTTACAAAAGCAAGCAACAGCCATACAAGTTGGTATAGAAGCGATTATCTTTTCTTACTTACTTTCTGTCACTTAAATTCTCAGACCGCTATGGCTACAACACGACCACTGTGGCTACAACACTACTACTGTCCTATGAATTGTTACATATAAATACTAGTCAGAGTAAGACATATGATCAAGGTAGTAAAAGGAAAATGCATGCACTGGAATGTGAATAGCAGGTATTTTCTATGCTGTCATTTATAGGGCATCTCCTCCATGAGTCAGCAGCCTTCCTGCTGATACAGTTCTCTTCATATGCCTCTCCTTGTGTTGTCCAGCCACTCTCCCCTTTTTTTTTTTTTTACTTTCTCCTTGAGAACTCCTTTGGCATCATGACCTTCTGTATGTGTGCAAAAATAGCACTTGTAGAAACAGAGGAAGTGCTGTGGGCCTCTTAGCTTGGGGCTCAAATACTTTCCTCAGCTGAGCAGTGAAATGAATTGGAATCCCCTTTTCTAGACAAGGAGTCAAGTGATGCACGGAGCTAGGAATGAACATATGGAGAATGAAAATAGTAGAAATTATTAGGCTTTCCTGGGGGAATCAGAGGACCTAATGGATGACTGAATAACCATCAGCATACAAACGCATGGTCTTTAATTCTACAAGATCATTACATTAGGAATAGGTTATTCAGCCCTCTTCTACTCAGGATAGTGGTTCTACTTAAGAAATGTGGTTTTAGTCTAAAGACTGAATCAACAGGCAGTATTAAAACAATATGTTGTTAATATATGTAACATCTTACCCAGGAAATAACAGTGCTTGACTTGTGCACACAAACTCTGTTGTATCAAAGCAATGGACTCGTTTGCTTTCTTTGCAGTATCTATTACAGAGATAAGGTGCTACCTGTGAAGTCTACAGCCATTTTGTTTCTGTGGTTGTGTGAGATTTATGTAGCATTTTTCAATGTATTTTGCTAGATTCAAGACGGGTGCACTCACATTTCCTCACTCAGTGGCTGGAAACAGGCTTCTTTCAACAGACTTTCTGTGTAGTGTCTAGTCTTTAATGTAATTGTTTTCATTTGGTTGGAACCTGCTAGTGGGTAAAACTTCATTTACAGACAGTTGTGTCATCTTAGTGCAGAAAGTTTATTTCCTTGAAGAAAACCACAGACAAACCAAATTCTGCACTTTTGTTTGAAAGGCTTTGCACATGTTGCTCCGATTCTCTTCTTGGCTGTATCAGCATGAGAAGCACACCCAGTGTCATGACCCCCTCTGTATGGGCAGACTTCTTTCCTCTTTCAAAACATGCAGAAAAATCAGGTTTTCAAATCGTGGAGCACCAATTAAGCAAATGCAAATCTGGTAGGAAACTACCAATCCTGCCTGTTGCCCTGTTTCCCTTTTGTCAGGGGTGCTGTGGCCAAGGAAGCCCGACATGCCACTTCCCCGTTGGGGTTTCTGTTCCGTCCCGCTGGTACCACCACAGCACCCTGTGGCAACTTGGGCTGAGTCAGGCTCGTTGCCTTTTGTCAGAGGGTATTCCTCACAGAGGATGCTTCTGAATTGTAGACAGCCATGTTAAAAGTTATTTTTGATAGATAAGTATCCTACTGGTAAACCTTTCACTTCTTGCATATAACCCAAAGATACCCTTATTCTGTTGACAGAATAAGAAACAGCTGGACTCTTTTGATACTTTCCAGGCCTTTAGACTTTACAGTCTGTGATTCGTTGTTACTGTGATGCTTCTGTAATGCCCCATCTAATTCCCTGTTTTTTTCAATTATATGTTAATCAAATTTTCCTTTTAAATAATCTTCTGATTTGAACAGAACTTAGTATGTCTCTAAAATTCTTCAAATACCTAATTGCTTCCTGTTTAGTTTCAGTTCTCTATTGTCCAAGTTCCATTATGAAATAGTAGTAGATGAATGAAGGAATGAAAGATACCTTATTTGTACTGCTTATCAAATAGGGCATTAAAATCTGTGTTTTATGGAAATATGGAACAATTTACTTTGTGCCAGTGTATTAAGAAGTTGTTTATTGAAACGTACCTTCAGATAATCCTAACAGAAACACTGAGGCATGTGGCTGTTTTATGCTATCTTATTGAAAAGAACTATTTTTTAAACCCTTTTTCTGTTTCTTTTGAAGTGTTTTAACAAAGGAGTATGGAATCTTCTTGTATTACCACAAAATACAAATAAATTAATGTAGGCCAGAAGAGATCCCTCTATCAATTGACTGAAGGACTGGTTGTATGATAGTAGTTCTATTTCTTTAAAAAAGTAAATGACAAAACAATGTTAGAGAGTATTTATCATGTGTCCTCATTCTGTTCCATTTACTTTATTTCTACCATCCCAAAGGAAATAAAATGCTGTCATTTGGTGTGATACACTGTGAGATGAAGGAGAAGAATCATCTCGTACTTTTATTAAAGATGACCTACAAAGAGATTTTTCTTCTAAATTGGGCTTCTGCCCTTTTTTGAGATGTAAAAGGTCAATTGAAAAAAAAATGACAATTTTTTACTCTTGATCCTTCTTCCCTTCTTTCTCCAAAGAAATAAAACCACTTTAAATCCAGCTTTTTAATAGCCAAATTTATTTTTATCCATTGTTGTTTACCTCATATCAAATTTCCTTGTTCTTGCTGAAGAATCTATTGAGGAGGGTATAAATGTACAGGAAGAGTTACAAATGTACGGGATGTATTCCTTTCCTGAAGTAAAACCCCTCTCAGTGACATACTGAAGATTGGCCTAACTATCAGATATGTGAGATTTGCTTCAGAAGAACAAAAGGAAAGCATTCACGTCCAAAGGGCATGACAGATTTTAAGCCCCTCGTTGCATGTTATCGAATATACCGTAGTGACAGTTCTGAGACTCTAAATCATTGTAGAGATTACTTAATAAATCATTTAAAAGAAAAAAAAAATCACCCTGTCTTTTTGAAGATTGTGAATTTTTGGTATGTTTTGGTTCTGCCTAAGCCAGCCAGACGAAAAAGTACATCTTCCCTCTACAAAGCAGTTCGGTTAGAGCAAAGCTGTGCCTTTTCTCACTGTAAATGTGGTACTTGTTGTGGCACCCATTCAACCTTCCTTTCACAGAGACAGCCTTGGCGGCGACTGTAAAATTATAATTGTCTCTCTGCTTATTATTGGTCTTATAATGAATCACGCTTTCCATTTGGTCTGTCAAATTTTGATAGTAGTCAATGAAGTTAGGCTGAGAGAAGAGAAAAAATGAGCTTGATGTCATGTTTCTATAATGAAGTCATACATGTTTTCAGAGCAAAGAAGTAAGGAATTTCAGATGTATCTCCACTTCCTAAAGCATCAGCTATTTCTGAAGATCACTGAAGGGACAAAAATTTTTTTATGTTGCCACGTGTTTTAGCATCACCTCTGTTTTTACTTAATTATAAGAAGCAGACGAATTCTCCCATATACTTTAGAGACAGGAATCCATCCAAAGGCATCAGATCATCAGTGCATTTCTGCCTATGTCAAGTGGCCAATTTGATTACAGAGGAAACTTCCTAGAAATTAGACAAGGAATAAGTTTGTACTTTACTCCTGTAAGTTGCTCATCAGTAAGTGGAAATCACGAAACGTGAAGCTGCAGAGAAACAGTAAGATCAAGCTGAATATGATACTGTAAAGAAGCTGCCAAGTGTAGCTAAAGAGATTAATATAAATACATTTCCAGTGTTAATGAAAAATGGTGGCTGGAGCTTTTCATTTATATATGCAGAGCCTTTGCTTTGGTACAAAGTTAGAGGGTTTCTTTTGTCTTTCTCTTTTTGGAAGAATTGTTAAATCTTACATTACAATGTATTTTCTGGGTGAGCTTGCTGATCTTTAGCCTGTACTTACCCATAATCATTCTTTGATCTTCATTTCTTTTTTGGTATAAGAGGATGTATTTCTCTTTGGTGGTTTGCCAGAACATCACTGCTAATGGATTTCTGGTGTGCTAGAAATTTTACAATAGGAACAGATACAGTAATGTTCTGATGGCCTGCAAATATGTGATGTGTTGCCACTTGAATTAGGCAGCTACTCTGTACTCTTGTTTTGCTCTTCCCTTTGCCTGTCTCCTTAGATAGACTGTGGGAATTCAAAAGATGCAATTCATCACTTCTTATTGAATGTGTTCATCTTCCATATTTGGTGGTATGACTGGGATAATTTTGCAGCTGGAGATCTGAAAGACTAGGAGCTGATACTAATGAATTTCTTTGGTGACCTGGTTCTTGAATGTGTTTTTGGGGGTTTTGAGCTGTGAAGGTCATTTGAGTTCACCTTCATTCCAGTCCTGCTCCATCTGGACAGCAGAAATTGAGCACTTTAGGCCCAAGCATATAGGTTTTCTGGCTGATGCCACTTCTGCCCTTCCCATCAAAGTCTGATTTAAGTTAGCCTGGTAAGGTCTCAACCATGTTTGAATGTAGACCTTTAGACACAGAGTGGTGAATTTCACACGGTTGGTTGCTGCTTGTCACTAATAATTCCTGCTTCATTTGTCCCACATATTCA
This sequence comes from Strix aluco, assembly GCF_031877795.1. Taxonomy (NCBI): domain Eukaryota; kingdom Metazoa; phylum Chordata; class Aves; order Strigiformes; family Strigidae; genus Strix; species Strix aluco. The sequence continues at coordinate 127,625,708 of NC_133931.1, forward strand.
GAGTTGATTGTTTCACCATTATAGAAACTGGAATGTGACCTCTGGGTTTACCTGAAGAGCAAAGAATGAGCCTTTCTATATGATTGTGCTTCTGACAAATGATTGAACATTTCACATTAAGGCCTTGGGTAGTTTAACCCCAAAAGCTTGACAGATAAAGCTACTGCTATCAGATTTCAAGGACAGAGTACAGAAGAGGGTTGGTGGTAGATGTCTGAAAAGAAACAGATGGTGCTGAGGTAGGGAGAGGTGGTATAATTTTAATCTTTTGCAGTGTTGATGCCAACAAAAATATGGTGAGATAATAAATTTGCTTTACTAAAAGTATATCTTTTGGATTTGGGGCTGCATTATCTCAGCGCTCAGGCACTTACTGTAATCTTCCCACTGATCTCGTCTTCCTGAGGGGCTCAAGTATTTTCCTGCAGACTGAATACAAATTGATGCCGAGACATATTCCTCTTCTTCCCTACAAGAGGTGTGTTGAACCACTTCAGCAATTTTTTTTCTCTTGCCTGGTCATCTACAAATACTTTGCTTTTGGTCGTTGCTGGGGTGAGAAGGAAGTACTCAGAAGAAAAGGAGAGCATGACCCATATCCATGCCTTTCTCCTGTGGAAGCAGATAGGGTTGTCCCCACCACCCAGCCTCTCTTCCCTGCAGAAGCAAATGTAAAGCTGGGCTGGAGAGGGTTGGATTAGACCTCAGAGAGTTGTGAAGTGCACAGCAGCACAAAACTAGTGTCCTGGAGACCTCCTTTTTACTGGCACCCGGTGACTTCGGCATCATGTACGTTGAGATGTTGCCTGTAACAATGGTGGAAACAGTGGGGAAGAAAGTGAAGAAGCATAACTTTATTTAGTCTTTGGAATTGCTTAATCTTTCTGGGATTTACACTTTAAAATGTAATTTGCATTTTCAGAACTTGTTTCAAGAAATCCTAGTTCCTTGCAGGTACATACTAGCATATAGCATAAAAGAGTCTTATCTTTAAAAATAAAGTTTCTGATAATCCAGTGCATAAATATCCCTGTGCCTGTTCAGGGCTGAATGCTGTGTGATACGTCATGTGCTTTAAAACCAGATTTCACTGAGGCACTGTTGCATGTGATCTGTTAACATTTTAATGTAACTTTTTTTTCTTTGTAAATGTACTCAGGCTCTTATTCCTGGATGAACTCATCACTGAAATATAGTAACAAGAATTTGTCATTAACTGTTTGAAAAGTTTTGTTTTCCTCCTTCCTTAAAATCTCATATAAACATTCCCTAAAACAAGGTTTTCACGTAAGTGCAAGCAAGGGAGAAAACTTCACTGAATGTTGTCTTAAGCTGCAGTGCAAGATAAATTTGAGGGATACTGAGCATTCACTGCTTCTATTGATTTTTTGGACTTTGTACAGAAAATTATCTTTAATTAAAGAAAAAAATAGAGCAAAATTTAGATAATCTATTGATACATAATTATCTTTGAATTGTTGTGATAGCCTTCATGGTGTTCTATGCTGTAATGCCAATGGATTGGACCAGTACAGTTAGCTAATTGTATAATTCAGTTGGAATAGGTAGAGACTGTCAGAGAACCCAAAGAAATGTGTATCATCTGACAGTTCTTCACAAATAGCACAATGAATTGTATTACTAATTTCAGTAACTTCCTCCATGCTTTTTTTTAAATAAACGTGTGTACACCCACCCACCCCCACACGCATACATATCTATATACACACGTACACACAGAGGGTTATATGTGCCCTCCCTCTGTCTTTATATATAGGTCTCCATTTAAGACTTTAAGTAATTCTTGCATGGCTCCTGTTCCTAATAGCAGCACAGAAAGACTGTTACTTACAATAGAATTGTCTAGACATTGTCTGAGTGTGCAGACAATAGAGCAATGTAGGTAATGCAAATTCTGGACTTGGCTTCTCATATGGGAGATGTACTTGAACCTAGGAGGATTCTTTCAAATTTCCTGCTTTCCATTTCTGCCCCACTCTTCACCCCAAATGAGCAGACTGAACAAGAGGCACTTTGGCACTTCAGAGGAGTGAGATGTTTACTACTTTTATTTCTTTTGCAGATAAATTCTAAAGAGTGGTTGCTTTTTCTGGAAGCAAATACTCTGCTTTTATTTTGGTTTCAGTTCTTGAACCTTGATAATCATGCAGATAATTCTTGAGAGCAACTTACATTTCTCATGAAATGAATGTGAGAAAAACAAGGCAATTACTGCTTGGTCCTTGCAAAGCCTGTCATAAGAAAGGATTTGGCTTTAACGACATTGGTTTAGGACAATATGACTGAGATTATTATTTTTTTTTTTTTCATTCTCTTTGGACCTCTTCCTATCATGGAGAAATTAAAGCAGCTACATGCAGACAACATGCTGACACTTCACTGTGCTAGCAGGAGTAAGAAAAGTATTCAAGCTGACCTTCAATGAGGAAAAAATGTGGACATTTTCAATATTTTTGGTATATTGAAAGCAGCTTTAAACTGTTTTCAGAATCGTTTGTAGGTCTCTGTAAGTCACTGTGGACATAATCCCTTCACCTCATGTTGCTGATATCATGAGTTCCTTCCTATTCGCACTGGGAGAAGGAAGACCACCGTGGTGCTACCTAATTGAGAGTGCGATACCTGGGAGAATGGCTGGGGAATGAGCAAGTCATGAGTTGTTCTCTCTACTTTTGGCCCACTAGTCTGTTAGTATTTCTAGGCAGAAACAGAGAGCTCAAAGATGTATTAATCACAGAATCGTCTAGGTTGGAAAAGACCTTAAAGATCATCTAGACCAACCATTAACCTAACACTGACAGTTCCCAACTACACCATATCCCTAAGCGCTATGTCGAGCCTACTCTTAAACACCTCCAGGGATGGGGACTCCACCACCTCCCTGGGCAGCCCAATACTCTTGTGTTGTGTCAGTTGTGTCACCCCAGGAGAAAAAGGAGAAGATGCTAATGGATTTGTGCATGGGCTATGGCAGTGCATGGGCTATGGCGGACTAAATTATGCTCCTGCACTTGGACAACTGCTGCCTTTCAGTTCTGCTTTATCCAAACCTAATGGCTAGTTTTCAGTTATGCATTTCATATTTTTCCCATTTAGATGTGTATAGCATAAAATAGATGTTATATGTCAAATTTTGTCCTTGAATGAACATTAGTAGTTCTGGTTGACTTCAGCAGGAGCTGCAGGCAAACATTCTCAAAAAAGAAATTGGTCGTGGATCTGAAATCCTTTTTGCTGCATCCTATATTGCAGGAATGTATATCTCCCTGTTTTCAAAGTACAGCAGTTACCAGCATTGTTAGCAAGTCTCTTCCAGTTGTCCTTGGAAAGCCAAAGAGAAAGAGCTAAATAGTATGTGGGAATAAGAGGCCAGTGTTTTAGCACCTTTGAGATCCCAGACCCTGAGGTCAGTTGCCACCTAACCAAAGCATTTAGGGTTTTGTAAGTGTGTGTGGGCAATTAGCACCTTAACCTGAGCAGAATGATCTTAAACACCAGCCAGCTGTAGAAACTGCTATAGGTTTGCTTACTGGGGTAGTTTAAGTGTTTTGTATAATTTCTAAGCTGCATTTTTATGCATGGTTAATGTATTCTAACTATGTAGTCACATTTTCCCCGGGGTTTCTGAATGTAGCTAACAACCTCTGCTGTGGATTACTGTTGTCACTTAAGGCAAGAGGCAGAATACCGAGATGGGGGAGGCACCTCTCAGCTGTTGGCAGCAGAGGAGCATATCAAAAATCAGGAATACTTTCCCCTCCTCTTAGACCATATGGCAACCAAAATCTTCCAGTTCACTACAAAGGAGCCATGAGACAAAAGAATTTAAATTGCCAGTCAAAGAGTAGGCTAGAGGAGGGAATAATCAATATACAGAGAAACCACCTGGAGAAGCGAAAAGGCTGAAGCTGCATTAGGTATTTCCCAACAGATACTGATAATAATTTTATGGTGTTGTAAATGGGTGAAGCAGGATTGCCTGCTTGCTGGTAAACTGGGAATGCTGCTGTCAGTAAACTGAAGCTGGAGTAAGAAACATTTCTGTGTTTCTACAAGTTTCCCCATTTAAAGAGAAGGAGAATTCCCAGTACCTGATGTAGGACTTGAATCAAATTTGCAACCCCAGCTGGAGGTCCGGGATAGCTGACTGCAGAATTTGCCTTTCAGGCATGATGGTTGTTTAGTGTGTACAGCAAATCTAAAGCTTTCCAAAAGCCCAGTGTTTAGAGCATTGTCCTGGGATGTGAGAAACCTGATTTGAGGTTTCTTCTGCAAATCAGCCTAAGTAGGGATTTTTAAAACAGGTGTGCTAGCCCCCTTGTTTCCTTAGGCATCTATTATTATGTGAGAGTTTGATACTGGGTAGATGCTAAAGACAGAGAGAAATGCTTCAGTAATCGAAGGCAGCAATTCAGTCATTAAGCTGGTGTCAGCGTCAGTCAGAAGAACAACGGTTTGTTGGTACAGTGACTAAGACAAGTTGCATTAAATTAGGGGGTGTAAACAGATAAACTCCTGTTTATGAATTGCTGTTTTCTTCCTCCTTTGCTTTTCCTTACAGATACTTGAGATATGCGTTGAAATAATTGTTATTATTCAAACTCTGACCCTGTTCAGTAATTTGCAAATAAATGGTCATATTCCCAATTTGTATAATGAATGGGTAATGAGATTATTTTAATACAATACCAGGGTTGGTTTTAGTGGTTGGCATGAATGCCACAGTTTGTACTTGCATTGACCCTTGGTATAATCATCAATGAGGTGTCTCAGGACAATTAGACTGTTAACAAGTGTTTTCAAATGGAGTTGTTCTTCTGGTAAGGATCCATAGAAGTCCTCTCTCTTTAATGCAAGATTGAGTTGTCCTGTCCAGTCCCCTTTGTATAAAGGTAGTTTTCTCCCTTAATACAAATCTAATGTCTTCAAGGTTATTCGTGGTTTTTTAACCACAAAATGTTTTTTAAAAGGTTTTTTTTTTTTTTACAAGTTTTAAAGTTTTTTAAATTCTAAAAGCTTTTTAAAGACAAAAAAACCCCCACAAAATTTAGATGTGAAAAAAAACAGCTTTAAAATAATGCCAACACCCTCAAAGTGTCAAGCTGCACATCCAGTAAGAAACCAGGAGAGTTTTAACCACTTCTGAAAAATGTCATCTTCCTATTTCAGTTCTGAATGAACAGGATCTTATAATTTTCACCTGACTCTTCCCTTGTCCTTTAAAGAGGTTTGGTTGGCAAAATATCACACAGTTTTTGATCTCTTTCAGCATCAGTGCACCTGTGTTACAGAGGAGGCAGCTGATGCTGCTGTGTTGATATTGTCATCTTCTTTCTTATGCTGGTATTGCTAGATCTCAAAAAGGTTAGAAAATGGTTGCTTGCTTTTTCTGTCCTTGCTGTAACTTGGTGCAAACATTTACCTGTCGCCAATATTGCTTCTTTCCCTGCATCCTTTCTATCCCTATATTGCTCCCATTGATTGGATTTTTCATTATTCAATCTAATTTTTTTTGGTTTTTGAGGGAGAATAAAGTCTTGTTGCTCTCCCGGTATCACTCTGAGCCTGGTTCTTCGCTGTTAACCCAGACACTGTTTTCTGCTTGTGAACAAGTCACATGCGACACTTAGAACAGTATAGCTGGAGAAGTCTTAAGTTTCCATGTTTTTCAGGTTTGTTGTCTTTGTGGTAAATTTTTCTTTAGCTCCATGATACTGAATGTGATGGGTCTCTGGATTAGACACTTTTCAACTTTAGGGAGAATACCTGATGCAGGAAGGTATGCCCTTTAGTCAGGTGCCTCTTTGAACTCTTCCAGTGTGAGTACTGCAGTTACATGGCTTGACATCAAGAGCAGCAGGACATTGCTCTAGCAGTCTCACAAATGATTTTTTTCAACCTTTCCCCCAGGACTTTCCCTGACTGTCTTCTTAGCTTGTGTGCTGCATTGTCTCTTCTCGCATACAGTTGCTTTTGCCCAGGACATCAGGCCCAGGACATTTGTGTCCGTCAGCTTCTTTATGGCACACTAATTTTAAATTGTATTTGCACTTGGAAAGAATGAACTGTCTCCATGCTGGAGACACAGGGATCTGAGTAACCAAAGGGTTTTTTTGTCTTAACCGTTGCTGAAAATTTTGATGTGGATCTCCTAATTTGTAAATTTTCCTCTTTTCCTTTTATTTTTAATGTGTTATTTCTTCTGCCAATAACTCACAGGCCTACTCCTCCAGCCATGTCTCTTTTCTCTCAGTGACTTTCTCCTCTGCTTTTTCTTCCCGTTTAAAGTCTTCTCTCCTCCAACAATTACCAAATGCAATTCATGAATTTGTTTATTGTTTTGGAGTATTTTTGTGCATGTATTTACAGTGTTGTCTTAGTGTGTTTCGTAGTACTGTCGTCCCTATCTTCTCTAAACAAGAATAATATTGTTTCTTAGCTCTTAGAACCATGCAGCTTTTAATGCTGTTTTTTTTGGTGTCTCCACTGCAGAGATCATTATCAGCAGTACCTTCCTTCAGCAACCCCAAATCAATTTGCAGGTACCATGTGGTATCTGCCGCACTACAGGGTTATTGCACTCTGTACAGATATTAGTCTTGTACCATTCTGCTAAAATACTGCAGATCATATTTCTGTATTCAAAAAGTGGAGATTTCAAGGTGACTATGTAGGTATATTTATACACAAACATTGTTTTTTCTATTCTCTTGTGTCCTTAGCCACTGTTAAGTTTAGAAGCCTCATAGTGTTTTCACTGCATGCTCTCGCACTGACTTCTGCCTCCCACAACTCGGGGGGTGCTTCTGTACCAGAAGGCTGCCTCTGTAACAAGAGGGTGACTTATATAACAAATTGCCTATCACTTTAGGGGGACAGCCTCGATGCTTGCAAACTAGTGTAAGGAAAGGACTCTATAGGACTCCTCTCAGTGCATAAACATCAAGTCATTACCTTAGCAGCAGCCCCAGTGGTTTAGTCCTCACCACTCTCTCTTGAATTGTTCTGGGTCTGTGTCAGGATCTTGATGTTGATGGTGGGAGTTTCTTCCTCAGCAGTGTGGGGTTCATTTGGGGTTATTTTTATATATTTTCAAACTGTTAGAAAACTCTTATTATCCACGAGTTTCTTTACACAGTGATTGTTTTGTTTTGTTTTGCCTTTTACCACATAGGGTATTGCCATACAGGTTCCACCTATTACTCTATACCTGAGAAAAGGACTACCTATCCCACATTGAATTCTGAGGTATGAGAACAACTTGCTGTATTTTAAACAGGGTAGCCCCTCCTGCCGCACCTCCCTTTTCTTTCTCCTTTCTTCCTTGGGAATAAACATTCACAGACACTGTTTAATATATAGTGTCTAAAACCAGTACATAGCTAAACTCCAGAAAAATGTTTTGGACTAAAATTAACATATGTATGCTTGAATTAGTTTCTCTTGCAGTGTGGAACAGTCTTCTAGTTCTGATGTGTTTTTACATGAGGATTGCTCTTCCCTTGTCTTGGAGGTCACTGCTGCTACTTTTATAAACAGAAGATTAAGTACTTCCAGGTCTGTCTTGTTCTGGACTTCAATTTACAGATGAAATAGAGTCAGGATCATTGTTGATTTTAGATTGGCCTCAGTTACTTCTAATTCTTTCCTGATGCCTCAGGATGTTCATGTTCTGGTCCCATATATCTTTTTTGTGCCTGAGGAAGGCATATTGCTCACTACAAGTAACTGTGCACTGTACATTTTGCGTGTACGAGAGCTTCCTCTGTGTTTGAGCTGCCTTGGTAGCCCACCCACCCTGGATGTCTGGTGGTTGCAGTTGAAGGAAGGGCAAAGGTGATCCAGTACCTAGAAACACCTCTGGGGCTGGGCAGTCCCCTGGTCTAAAATATGCTTCACTTACAGTTTTGGGCAAATCACTTCATCCCACTGTAACTCAGCCCCTGTCTGTCAAGCAGGAAAATAGACAATCTGTAACTTGAAAGGGTGTTGTGGGCTTTAACATATTAACGAGCGTAAGATGCTCACCTAATAGGTGAATGAGATCATGGGGATTGAACGCAGAACTTCCAAACCCAAAGGCTTTAACTATATATATCCCAGGACCCATAGTAGTAGCAGTTTGCTGCCTGAGTGGTGCACAGAGACTTGTAATATGCACCCTTAGGAACGAGCTATCTTCAGATACTTTGATGATGAAAATGGGTGGGCATATGTCAAAGACAGCTACGAAACTGAAATGAAAACGGGAGAAGGCTGTGATGTCTTGCATGCTGAAACAATCTGTGAGAGAAGTGCTGTGGCTTTCGGCTCACTGCTTTTCCTATTTTCCCTTGGTGGGTTAGAGCTATTTTTAAACTCAGTATCTTTTAAATAATGCATAAGTTAACAATAGAGACTTATACTACTGGAAAAAAACACGGATGAGCTTAAAAAACCCAGAAAATCCTACCCAGACTGCTTCCAGGAGGGTCTCTGGGAGGAACAGAGCACATTTGTCTGTTCGGTTTCCAGATGTCTTTTGCAAAATTCCTTTTTTTACAGCAAACCTCCTGTCTTTGAACTGAGATTTTTTATTTACAAAGTGCCTTCCCAATCAAAACTACTGAATAAACACTATGCTGAGAGAGGTCCATCACTTTCCAGACCATATGTTTTGACGCAGTACAGCCCAGTCTGGCTGTGCAAGTACCTTAGCACCTTTGCATGTCAGGAGAAGGAGTGTCAGGAGAACCCTTCTCCTCTGGGAATAGTCTGCATGAATGCTTCAGCTGAGCTGGGCAGCTAATCTTGTTTTTCCAAGCAGTGCCAGATCTGTGGTTTGTGTGCTCCGTGGCTATCCCATGCACAGGCAGCCAAGTCACCATAGCTCGTGTGTGCATGTGAACATGTAAGACCTGAAGCACTAAATGGCTGCCCCAAGAAAGATGGTTACTAGGGGTGGTTCCATCCAAATGGCTTCTGCAGCCTGTTTTCCAGTGGCCACGCTTTGTCTCTAGCTGGCGGACGTCCATGGAGAAGGATCAAGGGAAAGTGGTGGCTGGGAACGTTGTCACCGCCAGACCAATTTATCTGGCCCTTATTGCTCTGAGAAAAAAGAGCTTGCAGGGACTGAGCCGCTGGGCAGATTAATTATCCTGGCAGTTTGCAGATTTGTAACCTCTGCGGTCATGAGGACAGCGTAAGCCACAGAAGGCTGCGCTTGCGTGTGAGCCGTGCCAGCAGGCAGAAACTGCAGAACTGATTTCGGTTCTTCTAACGTGTTAACCTCAAAGTGTTGCTGGGCCCGAGCTGAAGGACTGCAGCCGCTCTGCTCTGCTCAGCAGTGACACAAGCAGTGAATTTAGAGATGGAGCAGGACTGAAATTAAGAACGTACTGGGGGATTTGGGTCTACTTCATTTTTCATGTCATCCAGATCTAGTTTTGCTAATGAGACCTCTAACTGAAGGAAAGGGAGAATGTTTTTGGTAATCTCTGTTTGCCTTTATTTCCTAAAAAATTAAGTCTAGCGATCTTAAGGGGAAAAGAGGGAGAAGCATAGAGTATTTAGGAATCTAGTATCAATCATGTAATTTTATTCCCTTTCACTTGTGTCAAATGCCTTTATACCACCATGTAGACAGTAATAAATATTCATGTGGGTGGAAAGATAGCACATTTTTTTTTTTTTCCAAGTACATTTGGAAATAATTTGGACTCTAGTTGTCTGAAAAATTACAGTTCTGTGCTGGTTTTCAGACACATTATTTTAATACTTTGTGAGATATTTTGGGTGAAATGGTTAGCTAATTGGAACTGTTTCATTGTAAGAATTCTCTTTTCTCTCGTTCTTTAAATTTCCAAGAATCTGTAACATAGAAGATTTTACTATTGATTGTCTTCAGAAGTGTTACTAATGAATGTCTGTTCTCAAGACATTAATATCTTACTATTAAAAAAATAAAAGGTGTACCAGTATGTTAGCCATAGTCCAGTAATTGATGTAAGAGATAAAAATAATCATCAACCTGATACTAATACAGGAAATGCTTTTAAGACTATTTGTAATAACTTTTTGCGTCACTGCATTGAATTTTTAACTGGGGTTTTGGATTGTTGATTGACAGTGGTGAAAATTTGTGATGTTTAATTTAGAAAAATTAAATTAAACAAATTAACAATAAATTTATTCAAACAATTTATTTAAATAAAGTATTTGAATGAAATTTAAATAAATTATTTAAATCAATACCAAATTAAATTTAGAAAAATTAAACATAAAATGATATGTGTAGTACATGTAGTTTTTCAGGATATTGGTCATGGTTTAGTGTCAAGGGGAGAACTGTAAGAGTTTTAGGGTGAATTTCAGTGGCGAATTGGAGAACATATTCTCTGATTTACATATTAACAATAGGGAATAAGGGCTCTAGTTAAAAATCCCTGTGTCAATTACAGTGCATTTTGTAGAGGTTGCGAAGAAGGGACCAATTTGACTTAATTCTGCAAAATATGTAGTGTTCAGTTTTTGTAGTACTGCCTGTATGCATCTCCTTTGAGTATTTACCCGTATATCCTATTATGTGTGCATGGGCACTTCAAACAGTCAGTGTAGATAGGTTTTGCCTTTTACGCTCTCACAGGGTGAGCATGTGTCTTGTCTTTCCTCATGTTGCAGGCCTAAGGACATAAAAGGTGGTGCATGTTTCCTGCTGCGCCTCTCATCCAGCTTTGGCAGAGGACCATATTTTAGGATGCCCATATGGTCTGCAGCTGTTTCCAGAACCTCTACTTTTCCTCCCTCTCCCCTGCCCCTTTTCTTCTCATGTTGCAGTCTTTCAGAGAGTTGCACTGTCCTTTTCTCCATCTTCAAGCTTGTTGCTACAGGTGAAGTGACGCACGGCAGTGTTCTGGCCTCTGCCCTATGGCCTGTTTACAGAAGTGACATTCCACTTTGACTTTTCCAGGTTGCCTGGCTTCAGGTGGAGTGCTAAAGGTTGTTTAGGTGAACTGCATCTCCAGATTGTATGTTATTTGTAACATTTTATTCACTTTCAGACCTGGAAAGAAGCTTTAGACCAAACTTCAAGTTCACCTTGAGGAGAAATCCTTGCCCTCAGTCTCTAGTCCCAGAGTGTAGGACTGTGCATGGAAGCTAGAAGAGCGTGGGGTGCCGTCATGCTCAGAGAATTCTTTGTCCTTGAGGATGTTCCCCAAGAAAGAAAACTATCCCCAGGGTCTTTGGCAAGGCTTTCTTCACTGTTTCTTCACTTCCCAGGTTCAGGACCTGGGAATGGCAGCCTCATGGCAGCAGTGTCCATTTTCAGGAAGGTTCTCTCTCTGGGCATGGTATATGGAATAAAATTGCCTATCTGAACAGACAACACTGTGAATGATCACATGCCCATGCCTGAGCCTGTGGCCCAGCCCTACATATTCTGCTACGAGTGACTTAATGTGACACCTTACACCTACTGCTTTTGGCTTCTTCAGTGGTGCTGCCCTGTAATGAGTCCGTGAGCTGGGGGGATTTCTTTTACACAGCCTTTCTGTATATACATAGACCATACTGCGTAGCCATTCCTTTTTTGCTTATGACACATAGTTTAAAAAGTTAATTATTCTAAATAAGATTAAAAGAAAACGTACTGTTGATGTATTTATTTTTTAAATGGAAAGTCTTCTGGTCCTTGAAGATCTCAGAGGTACAAATCCACCTCAGAGTCCTGGCCAGCTCTGGTCAAGTCATGGTGGAAATCTTCCATCTGTAAGACAAATGTTTAGAAGTCTCAACAATTTCCATTGAAATTCTGTCTAATTAGTTTTTGGAGTTGTGTGAACTGTGTTATGAACTTCTAGAGTAGGCTTGCCAGTGATAACCTGTGTTCTCATCAAAACTAATATAAATAATTGCTGTAAAGATAAGATGTTTTTCTATTAGAAAAATAATATGTATGTTTGCCAAAATCTTATCTAATTTATCAGTTTTTCTGACAAAACCAACAACAATAAAGAAGTTTTGGATTTTTTTTGGCAATAGTTTCTTTTTTTTTCTTGATGGATGAGAAACAGTTACAGTGGGAGGAAAGGAAAACAAATTCTTTAAAAATACTGCAAAAGCTTTTGAAGTCTTGGCTTAAATAAACCAAAATAATTTACAATGTTTTAAACATTTTTTCAAATTTTGATTTTACAGACCCCTTTACATTTTTCTTATTATTCTTTTGGTTGTATTCTTTTTCTGCAAGCTTTCCTTTTTTTCCCTGGATGAAATATTGCATTGTGTTTCATTCACTATCTAGTGTGTTGCTGTTACCCGGTCACTGACTTCTCTTCAGTCATAGTATAAGGCTCTTTGCTGCATAGCTCTGAAAAACTTGAATTTGAGACAAGAGTGTTATTGTTCTTTTGGAAATTATGTTTTGCAAGTCTGGGATAGTAACTCATGATTTTTTCCATGTCCTTTTATAAACCCATATCAATAGTACTGCTAAAATACGTATTTGTATCCTGAGTAAATTGATGGGGTTCAAGTGGCCAAGTAGCAAAGAATAATTGCTTATTTTGAATTGTTTTCCAGTGCTTTACAACAAGTTGCTCATTCAGGAAAGATGAATAAGATTCTATTTTGGTGTGTTTCTCTTATTTAAGAATCTTTGAAGATTAAAAAAAGAATTGCTTGAGGGAGAAAACCGATTTGGAAAAAAATGTTAATACACTCTTTCTTGTTAGAATGAGGGGTCTGGTATTTGTGTGTTGAATTACCACTAGTGAACGGAAACTGTCCTGATAAAAGTGTAAATCATGTCTGCTATTTATGGTCCATTTATGGCATGACAAAGATGGTAACAAAGTAGGACTTTCTGAGCTTTCATTGTATGGTACTTTCTGTGTTTTAAAATACACTGGCAAATGAAATTAAAGGATTTCAGGGGTACAGAATTGTGATACTGGACAGAATTATAGCAGCATAGTGTGGGCAAAAGCCTTTAAATACTTGGGCTGTGTTTAGATAGGGGGAGGAAGAATGATGATCAGATAGCCTAGGAAGCTCTGTTGGGCTTCAGGCTGTACCTGGGTCAGGGTGGCAGTGGGAGGAGCTGGGAATGGGGTGATCTAACTGGGTTTGCCCTCTGGGGCACCTAACAGGTTTTCCCTCTGCTCCTGTCTTTTTCAATTTTAGTCTACTTGTGGTTCTACACCTCTTGTCACCTTTCTGAGGTGATGGTTCAATAGTATAAATAATACTTTGTTCTTTCACCATCATTTCTGTTGAGTGCGAGGCTGGGGTTCTGCCTTGCTGCTGAAGGAGCAATTCCCATGCTCTGCTGCACACCAGTGCATTCGAGTAGCAAATCTAAGTCTACATTTTCTGAATAAGTGTCACCTTCCATTTCATTTTCTGTGAATGAAGCTAAAGCACATACACGGATTCAGGCATGCATACCCATCTATGCTTATAGACCCATTCTGGTAATCTGAAATTAAACTGGCATGAGTGGAGTCTCATCTCAGAGGGCTTAGATCTTTCAGGGGCTGAGTGCCTTTGACTTCCACTCATTTAAGTGGGAATTAGGCACTTTCACTTTGTGCATGCTCAGACTGCAGGACTGAAGTACAAACTCCATGTCTCAAAAATATCATCATCCTGTGTATAAAGAAAATTCCTTTAGCAGCTCGCAATATCTGAAATAGCACTTCTTCAGCTCCTGCTTTTCGGTTACCTCATTCTAAGTTGAAAGTGTTTCCTCTCTTCACCTTGTCCTTAATGTGTGCTTCCTGCTGATATTATATATTAATTCTGCAAATACATTATTTAACTCTAAAGAGCATTTTAGGCTGCAAGCTGTTAAAAAGTGAAATAGTGTATGAAAGGATGCTTGAGCTAGGGGAGCACACATCTACTCTATTTTTAATTTGTTTAAATTAATGTTAATTTTATACTATCTGTGTATATGGATTAAGACTTTGTAGAGAATGCATTGTTGCATATCAGGAGTTTGCTAGTGTTTCTGATGTTAAATTGAGTTCTCTTTGAGGAGATTTTAAACTCAATGCAAAATACAAAATACCAACCCATATATATTTGGATCATTTTGCATGCCTTCTACAATGAAAAGCTGTAGGGTGTATTGTACCAAAATGAAATGAGCTTTGCGAATGCTTGAATTCTCCATGAGAGATTTGTCTGTACTCCAGAGACTGTGCACCTCAATGAAGAGGAAGCCAGTTGTATTTAGAAAAGGGTTCTGCTCTGTTAAAATTTGTTTCCCTTTAAAATGCTTCATAAGAAAATGTAAGGTCAGTGGATTTTAATGATGACAGGCACTTCTTGTAATGCAGAAGTGGTAGCACGTCTTTGCTCTGCTGTTGTAACCCAAAATACTAAGCAGTTGTGCAAAGCCTGAACTCTGTGTAAAGTGATGATAGAGCTGTTGGAAGACCTGGAATCCACCTGTTCTGCAGTGCATCACCCATCTGCCATTGGGTTTAACCATGTTTTCCCACAAAGTCAGCTTTCATGAAACTTGGGTGTATCTCTAGGGTTCCCTTCCACATCTTTGTTATCATTTTGAATGTCTTAATGCTTACCTATTTTTGGCCAAAAATATCAATCTCAAATGCTGGATCTATATTCCGTTGTTTAAATAGAAATGGACTGATTTTCAAAAGTGCTGCATATTAATACCCTCTGCTTTGTTAACAGATATAATGAATGCTCAGCAGCTCAAAATATCTCATGTGTAGGTTCTTGAGAGAAAATGTCAGTTTGGGAACAAAGAAGGAAGAAAACTGATAGTAGGTCCAGGAGGCTTAAAGCGAAGCCTGTTATGCTCAGATATGCTGACACGTTTCAGTTAGTCTTGTCTTTGCTTCCTTCGGCCCAGTGAATCCCTTGTATGGCACAGAGTGGAAATGATGGAATTGATGCCAGCCCAAGAATAGTCTGAAGAGCAATGATTAGGGTACAATCTTATTATAGTTACTCCAGTTATAGTCCTTGATCTGAATCAACCAAATCAGGGTTTTGAATATGAGTGTACAGAGTTGTGCAGGTCTTTGGCTATATGGAGATGTGTTTTGAAAAAAAAAAGTTTGAACTATTGTATTTCTGATTAAAGATTCACTTTGGAAAAGTTGGAGGAATTTTTTTGGTGAAAAGCCATTTGTTGGAAATTCTTGACCAGCACTATTTAAAAATACGTTTTCAGGGCATCGGAGGTGTCTCAGACATCTTGCTATTTTCTTACGCTCTAATTCTCTAACCACTATTCAGCATAGTTGTTTCCACCTCCACACATCACTGGTCTGTAAGCAAGACAAATATAAATGGAAAATGCATTTATTCCTGTTAAGGCATTCCTTAAACTTAGGCACTTCTGAATTATCTTTTCTGTAAGGATATATGTATTTCTGATTATGGCAATCAGTGTTTGAGATTACATCACCTCTCCCCAAATACTGATAGCTATGTGCAGAATGAATTAACTTGTAACGAAATATGCATCAATGTACATGTCTTTGTGATTTAAGAACCAGCTATATTTATTTTTCTAACTTTCAGTTTCATACTCATCTCCAAATATTTAGATAGAGTGCTGCAGAATTCAGTCATGCCAGCAGTGTTTAGCAGATGTACTGAAACTATTCCCATGAAAAAAAACATGACAGGATTGATTAATTGGTAGTATCATTGTAAATATGTCTGTGTCTATTTTTGTGAGGGGGGAAAAAAAAGTCAGGGAGGAAGAGAGAGAGAGGGGGAGAGAGATTGAGAGAGAACCCTGTAAGTCTTCTAACTTAAAAACCATTAGCATCCTCGGAGGTTGGTTAGCTTTAATTTCTAGTTTAGCTCAGCATTAAATTCTACAATATTGTGTGGAGCTTTTGGAAGACTTTTTCTTGTTCTGCAAGCCACATTAGCCTCCCTGATGATTGTGTATCAAATGCATTGCACTGTAGAACTTGAGTCTTAAATCCAGTTTTTATTACAAGTAACACATGACATGTTAGAAGGATTATTTTTAGAAGCATAAATAATTTAAAGTGTTGAGCAAGATTCTAGAAATATGTAGTAAGGAGAATAATAAGGATATCTTTATAATTTTTGTACTGAAGAGAAGAACACAGTCTTGAATGTGTGCTTGTCAGTACGAGGTATAGGTGTAAACAGTGGTGCCATTTATCTAAATTAACATTTGCAAAACCACACATGATGTTTCTTAAGAACTGATGAGCACTGTTGTAAGGGAAAGGCTCTCCAACCCTCCACTGAGGAGCTGGTTTGTATTCTTGGGGGTGTTTACTCACCTGATTTTCAGGCATGATGAACAGAGGCATCCAGATTAGGAGTCTGATCTCCCAGGTAGCCATCAGGGAGAGTGTGGGCTTCTGGGGAGGGTGGTCAGGGCTGGAGGCTGGTGGGACGGTGATGTCTTGCCTTTGTGAGCAACTGCTTGCTCTCTCCACTGATTGTGCAGAGGGGGATCCCATAGGCACCAGCCTCCCAGTTGGGTGTACTGTTTCCCTGTGGCTCAGCAGAATGAAGAAGGGGGAGCTGATTTCCTTGTCTCTTTAAAATGTCCTTCTACATCTTTGCCTAGCTGCAGAGGTTCCTCTAGGACACAAGGTTAGCTCAGGATAGGAGCTGGGGCAGTTCTCTTGTTAAAACAGTGTCAGCACGTCACTGAGATGCCAAGCAAAGACGACGGGAGATTTGAAAGTAGGTTTCTTGTAGAAATGCTTGGTCAAACTCAAACTCATCATTCACTGAGCGAAAATTTTAATTAAAGGCAGCTCTATGCTCCGATGCAGTTCATAGCTAGAATCATCTGTGTGTGACTGTTTCCCTGGCTGATGGGATGGCTTTACAGATGCTGGGTGTGCTCCCAGCCACAGACCCCATCAGCCAGCTCTGTTTTGCATCTCAGTTCTGTATGTGCGAGTGGACCCTTGGTTGGGCACGAGGACAGGAGTGCAAGAGGGACGGTGGCACTCAGAAATGATGCTGAGCTCTCTATTCCCTCTTCCTTTGCCTAGCAACAGTGGCACTTTTGGCTATCAGACACCTTGTGATGAAGTGCTGTGCGGAAGGAGCCTTTCAGGGTAACTGAGTCAAAGGCTCTGAGGGGGAATACGTTGTACTGTGTGCTCTTTAGGGCAGTTCTTTTGTCCTTTCAAGGCTTTTTACCACACTGCTATATAGCATTTAAAAGGGTCTGCAGCTGTTCTGCACCTTTAGTTGTTCATTTTTTTTATGAACAAGCATCTGGCTATGCAGTTGCTTTGTGAAAATTAACTCTAAACAGACTTACCTTTTCATCTCAGTTACGTTCAGCTGTTCAGAGAGACACTCTCTTGGAGCCCTTTGGAGGAAAGCAGGGCATATGCCAGAACAGCAGAATATGATCCTGCTCACTTCTGCATCTGCTAGGGTTGCTTTCATACTTGCATCTTTTAACTCCTCCTGCAAGATGCACTTTGCACCGTCACTGTAGTGCTTTGCTGCACCATGTTCAAAACATAACTGTTTGATGTCTGATAGTTGTCAAATTGCAAAAATTACCATTCTTTGAGTCCTACAGATCTGAGATGGCAGGTGCTCAGCCTGACCTACAGAATATATGACAATCCTGGAAAAAAACCCTGGAACAGGTAAGTAACCTCTGAATGAAGAGGTTAGTCCTCTGAAAGTGGTAACTGAAGTTGGCCCGCTCAAGTATGAAGATCCCTTTCCATCCTGAAGAGAATACTTCAGGATAAAAATAGATAAGATGAATAGATAATAATAAAAAGATACATCTTAGAAATCTATTCTCATTTTATACATGGGTATATAATGTTTCTATCTATAGGCACATCATGACTGAAAGATGAGAGGCTACAGGAAAAGACAAAATAGTCATAAGGATTTGCATTATGACAAAAAGAAATTTTGAGTCTTTGCTGGCACCATAAGCCCACTTCAGCAAAATGGTCGTGGCAAGTGTTCTGGAGATGTAAGGAGATGGTGATTCAGATTTAAGACCCTGTGGGAAGAATGCTATATACTTGGGTCTCCTTTGACCTTGTTAGTTTTTTCATCTTGGGATATGTATCTTCTGAAATTTAAACCATTGCTTAGGTGGCAGCAGGAGAAGTTGCAGGTGGTTTATTTTTGAGCATGGCTGAATAAACTTGTCAAATTCTGAAAATGTTTGTTAGCACATTAGACACATTAGTAGGCATGCAGGATAAGGCAATTTGATTTGTGTTTTGAGTTGAGAGAGAGAGAATGTAGTCTACTATTTTCTAAACATAAGAATTTTGAGCTAGAATTCTCCAAAGAGACAGTTCTGCAAACAAGGCAGTGGATTCGGCCTGATTTAAGAGAGGATGGATATGAAAGATGAGAATAAACAGATAGAAAAAGGTGTGGTGAAGGAGCAAGATAAGACAAATAAGCAAAGTGGATGTATAATGTGTAGTGTACTGCTGACAGATGTCTTCCCGGGATATAAAATATATCCTATATAAATTTACATGGATATATAGCATATAGAGGATCTGTGTGTGTGTATATCTATAGGATATATGCATGTATCCAAGAAATGGATGGTAGCAGCAGAGCACTAATCAAATGAGGACTTCTACTAATGCTATATGAGTGAACCAACTACAAAGCTTTGGATTTTGTTTATATTTTTTTTTACCAATCAATGCACCAAGTTAGGTGGATATATGAACGCCATTAGTAATGCCAGGGATTTCATCCCATTCCCTTTTTTACTACTTAAAAATCAGCCATAGTTATGTTACCTACCAGTGTAACAGGCCTTAATACAGAGTTTGGTTGTCTTTGAGAAGGAGTGTGAAGATGGGGAGTTTTGTATATAGACGAGCGAAACTAGTGTTAGGGTAGGAGGGATGTGATACCTATGATAAGAAAAGGGGGAAATATTTGAACCCTGCAGATGTTCTGCTGTAGGATTGTCAATACGAGTTGAATGATAGTCTTATCCATGCAGCAGCAGATGGAAAACTGTCAAAGCTGCATTTTCAGAAACTGATCTCCAGTTACAGATGTGAAGCAGTCTCTGCAATGGATGCAGTTAGCAGGGTGCTGCTGAACTCTGTACAGCTATTGTAGGTTACATGAAGTGAATGTGAACCATGTATTTAAAAGCAATCCTGTCCTGATACGTGAAAAATAATTTACATCCTATAAGCACAAATATCTTTTCTTTCAGAGTTTCAAGAAATTACTTTGGATAGAAAGGTAATTTTAAAATATCAAGTTACTGTATTCATTTTACCTTAAGGAGCAGTGACAGTGATTAAACACAAAAGAAGCGAAACTGCATCATACCAGTGGTCCATCTGTCCTGACACTGGCAATGGGAGATGCTGTGAAAGAGCACATGGGCTGGGCCACTTTCAGGGTCCATTCCACTGCCTGCCCCCACCCCCTCACCCCCAATCCATGGCTGCTTGATTAAAGATGCCAGAGGCACATCCCTGTGTATACCTTTTAGTATCTGTTTATGTACCTGTTGTCCATGACTTCAGTCCCTTTCTGGGATACCTTCTGATACTGTCTGCCTGTACAGCCTCCTTTGGCAACATGTTGCAGAGATTCACAACTTGTTGTGTGACATAGTGCTTGCTTTGATCTGTTTTAAATTGCTCTTCTAATTTTGTCAAGTACTTCCTTGTTTTACTAATGTGGAATTAGGTGAATAACAGCTTTGCATTAATTCTGTCTGTGGCCCACACGATATCGTAAACCTCTGTCATATTCTGCCACCCTCACCCCATCCTCTCTTCTCCAAATTGAAGAGCCTTTTGAGTTTAGAGAGGGTGATTTACTAGTAGGTAACTCACAGGGAGGTGAAGTAACCTGCTGGATCATCAGCAGTGCCAGAGCCGTCTGGCAAGCCAGACAAATGTGACTTGGAACAGCATTAGGAAATGGATTTTTTTGTCTCTCTGAAGCTAGCTGTTCTCTTGCAGTTGTATATGCTAAATGAAGATTGATGACTGTAAGTTTGGGGAGCTGTGATCATTCCTTGGACTGTGGTTAAGTGATTAGTGTTGTCTCAGAACCTGGCTCCTGAGGATTTGGTAGTTAAGGCACTCTTGTCTTCCCATTCTTCATTCATCTTTAAGATGAGCCGTGAATTGTATTTCACAAAGCTTTGTGTCATTTGTCATTTGTGGTTCTGTGATATTTGCCTGGTAATGCAGACTGCTTCTTCAAGAGACTCTTCCTTGTCTCCCTTAACTGTGCATTTGGATTTGTTTGCATAGCTTCAGACAAAAACCCTGGCTCACCCACAAATGCAGTGTGAGACCTTTGACTTCCCATCCACACAACGTTCTGTGCTATTAAAATGGATCTTCTTTATCAAAAGAGATATTACAGTGCTACAGCAGGTACCTGTAATTTCAGTTTCTTGCTCTTTAATTTGCCTGCCACTGTAGGTATTTTTCACTCCATGACTCATTTTTCCTTATCCCCTCTACCAATAACAGGCTTTTTTCAATGTCTTTGTAGTTTCAAGCCTGTTTCTATCTTCTTGAAATTCTAGCAGACTGTTTCTATCAGAATAGTTTCTAGAAATGAATTAGTTCCTAGATTTAAGGTTTGCTATCTTTTGAATTAAAGCTATTTTCAGGTATATCCTTTTCTATAGTTCACATGTTTTGTGAACAAAACCAAAACTAGTGGTAACCCTTTCTTCTGATCTTGTTTCTGAAACATCTCAGGTACTTTAACAGGTGATGCATTTATTAGATTAACAATAAAAACAACTTCTCCATAATTTTTCAATCCATATATGCTAATACTCTTCAATTATATAAAAATGCACATTGTTTAGAAGAAATTATTCTTCTTGGTGATTACTACATAAAAAGTTATTGGGGCATGAGCAACATTTCAAATTTCAAGATAAAATGAAAGTTCTAACAGCAGGTAACCATGAGCGTAAGGGGGTGATCATCCTAAGTGCTTATAAAAGAAATGACAGCACAGTGGGGGAAAGCTTTGCTGTTCATTGAAGATGCACATTTTAGGATGGATGTGTTAGTGTTAGTGCCAAACTGTAAATGTAACCTTGAAGAGATAGTGACTCCTCTGCTGGCCTTTCTTGGCATCATGCAGAAGCGGGAAGCAGTGGCATGGGAATGCTGGTTGGTAAGAAGGGGTGATGGGCTGGGAAATAGAGGAAGAGTAGGAATGTGGCCAGGAAGAGGGTATGTGAGGACAGAGGAGGTGAGTATGGCCATGGGGAGTTTGGAAAGAGATGATGAAACAGGAGCTGGGACAGAGCATGACTGGCCCCCTTTGTATTCCTATTTTATGCAGCTTAAGTTTCTTTATTTTATTTGTGTAATCAAATGCTATTTGTTGCCAAAGTAAGGTGGTCTGGGAGTGAAACAGGGCTGTGCTGGCAATGAGGCAGTTTGCTGGACAGTCCCAGTTTCCCCATTACTGGATTGGGATGTGTGTATGTGCAAAGCAAGTGGCGATGCCAGGTCCCTTTGACAGGGATTTCCTGCGTGGTTCTGGACAAGCACCCTGCAAAGTGGTGCCTTCACCATTTGCTCTAGTGACTGTTCGTTGTTCTTCGGGTGCCCCATGAGCAGGACACCAAGAGCTCCTGAGTTGTCCTAACTGCAACACAGGGCAGGACACATCTGAAATGTGTTATAATGAAAAAGGTACTGTATTTCTGCAATATATGGCTCTGTTTTGGGCACCCAAAACAAACAGATACTTTACAGCTTCCTAATATTGAGGAAAATGCTAGCACCTAATCTCCTGAGGGGCAGTATGTAGAGGAGTTACTATTTGTGTTTTGTGAATACTTTGAGAGCGCATCATGGGAATGCACATGAGTACAGGAATAATTTATATATATGCTCCAGGGCAAGACGATACAGCAACTAAAATTTGAGGGCAAATCTTGAAGGAAGCTACCAAATTAAAATATTTAGTAGCGTCCGTTCATTAAGTGATACAGGTGTCTTGTGCAAAAGGTATTTGCTTGTATTTAATAGCATAAAGTTATGTCGGGGCCATGTTGAGATGGCTGTTAAGCATTTAGTTTTGCAGTTTTTCTCTTCTAATATAGTGTTGGTGGACAATACACAAATATGAATGAAGAGTTGGGTTGAAACATTCTTGAAATCACAAGTGAGTTTACTTGGGAAGTGATTTTCCATATAATATGAAACAGCTTGACTGTATGAAGAGGCATATTAAAAACTAGGATTAGACCACACTAGTAGATTTGTTCAGGAAAGCATGTACCTTGTGCCTCTTGTGTGCTTGCCTCTTCCCTTTATTATTAATTTACCATCTTCTCAAATACTAAAATTAACTATGATTATCCTGACTTTAAAGCAACAAGCATACAAACAGAATGGCATTAAGGAAACCGCTATGTAGTAGTGGTATGAACATGGTCTAAAAATATCTGCTCATTTTAATAGGACTCATTCTGAAATTTCTGTAGAAAATAAAAGTAATTGCCTGAAGATATACTGGTGTAAGTTATTCATCAGCAAAAGCAGAGTGAGGTTTTACTGACACTTGCATTGCCATCAGTACTGTAAGGAAAACTAGGTAAGGAGCAGAGTGAGTGAACCTTGCCCAGACTGCTTTCAGCTCTGGCTGTGAAAACAGAAGTTTAGAGCTAGAAAAATCCTATTTTGTCTTTCTGCGTGACAAAAGTCTTGCAAACAGCTGTAATCTACTCTTTATGTTTGTTAAAGTCTCTAGTTTATCATTATGACATCTTGAGTAGCAGTGTCTCTCCTTGGATACTGGGAGGAATCTCTGTGGGTGTGGGGGTGCAGCTTCCTTGTTAGGGCAGTAGATTAAATCTCCCTGTTGTCTGAAAGAGAAGATGTAATCATGTTCCCTCCATCACCAGCAGGATGAATTAATCGCTGTATTAAATTTTTGCCCTTTGCAGCGCTTATACCACAAAATGTTTTAAAATGCTTTATTTAAAAAAATATTTTCATTATATATCATGTTATTTACTAATTCCAATATTTGTATTAAGAAATGTTAATATTGATGCAAGAAATATCAACAATGATTTTACTATATATAAGATGCAATAAAAATAGAATCTGAAATTGTGATTTCAGAGCTGCTTTAGGTTTGTCTTATTCTTACTTTGTTGGGGTAGGGAGCTATATTCAGATTTCATTAAAACATAGTGAAAAGAAACGTGTGGTTATATGAGTCAGTAAATGATTAGTTTGTAAGTGCCTCTCTTCCTAGCTGCAGAAATTAAATATAAACTCTTAGTTTTTTTCCCAGGAAAATACAAGCAGTATCTGTTCATCATTATGTGTCACATTTACAGTAATTTCTCATAAAATTGCCCATATGGTCCTTTAGATAGAGGAGATCAGACTAAATTGCAAAGGTTGAAAAAGGTGGGCCAAAAAGTCCGCGGCATAGTAACTGTAGATGGACAGTGGCACCACAAAATGCCTGCTGGCTGTGAGAGCTGGATGTACTTCAATTGCAGTTCATGGGCACAGGCATGTCCAGCAGCAGGATACAACCACACCAGCCTGAGCATTGAAACTACCACTGTTGCTTTATAGGCTTTCCTTGCATCTTTTGTTTTGTCCTCTCTCCTTTTTTTATGCTAGTAATAGGAACCATGTGAATAATAGAAATTTAGTGAAACTGAGCAAGAATGTCTTCAACCTGTTCAAACTGTTTCCCATCAAGAAATGAAGCCAATCCAGTAAATCAGACCCATGCTGTTTGTAAGCCGGAGCTGTAGGACTTCATCTCTGATGGTAGAGGTGGAGGCCCTGCGCAGGGCTGCAGAGTTGCTCTGCAGTTTGGTGTCTGCAGCAGGGTGCGGGGCAGTTGTGTCCTGCAGGCAAATGAGCTATTAAGGGATAAAGGGACTAAGTGCATTTTCAAGTCAGATGGCATTAGGGATCTAAAAGAGAAGTCCTGGAAAGGAAAAAGTAGAGCAAATGTTAGTATTTGGAATAAACTTCATCAGAGATTCAAGTTGTGTATCATTGTTACTGAAATGGGAAATTAAGCTCCAGGAAAGGACTGAGATTTGGTACGACTCACCATTTGTGTATAATCTCTTGAGGATTCAACCCATTCGTAAGTCCCTAATTTCTTCTTGGAGAAAGTCTTAAATACTCAGTAGGAGTAGAAACATTAAGAAATTACTTTCTCCTTTCTCCCTTTTATATTAGCAGCAACAAGAACAGAAAAGCACAGTAAGAATATTTTTAAAAAGGGAGAAGTTTCAATTTGTGCAGACAAGAACTGGCTCTGTTTTTCTGTTATTTTTTCCTCCTAAGCAGGCACTGTGAAAACTGCTGCTGTATCTAAGAGAAGCTACCTAATTCTGATTGATTAGTCCTTTTGGCTAATTTAACAGATACAGTCATTAAATTAACTATCCACATAAAAAGAAATTCAGCAATTCTGAGAGGAAGGAGGGGATGAAAGTTGTAGAGCTGTGGCTATTAGATAGATTCATGGAGTATGGAGATGGCTAATCCCCCCTGAAGCAAGGAAAGATCATGTATGAGCAGAGAGAAGGTGTTGGGGGTAAGCATGAGGATAAAGGAGAATTAAAATGTCCTAGCTAGTCACATACAGAAATCTTCCGACTAAGTGTCTTTTTTGAGTTTATCTTGCTGTATTTTTTAGTTATCTCATGGCTGATACTGAAAATGTTTTAGGACCATAGTGTAATGTGAGGTAATGCTAATTGTCCCTTGTACTCTTACTGGCTGGCAGATAGAAACACCCCTTCTGATCCCTCTCATCTAGTTTTCCACTTTCGTGGTCCTTGTTTCACGATAATTATCAACCTGCCTTATCTTCCCTGGTGTACAAGATGGGCTGTTCTAAAAAATTACCTCCCCTAGTCACTCCTTCCATATCTATTAGTCCTGTTAATAAAAGCAGTCTTTCAGCACTTTTCTCAAAGCAACATGCTGGTAGTTTCCCATCTTCTACAATAATCTCCTATATGAATCCAATTCCCTCCCTTTTCCCTTCTTTTGAGGCAGATAACTTCCCCTTATATAACTGAGTTGTAATTCAGACCTTTCCAGGTTACTTAGTAGAGGATGAACGGCACTGGAGAAAAATCTTTCACTTGATGGGAATCTTCCTCATCCTCATGTATTTGGTACCCAAACAATGCCCATTCCTTTTACCACAGCCCTCTCAAGTATGATGTTGCAGGAGACTCCCTTCTCACAGCTTGCTCCTGCAAACTGGGTTAGCATTAATTGTGCAGTTGATATGGCATCTTTCTCTTATCAGTGTCTCCATCATTTCCCTGAACCTGTTGTTTTCTCTTGAATGTCTCCATATGTCTGTTGACAATTTCCTGCTGGCATTCGACCCATCCAGGACTTTCTGCTGATTTCAGCTAAAGCTCTGTCTTCCTTCAGTAATGCATCTCAGCTTAGATCTCTCATTTAATGTCCTTGTCTGGCACCATATTTAATCTGAAATTCCAGGTGTACATAATGGAGAGCTGTGGAGACAGAAAATCAGGGTGAACAGACAGAAGAAAAGATAAAGAATTCCCACAGTGTCCAAGGAGACATAGCAACAATATCAGATATCATGAAGCCAGTCATTTCTCTCATTTACAACACTGATACGCCAGCAAAGATGTATTTTAGTACTATGATTATGCACTCCCCCTATTTCTACCTTTCTTAAGTTTGTAATTCTTCCTATGACCTCTAAAGAGGTCCCTATCATTTCTGCTCTTTTCCTTCCATAACTTTTAGGCATTCCCTCTTTACAGTCTTTTAAATCTGGAGAGTTAATTGTTGTTCAGAAGCTGGTGATGAGCATTTTCCTTCTCTTCTTGAACATGAAAGTTTCTATTTAATTTCCAGGGATAATTCCCAGTTTGTTATCCATTTCATATGAAAATGCAAACCTGTTCCCTTTTCAAAAATCTTTAATGGCCTCTTTTTTCTTCTTTCAAGTTGAAGTGCTTTATAATCTCCTGTTTTTCCTTTCTGTTTCTTTAAACACTTGGCCTGTTCTGTCCTGTTTTTCCTTCCCACCTCATTTTTTTTCCCTCTTTTTGCTTCTTGGAGCAACCTCTTCTTGATGGGGAACCCATCTATTTCCAAAGCCCATCTGTTTTCCTGGGTTCCCAATCCCAGCTTCAGTTTGATACACCTCATATGCAAATGCTACAGTTAATTCAAGGTAGAATTTAAGTGCA
Source organism: Strix aluco (assembly GCF_031877795.1). Classification (NCBI taxonomy): domain Eukaryota; kingdom Metazoa; phylum Chordata; class Aves; order Strigiformes; family Strigidae; genus Strix; species Strix aluco. The sequence continues at coordinate 127,651,962 of NC_133931.1, forward strand.
TATACATGCATGATCTGGATAAGGCTAATTTCCTTAGTTGGGGCCCTCTTCTTTAAGAAAATTCCCCCAACCACCTCCTCCTTTGTGCTATTGTGACTATCTGAGAGAGTTGGAAGAGCAGAGAGGAGCTTGCTCAAGTTTTTGTTCTGGCCCCTATGCTGTTGGGTCCATATGGAATGGACTTATATGGTTGTGACTTAAGATAATGCTCCAAAAAATGCTGCTGCTGTAAACAAAACTACACTACTTGATTTGTGTACATTTTTAAAATAACAGAGCTTTGAAAACAGAATTGCTATTATTAGCATAACTGTTTTTTCCTTGTAAAAGCCACAGATCACATGTGCTTCTTTCCTGTGAAATGTTTTATTTTTAGATCTTAACATATGCAGGTTTTTGCCATGCCTTTTCAAAGAATTTATATCAATGCCTCAGCGAATGTTTCTGAAAATCTTGTTCTGCAGTATTGTCTTTTAGAGTGTAGATTTTTTTTTTCCACTGTAACTTTCACATCCCTCCTGTTTCTAAGATTTTTTTTTTTAACAATCTGTTTATTTTTATCACATGCAGATTTTCTTTTTAATTAATACTAAAACTACTACTTAAACTGACAAAGATGGCTTTTAGGATAGATTGGCAGGCAAGCTAAATTATTCCTATTTAGTCTCTACCGTAGGAAAGGGTTGTATGGTTTATGTTGAAATGCATGTTATTTTAATACTGATTGCTCACTGTCTTATGTTGCTTAAATAATTTTCATTGTGTTTCACAAATGTTTCACTATAGCTTTTTGTTTGTTTTAAAATAATGGCTTTTATTAAAATTACACAGTTATGTGCCTCACTGTTACTGAAGACAAAACATTACTCCGATTACGAGGTGGTTTCATGAGAGAAGCATATCCTTTGGCATAAGTTTCCAAGACTGTGTATAGTTGTTAGGTTGTAGCTTAGTTTATAACAGCACTGATTGCATTATTGGATCTGCAAGAGTGTTGTGCTTTTTATGATATTTTCTGTGCAGTGAGTCATAATAATAATAAAGCATAACATAGCATCATTTGTCCAGGACATATCCTGCCTGCCATGTTACTTGGGATAGGCTTTAAAAATGTCTTTAGATTTCAGACCTGTCATCTGTAAGCTCTGGGCTTGGTCCCTAGGAGCTGTGCAGGCTGGTGACCCCATGGTATTTTCTTCCAGCCAGGTTCATTTTGGGAACTGAGGCATCTGTGACAGACCTTGAGAGGTGAGGGGATGCCAGTGTCTCCCCAGCCGTTTCCAGCCCTTTTGTCCTGAAAGTAGGGACTGAGCAGGAGGACGGATTGGACCTGTTTAGGAATTGTACTCTTGGCCTACTCTGAAAGTAGACACAACTTGAACAACCTGGGTATGTCCATCAGAGGGGTGGTGGGTGGGAGACGAGCATCTGACAGACCACTGGCAACCCTGGAGCTGGATACTGGGGGACCCTACATAACCCCCAGGAGGAAGAGGGCCCTGCCAGAGCAGAGCAGCCCAGGTTAGGTCAGAGGAGCGCTTGGCCAACTGTCCTGTCCCAGTGGCCCAAGGCAGATAGTGAGGGAGAAGCAGAAGAGCAGAACAAGCATGTATGAGGCTTCCCCAGAGTCATCCCAGAAAGTCTCCCAAGACTGAGCTTACTGGCCTCTTCTGTTACCTCCTAGTTCTTGCATTGTACAAGGCAGAGAATGATCAATCTCTGTTTTCTCATGCCAGACACAATTTTCAGATCTTTGAGAACATATGATCTTCCAGAACATAAAAACATTATTAACAACAGTATCATTTAAAAAGCAATAATTTTGTCAGACCCATGTGAGAAGACCTGTGCTTCTCCTTGTCATCCCTCCAAATACAGCTAAACTCCCTCTGAGTTAAGTCATTCTGTTTGATCTGTGTTTTGTACTGTATACTTACTTTAATATTTTACATTTTGTAACATCTTGCATCTTCCTTGGCACAAACCCCTTTGTGGCCATCAGATAAGGAGGACAACCTTGGTTTAACTGAGTCCCTCAGAAATAGCAGAGTAAAAGTAGAGCCCTAAGCTATAGAGGTGGCTTTAGTAAACCCATGGAAGTATAGACTTTAAGAGCATCCGTCTAAATTTCTAAATCTGGAAAAGTCATGCAGACATTATAGAAGTCTTCGAGCTTCCTCCAGGTGGATGAGTATCCTAAATATTTAGTGTTCACTTCTAAGAGGAATTAAAGGATTGTAATCAGTAAATGAAAAACCAGCATCTCTTTCAGGTGCTCCTCAATAATGAGTCACTTGTATGCTGCTGTGCAAAGCATCAGTATAGGTGTAAGGGTCTGACCAGAGTTAAGAGGGTCCTAGAGACCGAATCTGGGGGCAGCTGGTCACATCAATTCTGCAGTGGCTGAAGGAGTTGCTTGCCCTTTCTTCCACCCCTATTTACAGCTGCTCAGGTATTTTCCCTCCCTTGCATCAGCTCTGGGGCTCATTGTACCTCTTCACAAGGGACTTGAATTACCTAATGCAGCAAAAACGTGGGTTTGTTGACCTCTCCCAAGTGTATTTTGATGAGTGCCAGTACTGACACCAAGAGTATTTTGATGAATGTTAGTTCTGACACCGAGTATTTTGATGAGTGCTTGTGCTGACGCGAGGTAGGTTCAGTGCCTGCTTGCTGAGAGGGCACTGAGACCTCCTGTTTTTGGGAACACCCAGCTGTGAACTCATTGTAACTGAGGAGACCCCACCTGCATGGGCAGTTGTCCCATAGATACTCCCGTTCAAAAATTTGTTAGCATCCCTCTTTTTGTTGCCTCTGTTGCTTGTACTCAGATACAAAGTCTTATTTTAAACACCCGGTTTCCATTTACTCATTTGACAGTCCATCTACATTTGAGGTTGTGCCAGCATCTTCTATGGGATAATTAGCTACCTTTTGATCTCAGTGCATAAACTGTTGCATTCAGATCCCCTCACAACTCATTTTTTTTGCTAGACTTCAGGAGCTTTCCATTCCTTGGTTATCTCAGGAACCTCTCTGTGCTTCCAGGTAATTGAACTTTCTCAGCAAAGCTGTCCAGTACCTGTCTGCAGTATTTGAAAAGAGGTCTCCTTTGGACAGTGGTATTAATCTTACCTCAGTTTGACTGGAAATACATCTTCTTTGATGTATTCTGGGATGACAGATGTGTTTTTCAGGAAGATACACTATTGATCTGGCAAATCATTTTGCCAGAAACAAGTGCAGTCATGTCTCTCTTTCTTACAAACCAGGCCCTCCAAAGCAACATAATAGAAATTCCCTCCAGCCCTTAAGTGCATAAATTTGCTGTTTGCACAGTTGAATTTGATCCTATTTGTAATATTAGAGTCCTGAGGATCATCCAGCTCTTTCCTGTGGGTATTTTTTCCGTTTTCTTCTTTACTCCCCATACTTTCCAACTTGGTGTTATCAGCATATTTCATTAGAGTGCTCCTGGTTTTTGTGCCTGCGTTATTAATGCAAATACCAAACTGACAGTTTGTAGGGCTGATATGGAAGGACCCATACTACCAACCTTGTCCTGTTTGGGGCTGTCTCTGGGCGGTCACCAATGCCTGTGTGAGCAAAAAGTCCATGGCCCTGCTGGCCTTGTTTAGCCAGGGCGAAGCTCTGGAAAGATGAGCAACTGCTGCCCTGGGTGCTGTTCTGCTGTTCTTCCCCTCCCACAGCAGGTCACTTCGCCTCTAGACTGGGTGTTTTGCTGGTTGGAGGAGAAACATTCAATTTTGCTTCTTCTGCCGAGGTCTGTGCTCGTTGCCTCCTGTCCCATCACTCGTGTTTTCTTTATTGATTCTTTACCTGTTCCAGTTTAATGGACGCTTTGGTGACGATATAAAATCTTTATATAGATTTAATCTCAGTAAGATTTTGCAGTCTTTGAAAATGTTTAGTGAAATTTCTGATGTAGATGATTTGCTTGCCTAGGAACTAACTTATGAGGGAGAGGATTTAACTGGTTTAGCATTGAAGCATCTTAGTAAATACAGTGTGCATTTAACTTACAAGTTTGCCACAGGTTTGATTGGTTTTTGCCTTCAGTGTTTTTTCCAAAACCTTGTGTACCTCTGAGGCTGGGTTTGCTGTTGCTCAGAGCATTTTCCTCTGACATTGCTAAAGCTGCCTAGCTCCTGGGCAGAGCGAGTGTGTGGGATGTACCCCGATGGAGGCTGCCCTGGGGCCCGAGGGCGGCATGGCACCCACCGCCTGCCTTAGCGCCTACACCGGGTGGGACTGGCCCTGAGCCTACGGGGCAGTGCATCTCCGGCGGCCGATGGCTTTGCCTGCCCATTTAGTGTGATCACCATATTAGTATTACAAGGTCATTTCATTATTGTGCCGTTGTGTCCTTAGGAGTCTGCTGGAGGCAGCGCTATTTTCCTGCAGATACAGCCTGCTGCAGGAGTGACTCCAACTGGTTTCTAATCCTTCTGCCTCTTTTTTTTCCCCTTAAAGTCCCACTACCTTACTGTTTGCTTTTAGCAGCAAATAGAAAAGTCTCCTGAATTAAAAATCATGATCAGTGGATGGTTTTGAACCTTCTATGAAGAAAACCCCCCTCAGTTTTCCTTGGCCCACCTTCTGCTATCAAAAATCAATGTATCCCATGCACTGTGTAGCTCCATTAGAGGTGGTTGTTCCAGTGATTTTTATGAACATTTTAGGAAAAGTATCCTGCAGGTTTTGCCCTTTTCAAATGTAAATGTTTAATCATTGCTTGCTGAGACGGAGTGCAAGAACACATGCACGAGGCTTATGGTCCTTTTTTCTTCTTCTTCCAGTGACCTGCTGTCTTCTGAGTATCTGGAGAGGCATATTGAGCAAGGTGGGAAGACAGTGGAAGTTAAAGTAAGAATTTCCTTTTTATGCTTTGCTTTTTTAATTTGCTTTGCTTTTGATGTTAATACAAATCACCTATTTTCTTGAGAGATATCTGATTTTTCAGGTGATTTGTTTTAATCTTCTGAGGCAAGCATGTTTCATGTCTTCTAACTTTTCAGCTTTTTAAATAAGACAAATAAAACTTTAATGGCAAATTCAGTGCATTAACGTTTATATCAAAATGGTATCTATGAAAAATGCATATACATGGTGGTTCTTTTACTAGTAAATATAATTTACTTTTGATGCCTTTTGAAGAAAATCTTTCAGGTTTGCTAGCTAGCATTTCCTCATGGTACTAAACCCCAAGTTTGTTGTTTTGAATGAGCTTCTTTGTAAGTTTGAGAATAGCAAGATCTATTGCATAGTATTTCCAAATATCTAGCAACTGTCTCAAATTGTGCGTTTCTTTCTCTGGATGTTTATTGGCATGATGGCTACAAGATCCTGTGTGTTGCAGTTGTCTTCTGTGAAGTGTCCCACTGCTTTGCAGGAGTTTTTTGTTATTTGCATGCAACATGGAAGAATTTTCTTGAGAACCTTCTGTTTGTTAGGACAATATTTTGTAGATGTCAGATATAGAATTGCTGTAGATTACATAAAATGTGCATGAATGTAATACAGGCTGTGCATAATGGAAACTCTTTAAATTTGCCTATCAGGTCAAATTTTGTTCAAAATTTACATTTTATTAGAAAAAACCCCAAAAGTCTTTTATTAAATCAGAGATCACCTAAATACCCTGAAATAAATGTGTTAACTTCTGCAACATGAAAGTGGAAGTGGAAATGGACAGAGCAATCCTTTAGTCACTGAGTAGCTGAATCCTTAAGCCACTGAGGAGCTGAAGATACGTTTCCTTTGGTTTCTCCCATTCTAGCGTTTGCAAACTTGAAATATGCTTTCTTTTTACTCTCTGATAATACTCTGCATACATTATCAGACTGAAGCAAACACATACGTGTTCCATTAAATTGCAAAACTAATTTCTCAGTCAGCCGTGCTCTGCAGTCAAGAAGTCTTGACTCAGATTCAGAATATGAGTCAAAGCAGAAATAAAGATAATAGCTGATATTAATAAGAACAAAACAATCCATTTGTCTGCATCAAGGTATATATGCAAGTTAGCTAAGATAATCTCTCTGAGTCCCACCACTGAATTAGGACAAATCTGTTTGTGATGAGTAAGCCCTAATCAAGCAAGGAAATGTTTGAAATCAGTGGCCCTTCTCATGTAAGTACTGTTTAATCGCATGGGGAAGATATGAGAGGATCGGGCCTTTCGGAGGAAGGGTCATAAAATGTTTTCTGGGCAAAACATCTCCCATTCTCCAGAGTCCTGGAGATTATTTCCCCTTCAGTGGGCTGCCATGCAGGATCATGGTGTACCTTCAGGGATGGCTATCACTGCCTTGCTTAGTACTCTCAAACCTGCTTTAAGTAGAGAACTGGCATTGTTGAGTTAACCTTGGTGATCGAGATGGACTGAATTGGGAGTGAAAGGGTCTCTGGGTTGCACCTTGCTGTGCAAAGGAGGGGCATTACTGCCTGGGTGGCGGGTCTCCCTCTTTGTGCCACCTTGAAAGGGTCTCCCTCTTTGTGCCACCTTGTAAGGGTGGCTATGAAAGGGTGGCTACCGTGAGGCTCTTCTGCCCCCTCCTCACTGCTTCAGCAGTTTGGCAGGCAGCAGTCCTACGGAAGCATGCCGGGAAGGGGGACATATATTTTTTGCTCATTTTGTTCCCTCTCGGAGGAGAGGGAAGTAGCTGCTGTGACAAAATGTTCAGAAGAGCCCATTGTCCACAGTCATGGATATATTTTCAGAAAAGTTCAGATATCAAAAGATTTTTGGAAGAGCACAGGCTGCTGACATTTTGATGCCAGACACTGAGTGAGGCTAATTTCAGCACCTAGTAGCTGTTTAAAAATAAATATGGCTCCCTCTGACCTACCAGTATTTTTCAGAGCACCTGTAAGTGCTCTGGAGGGGTCTGTTATCCGCCAAACAGTTTCTGAAAAGTCCATCAGTATATTTTGCATTTGAGAAACTGGACTCTGGTTTTACATCAAATGTTCTGAAAATCTTACTGCAAATACAAGAATTTCTCATGATGGTGATTTAGTACCTTCAATTTCTGTGGAAACTGTTTACTTTAACTGGTAGAACCACCTCTAAATTGGTACTTATAACATGCACCAGACAAAACATAATTATTATACTAGATTTTAGGGATTGTGCACATTGCTTAGATACTTATTTAAAAATTGCTAGCAGAAGGGTGCAGCATAAATAAATCACAAAATATGCACTCTGCTATGTAGCATATTCTTAAGCAGCAGAAGAGGTATTTCAGAAAGGAGCCAGGTTTCTATCAGTTGCTTCAATGAGTGGCTCTTTACCCACCTCTGTGTGATTTGTCTTCGGCTGTAGGCAGAAACAGAGGCGGTCTGGCAACATCTCTCTTGCTGCTTTGGTAGAGAAACAGTGACAGAAAAAGTCCGTCTGCCATCCACTGCCAGCTGCAGACTTTGAGCAAGCCTGTTTATACAGCAAAAGGGCCTCCTCTGTTCTTGGCCGCCTGAGTGATGTAAGGAGAGGTGTATTTTAAAATAGATATGTATTTCCCCTGTGCATTTCTCAGTGCAGGAATAGTGCACAAACACGCAAATCATCAGTGCTGCTGTTGTGCCATCAGCAATATGGGAGAAGACAGGACTTTGAATCGCTGTGGGAAGGCAGCTGTACATACACTGAGCAGTTTGGGAATGTTACAGGCATGAATGCGTCCGGGAAGCAGATGCCTGCTTGGGCTTATATGCAATGTGGAGTTGATAACTACTTTTGCCACTCCTCCCCCTCTCCACACCCCCCAGTAAAACTTCCTGTGCTGTAAAATATATACGGACCTTCTGCCATTACTTAAGATGCTTTAGAGGAGAGGCGGGCAGGGAAAGAGAGAAACATTGAAATAACTACAAATTCCACTTTGGAGAAGCAAAGGGATTTTTATAGGGAGGAGAGTCCTCAGTTTAACACACCTTTTTGTTGTAGGAGAAAGTTGAATTACGTTTGATTGCTGCACAGTTCATTAATACATTGGACATTGTGAAGGTGGAACGTTACACATGTTTTTGCAGAGTGCCAGCATTTAGCAGCTGCAGAAGGGAGGCTTCTCTGGGAGATGTCCTTGTTGATTTGGCACAGTCAGGCAGCACCTAAGACATTCTTACTAAACCAGCAACAATGTGCAGTGCTTAAGAAAAACAGGAAGTAGATCTTTGAAATATTTCAATGTTTTCCCCCCACACCCTCATTTAGAGCAGTATTGGCCTAAATTCCCTCTGTTAGAAAAGAGAATAATCAAGTAATAAGAGAAAAACCCTTCGTGCATTGCCTTTTCCTGATTGTGTCAGTCCAGATCATCCTATGCTCACAGCACATAAATACTCAACTTGTGTACGCTTAATGTTGCTGCAGTATATCTCTGTGTCCTTTTATCTCTCTCTCTCTCTTTTTTGGGTTATCATTCTGTCACTGATGCTGTCAGTGAGATGAAAGGCAAAAAACAGCTATAGTGTTGAGTAATTCACATTACTGGATTTTTCTCCCTCAGAAGGAACAACTGAAATCTATTCAGTGACATTTTCTCATATAAAATGTTTCAGTTTTCCTCTTTGGAGAGTGTAGAAATAAATGTTTCTGCCTGTATTCCCCCAAAACATTGGAGAATTCTATAAGTTCTTAGAAAATTGCTTTCTGAAAAAAATTAAGCAATGAAAATAATTCAGATCCGAGTTAGAGAACTTGCGCAGGTAGAGTTGAGGTAGATAAATGCGGTGAATTTTTTTTGTTTAAATACACCTAGAAGGAACTGTGTTTCATAGGCGGTCCTAAAATTCTTAAGCGTGGTGGTGTAAACACAGTATGTGTATTATGGGCACAAAATTACAACAAAAGTGTTCACAGCATAAAAGAACGTTGCGTTTTGCTTCTACTTCCCTGCATGTTCATAATCGTGATAGCGTTGAACAACATAAATGGAGTAACATTAAATGCTAGGTATTGTTTTTCTCCATTGTAGTGCAGATGGAGAAGCTTTGGCCAAACTTGCCTTGCAATTTAAGATTGCCCTGTGGCTTTGTATCCCAAGCTGTGCTGAGCCATATTGCTGGCCGCCGTGGTGCTCAGCCGCTGCCTGTGCAGCAGTGAGCAGGGGCAGGACAGTGCCCAGTGCCTTCCTTCAAACCGCCCGCAGCCGTCCTCTCGAGCTGGGGTGCCCCAGCGTGCCCTGGTGCTCTGCGGTGGCTCTAGCACAGGTGCTGTCATTGCGGTTTGGAGAATGAGGGTTGTGGGGCAGATGCATTTTAATACTGTAGTTTGCAAAACCAGTCATTATTTCCTTTTGTTATGTGTGTTGTTTGGCTAGTAGCAGGCGCAAAATTCCTGTTACTGTAGCTTACAGCTGTTCTAATGCTTGTGCACAAGAGGGGAAAATTGCTACTCTTCATTGCCTTGCTGTGATTAAAGTCTCAGCTTGTGTGTGCCACGATGTGTATTTGAAGGGCTCTTTAAATGCCCTTTTTTTTAGGAAAATAATATAGAAGAGAGAAAAATATTAAAATCTTGAAAAGCCAGAGCAGGCTGGGGACCCCTGACATGATGGACATTGCTTTTTCTGTTCAACTCCCTCCTTCAAATCTGGTCTGCTGGAGGAGTTGTTAAGGTATGGTCTCTTGACTGAGGGCAACATCTGTGTCTGCTATGTCTTCGTGCCTGTATTTGATGAGACCTTATCCTAAGTAGTGTTTCAACATTTTGCTGTATCGCCACAGGTACAAACTGATCATCAGGCTACAATAATTTGCAGTGCAGCCAGAATAAACACCGAGCCAGCGAGCAGGTCATATTTATCATTGACTGGTATGTTTCCAATCTTATATCAAGGTGCTTCCACCAGCGTCTTCCAGTTTTAAGGGCATCCACTGTCTGAGCTCAACAGAATTGGAATTTTTCTTCAGCTTTTGATAACTCACCATTTTGTAACCAAAGAGAAAGGCATTTCAACTTGCCAGAAAAGTCTGTATGCTAAACAGGCTTTCCTGTGAGGGATGAGATTTTCTTCCTGAAAACCAGAGCACCAGTTTGGCTGGTGGGAGGGGATGGGAGGAGAGCACAGACAGGCTCTGCCCTGAGAGCCTGGAGCCTGGAGCTGGTGGGGAGCTGTGTGTGCATGTACCCGGAGCTTGCACAACCTGGTGATGAGCCCTTGGGGGAGAAAAGAAACTGAAAAGGAACAAGTCATAAATAATGCAGGAATTATATATGCCTATTTGTGGCAGCATTTTTTTGGCTGTGTCCAGAGACTAGAGAAGTTGTTAGTACCAGAAAAATCACACTCTCGCTTGTTTGAGAGAAGATTTTGAATAAGGATTCCCATAATGTCGTCGGAGCTCCTTTCCCCTACTCCCTCAACAGAGCTCTGCTTGCCTCATGGCAAATTATTAATAAATCTAGGCCATAATCTACTTTTTAGTGATAGCAACAAACTAGCCAAAGAAAAGCTGACAGGGAGTCTGTGAATCTGACACAGTTTAGCAGGGGATTCCTGCAAGGTTGATCTTCAGACTGCTCTTGTCGAATATTTTCATTAATGACTTAGGTAAAAAAAAAGTATGTGAATATTAATGAAATTTGCTAGCAGTACAAAACTGGGAAGCATTATGGTTCACAGAGGGATGAGATGGAGGACTGGCTGTCTTTGACCAATGGAGTAAATAAAAATGGGGTGAAATCGGATAGAACAAATGGCAACTTCTTTCACTTAGGGACTAATTATAGGCATTTTTGCTGTATGATGGGAGTTCTTAAATTGCATGTTCCACAAGAAGGAGAAGATCAGAATGCAGTAGTGAAGCAGGGAGTGTCTGTATGGTTCATACCTTACAGGATGCTGCCATCTCAAAGGGAAGTGTGGTCCCAGAGTATACTGGTCAAATTACTTCCCATAGATTTTGGCTAGAATTAATGTTACTGTGCCCTGATGAAGAGTTGAGAAAATTTTTAAATTGCTGTGTGTTTTCAGTTACTCTGGGCATCTTTTTTTTTTTTTTTTTTTGCAGCAGGGTCATGCTGCCACACTGAGTTGATGGACATTGAGAAATATCTCACTTTCCTGTTTTAGCATTGTTTGAATTATGAAGGCGATCCCTTTGGGATTTAGTAAAACATAGTATCTTCTGTGGGGTACCACGGCAAGATAATTAGCCATCGTATACAATGCATTTGTCTGACCTAATGGGCACTTTTAATATACATTTGCGTTAACATTTTTTATATCTATTTATCTCCCTGCTATTACTAGCTTACTTTCTACATACATCCTGCTACTGACAAGGAGGAAATTAAAAGTGGCAGATTTCAGTATTAAGAGTCCTTCCCAAGCCATGTTTTTGAATATACTATGTTAGAATGAATCTCTGATTGTGACTCATGTAGGATCTTGCAGGTTTAATTATCTTTTCTTTGTGATATAAAAAACCAAAGCCAGTGGTTTTAGCTAGTCCTGGAGGGGAAAAAAATTGTCAGAAAGTGGAAGCCATCAAAAGCTTAAAATGTACATCCCATTGCGGATGTGGGTCCCAGTGATTAAGTCCTGGTTCTGCTGAAGTGAGAAGTCAGGTGACTTTACGACCATCAGGAGATACCTCTTGAGTACTCTCTGCTGTGGTTTTCATGTGCCTCCGAGGGAAGGCAGCAGTCCAGTGCTTGCATTTGCAGAAAAGTCCTGCCAGACTTTGTGTACCTCATGAGTTATTTTCCATGAGCTACAACATACAGCACACATAGACAGAGAGTGTCATCAACCAAGTGTTCTGTAAACTCAGACCATGCAAGGACTGAGTATAGCTAAGAGAAATTAACTACTGCTATAACATTAAAGAACATTAAATCCCTTTGTAGATGCTTTTATTAAAGAATAAATGTATCTTTTTGGCTTTAACTTAATCCCTTTGAGGGGGAATTAAGCTAAGCAAACTGAAGCCGCTGTACTTCCAAAAGAACACTTACATGCAAGACTTCAGTGTGCTTTAGCTTGATATCTTTACTTACTTGATGTTGACTTCTGTAAATAGCTTTGCCTAGATACATCTGTTGTTCCCAATGGATACCGAACTGACACTGTATTATATACAGTAGATTAATGTTTCTAGACACAGTCTCAAGCTCTGTGAATTCTCACTTAAAGAGAAGTTTCTATCATTCAGAAATAATGAGCCAATAAGGAAATCTAATTAGTATGTTTCTCCATTTTACTTAGAACTTTTATCTTCTTCTGACTGATTGGTATCCATGTAGGTGCATGCCAACATCTCATCTTCTGTGTTGTGTTTATAGTAATCTTGTACATCATGAGTTTATAACTTGGCTTCAGACTCGGGGTAGGCTGATGAACTGATGTGACAGATTAGTATGGGTAGATTATAAAGAATTTTTATATAGTCCCTTAAAATGTTTGCTCCCTTTTTCCTACATACAGGCATGCAGGAACGGGGCAGAATGACTGTCATTAAAATGACTTGTATGCCATGACTCAGAGACACTAGGCACTGCTACAAGAACTGACTTTAAGACAACAGAGTAGGCAGGAAGAGGTAACCAACCCCGTTCTCCTCTGCCTCATCTTTATCAGGCAGCTGATAATTAAAATAATTTTCTCTAACACCAAGGTAAGGCAAGGCAAGTCAAGAGGCTGTTTCCCAAGCAGATGCCAAGGCAGGTCCCAGACCAGATGGCGTTGCACTGGCATGAGCTCTCTCTCCACACCCTGCAGCTATGTTTGTGGAGCATCTTCTCTCGTAGCTACTGGGCGGTAAACACAAGCCTCATTTGGCCTCCGAACCAGGAAGCTGGGCTGATAGCACACACCATCTGCTGAAAGCACCTACCATGAGTCACCAATGGCAGTTGGAGCGAGTCGCCTGTGTGCAGGATCCTGTCATGTACACGTGTGTCTATGTTTTTTAAGAGTGCTGCCAACGGTCTTTAAACAAGGGCATTTTGTGGAGAAGCCTTAGAAGCCGTGATGCTTTATCCTAATTTTGGAATCCATATTTCTGATTTCAGAATCTGAAATAGCGTTATAACCTAATGTCACTACAGCATGTTGGCGCTGTGTTGTACGAGTATGTGTGATAGCTTTCCTCCTACAAAGGGAGGGCACCATTCCCATTTTCAAAACAGTTAGCTTTTGGGAATCTACAGTACACAACAGCTAAGTCCAGGGACCTGCTCTGCTGCAGGACAGCACAGCCCCACCAGCCGGGCCCATGCCTTTGCTGAAGCACATGTCAGTTAAAAGAGATTTTCTCTTGATGCAGTTACACAGGTCAAAGTGCCATTTTGACTTTTCTATTTACAAAGAGAAAGCCATCCATAGCAAGTTGTTTTCTGCCATAGAACTCAGCGAGAGGGTGTGCATTTTCTTCTCCTGTTGCTCTTTCTCAGTCTTAGTTATGACCAAGTCAAAACTTGTGCAAGCATCAATAATATGTAAATAGATCTAAGTGATTACTAAGGAAGCAGTTTTAAAACTACTGACCCCAAGATGGGTAACTCTTTAAGAAGCTAATCATTATCTGGTGCTTCATAGGATGGCGGCGTGGTCATTAGGGGGCCTTTTGGGAGCTTTCTGCTGCAGGGAAAGAGGGACCTGTGTTACTAGGATCTGAACTAGACCAGCAATCTCCTCTCCTTTGGATTACTGAGTGTTAAAATAGGAATATGTAGCGGCTGGAAGAAAGAATTTATTAATTTCAGGATCAGTGCCTGACTGTAGCATGAGTTTTAATGGCCAGCACCTCTCCTAATTGCAGAAAATTGCTTACTCGAAGATGTGATGTCGGGTGTTATTTGAAAGCAGACGAATGTGCATCCTTAATTTTCCTCCCCTGGGAAGGTCATAGTGTCTCTGAGGAGAATAACAAACACTGTCAGTATATGGTCAGCAGATACTTTCTTCACTGAGACTGCAGAGAACGGTGAACTGCTGCCATCACTGACTGTTGTGGCTGTTCTTTTGCTTTGCTTATTTTGCCCCTTCATTGTGAATATCAGTTAATGTGTTTTTCATGTCTCTTGTGTTTACTCAGCAGCTGGTGCCTCTCTGGGCAGGGACAGACTATCTTAGAGGATAAAAATGGGGACAGATTTTACTTGCATTGCTAATATCTCTGCCTTCTCATTTTTTAGTATCTTTGCCACACTACCTACCCAGGGAGGCTGCAGGGAAGCTCCGACTGACATGGGCAGAAAGGGTTGCATGCTGGTTGGTGAGGAGCTATAGCAGTTCACAGGGCACGATACCCCTAGTACTGGATTTTGATGTAATTATCCACTACCATAATGATTCATTTGTTTTAATTGACCCTGGGGTCATTCTGATTTGTTTGGGGGGGTTAGGATGTTATTACATTTTTAGCTTCCCAAATCAATAGACTTCTTATTAAACATCTGCATATTCTGTATTGCTATTGTAAGCCACCAATAAGGCGGAGAGGTTTCATGAAGGAAGGAGAAATTACTGAACCGAGGAAACAGACAACTGCGTGCCACAGACATTGGCAGAAAATTTGCTTTGCGTCCTGCTAACCACAGCATGAACAGTGGCTGTGCGTGTTGTGGAGGCAGAAATGTTGAACTTCTCTCTGCTGTAGCATTAGACTGCCTTTGGATATGGCATGAGTGTGCGCGTGTGTGTGTTGCAGGCCTGTGTCACAGGCATTGTCACCAGGCTGACCTTGTCTCATTGGAAATGATATTTAGCCTAATTTTGTCCCAGACTCTACACTGGCCAGGTTCAGTCTTGGAGCAGAAAGGGGTAAATGTGCTGCTCGCCTTGATGACTGGCATGTTAGAAGAGCAGTCTTATTTCCTCTTCATCTTTACATTAAACCATTCCCCAGTAGCTGACAAGGGCCAGCCTGGAGGTTTGATTTGCTGAGATGGGCAATTACTGCCTGCTTTTGAGAGAGCAGAGAGGGATTCTAATAGCTACAGGAAGCCAATAGATCTTCACAAAACACCCTTGATGCTCTGGACTGAACTGTTGTTGGTAATGGTGCTAATTTCAGCTCTTGGGAGAAAAGTTAATTTTCATATAGGACCAGAATATTTTTAGGAGAAAATGAAGATTTTTTTTCAGCTCCTCTCTCACTGCCACAGATACCAATAGAGAAGAGACAACCCCAGTCCTTCAGTGAGTGTTTCCAAGAGCAGAGTAAAAGAATAAAAGAAGATAGATGTGATGATTACGTTTAGTCTTTTGATGGTCTTAGACCTCTCATATATTGTGATTCTTCCTGTAGTACAGTGTATTTTATTACAGCACCTGCTATAAAGGAGCTTTAGCACATGTCAAAACCAATGGGATTTCAGCCTCAGCACTATAGGAAGGCAGCAACAGTAAAGTTCTTGTCCAAAATTACATGTGCTCTAAAGAAAACACTGTCCTGTAGTTGTCCTGACTCTCAGTACAGAACCAGTCCCAGACTTTGTAGCTTTAAGTGCTTCTCTCATCACAGGTTTTGTGAACTGTTGAAAGTGAGTCTCCCAAAAGTACAATATACAATTTGTACCCTCCCTGCCACGTGCCACATGTTACTGGCATGTTTTATCTACTTGAGACACTGTTAAGAAGTGCTAAGCAATCACTCTTCCCAGAGCCATCCAGTGCTAGTGCCTTCTGGTTTCACTGCATCACCTCTTATTTCCTTCCTGAGGTTTTAACTATCCTCAGAACTTTATTTAGGAGTATCCTGACAGCAGGATTTCTTACACTGAAGAGTTCTCTTCAGAAAAAACCCAACACATCACTAGTGCATCAAGTACTTGAAAAAAGCTATTTTCATTTAAACCCCTTAAATTTTATTAACTGGTTCAAGGTGACTTACATTATATTGATAGGAACAGAAATGCATGTGTAAAAAATATCCTCCAGATGTTAGCGTATAGAAATAAATGTTTTGTAGTGGTGAGAATTGGTCCCTGAGACTGGGATCAGAGTTATATTTCTGTCTCCACCAGAACTGCCATGAACTTCAGTAGATCAATGAGTTGAATTGATTTGATTAAATAGAAGGATTTGTGTGTCTGAGTTGTGTTTTTCCTAGGCAAGAATTTAGAGCTGTTTCTCTTACATTTTTCTGTTCTAGATCTGTATGCATAAAAATTTGTTCATGGATTTATTATGGAATGAATTAATTTGGAGGTACTATCATGGGGCATTTATTTGATTCTCATTAAGAAGATCAAAACACACTTTTGAGCAACAGACTTGGATTCTTAGTATGAAAAAATGTTTCTCCTGGTTACAAAGACATGGTCTTGCAAACTAATGGAGCCTGAGATTCTACTTCTGGTACACATTAACTACATTTTCTGAGAACAAATTTGTCTAATTATTTCAAATTCCTTCCATAGCTAGAACCCTGTACAACTCCCTACTGATAGTCTTTTCAGTATTATTCCCATATTTATGTGCTTATTCCAGTTATATCTTTTACAGGAATACTACTGCAAGAGTTCTGTTCAGAGAGTATTTTTATTACACATAAGGTTTTAGCTCATCCATATAGTTGATTGTTAGTTTTGTTATTAGCTTACTGGAGTCTCTCTTTGTTTACTTTTTATTCATATATTCCGGAAAGACCTGAAAGCCTTAAGCAGTACTGTGATCCTGTAGTGGGGGACATCCTGCAGACTGAGAGAAAGAAAATCTCAAATGAAGAGAGCTTAAAATAACTAAGATACAGGAAGTAAGTAGGTGTAGAAAAGCAGAATAAAATAGAGAAAATGAGCCAAGGTTTCAGGAAAAACAAAGATGTAGGCTGTCTAAAATCCCATGTAATTTAGGATGTTGGTGACTGAAATGCATTTGAGTGCAAAGCAGAACCTCAAACCATCTCCTTTTCACTTGTACTCCATCTGAGTCCCAAATGCTTGATGGTCCTGAGAAGTGCTGGTCCAAGGGTGATGGGTTGTACATCTTTCACCAGACACCCCGCTGTAGCCTGGTATGGAGGGTCAGCCCCAGAGCTTCTCACACACATGAGCCAGATAAACATCAGCACAGCTGGTCGAGTGTTACCTGTGTGGCACCAGTGGCATTTTCCTGCAGACTTCTTAGTAGAAAGATGCCCATGGTGGGTAGCATGATGATCACCCTGCAGGTCAGTTTGGTGAAGGTGTTCTCTCTCTGTACCAGATACACAGAGAAAAAGACGCCGAGGTGAGTAGTCAGCGGAGGTGGCTGCTGTCACTGCAGTAAGTGGAAGGAAGAAGCAGTATGTAGAAGAGAGGAAATAACTAGATTGAAAGAAATTGAGAAAAAAAAAAAAAAAAGTGTAACACTTTTAACAGAAGATATGTCACAGGGATTCTCCTCTGAGAGTGAAGCAACAAGCCTGTCAAATAGTGTCAGACTTGTCATCTGTTGGATCAAGTGTCACATTTCAGAAGATTTTGCGGAGGAACTAACGGTTTCCAGTGACCAGGTGGAGATCAGGTCTCCTTCCCTATGAGCAGCCATGCTCTGACAAACAGGCTCCTATACTGTCTCAAGGAGAGCACCTCAAAACAGGGGCACCCACACTTTGTAGTTGCTTTCAGAAATAGTTTGCACGCCTTGTAGAAAACAGAACAGGATTTCCTGATCAAAACACAAAACTGCAAACATATTCTGTGTGGTTTTTTGCCTTTGCCTGATCTTGACTTTTTTTTTAGTATTTGAAAAATAAAATCCGACAGCATTTATGTCAGATGTCTAAAATGACTGTGCTGTGCATCATGCAAGTGACTGCCAGCTTCTGAAAAAGCAGTAATTGTAATGCCTTTCCCTCCCTGCAGTAAATGGACATAAATATTCACATGTCTGGGTACATTAGGCTAGGTAGATTTATTCATACATTTTCTGGTAGGGAACAGAAATTGTAAAATGTTGAAATCTGAAAATCTTTTTCACAGTCCTTTAACCAACAGTAGTGCAGTAATATGACATAGCTGAATTTGGTAAGACACTAATAGTTAAGTTCCTCTGCAGGGTAGAGTGGCAGTGAGAATTTAAGGGATGTTTGAATTGTTTTTCTAATTTTGCATACAAATATTGACATTGTGCAATACTGAATACATTCAGTACATGTGCAGTAGGGCTTACTTTGCTATTGGTCTGACTACTGTAAATCTAAGGGGGGAATTTTTTGAGTAAGGTCTGCTGGATTTGATTTGAAAGGTGTATATTTATTTGCAGAAGAGAAGAGGCAAATATTAATTTTCGTTGTATTCCTTTACTGCCTGGTTATACTTAGTTTTCACTAGTTTTAGAGCACTAATGAGCACTTCTGATTCGCTGTCTTTTTTAATCAAGTATTATTATTTCATAAGCATACCTTTCTCCTCAGAAGTAGGAAATTGCCTTACCCTCAGAGCAGAGTTCATCTTGTCTGATGTAGCCATGTGCAGACCAGGTGTTGAGTCTAAGCCCCCTATTTTCAACTCTTTTCCTAGTCAATGAAGAAAGATGGAACCCTTTTGGAGTCATATGTCTCTGAAATCTGTCTCAGGATTCCAGGGATTTCACACTGAAAAATATCTTTATTTGGTACAGAGAGTTGAAATGATGATGTTTGTCTAGGTACCAAACCATGGCTAAAAGGAAATGGGATGAACAGTAAATTCTTGGTGCCATGTCAGTTGTTTGGCAACATATTTATGAAAAAGCAGTGTTTGACAGGATAGAGTGTGATACTGTGGGATGTCCTGTGGATTTACAGTCTCAAATTTCCAATTTCAGGGAGGAGAACATTGCTATTATCAGGGAGAAATTCGAGGAAATCCAGTATCATTTGTTGCCTTGTCAACATGCCATGGATTACAGTAAGTCTGCTGTTTTGTTTTTACTGGCCTTTGCTTATTAGTCTTTTAAACAAATAAAGCTGTTTATAGTAAAAGAAGTGCTATTTATTTTCCTACTAGTTTGTCACCATTATTAAGTACTCAACAATCTTTAGAAAAAATGGGTTTAAATTGAACCTTGCAAAAGCCTTGTTTGTTTTCAAAATTCACTGGCAAAGCACGCAAGTTTCGTCTCTTTTTTTTTTTTAAACTGAGGATATTTGACAGTGGCCAGGTATTGTTTTAAGGTCATTTATTACAGAGATAGAAGAGTAAAAGTAGCTGAAAACATTTTATTCTACAAGGATAAAAACCACTGCCAGTATTGACATGAACCATTTGGAAATTGTGTTCTTTTCTTGTTGCTACAATGAAGTATTTAACTTTCTTTTCTACTCTCTTTACAAAGGAAAGGGTGAGTGTAGAGTTTCTCTTGTCCTATCCATTTTCTTCACAGAATTGCTGGCCTTAAGCTGTGTGCATGGGATAATACCTTTAATATAGTAAAATCTTGGAAAATCTGGAAGAAAGGATATAAAATTGCACAATAATAATTTTTTTTAAAGTACATAATTTTAGTGATAATATAATTAAAGCGTCTGTCATCTGAAGGTTACATGGAGCTGTGTGTTGATTGTACAGCTTTTGGACCTGTCTACTTTTGGCACTATTGAAAGATGCTAGTCAGGTTTTCAGAGCAACCAAGTAACTTCAGTGTCTGCTGAATCTGGGAATTACAGGATCTCGGTGCTCTTGATACTGAGATCAGCTTGAAGAGTCAGGGCAGCAAGTGAGCCTGTGTGGAGATTACCTAAGCTTTGCATTTTTCTGAGGAAGCAGGGCTTAGCTGGTTGGAAATCTTCTTCAGTTTATTGTCTATCTCAACTATTCTGTAGTTTTGTTATCAGCCATATAAGTACACATATTTAAGTAGTGTCTTTCTTTTATATTTGTATATTCTTTGTTAGGAAGGGTGAGAATACATGCAGAAGACTTGTCATCCTTGCACTTTTCTGATTTACAGCTGTGTTTATCTCTTTTACGATCAAGGTTGAGCAGCTCAAGCAACTAGAGCCCAGTTTCAGTTATGGACAGTGAGCCTAAAAATAGTACCATCCTAATGCATCCTGAGCCACTGAATGGCTTCCATTAGCAGTGATCCATTAGGTCTTGGCCCCTGCTAACTCCTAGGAGAAAAAGCAGAAAGGAAGGAGAGCCAGTGTATGTCCTTTCCCGCCCTCCTTTTGTGGATTTGTTCTTAGGACTGACCCTCCTGCTGCTCTGTATTCTTAAATTGCCTGATACTCATATTGGTCCCTTCTAACACAGTTACGTGATGAAAGATGCATTTTTTCCCCTGTATTCGGCTCTCCCATGAGAAGTACCTTTTTTTGTTCTTGTTCCTTTTTTCTGATACAATAAAGTTTCAGCAGAGTTATCCTTCACACAAAACGTAATATGAAGCTTACTATAGCAGGCTGGTAATTTCAGCATCTAGTAATGTTTTCCTGAGCTGTGTTAAACTCACATTCTCTGATACTGCATTTCTGTCGTTACAACTAGCTCCTCCACAGTCAATTTTAAATGCTAAGTAATTACTAGAAACTCAGACTGGCAATCAGAGCTCCTTAGCTCCAACCACAGTTTGAAGCGTCTTGCTGGAATAAGGGGAGCTGGGGAGAGTTATCTTCTAATAAGGTCTGTAGGGCAGGAGCTTTGCATTCATGAATTTTAGGAAGCGCATAAGAACAGATGCCTTTAATAGAGTAATAAGCTTCACATTCCCAAAGTTCATGCTAATCTTCTCTTTTACTTATTAGTATCCCTAGATCTTGGCCAGTAACAGCTGAGTTTTTCATACCTGTGAGAAAATGTTGTGTTTTTTAAATCATCAGTTATGAGTTCTTCTGTTGGTAATGTCTATCTTGTGGTCTTCCTTGTATTAGTTAAATTAATCAGATGGATGGCTGATGCAATGCTTAAAATTATTAATTTTTTCTATTCTTACTGACTTTGCCAATGAAAAATGTATCTCTTGAACCTTAACTCCATTTTGTTTGGATTTTTTTGTTTGTTTTTGGTTTTTTTTTGGTTTTTTTTTTTGGGATATGCAGTAACCACAGTTTCCTATGAGTTAACACAAAAAACTCTGAATGCAAAATACACTGGTTGCTGGGATATTAACAAGCTATAGTCAGGCACGACTTGCAGTTGTGGGCTTAGACATCAGGTTGGTCTATGATTTTGCTGCCCACTGGTGGTGAATATAAAAACTGCTGTTATTACTGCAAATTAGACTTGAACGAGTACAAATTTGTTTGAAGAATATACATAATCAAAATTCAGGTTTTGGAAATTGTGTTTTGCTATTGCTTTCTCTCTAGCACATCTGTGAACGTGTGATTTGTTCACAGAGCACTGGACTATTGAAGTCGGTTGGAAAAGAGCCATGAACGCTTTGAGTGGGCAAGTCAGAGCTGTAGGTCAGCTGTGACTATTATTCTGGTCACTGTTGAGTGACTTGATCAGAGGTCAGTGCTGCCGAGTGCAACAGTCGCACGAGAAGCTGTTTGCTGATAGTGCTTCATCTTGCAGACTGTGCTTAAGTGAAGTTGCAATTAGAGGGAAGGAAATTTTGCCTGATTAAGAGCCACAGGATGTTCTCAAATCTCATCTTATTCCCAGGCAAAGAAGCTTCAGCAGGTGCTAGAATATTTATCTTAAGCTGGGTAGGCAGTATTTATTTCTAAAGAATAGGCACAGGTAATTTGAAAGGTGAAACAGCTTTATATTGTAGATACACTTATGATCACACTAGATGCTATACAGTCAGTAACCCAAGCTACTTCTGTGAATGCTACATGGTTAACCCTGTAAGTGAATGATAGTAAGAGAAGTATGCTCATCAATAGCTGTAATGCTTTACAGGCTTATATTTCTAATAGTCAGAAAAAGAATGACAATATTTTACTGACTGCATCTGGTCCAGTGCAGAACCAAAATCAATGTTGCCAATTAAAAAAATAAAAAGCTGCATTAAAAAAAAAAAGTATCTGGTTTTGTTGTTTATAATTCTGATGGAGTTTTTTTTGATGCCCAGAAGTTTGCTAAAGAGTAATCTAAATAAATAAATACTCTTGCTTTCATGCTGCTGTTGTGTACTATGTGCCAAGTTTGAACTTACAGCTCATGTTTATGGCCAAGTTTAAAGCCCTTAGTAGTGGCACTTTGAAAGGGACATGCTGATACAGCCTAATCCCAACCATGCGTGTATGCCACTGCAATAAAGGCAAAATTATTAAAAAAAAAAAAGCTGATTTGATTGAAGATCAGAAGGGTATTGATATAAGAAATGCCCTTTGTTTTTATGCTCTTACAGAGTAATGTCTGTATCAACACTTTCTTTTAAGGTGCAATTCAACCACACTTCTACATCCTGCAATATGTTAAAGGCTAAACCTCAGTACACTCTTTACCTAAGTAAACTTAAGGTAACTCTTAACAGAAAACATCCTTGCAGAATGGATGTCACCTTTGCTGTACATTCAAGTGGTAATGCAAAAGCATTTGGTGGTGTTGTTACATATAGAGAGCCTTAACGCTTCAGTTTATTCTTCGTTTAGAGTTGAACTGTGTGTTGGAATTTAATACGGAAAATTGGTGATTGTGTGTGGGCAAGCAAAGTGGCAGATTTTCTGAGATACATAGCAGTGTGCTTATCATGAATGACCTTCAAATTTCTGTGGTTGAGAAGATTTTATGCCATTAAGAAAGAGACCATGAGTACTTTGCCAGAACGATGGATATGGCAGGAGGCTTGGTCCTCTGTGTCTCTTTTCACCACAACCCATTGGAAGCCTGTCTGATAGAGTTTCCTATCTCCTTATCATGAACATCATATGAAGTCTATATTCATACGATAATGCATATAGCCATTAATGTTTCCTAGAAATACAAACTTTAACTCAATTAAAAAAAAAAAGTAATCTGTCATAATTATTATTGCTGAAATGCCCAAAACAGCCCTCTTATGTCCAAAACAGCCCATTATGCCTTTTGTACTTGGTACTGTATAAAAATACTGAGGAAAGAGTTAATGAAAACCATTAAAACCTAAGGATCAATTTAATTCAACAATATTTTTATTTGGGGGAAAGCTGTAGGCATGTTACAAATATGCGTATTCCTAAAGACAGGTCCCTTATTTATCTGTTTCAGGTAGGTCTCTCTTGCATGGAAGTGGGGGCTCTGAACTGGCTAAATTAGCCAATTTTTGTGGTGTTTATATGTGCGGTAGAGGAGCTTTGGGGAAGAAAGAAGAGTCTATATCACCACAGGAGAGAATATCTTTCCTTCTGAAGCGAAGAAACAAAAGATTTACTCAGAATTACGTTCAGTTCCTGAAACCATTTTTAACTGTTTCCTTTTCTAAATATTTACATTTTTTAAATATATGAACTTCCGAAACTTACTTCCATGTTACACTAGTATTTGTTTATTAAATCAGTATTTGCGTTTCCTGCTCTTGACAGTGGGATGTTCTATGATGGAAATCATACTTACCTTATTGAACCAGATGAAAACTACACTTCAGAGGTAAGTAGAACTTACAGTAGTCCTGCTGTGTTGTTTGTTGAATACGGACATTCATGGGTACAGGTTAGGCTTTGGGACCAAAGGGTCATCCTGTCATTCCCAACTCATTTACCTCATATGTGTGTCCCCATCATCACAGACAAAAGTAGACCTCCAAAAATCAGGCAGTGGTATATGTATATTTGTGTACTTGGTAACACTTGGATGTAGAGCAGTGCAGCACCAGAGGGTGATGAGGGTCCCTTGGAGTCATCAGGAGAAGCCTGTGAGTGCCCTGTCTCCTTCTCTGGCATTTCCCACTCTGGATTCATTACATCCCTCTCCTACTGGTTTGGCCTTGACTCCAGTTCAGCAGCTCCTGTGACTCACATTGATGTTCCCTGGGCAGCTCTCTTAAGCCTAGCTCTAAGTGTGCTCAGCCACTCCGTTTGATGTACTCAGGTATTTCAAGTGAGAGATGATTAACTGTGGTGCTAGTGATCACATCACTGCTGTGAAAAGAGGAGTGTAGAGTAATCGTGCCTTGCAACTTGCATGTTTACTAGTGTTGGTGTTGGATAACAAGGACCTTTGGAAATGTCTGTTTAATGCTCATGGGATGGATTAGTTTATCCAGGTTTAATACAGGCAATTATTTACTATTTCAGGATGACTTCCATTTCCACTCTGTTTACAAATCCAAGTTGATTGAGTTTCCTTCGGACGACCTGCCACCTGGTACGATTTTTCAGTATTCATGACTTACTGACTTGTTTTAGTCTAAGACCAAATTTGTTATTCGTATTTGATAGATAATCTTCTGATAGTATATTGTTTATTTGTATATCTCTTCTTTTTCCTGATTAAATAAAAAAACACTGGAAAAAAAGAGTCTGAAACACTGAACGCACTGGAAAAAAAAACCCTGAATCCAATGAATTAAACCTCTCCCAGACCTTCATGTTGTGATGTATGTTTCTCTTAACAAGCCATGCAGTCTATGGACTGCATTATATGCTTATAGTTGTAGAAAGAAAAGGACTGAGGTAGCCTAAAGTTGATGAAAATAAACCCCACATTGCCAGTGGTTGATAACTGTTCATGGATTTTTCCTATTTTGAGACAAGGTGAGTACCATGGTGTGAGCATAAGCCTGGGAGGCAAGAACTTGCCAGATACCGTTGCTGTTCAGTGACTCTCATCTCCAGTCCGTTCAGCATCTTTCACAGTACTGGCTGTAGTTTGGGTCATGCGTTTCAGTACAAATTAATTTGGAGGCAGAGGTTTCAAGTGCTTGTAGCGATGAATCCCCACAGACAGTTTATATTGTGTGTGGAGGGAGAGGAGGTTTTTAAAAAAATTAGTTTTCATCTGAGAAGTTGACTTGTTAATTGAAACTAAAATTGCGGTATTTATGGCATATCACCATTCTGTCAAGGATTTGCCAGTTTTACAGATGCGTTTTCCTATTCTACAAAATATACCCTAGATAAATAAAACTGTCCTTTGTAGACACTGTCATTTTGGTAGAAACCACCTCTAGACTAATTTCTCCAGGAGAGTTGCACATGTTCAGTCATCTTGTTACAAACTGTCCTATGGTAACAGCTGGATCTGGGAATCTTATGGTGCTGTGTACTGCACATAGATGGGTCCTTACCTGGAGCACAGTGTGTGCAGGTTTGCTAGTTGTTAAGCAAATCACTCAGAGAGCTAATGAGAAAAAACAAGGGAAATTGCTACAATTGGGTCACCTTGATTTCAGTTCTGAAGAAGGAATCTTTCTGAGTCTAAACAAAACAGTATCGCAGCTTGGTGCCTCACGTCCTCCACAAAAGATTGCCTAGGTGAGGTGGAGGAGGTGCGGGGATGGAGGGGCAGCACAAAAAGCTCATGCAGTGCAGGACGTTGACATCTTTATCATGAAACTTTGTATGTTTGTGCACCTTAGACATGTACAGTGGTTACACCCTGTACTTGTGGAGATGGTAGTGTAATGAGAACAATTTATTGAACGTAAGGCCAAATAACAAAGTGTGCCTTTTATTGCATTTTCTAGAGGATATGTCATTTGAAAGGTTGGAAATAATGCAACTACTGCTAAGTTTAAAATAAATCTTCTGTCTCAGGTTGTTAAAGTTGGAGACTGTTAGAGCTGGTACTTAGTAGAAATGTATCGGCTGTCTTCTAAGATTTTATAATAGTGAAATTTTATGTTTTCAAGATTTTTAAATAAAATTATTTTCTGTTTTTAAAATTATGAAAAATATAATCCACTATTATTGCAAGTATAATCCACCAGTTTTACTTCCACCATAGCTTCTTGATTTTCCAAAAAACTGTCAGAATAGGGCTTCAGGTTTTTTCCCCCACAAAAATCCAGATATGCTTGTACAGTTTTGATTTTACTGTAGATAACAAGTAAATAGTTGCTGGCTTTGCTGTGCAAGGCCCAGCATGTGACATAATGGAAGATGTTGCCATTAGATTGAATTAGAATCACGGGATTGTAGAAAAGGTTGAAAAGGAGATTTAATTGTGGAGTACTAGTGGTCTTAATTACACAAATATTTGTAATGTGGTTAAGAGGGATAAGGTGCTAATCTTCTGTCCCTTCATGTTTAGGATCCCCTATATGGAGAAATAAACTTTATCTGCTCTCCCACATGCCCATACTGGTTTTTGTAAAACCATTTGGAAAGGTGTTTCTGAGGTTTGTGGTGAAAGTTTCAGTAGATGTAACAGATTATATTCCATTAGGAATCCCACCATTTTTCTTTGTCTGTGATTATTCAATTTATCTCTGTCTTTTAAGTCATCCTTCATGCATAGCCACAGCTCCAGAGGATAAGAGCAGTCCAAACCACCTTCTGCTTCCCCACCCTTTTCCCTGTGCCCACAGGAGCTCTGTCATTCACGCCCTAGTCTGCTGCACACCCTGTCCCACCACCACCTTCTTTGCTCCTCATACATGCTGCCCCACCAGTGTCTCTGCTTGGCACTGCCTCTTCCCTGCCAGTCTGGAGAGTGCTAACTGGGGGTTTTTTTGTTTTCTTTAAACAATATTTGCAATTAATTGCTAGTAGTATTGTCGTCATTGATTTTTTTTTTTTTAAAGTGCTACAGCAGAATCATTATTGTTAGTAGCAAGCACTGTGCTAGGTTATGCCATCAGTATTTCTTATATTCCTTATTACTTAATTGCATAATTCATCAGTTTGCCCAGTCTAAGGAGATCTTCCTTCATGTCAAGATTTTCTTATTATCTTTAAAAGAGTCTGTGTGTAGGCTGAGATTTACACTCAGCATTGTGTTAGGAATGGACTGAATGTGTCATCAGCTTCAATATTGATGTTAGAAAGGAAAAAAAAAACCAAGTAATAGGGATTACTCGATATCCGTGATAGTAAAAGCATACACTATTATACCACGGTTCGATAGCAATGTACATTTTACATTCTTTTACTCCTTGTGTATTAAAAAAAAAGCTGTTGCAGAAAAGAATTAATTGTACTGTACTTTTCAGTGGTCTGAGGAGGTAATGAGGGTTTTAAATAAGGAAAGCTTGGATGGATGACTTGGCATGCTTAGAGCATTTGACTTCATAATTTAGTAGACTCTTTTTTCTCACAATCTGTATTCAGACATACAGTGCCCTGGCATAGTTTTAAACAACACTATGTTACTGAAGGTGTTGTTTTTCAAATAATGCATAGCAGATGTTCTGTTCTTTTGAGGTCCCTTGAAAGACATGTAGATGTCACACTTAGGGGCATGGTTTAGCGGGACTTGGCAGTGCCATGTTTACAGTTGGACTTGATGATCTTAAAGGTCTTTTCCAACCTAAGTGAGTCTATGATTCTATGAATCCTCATTACACTTTTTCAAGGTAATATATTCTCATCAAAATTTACACTAGGCTTTATCAACTATCTGCATTTTCTGTGATTTTGCTGGTCATGTTCTTTTGCCTGAGGGTCCCTGCCTGGAAATGCACCCTGTGTGAATTCATCCAGTTTATGAATTATAGCGCTGTGTTAATGTGTGTTAATGTGTTGATGTTAATGGCTGCATCATTCCCCTCTAGAGATGACTGACTTCCGATGGTGTGTAAAACGATCACATTTGCTGGTAAAGTTATCTGAGACCCTATATACATATTGTAAATTATTTTATTGATTTAAGATTTGTATTTTTACCAGTTTTGTTAACCATGATATAAAACCTAAAATGACAGGTTGAGTGGCAGTTTGTACACAACCTAGTGCCAGTTGTGTGGCACTAGAACACAGACTAAATTAACAATCAACATATGTAAAGCATAATCAAAAACAAATTTGGAAAAAGTTTTCAAGATTTAGCTTCTCATCATTGTGAGCTCTAGAGACTGAAGGTCTTTGAGCAAGAAATAGGGACACTTGGATGTGATTTCATTTATTTTAGGTGCTTTTTGTAAAGAAAATCCTCAAGTGCACTGGTGTAATCATGAAGTCATTTTTAAGCAAAGGGCCTGTGGTTGTCCAGGCCCCTCCGTAAAAAGATATCTGCAGACTTCACATACAAAAATGATGGTGTAATCCCCAAGATTAGCCGAGACAATACAATGGCCATGCTTTGCTTTCCTGGTTTGTCTCATCAGTAACCATCCACTCTCGATTAAGATTAGCTCTTACGCCTGGTAATGTTTTGTCAGATGGGCAATTCAACTTCGCGTTTTAAGGTTTTGCTCATATGGCAGCCCCATCAAATTCCTATCAGCACTGTTTTTAATCTTGTTGTTTAAACCTCATGCAGAAATTGCACAGTTAATGTACAGCAGGTGGCAGGTGGAGCTGTGAGAAACCTACCTGTCTCACCAGTGAAACTGAACTGTTCAGGATTTTGTAACACAACCACCTGTACTTCCAGTACGTGAACTGGAAGTCCCTTAATTTACACAGCTGCTATAGTACTGTCTGCTTCTCTGCAGGACTGATAAAATCATGCTGGAATACTGAAAGCAGTTTTCAGTTCCTGGAGATTGAAAGGATGTCCAAAGCTGCAGAAAACACAGAGGAGGGAAAGTATCCAAGAGAAAAAGACATACTACAAAATAAGCAACTGCAAACATTCAATTTATGTTTCTCCAAAAAAAATCTTCTTGGAGTTATGTGAATAGTAAACATGGTTATACAAGATAAGGAAAGAGATTTCTATTGTATAGGGAAAAGTGAGACAGAGACTATGAATCTAAAACTAAAAATGGAAAAATACTTTTTGGACATTTAAAAGGCTGAGAGCAAGTATGGTCTTCTGCTTAGTTTATAATGTGTCCTTTTCCATGAGCGGCTAGTAATAGATTTGGTGAAAGTGATTTAGCAAAAGAATAAACTACTTGCTGCTTATGATTAGAGGTTTAAGAAATTAAAGACACAGTGGGATTAGCAGAGAGGAATAATGTATTGATAGTGAGCATTGCCAAAATCTCATAAGGTTTCTCCTGACTCTAACATATTTTACTTTGTGAATATAATAATCTTAAAGCATTAAATCTGCCTTCCGTGCTCTTCTTTTTAATTTAGGTAGCTATTGTGAGAGCTCTGTGAATGTCTGCTGAATTCCCAAAAATGTGATTCACTCCATGGAAGCACTGTTCTAATAATACTACATGCCCAGTGTTGGTGAAGTTTTGGTGTAGAACATCTGCTGTGCTTTCTGAAGCGTGACACCCACAGATCATCTGTTTCAGCAGACCCAGATTATCACTAGTAGAGTTTTTAATAAGAACCCTGTTACTGGGAAGCATCTGTAACATTGCCTCCTTTCTAGCTGGAAACTTGAAAAAATGAGTTGTTACTGCACCTGATGTGCAGAAGAATGCCGTACTACTGTCATGCGGCATCGGGGTCACTAATTGTTGGGCTATATCCTTATAAACGTTCAATGTATTTGCCTGTGTTTTCTGCTTAGAGTTCTGGCAAATGAATACTACATCACAGAATTTTGTTGTAAAGCCAAGACACAAAAGAAGTAAAAGGCAGGTATGTGCCAGTTATGCTTGTTTATAAGTAATATCACCATCAAGTTTGTTTTGTGTCTGCTGAATTGATTTGTCCAGATGGAGTCCTGCTGCTGCTGCTGGTTTGGCATGAAGTCTCTGTATCAATACAGCTATTATAAAAAGAGGTATCTAATTTTGACAAAACATTGTTGGGTTCTCTTGGACGTTGCCTGCCTGAAGAGTTATAAAATTGTTAAACACTGCTAAGCCTCAAATGAAACAGTAGCTAAAATAATTTCTTTCATTCTGAGTATAGAGTTTTATCAGAAACTTGTAATTAATGAAACATTTACAAATATTTTTTATGTTGCAATGGTGACAACTAGTTACTTCATCTCACCTGACTTTGATTTAAAATAAATATTCTAAACTGAGAGTTCATTCCCTGTTTATTGAAGTGGGGGAGCCCCTAAGTGCAGATGTTTGTCTGTACCCTGGAAAGTTAGCAGCAATTCTTTGCCTTTTAGGAATGGAGCTCAAATGATGGTACAGGTCAGAACAGAGCTGCGTCAGAGGGGCTGAACAGTGCAGGCAAAAATGAAATACTGAGAGCAGTGGCAAGGGAAGATGACTTTAACATCTCTAATGCAAGCCTCTCAGAGGCACAAGAGAAGTGAGAAAGCCATTGGAGAAATTCCAGAAGTCATTCTTGAGGTTCTTACTTTGTATCAGTTGGTTTGCTACCTTTCTATAAACTAGCCATTACTCTGCATTTTTAAATCATAATGATGTAATAACTGTCCTGGAAAACCCAGGAAAACAAGGACACCATGAAGAAGCACAGTCATAAATGCTTCTAAGTGCAAAGTAAGCGTAATACAGAGGTGATTACTGCATTCACTGTGTGAATTGAGCAGTGTGCAAATAAATAATAGAATTGCTACAGATATTTTTCATAAAGAATGCAGGAGGGATCCCTTTCTCTGTGGAAAAAAGAATTTGTAGCTGATGAAAGCCATTTTTAGAGATAAGGCCCCACTGAGGATTCTTTCTTCAAAAAACCCTAATTTTGGTATTAGATGGGTTGAAGGACTTGATTTCTTTGTTTAAGGCCATATAAATGTCCTGGTGGAGGTGCAAGAATTTTTTAAAATGACACAACTAAGCACCAGAAGTTTCATCAATATCTGAGACCAGAATTAAGACAATAGAAAAAAATGTATGCATGAAAAGTTTGGTTTCTGAAGCTATTTCTAGTTACCAGTTACACTCCTTCTGTACTCTGTTAGACTCTTTACAGTTGTACTTTCTCCCTAGATTCGTCAGATTCCACGTAAAGTTGAAGAGGAAACAAAATACATTGAGTTAATGATTGTAAACGATCATCTAATGGTAAGACTGACACAGTTCAACATCTTAAAATTATCATTAACATCAAATTGTCTTAATTGGTCTGTAAAGGATAACAATAAAGAACAGTATATGACCAGAATAGATTCAGTATGCCCTTAAGAGAAGAGATCATGTTCTCATTAGCCATTGATGAAGCTGCCTCTGAATTTTGGCAAGGTAATTTCACCAAGAATGGAACTGGGCCTGAGTGTCAGAAAGAAGGGTCATAAATTAAAGCTTTGTTGTAAAGTAGTTAAAGTCAGTGTGACTTAAGCTGATGATTTTCTTTCTGGCTTTCATGAGCACTTATCTTAGTTATAGCCACTCAGCAATCAATAATGCAGTTATTGCAATTGTGCAGCAGCTGTTGACAATGGGGAGATTAATAGTGACTAGATTTTTTTGATACATCCTAATCAATATAGAGAAAATTATTTTATTAAGCTTGTATACTTTCTCTGGGAGAACATAAATAGGCTCTTTAATGTAGTGGAAAGAGACACAATAAAGATTAGTGTATTGAAGAAAAACCAGGCTCATCCAAGTGGGAAAAGGAACAGATTTATGTCAGTGAAGATGATTAATAATTAATGAAAAGAATATCAAAGGAAATGGTGAATTCTCCATCACTTGCAGACTTCAAATCTAGACAGTGTATGTCTGGAAGATGTGGTGTCAAACACAAACAACAGAATCTTGAGGTAACTGGATAAAGTTCAGAGACTGGTGGTGCCCCTCCAACATTGGTTGATTTTATGGTCCTTTATGGCTTTAAAATCAAAATATATCTATACATTTTATCTACCCTTTCTGTAATGTGCAGCTTCTCTCAAGCAATACCCAAATTGGCAAAAATAGACATTGGAGTGTACAAGGAATGTGCCACTGTCCTTGGTCAGCGTACTCCTCCGTCAGCTCAGTTTGATGAGCACAGCAATAAATTCTTGGATTGAAGTGGACAATACTGTATGCAGAATTCCCTAAATTGCTGGTGTTGTGTTTGATCCTGAAGACCTGAAGCCACAACTTTCCCCTTGGGAGCTTATCTGTCTGGGCCAATTCCCCCCAAGGACAATGTTTCCTAAGTTTGGTTAATTATAGCTACTGCGATAGTCAGTCCACTTAGGAGTTTATTCTCTGAAGCAAACGCAAGTGAACATCTGTGGTCGAAGAAGCCAAGTAATTACCTCCTGGGAGAAGGAAGTGTTGTATGCTGTGGGCTCCTGCCTTTCCCTATGGCCTGGGCTAGCGCGCGCGTGTATTTGGATTACTCTCTGTGCCTACAGTCAATGTGATACTCCAGGTGCACTCAGCGTGGAGATGACACCCTGCAGAGTTGGGGCTGTTTTCACCATTCACCATCCCCAGGTGCTTCTAGAAGGAGCAAGCAACCTTGTGCTTCTTCCCCTGGTCTGTGGAGCCAGCTGTGTCCTGCCAGCCCCCCATGGCCACTTACTGCTGTGAGGGGTGCAGTGCCCTCCTGTCTGCCCTCTCAGCTGCTTGTCAAATCATTGCCTTCAGCTGGGGAATAAAGCTTTAAAAACCCAAACATTGAAATAGGCTAATAGGCTTTAGTATACTGAAAAACATTTCCGTAGGCCTCCAGCATCTCTAAGCATTCTCAAGTTTGAGGTTTTGGTTGCAAATAGAGACTTGAGTAGTATAATTATTTCCCTTCCTTCCTGTGCTTCACTTTCCATTTATTTTGTAGCTTTTTCATTTCATCCTGCCATTTTTAGCTTCACAGACCTGTCCTTTTTTTTTTAGTAAGTGTAACTTCCTAATTTTTGGTGTTTTTTCCCCCATTCCTTCTTGAAAGCATGCCTTTCCTACCCACTAGTTGCTGGGCACTTCTTGCCCACTAAAAGATCCTAACTTCCAGAAAATATGGACAACTTGCACTCCAAAATCAAGTATCACAAGATGCTTGATTTTGGAGGCAAGGGGCACAAGATGGTTAAACATTTCTGAAAATCTTAGCCCTTTTGTCCTAAATTATTCTAAGATACTTGTGACTTTCATACCCATGGTGCTCATTTATAAGTGTTTTTTTCTGCAAATAGGAGTACTTGGACAGCCATCTTCAGTGTCATCTTTATAGCAGTGCATTACAGATTTCAGTAAAGGTGCCATTGCAGTCTGATCGCTAAAGTGATTTGAACCAGTTACTGTGGCATTATGGGAATGGAAATTGTATATGAAGAAATCCGGAAGACAGCTTAAGAGAGAGAACTGAAAGAAAATAGAAAGTCTGGTAGAATAAAATCAAATGCAGGCACTCTTGAGGTAACATCTCTAAAGGAGCCTCAACTATAGAAGTTGTGTTGCTAATTTCTGTATTGGTATTTGGAATTAACTTTAAAATTGCCAATAATAAAGATAATGAAGAGGGTAACAATGTGTTCCTGTTCCTATAGCATTTTTCAGTAAAGATCTTGGAGTACTTTCCAAACAGGATTTAATAGATCCTCACAACAGCTGTTGTAAAGTATATCAGCAATGTGCATTTCTGAGCAATTTTCTACTATTGCTTATTAACGTTACACTCAGCACAGGAGACCAAGCCTTGCACAGAGGTTTTACTGTTAATGTAGTTGCTTTCAACTCTGTGCTTTTTTGGAAATGGAGCTTATTTTTCTGAAGTCTGTATATGTAACTTGTCTGTGTTTGTTTTGCAGTATAAAAAGCACCGCTTGTCAGTCGGCCATACAAACAGCTATGCTAAATCGGTTGTGAACATGGCAGATTTAGTAAGTATCACTCAACTAAATGTTCTTTTTTTGTGTGAGATGAGTCATATGATTCTCCTGCCAATAGATGCAGTTGTCAGTTCATGGTATACCTAATAATAACATATGTGAAGATCACAAATTTTCATCAAGAACCAGAGTCAGCCACATATAAAGCCTTTGTCTAACATAAAGCATTAGAGATTTTTTGTGGCTTCAAACATTTAAGTATCCTGCTGGATCAAGCCCTTGAGTCTGAGTTTCAAAGAGCACTTTAGATACAACAATTTTTAACGTAGGGTCCCTGTGTTGACAACCTGAAACCCAAAAGACAATCTGACATTAGAAAGCACTAAAATTTCTCTAGAGAAAGTGCATTTGAGTAAATGAGTTAGAATAGGGACATACAGGTGGGTTATGTGGATTACATTTATGACGCTAAATTGGATGAGCTGCTGGCTTTTACACCTCACCCCAGAAAAGTATTACTAAGAAAAGAAAAATGCAGTTCCTACTCTGGAAAATATTTGGTGTGGAGTATTAACCCCCAGCATTGAAAGAATGAACCCCATCAGGGTGGCCCTGATGATTCATTCAGCATGAGGTTAGATACACCTGTAGAGGTGTATAACAGTGAAAACTGTGGTTTTATAAATCACTGTTTAGTATAAGAGAGCCCTTGTGTGTCGCTGGGGTGAGCTGGATGTTAGAAAAGACCCATTAATTCCAAATCTTTGAACTATTTGGAATGGTTCTGTAGTAATATTTCAAAAATCCCATCTCCCTTCTGTGCACCTATGCCTATGTAGGACCTGCAGGGGATCTTTTTGCAGGCTGAGAGAGCTGATTGAAGAATCTAGAATTTAGATTTTACTTTGTTTTTATGTTTCTTTGTTGGTTTTAAGGGGGATAAAATCACCTGGGAGAATCTAAAGTGTGCTAGAACAATCTAAATATTTAGTTATGTAAAAATGCAAGCTATTACAAAAAAAGGGGTAAAACTCACCTTTATTCTATTTGACATAATATATTTGTTCATTCTGTTAATGTACTAGATATATAAAGAACAACTTAACACCAGGATAGTATTGGTTGCCATGGAAACCTGGGCTACTGATAACAAGTTCACCATATCTGAAAACCCCTTGGTGACCCTACGTGAGTTTATGAAATATAGGAGGGATTTTATCAGAGAGAAAAGTGACGCAGTTCACCTTTTTTCGTACGTAACCTTGTGTGACGTTTTATTACTGGGTTTTTTTCTTTCCTTGGGGGTTGCTTATCACAAGTGACTGGTGCATCTCCTTTCTGTTCTGTGTGTAATCCACAATAATTCAGAAAATAATGTTTCTGATGGGGAGGTGGGAAAAAGTTAATGCACCAAACTGCCTGTCAGTGCAACTAGAGGTTTGACTCTCATTTTAGTTTTAACGTACTAAGCCCAAGCTGCATGCGCTGTAATCCTTGGTTATTCTATGCACTTACCTACTCTGCAAGTGCAGCTACCTGGAAGATGATGCATGGTTCCACCTCAAAGGCTGGCTTCTTTGGCAGTAGAGCACGGACAGGCCTGTAAAAGCAGAACATTGGTTTTGAAACCAATGAGGTTTCCTGCTTAAAAAGCACTATGGCCTGCTTTACTTTGTTGGATGACCTGCATGCTGCAGGATTCCTGAAGTGTTTCTGTTCCTTGAAACAGTTTGTTCTCCAGAAAAACATGCTATAAGAAGAATAAGCTGACAAGAATGTTATTTTCTCTAAGTATCTTAATTGTTTTAGAAATAAGATTGATGTAATAAAATATATCTACAAAAATAGGGGAGAGGTTCATGGCTGAGATTTTTGATCCACACGAGGCACACCAGATGAATTGCTCTGCTGGAGTCCTTATCCTTCTCTGCTAACTGTTGTAGGAGCCTATATGAATAAACTTAACCTAAACACCTCACTTTCACATGACTCTGGTAGGGTGCCAGGCGGATACCCAACCCTAGTATCCACCCTCTCAGAATTTTTGCACATGCTTAATTACTGTCATTGACTTCAGCCATGAAGAGAGCTAGTAAGATCTGCAAGTGGTGCTTGCAGATTTTGGTTTCTCTGTGTCTTAGTTCTTCATCTGTAAAATGGGAATCAGGTTTTCACACGTCATTCATGTATCTTCTCTGGTGATATTGTAAGGTCTTTGGGGGAAGTCTTGTTCTTATGAATGTTTGTGGATTGGCTAGGACAAAGATGGCCCTATTTGCCCTGGAACTGGGACTCTGGATACCACTGTGTTGCTAATTCCAGTGCTATCCATAACACCGCTGCCAATGGTGTTTGAGGTACTGCGTTCATAGATTGTTTAGAAATACAGTTTCTGAAATTGTGTCTGTGAGTGAGACATGGCTAACTTGGGAGGTGAGGTTGGTTGGTGTGATGATACAGTGGTTACAAATGAACTTACAGTGTAGTTAGCCCATTGTATTGTTTCTTGATGTTTTTCTGTTTTCCTTTGAAAAAATCAACTTGCCACAGCTCAGATGGATCAGTACTCTGAAGTGGAGCAGAGTATATTTTGTCTCCAGTAACCAGCAGTCATTCATGCTGACGTGGTCAGCACCAAAGAGATGATTAGATTTAGGCTCAGAGTGTCCCTTGGATGAGATCAGCTGCAGTTCTAGGGACTTTTCACCCACCTCTGCATTGGGGAGCTGCTAATGCATCTCCATTTGAGTTTTACTACATCAGAATTGCCCAATTAGACACGTGTCTTTTTACTAGTCCCCCATGCGTTGGCAGTGCGGTGGCCTCTCCTGCACTCTGTCTGTAGCATATGCCAGCAGAAGTCACTTGCTACAGTAGTATATCAATGAACAAAAGGCTGGTGAGAGTCAGGTGGTTTGGCAAAATAGTCCCCTTCGTCTATTAGGTAGTCTGAGAAGGAGGAGGGAAGATGATATAACTTTCCTGGAGATAATTTGCCATATGAGGTTTGTGAGTGGTTATCTGTTTTTCCCATTTTGTTTTTGCATAGTTTGCAGTGTAGTGGTGGCAACCAGCATTTGCAAATGCCAGTTTCTCTTTTGGAAATCAGAAGGGTAAACACTGGGATGGATAGGTGCAAAACTCATGGACTGAGCAGGGTAAACTTTCTTTTCTTTTCCTTTTTGTCAAAGGGGGAGTCGATTTCAGAGCAGTCGAAGTGGTGTAGCCCACACTGGTGGAATCTGCTCCTTGCTTAAAGGCGGAGGTGTGAATGAGGTAGGTGGGGATACTGGTATGAGCAAAAAGTGGTGGAAATGTATCTGCACAGAATTTATCAGAGCAGACATGTTCCTCAAAATATCTTGCTGCTTCTTTCCTGATGCAGTTTTAGTGCAGCTCAGTGAAGAGCGATGAGTGAATAAAGTCAAATATGGATTCAAATATACCTTTCAGCAGATTCTGCAATATCCCAACATTCATACTTGCAGTCACAATGGCAAGAAAGAAACGGACTTTCTCTTACTTAACTTGTCCATAAGTCAGTGTTTAGTTTTCCTCACTTTCCATTGTCTAGCTGCTCTGAAGTAAGAACTCTTAACACATCTGATTTTGTCTTTTATTGCCTTGGAATGAGAAAAGC
This sequence comes from Strix aluco, assembly GCF_031877795.1. Taxonomy (NCBI): domain Eukaryota; kingdom Metazoa; phylum Chordata; class Aves; order Strigiformes; family Strigidae; genus Strix; species Strix aluco. Next base: position 127,689,116 of record NC_133931.1, read on the forward strand.
TTCACTTGTATCTGAGATACCTGTACTTAACTGATTACTCCTCCTACTTTGCTTGTTTCTTTCAGTTTGGAAAGCCAGACTTAATGGCAGTTACCCTGGCACAGACCTTGGCCCAAAACATTGGCATTTTCTCAGACAGAAGAAAACTTATAAGTGGTAAGGTTGTTTGCTTTTTCACTCTGTCTCAAGAGAAAAATCTTAAAAGGTGGAGGATCTTATCAGTGTCTTTCTGATATGTATTTTTTTCCCCATGTTTCTTGTGATGTTGGAATATTTTTATTTTTCTTGTAATAACAGGAGGAGGGACTGACATATCATTAATTTTCCTCTATTTAAATGCTGTGATATCCCCCTGCCCATAATTGCTGGCAGCACTGGTGTCACCATTTCATTAAAAATAAATCATAAAGGTGACTGCCACTTCCATTCATTTCAGGGAGATCGATGTCACACCCACAGACTGAATGGCTGCCATCTACATCAAAAGTAGAAACATACATTATTAGACCTGGGGATGATGAGAAGCCACCTCAGTCCTGTTATGCAGTATGGTTTTGACAACATAGCTTTCTCCATGTTTGCCTTGATGGAATTCCTCTTGTAGATTATCCAGATCTCCTGTTCCTCTTGTAGATTACCCAAATCTCTTGTATTTGACACCCTACTGCTATCATTTCTCTGCTGTCACCTTGGTATTCAACTTCTTAGTAACCCCTATTTACCTGCAATGCTTTAACTCAGATCTCTGCCCCTGCCCCCCAACAAGCACCTCACCCTCCCTGCTTCCATGTTATATGAAGTCCCAGCTTGATATGTTTGAAATAATAATACAGTTTTGAAACAATTTAGATGACGGAGTGCTTAGTTACTGGATCATATGTACTTATGTGGCTTACATTAAAAAAATAAATTACTATATTGAGTAATAGAACGCTGCTTAGGTGAATTTTGGTTTCAGGCATTGTAAAGACAGTATATAATGCAGTGATACATGTCCATGTAAAGGTTTTTGGAGTTTGCATAATTTTATTTTGAAAAATATTCAGAAATGTAGGATGGATGCTCTATGCTACTGATGTGTTCAGTATTCATTTTTCAGCTGCATATTATTAACCTGATATAGGGACAGGGTAAAAGTCAAAATGATAATAGTGGTGATTCCCTTTCTTACGGCTGAGCAGAGGGACAGGACACTTTTGGTGGGGAGGGAGGAGAATGCAACTGTTCTCCTTTTTAATTGTACTTTATAGATGGAAGCAATAAAGTGATGTTCATGTATTACAGTAAGGCAAATTGCAGAAAGAGGAAGTGTACATGCAAGGCATATGTGCAGAAATAGACACGAGACAGTTTTGAAAGCGGGGGGCTGAGACCAGAGCGAAGTAATCCCAGGCAGCCTGGCAGGGCAGAAGGGTGGGCTACCCTCTGTCTGCCAGGGAGTCGCAGAGGGAAGGGAGAGCAGAGGGAGAAAGTGCTACCTCCTGCTGTACTGGCTAGTGTTTACTGACCATTTTATGCATTTTTGTGTGCATTGTTGGTTGGGGTTTTTTTTCCAAGCAAAGATTTCCCCGGCCACGTTAGCATAGTTGAAGAAGAGAACTAAAAAACAAGAATAAGAGATAAAATGATTAATTTTTTTTAATTCTGAAAGTTTGGGAATCAAATGTCATGACACAAGAGAAGGCGGGAGAGCTGACTCATGATTTGCAAGTGCTGGAGGCTGACACTGCAGTTTTCCCTAACTTCACTTTAAGAGAATGAAAGAAAAACAGGACATTTTTTCAGAGCTCAGGATTGCATAGAATTGTGTATAGTTCTTGAAAGAAAGTTTGTCAGCATGTGCTGATACACTTAAACTAAGGTGTGCAATAAACCAGCAAATTATTCTTTCACCTTGTATTTAAATATGAAATGGAATTGACTATGGTGTGGTGTTTGTGATAAGAAAAGTATTATTTTTGACTCACAACACTCAAGACGTAATTTTTTTTTTTTTGTCAGGTGAGTGTAAGTGTGAGGACACGTGGTCTGGATGCATAATGGGAGACACGGGGTAAGGCATTTCCTTCATATTATGATGTCCTTCATATTATGAGGTAAAGGGAAGGTGTGAAAACGTTTGTCTTTTGTGTTTCAGCAGAATATTTTCTGTGACTTATTCTTCAGAAAGTAAGGTATTAACTGTACAACATACATAGAAAAGACACTTTCAAAGGTGAGAATAAGTGAGTTAATGAGAGGGTATGTGAGTATTTTTGCTGACTGCTGGCATAACTCACAAAAGCACAGGGCTCAACAGCCAAGCCAGGTCATTGCAAAGAAGCAGAAGTATGCTTAGCTTCTTTTCTCCTACAAGTTTGCTATTGACTTGTGGGAAGAAACAATGCACATCTTAATTCTTGAAATCCTATTACCACGTTTCCTAAGTATGTCTCATTGTCAATGTTTCTGTTGGAATCTTTTATCTATATCTATCATTTTTTATCCCCCAGTTTGTGTGATGATGTTAGAAAAACTGCTCCCATTGGCAGTTGAGTATGCTTATATCCACGTGTAATGTCACTGGAGAGATTTTATCTAATGACTAGTGAATCAGCAAATTTTTGCTGCTAGATGAAATTTGATGCTTTCTAACGTGTCTATTCAGACCGTAATTCTTCCTGTTACAGGCCTGTCTTTTGTCATGTGTATGAATTAAACTGCAGTCTAGTTTTAGATAATAGACAGTGCTCCAAATTGTTAAATTCATTTCAAACTGATCTGCAAATTTTCACAATAGCTTTGTGGTCAGAACAATTTTGAACAAAGATATCATTCAAAGCTCTTTGGAAGTATGAATGTGTGCCTTTTTACCTTGTCTACCTAAAAACATACTAGGTAGGATTTTTCTGATTTATATTATGTTAAAACGCCAATCTGAGAAGCATTCTTGATTCTTGTAAAAGTGATTCCTTATCTAATGGTCTTTAAATTCTTTATCTGAAGTCGAAACCTTTCAAATAATTAGGTACACAAGAAAGCTTGTATTTACCTAGCTTACTGATGAAGGTTAGTGAATCCCACATTCTCTGTAGATTTAGATCTAAATCATAAACACTAGAGATGGAAAAGGCCAATTATGTTTTGCAAGCCATCACTCCTGGCAATGTAGGATTAATTTGTATAGCACTTCTGCTAGTATTTTTTGTATCCAGTGATGATTTGATACGGGAAAGCCCTTGAGACTCCAAAATCTGATTGAAGCATAAGTACATTTATGACTAAGGACCTAAATATAAAGATCACTCAGCGTACTTTGGGAAAAATTCTTTCCCTGTAGAAAGGTTCCATGCAGATTCTCTGCATCATATTGTTTTTAGGTGGTGCACTGTGCCTTAGGTTGCCAGTCTGTAGTTGAATGAAATTTATTCAGTGGGGCATGTGAGAGAGGGAGGCTGAAATGGTAGCTGATGTTTGTTAGAAGCATGTTTTAAAATGGCATAACCCTATTATATAAAAATTTTGTGGGCCAGGAGAGCAATTTCATCTAAGAGGGAAATGAACTATGTAGCTATCTTTGTCTCCTGCAGTATATATGGGAAGAAATTTCTGAGATCAGGTCTGTTAATGGAACAGGTCGTGTTTGTGAGAACTACACACTGTGTAATAAGATTTGTGGTATTTGGCGTGAAATAACTTAGTAAAATGTTTTAGACCTCTTACTTTCCATGAGCTCTATGTCATTGTTGAAAGTTTTTCGTCATTTACTAAAATGATTTACAAATTAGATAGTTACGAGCAGATAGTCACTCTGATTCTGAACAGCGTGGTTTTATACTTTTTGTAAAGTATAACATTATAATTGTCCTCCTATTTTGAAAAAAGAAAATATAGTATAAAAAGCACTATAGAAAGTAATCCTGCTACTTTATTTCTGTGCAGGTATTACCTTCCAAGCAAGTTCTCCAAGTGTGACATTGAAGAGTATCATGAATTTTTAAACAATGGAGGTGGAGCCTGCCTTTTCAATAAACCGACCAAAGTAAGCATTACCTTATTATTGAGTATTATTTCTATTTTATTTCTAATTTAGATGAAATCAAGAAGAATGAAAATGATAATGTTGGAAAAAATAACACCTGTAATTTTGATATTTCTGTTTCTCTCTAAGTTCTAAACTTTCTGGTGACATATGAGTGAAAGTAGCTGATTTTAGTTCATAGTAGTTTGGAAATTATATTTAAATATATTTTTAATAAGTGGTTTCATGTCCAAAAGAGTTCTCACATGCTTTGATCTAGAACCGTTCCTCATGCAATTTGTTCTGAATGTTGTAAATACAATATGTTGCTGAATTTATTTGCTGAGGTTTCAAGAGTCTTGGTAAACTTTTGCAGAGCCTGAATTCTAATTTGTGTTGAACTGATGTCTTTTGGTGCAAATCTCTGGAAACTGAAGTAAGATTGCTTTTATTTCACATCTGTCCCAAGAGGAAGACACGGCTCCTAGAGCCTCTGCGAGGGGTGCATTGCCATGCAGCCCAGAGGCTTTGCAGGCACCAGTGGTTGCAAGTGGTTGTGATACTATCCCTGTCAGAGAAGGCAAAGTTTTTTACAGGGGCTCTCAGAATAGAGTGTGAAAACTGGGACTAGTTTTTCTAAAGCTGGGAGAGGCAGACAGGCAAGAAAGGCCCAAGGAGCAGGGGACAGACACTAGGAGAGCCCATGGCTGCTGGGCACCCATCACACTCCTTATTCCCTAGGCTCTGCCCACATGGTCCCCATTACTGTCACCAGGGTCTGTCATCCCCTGCACTGCATGTGCTGGGTGAGAAACGTGTCTGGTGAGAAGTGCTCAGATCATCTCAGCCCTGTGTTAGCTTTCTCCAGGACAGCGCATGTGGCTCTGCACAGCCCTGCCTTGTGCTGGGCAGCCCCTCAGATGGGGAAGGCTGACTAATCCCTGCTGGCTCCTGGTCCGCAGTGCCACTGTACCTCACCTCATTTAGCTGGGTGCATTACCTCCCTAAAGGCCTGGGCGTGTCAAAGCTACAAAAGGATTGGGACCCCCATCCCCTCCAAATTTGCTTCTAAAGTACGAAATCAGAGATCTTGCTATATGAGTCTTGGAAATCAGGAGAAGTGGGGAATATCTCTTGAGATAGTATTCACCTTTTCTTTCCTTCTCTTGTCTCAGTTTTGGCTTGCTAAATGGGTATGTTCACAACTGAGACATTTAAGGGAGATAAATACAAAACAAGGGTGAAGAAACTCCAGCCAAGATGTGAGCGCTTCTACAATGGAGGATTTGCAGCAGGGTTTCAGTATATTCCTGCTCCATTTACTGAAGCATGTGTTGAAATGTAAAGTAACTAGGATGATGATCTTGACTCTTTTCTATATATAATTAGTGTTATCCTCTATTTAATGGCTGTCTTGCAACAAGCAAAGAAAAGAGGCTAAGGCAGAAAGACAGACCAATGTGGAAAAAAGACTTGATAGCTGAGGTGGTCACAAATGTAAAAGAGAAGGTTCATTCTGGAGTGATGCACTTTCTTCCTGGAGCTGCTGAGAAAAAGTGCCTCTTCCGACAACCACAGAATTTCAATAAATGTTAGAGAGGGAAAGAGAAGGCATCAAATCTGGATAAGCTGAGTCTGCTTATCTCTTAAAGGTCTCCTTTTCATGGAAGAATGTATTATTAAAAGTGGAGAGAAAGCACTGTAATTTGTTAATAAGGTGTAAGATTTCTCATTCTTTAAAATGCATCTGCATTTTAGAAGTTGCTTTTTTCCATCTCAGTAAAGGTGAAGAGAAATATTGGTGGTTTTCTTTGCTGAGTAAATTGTTTCCATAGTGTAATGTGCCTTACTTGGGCTTGTTTTAGCAATTATGTTCATTCATGCATCTGTCACTTGGAACAAAACTCTCATCTCAATTTAGATTGGCAGCATTTACAATTTTATCTAATGGCATGTGGAAATGTGAAAGTTAGATGTGGAAGCCGGTGTGATTTAGACTATTTTATGTATTGTTGTTTGGGTTGGTTTAAAGTTATTGTCAACGGATGTCTGTCTAATTCACAAGGCTGTCAAAGACGCCTGTTTCCTAGCAAGGATGGTGAAAAAAACCTTACTTTTGCTTTTAAAGAAATATGAGATAAGGGAAAACGGGTGTGACAAGGTGCAGTGTTTGACAGTGCTCCATTGTAAAATCAGCTTGATCCCAAAAAATACATCAGTGACTGCTGGGGCAGATTGAGCATATACTCTTTTCAAACGAATGGATGATTTATATGACTTTTTAGGAAAAGTTCTCTAATCTGCTTTTTTTTTTTCCCTTCCGTTTCATGTTTAGCTGTCCCTATATACTGCAGCAAATTGGCCCAATGTTTTAAGGCAGGACCCTCCGTTACTGCCATCTACTTGTCTGTATTGTGCATCCCACCTAGAGATACTGAAGAAGTTAAGATGTCTGGAAAAATACGTAGGAAACAAGTAGTTTTAACAACTCCATCCTGTGGGCTACTGGCAGAAGGGCAGTAGCCAGAGAGAAATGCACTCTACACCACGAGTGATGTACTTGTGCAGATGGCTCATAAACAGAGTAGTTTCTGGAATGATCCTAGATTAATTGGAGAACTCAGAGGACAGTCTGCAAAATTTTAGTCTTGGTGACAGACTTTTATGGCTTCTCATTTATATAATAAAAGCTACTATTACATTTTCTTATGCCCAAAGGAAAAAACCCCACATTTTATTTTCTTTTTGAAGAATTACTTTTAGAAGTTTTAGGAAAACAGAAACAATGAAGCTGGAAGGAACAGAATATAAAAGCATCCATTAGAAGAGAGCATAGCATGGATCCTATGTAAAAAATGGTGAATGAATCTTGCCTCTGGGAAAGGAAAGTACTACTACAAATATACAGATTTAGACATTTTAAGTTACAGTTTAGTGGAGAGGCTGAAGGGAAAGGGAGGAAGCCTCAGCAGCTATACTTTCTCATCTGCCAGTGACACATGCTTGTGGAAAACTGCTGAAAGTTCCTAACTGTGGTAGAGGAAAAGGGAAGGAAAAAGCATCCAACTACAACAAAAACTGACAAAGAAACCCAGCATTTCCCCTTTCCCTGCATTTCTGAGCCACATGCTACCAAAAGACAATTTTTTTTATGGCTATTCCTTCTGAAATTATAATGCAGGCTTCAACCTGAGACACAGCCCTCATCACTTGAATTCCAGAACAACAGCAATTGCAACCCCTGTGACAATAATGAAAATGTCATATTGTTTTACATTTTTACTTTACTGTCACACCTTTTGTTTTTGATTGAGACTTCTGCTCAGACTGAATCTGCTGTAAAAAGGGCAATCATGTACAGAAGACGCCATGTGACTCGGCTGTATTGCGGAATTAATTCACAGCATTGTGTGTTCTCTGCTCATTTCATTTGTGTTGTTTCTAGTCTGCTTCTCCCTGAGTTGTGGGTACTGTTTTTCAGTTAATGCATTTGGAGTACTAGCTAAAAAACCATGTTGTACAGAGTGAATATGACAATGATTCCCTTAAAAGAGACTTGCCCTTTGATATCTGGTTTTGCCTCGCAGCTTCTAGATCCTCCAGAATGTGGCAATGGCTTTGTGGAAGATGGAGAAGAGTGTGACTGTGGGACGATAGCAGTAAGTGCAATGTACTTTAAATTAGCAACTAGATTCTCCAGGACTTGGTGCTGCCCATCACTGTTAACATTAAGTGGAGGAAGACAGGCAATGTTAAGGTCCTGCGGCAAAGGATTCATCATTTCTTAACTTTTTCCATCATGTTTAACACAGTGTGGGCCAGCATTTTTATTTTATCACCACATAAATTCTGAAGAGCAATAATAATAACTACCTGTGCAGAATCAAGCCTTAAAAGATGTTAAAAAAGTAGTTTCCTAGATGGAAACATGACTCTGGTCAGTGCTAAAATGTCAGTATTTAATGATTGACACTGTGAAGTTAGAAGAATTATTTGCTGTATTGCGTAGGAAACAGCAGCTTCATGCCCCACAGTGCATGCCCTTTTCTGCATGCAGGTGCCTGAAAGCCTGGTTAAAAATCTGTTCAGGTAACATGCTAAGACAGCTTATCTGCTTTTCCCATGTATTGTTTATAAGCATGTGTGTTCCCTCAGGAGTGTGCCAACGAAGGAGGAGAGTGCTGCAATACTTGCACCTTGACGGCAGGCTCCCAGTGCAGCAATGGGCTTTGCTGTCGGAAGTGCCGGGTAAGGGCAGTGACCTTCACTGCAGCATCCTGGGGGGAATGCATCCAGGTGGCTACAGGCACCACAACACATGTCTTTTTGCTTGCAGACCTTGTGATTACTCTTCTGAAAGCTTGCCTTTTAAAACTGGCTGAAAATTGGTTTGTCTGGGGCTGTTCTCTGTCTTTTAGGCTTGGGTTCTTGGGGCATGGACTGTGATCAAATGCAGAGCTGTTAAAGCCTTCCTTGGGGTTTCATTAGATGTCCTTGTTTAATCATGCACGTCCTTACCCATGTGTCGATCCCAACACCTTACATGTTGCTCTGGATTTGCCCCATGAGACTGAATGGGAAAATAGTACCACAGATGCCAGAGAGAAGGATGTAGTAAAAAAAAATCCCAGCAACCCACAGCTAACAGTGTTCATCTAAAAGACACCTGACTTCAGTTTTAGTTACGTCTGCCTGCTGATGTTTGGACTGACTGAAATCCAGTTGAGTAAAGGGAATCAAGCCCTATGTAAACTATAAGGTATTCTTCCTTAGGAGGTTTACCCAAATCTTGGCTGTAAGGGAGCCCAGCTAAATATGAATTCAAATAGTTGTTTATACTCATTTAGTAACAATGATAATTATTATTCATGTTATTAAAGCTGTGGTGTACTATGTGTGATATTTCTGTCCTTATCTGTGGGCATTTGAGGGTTTCATTTCCTTAGGAGGAACGTTAGTAATAACTGCGGACCACACTCTTGACTTTGTGCGCATCCTGATGTTAAAAAAAGAAAAAGCACAGATTATGCTGGAACAGATCACATTTCCCTAAGCACATTACTTTTTCTAATGTAATATAAAAAAAAAAACCCACAACAGATTGCCAGTGTGAGTGAATTTTATTCAAGTATCCAAGTCACATAGGCACCATAATAAAGACTATCAGAAAAAAATCAAGCTTCTGTGTACCTACGTGATTTTTGCAAATGAGGCAAGGGTTTATCTACATACAGAGTGGTGAGGGTGAGCCAATGAAGAGAAAGGCAGAATTTTGAAAAACACGTGTCCCTAGGAGGTGTTAATCAGGACAACTCAAAAGACCGTATGTAACAGTTCCCAAACGTGGTGTTACCTTCCGCTGTAAGACCCAGCTTGAAAGCAGGAGTGAAGGAGGGTGTCACGTCCCGCTCAGATGAGGGAGACAAGTGACTCTCGACAAGAGTCACTGAGACAAGAGACTTTCATCTCTCACAGAGGGATTGCAAGCAAAACATGGTGAGTGTACATCCCTGCATCCTGCAGTGTCTCTGACAACACCCCTGTCTGTCTGCATTTTTCCAGAGGCTGGCAGGAAAAAGATAAGCTGAAGGCAGAGAAAGTACCAGAGTCTAGCTCTTCCACTGATGTGTGCCCATTCACACCAGCCGTGGAGTTAGCAGTTGTCCCCAGAAAAATGTATGTGCATGCAGATCCAGAGAAAAAGACACAGAGCTCCAAAATGAACTGGGTATCACAGACTTAAGAAACCTTTCAGAAAAAATAAGTATGTGCATGACCAGAAGCACTAACAATTGCCACTAACAGGATGACTTCCTGCATTTACAGGTCTTGAGACTTAGCACAGAAGTCTTGAACCAATATACCTCTGTTAGATCACTGGTACATCTTTTATTATTAAATATCTGGTCACTTAGAAAATGGTGTCAAACCATACAGAATTCAGTATATTCTTAATAGTTTCTGTTCTGCAGCAGCAATGGGGCATTTTAATAACCATAGTGTTAGAGTTTTGCAGTGTTCTTCATCCCTAGAGAGAAGATCAGGATCACTCTCCCTGTTTTATAAAGAAGAGTAAAATAGTCACAAAAAGGCGCAATGACCTGGTCAAGATAATGCTGCAAGTCACTGCAGTATTGGTTTGATAAACCCCATGGGTCCTGCGTCCCAGGAGACCACTTATCCTGCTCAGCCCCGCACTCGATGCGCTTGGGAGGAGGTGCCTCAGAGAGTGGTACCACTTGTACCAGTAAATGGCTGGTGGCTTGAGTGGTGCAACGTCTGGAGCAGGGAAAGGAAAGTCTTCCCACTTCAGTCAGCACATGAATATTTCCCTTTTTTAAAATTTTAGTTAAAACTCTTAAGAAAGCATTGCATTTAAGGCAAGATGTGGAGAAACCAACACACTAATTTTCTGTCCTTTTTTTTCCAGTTTGAACCTAAAGGAGTTTTGTGCCGAGAAGCGGTGAATGATTGTGATATTGCAGAGAACTGCACAGGAAATTCCAGTCAGGTGATTTTTATATCTTCTGTCCAAGAGATGAATAAAACCCACCTGTAGTCTCTCAATCACTATGAATGTTGCCGTTTTGTATAGTAAGGTGTATAAAAATTGTATTAAAGTTGCTAATACTGAAAAAACCAGCATGATACTGAAATAATTTTCCATATGACATTTGTTGTATGTTTTTCTTCCATGCTTGTCTGATCTATGATCTATTAGTTATTTTCTCTTTCTATAGTGCTCTCCCAATATTCATAAAATGGATGGATATTCCTGTGATAACAAGCAGGTAATTAGTGCTCCAATTTGTTTTACATTCTTTCTGCTTTTATAGATTGCTTTTTCTAGATTTTGGTTTAAGATCTTTGGAAGTCACCTGCGACAGTTATGTTGACATTCCTGCATTTTGGGTGCTAGTTATATTTTAGAGCTAAGTATTTAAATGAACCGAAAGTAGAATCACATAGTAATATAGAATAGAAAGCCTCAATAGAAAGCATGTGACAAATCTGTATTTTAAACAAATACATATTTTGGAAAATCAAGTTATGTGAAACTTTTTCTGTATCTTTTGTTTCTTTCTAGGGTATTTGTTTTGGAGGAAGATGCAAAACCAGGGACCGGCAGTGTAAATATATCTGGGGTGAAAGTGAGTGAATGTTTCTAACTTGGTTGTTGTTCATGTGGCTTGAAAGATTATCTTAGCTGAGAAAAATTATGGAAGAGACATACTTAGAACCATTAAAACCAGTTAGGACTCTATATCCCTCCCCCTCTTCCCTCCTCATTTTGTCTTTCCATCTTCTTTTCCAGCTCTTTCTCTAGTGTTGGCTAACTTACTGCTGATTATGCTGAAGTCTTAGGTTTAACTTCTCGTTAATAACCACCTCAGGAGCCTATGCTTCTGGACATTTTGGACCAATAAACACTGGTCAATCTGAGCTAAATCTTAAAACAGTCCTGTGGTGCCAACATAAAACTTTTCATTGAGAACACTGTGCAGAGTTTCACAGGCCACCTGCAGACCATTGATACTGTAGTTCACAGATTGGGAAGCTCTGCTTGCTTTGATTATGCATCTCCATTTCCCAGGACCTGGCTTTTAGAAGTCTTCATCATCTTAGAAGAGATTTGTTTCTGTTTTCAGAAGTGACAGCTGCTGACAGGTACTGCTATGAGAAGCTAAATATTGAAGGGACTGAAAAGGGAAACTGTGGAAGAGACAAGGACTCTTGGATACAGTGCAATAAACAGTAAGTTGATCCATTTAGAAAACAACTGGTATGAGATTTTTATCCTTGCTCTAGTTCTTTAGCTGGCATGAAGAGGCTCAAAAAGCCTCTGTACAGAACAGACTTCTGGCCTTCTTCTGCAGACCTTAGTGCAGCAAGTTCTGGAGGGAGAGGAGTGTTGAGAGAAGATGATCTCTGACAAGAGAGCACCATCTGAGCTTTGGGAGCACTTGGACCAAAAGTGGTCCTAGTACGCTTGGTGAGGCTTAGTGCAGAGGAAAGTGGCCTGTGCTTTTATGTCTCAGTGTGGTGTTCACCTTTTATGCCATGCCATTGCATTGCAAAGTTGTGTTCAGTTTTCATTGCATTGTAACCCTCCACATCTTTTCCTGCAAGTTGCTGCCTAAACCATTGTTTCACATTCTGTATTTATGCAGTTGATTATTTCTGCCTATTTCTGAACCTTTTGCCAGTTCTCATCAAACTGCATCCTGGTTTTTCAGATGAATTCTCCATTCTGTCAATGCTATTTGAATTCTAGTCCTGCCTACAGGTGAACTAATGTCCCTTCCCACCTTTCTGTGCAGATTTGATAACCTTCCTTTTGTTTCAACACAAATTAATGAGTAAAAAATATTCAGTAATATGGGAGAGGCCAGACAGTGCACAAGTCTCCACACACAAGTTGTAAAATCCCTTCAACAGCTGAATTAAACTTGGTGTCTCTAGTTCCCTTACATATGTGTCATGTGAGAGTTTGTTTAAATCCAGTATCTACTGCTTCTCCTCTATGGGCCAGTTACTGTATCTTAATAGGATATTAAACCAATTTGGTGTGGTTTGTTCTTGACAGCTCCTTGCTTGCTATTACTCAGAGCACTTTTGATAATACATCTTAAAAAAAGACTTTTCCCAGTCTAAGCTGTGAGAGGAATAATTTTCTTGGGAAACAAGACATTATCTATGGGAGTTACTGTCAGTGGGAGAAAAGCAAGGAATAACAAGTATGTTATAAAGCAAGTGAAGAAAACCACATTTTTTTGATTGTCCATTTTCATTGAATTTTCTTTTCAGTGGGTATCTGTTTATTTTCTCAATGCAGGGATGTGCTTTGTGGATACCTTCTGTGCTCCAATATATCCAATGTGCCTAGACTTGGAGAACTTGATGGTGAAATCACATCGTCAATCTTGCAGTTTGGAAAAGTCTACAATTGCAGGTAATTGGAAATCCTGGAAACAGAACAGAGACAATCAATATTCATCTTGCATGGAAAAGCAGCTTTCTTATTTCTAAGTGGAGAACAACTGTTTCCATTAAATTTTTTTTTCCTGTTAACACATAACCATTATTCTAGCTCAACCTTTGTTAAGCTTCAGGAACTTGACTACTTGTGGCGAGCGCAGCTGTTTTGCAGTCCCCTCTGTGTAGTAGTTAATTTTGCCTGTAGAGACATAATGCTCTTCTCTGGCCTCTTGAGTTTACATTCTTTAATGTTTGTGAAGTACTTAATGTACTCAAAATACTTAGACATATGCCTGCACTGCCAAAGCTAACTGGCAGCTTAATATGTTGCCATATGTTAGCTGAATCCCAATTATAGACCTGGTGTGTTCTCATAGCTTCACACAACTGTAAGATGAAACAAAGTCCTACACAAGTAAACTCAAATGTTTTATCCAACACTAGCTTCTACACAAGAAAAATGGTCTTTGTTTTCACCATTACATTTGTCTGATGTAGATATACTGCATTTTAGTTTGTTTCACGTTAGGGCCAGTGAGGTAAATAAGCCAAAACTTACTCTTTCCTGGTCCTGGGCATCGTATAACGCAGACAGAAGTGAAGGCAGCAGCCCAGAGCCCAGTTTCTCAAGCAGTCCCATCTAATCACAGCACAAGTCTCCAAGGTTCTCTTGGTTGTCTTGCAGTGGTGGCCATGTGAAGCTCGATGAGGAGACGGACCTGGGCTATGTGGAGAATGGGACACCATGTGGGCCAGACATGGTGTGCCTTGAGCATCGCTGCCTCCCCACCGAGGCCTTCAACTTCAGTACCTGCCCAGGCACCACGGACAGCCAGATTTGTTCAGGACACGGTGTATGTTCTTGTACTCTTTTAATCCTTTTTTCTGTTTTTGCTGAGTATCTGGCATTGTGTAGTGTACTAGCTAGACCTTTCAGGAAGCCAGCAGTGTGACTCTAGAACTCTTTATACTGGAGAAGCTTTTGAAAAGGAAAAGGGGAGGAGTCATATAAATAAACATAATGCATACCAGTCAAGGCATCTTAAACGATGAGTCACAGTAAGTACGTATTAGTTTTGCAAAAATTTTATCAATCAGTTCTTTTGCTGTCACTTCTCCTAACTTGACTGATATTTCCTCAGGCAACGTACTGGAGAATAGCAAGATCTAAGAACTAAGAAACTTGGGTCTCTGTTCTTCCAGATGCTCTTTTTAATTCCCTCTGTAATGTGTCAATAGTCAAGAAGGTTCATAGAGTTGGATTTTGTTGGCTGAGAGCTACTTTGTTCTGGACAAGAGGGCAGTGAGCTGGCTAGTGGCAGTTTCTCTGCTTGGTGCACAGCCTATGGCTTTTCTGTGGCCCTGGCGAGTCCCTTTGTCCTTCACAGTTTGAAACAGTGTCCAGGCCCCTACAGCTGAGCTGAGATCAAAGGAGTTGTTCTCTCATAATATCTTTTGTCTTTTACGCTGCATTAAAACTCCCTTTTTTATCTGAAATGAACCACTTCATTATATTTCAGAAAAACAAAATCATTGAGGTTCAGAGTCTTTCAAAGCAATTATAAATGGCTCTATTAAATACATATTACATTAGAAAGATAGTAATGTATGTAATATATTTTACATATATTTGTATATAAAGTATAATACATTTAATACACACCTAATATGTAAATTAAAAAATGTTGTATATTAAAAATGTTTTTCAGAATTTTGCAGGCAGTCAAAATCAGTGCTGTATGACTGTACCTATACTGTAGGTATTAATTATGGGAATAGATTAATTTTATGATTTTATTCTGAGCTACACTTTTGGCTGCAGGTTTGTAGCAATGAAATAAAGTGTGTCTGTGACCGATTCTGGGGAGGAGATGACTGCAGTTCTCGTATCAAAGATGATATATTTTTTGATAAAGATGCCATCAATAAAGGTATGTTATTATAATTTTTACCAATAACTGGAAAAGCTTGTATTTGAGGAAGGCTCATTAAGCAAAACTAGATCTCCTACTCTTTTGATTATCATAGAACATGATGCACCTTTAGGAGCCTCATTCCCTTCCATTCCTCCCATGGCAGAAGCACTCAGTGTCTGTGAGTGAGGTCACAGACCTGGGGCTGGCTGCGAGCAGTGCCACTCACAGGCACTCAGTACACCTCTTGGGACTGGTACCAGTGTGTCTGGTTGCACCTTGCTTGTCCTTATCATATGAGTGGCCTTATTAAGTATATTGATAGATTAGGACAAGCGAAAAGTTACTGGGACTTTTCATATCTAGATGGAAAGGCAGTGTTACTTACATGACCATTTATTTGTATAGTCAATTTTTTATTACATGGCCAGTAAGCAGGATGTTGGCACACAAATTCCAGGCTTTTACATTTTTTAAGTGAAAGTTTTTATTCAACTTTAAGCTTGCATACAAAGGAAAGATACATTGTGGAAAAACGAGGGTGTAAATGTTTTTCATTATAAATCCTTGTGGGGGGACAATTTTACCGTCTTCCAGAATGTCTCTTTTGGTTAATTTATTCAGCTATGGAAGGGATTTGAGCGAAAACAAACAAAAAAAGTCACTTTTATTCCAGTGTAAGCATGTATTTTCCAGGCAGGTTATAAGGATGTAAGCTACAGCAGTTTAATATTGCTAACATTATATTGGCATAGCTGGCACAACTTTCCCATGTAGCAAGTGTTCCGTTAAGAGAAATAGACACAGAGGTCAAAGCTAGATTTACAAGTGATTTTTTTATGTCCATGCTACACTTCAAGATCATATCACTGGTTACAATTAATCAGGCTAGTGCAAGTTGTCCAAGCAGGTTTTTGAAAGACAGTGCATTTACTGTTTTTGTATATTTTTCTCCTAAAACCCTGTATATTTCTTCCCCTTTCTTGTGTTTCCAGGTGTTGTTAGCACAAATATAATAATAGGGGCTATTGCTGGCACCATTTTAGTGTTGGCTCTCGTTTTAGGAATAACTGGTTGGGGTTACAAGTAAGTAAATTGTGTTCTTCTTAATACAGTTAAAAATATGTTTATTTCATCTGATAGCTGATTATGTTATGAAAAGAACAATTCAAACATAATATAAAAAATCAAAATCCGATTATATTTATACAGTGACATTTTTATAGTGTTAGCATTTTTCAAGCAGTTCTTACATGTGTATATGGTTTTGGAGAGCTTGATCCAGGTTTGAAATTTATTTCTTACTTAGCTATTTCTTTTCTTTTTTTGTAGATGATGAGATTATGATTTTACTGTATCTGACAAAGGAAATACAAGAGTACAGTCTGATTCAATTATAAATCTCTCCTAATGATGAAATAAATTTAGCAAGATTAGCCTTCAGTCAGTCAGTAAAGCATTTAACCATAGGCTTCCTTAAACAGATGTTTATATTCAGTCAGCTTAACCTGAAATTAATTCAGGCATGTTTTTCAGTAAGAGAGAGAGATCTGTAATTTGCAAATAAGGTGCAAGTTCTCTCCTGGTGTAGATCTGTGAGTGTTCTGCTTGCTGAGAGGCAAAATAGATTATTTTAGCCTGACCTTTTTCAGTTTTCCTCCTTCCATGAATTTCTTCTAAAAAACAGAGGTGTTTAATTTTTTTGCATGTATTAAAAAAAAGATTCGAGGTACTTGCTTTGTCACCTGTGTTTGGGTGAGAGTGGCTCCTGAAGTCCTTCCTCCACAGGTCCTTGGGGTGCTTGGAGGGCAGGTTCAGCTGTAGGCAGTGCTGTAGCTGGGACACAGCCCCAGCAGTTTGACGTAACAAACCAGCACATCCCCTGCTGGTTTGTTACACTGAGGTAGGTTGAGGCAGCTCAGAAACATGTAAGAAAGGAAGCACTTGGAAAAAAGTGTGAAGATTAGATAGTAAAAAGGTAGGTTATGCTGTCTTGGTACATCACTCTCAGCTTCCGGCAGTGTGAAAATCTGGACTTACTATTTTGAATACAACTCAAAAAATTAAAGATTGCACCTTTCACTAGCAGCTTTAGAGTGACTAGACTTAAACTCATCATGAACTGCCTCCAACTCATCAGCATTGACTTTAGCCATCAACATGAATATATTTTCCTTGTTTATTCTGATTTAGTATGTTTTATTTTAGAAGTGTTTTCTGTAGAAATATTTTGAGCAAAAATTTCATTCTGCATATGTTACTTTTCTCTTTAAATTTTTTTTCTCTTACTGACCATGTATATTTGCATACTGATGACTCATTCTTATTTCTTTCTCTTCTCTTTGTATGGAAAGAAACTACAGAAGACAGAGGTATGTGATAAAAGTAATAGAATGTATATTAGAAAGTTCTGAAAATAGCTTTTCTTCTCTCTTGCTCATTTAGATGCTATAAAGAAAATACAGCAATCACTGTATTTTCTATAAAGAAATATAGTGATCTGAACTATATCTTCTATAAGGAAAATATAGTAATGAATTATCATATTTTAAAGAATATTTGCTTGCATATATGAAATTGATATTTATTCTATAAAGACATTGCTTGAAATTCTGATTTCACTGGACTCGGTAGCAAATATAATGTTTACTTCTGATGTAGACTGTTTTATTTAGGAAAACAGGAGAATATTTCCAGTAAGAGAGACTGAAAATCTGCTATTAGAGATGAAAGTGTTCTTGGGAGGCTGAGAATTGAATGATTAATATTAACATGATGTTCAGGAACCTTTTGAGACAAATTCATTCCTGGAGTTTCTTTGTGGTTAAAAATACAATGCATTAAAATTGCTTTGCGAATGAAGAGCCCATTCCTTCCCACCACCCTGCTCAGTTGATTTGTAGCTAAAGCACAGTACTGTCTTCAGCACAGGGTTGAGTTTTCACCCTTTCAATCTTGTGGCCAAAAACCAAACAGTTCCCCGTGACTCTGGTTTGGCTCCTGGAAGACCACCTGTCCTTTCATCAGTCATCTGCCTGGCAGACTGGTCTTCTAGAATGGAGTTGGCTCCTTACTCTCCCAGTCCTCCACAGATAAGAGGGTTTCTCAAATTCTCCTGTTTTCTGACTGTATCACCACCTCCTGATCCAAGCTGCTGCTTTGTTTGTTGCTGCTACCTGTTGTGCTTGTTCTCCATTTCCCCTGCCTGTGTAGTGCTTTCTCTGCCAGGGTCAAAATACTTGTAAAAAGCAGGAAAGCTCTGCCAAGTGCTGATTGTGTACTACAAGGTCGGATAGGTGGCAGGAACGGTAACAGGAAAAAGGCAAAGCTATTGAAGTAAAGCCTTATGGAGAGGTTGGTGGGTAGTAAATGTCACCTGGCGCAA
Source organism: Strix aluco (assembly GCF_031877795.1). Lineage (NCBI taxonomy): Eukaryota > Metazoa > Chordata > Aves > Strigiformes > Strigidae > Strix > Strix aluco. The sequence goes on from NC_133931.1 coordinate 127,707,393, forward strand.
GGAGGGCAGAATTTCAAGGTTTGGTGCTGCTCAGTGGCACGTGATGTAGCTACAAGCAGACTAACATGGCCATTGAGTCACTTTACTGAGGATGTTTCAGTGTTGGCTGAGGACAGAGCAGCCAGAACCTTGATGTACAGAGACTGCCCCATACATGTTCACGTTGGAATATTAGCGAATCTAACTTTTTCAGATTCCCTCATGTCCAAAAATGAATAGATGGACAGAGCGCTGTGAGTATGCAGTCAGTCTGCAGCTGTGTCTGAGGGCATGGGCAGAGCGGAAACTAGCATAAGCTGAGGCTTTTGAAGGTGATGGAAATACTTAGTAACTACATCTCCTTCATGCAGAAAATGAAGTTCTGTAGGCTGACTTCTAAATAGAATAATTTTAGATATGTACAAGGAGTACTCCATAAATGGAAAAAGCAGACATCCACCAGAGTGTTCAGAGTGTTTTTTTAGAATTGTTTACAATTAGGCCTTAAATAAACATGAAAACAAGCCGTTGAGGTATTTTTGAGCATTACATAAGGAGCGATATTTGGTAGTACTAAGCAACTGAAATGAGTAGACTGAAAATAATAAAAAGAGCAAATTAGCAAGGATTCTGCCAGCTGGAATAGTGCAACTTAAAGGGCACAGCTACGTGGGAGAAATAATTTCTGATGGGGTAGTGAGAGGACAGTTTGCTGGAGGAACCCTGTGGAGCAGAGCTGCCCATGCTGAGTCAACTCTGAACACGCTGATGTACCACCTGAGGAATGGGACAAGAACCGAGACTCAAGAAGTGTTAGAAGAAATAGTGGGGAAGTATTGCATTACACTAATGATTTATGTGCCATGTAATTATATATTTTAAATACTTCAGGAGCATTAGAAATTCAGATATGGAATTAAGAGAGCCCAGATGAAGTCTGTAGTTGGACACAATTTGTGAATCTGATTTCTGATAAATGCTCATCTTAATAGGGGCAGACTGAGGCAAAAAGGCCTTGGAAAGTGTAAGGCTGAATGGATAACTAAACTGCTGGTACTACGATATAGTCAACTTTCAAAGTAGCTACTTGTACTAGGGAGGATTTTTCAACTTAGTGGAACTGTAACTGGAATATTTGCATGGCAGTTTTTCTGCTGGCAATGAATTCACCATCTGTAAAAAAGTTGCCTAACTTGATTAGGACTTTCTAATGCATAGATAGTTTTATGCACCAAAACTGAGCTTCTAGTACCGGAAAAGGATAAACTATTGTCAGGCGTGTGTGGCACTATTTTTATGTGTCTTGGCAGATTGAGTCTGTTGTGGTAATCGGGAGTAGCTGAGAACCTCTGACTGGCGTTAGGTCCCCTGCACAAGAGAGCAGTTAATAAACTGGAGGGTTTTCTCCTCCTGAGGTTTAAACAACTCAACAGGTTGCTATTCTTGAATTCAATAATGATCACAAAAATTAAGAGAAAAGCATCTATCTCAGAAGGAAAAAAGCATTCAGTTTCCTGAACTCCTTTTTGATCCAGGCATGTGTTTCAGCTCAGGCTGCAGTATTTGTACTGCACCTGGGGATGCTTTTGACAACCAGAGCGATGAGTCATTTGAAATACCTGAACTTGGTTATCCAATGTGTCAAGAACCACAAACAAACACTCTGAAAACTACAATCAGAGTTTATCAGTGAAATGTTCCTTGTTTTCCCCTGCTAAAACCACATAATCCTCTTTTCTGCACATATCAGAAGTATGCAGGAGTGTTCTCTCAGATGGTTGAATTATTTATTTATAGGCTTATTGTGTGTGGTTAACATTTTCCTCAAGGATTGCTAGCCTTGCCTCTTTCTTTTAAACTAATATTTGTGCATGTTTGTGTGTGTGCTGATGCCTGTCATGTTTTCTGACTCTACGATGTTTATTATACTTTAGACAAATACCCCAGGGAGATTATGTAAAAAAGCCTGGAGAGGCCGACTCTTTTTATAGCGACATGCCTCCTGGAGTCAGCACAAACTCTGCATCTAGTTCTAAGAAGAGGTCTGCTTTTCTGTCGCATTTTCAGATTTCTACCTGTTCCATCACCCATTATTCCATTAGTCAGAACATTTCATTGTTTTGCAGCAGGTTTGATTCTTTCTTCTTTCTTTGTGGAATGTTTGAAATAGCATCCTTTGTGCTTTGATTACTGATTGTTCTCACATGCCCTGAGCTACAAATGATTAGGCCAGCATAAACAAGTTTTCCATTGTAAACCAATTTTAGGTTAATCAAATTTTCATCATCTCCCTGCTTGAAAATTGTTTTCAAGTAGACTTCAATAATAATTGCTGGGTCAATAAAAAATTAACTAAAAACCCCACATGTTTTTAAATCATGGTCATGTAATCAAAGAAAAGGAACACTGTCTTGCTTCAATAATGGTTATAAACATAAACTGTTCAATATAAATGTTATTTTTATATCTGTATTTGTCAGTGTCATTAATTCACTGAGTTGACCTAGACTTCTGGATAATATTCTTGCTGTCTCACATTAAAGATGATGGTGCTTGCATATTATTCCACTCACTAGACTAGTACACTAAATGGTCACCAAGCGTTATCTTAGCAAATAATTCTACAAAGACTTCCTGTAGTTTTGTGCTTGCTATGATGAGTAACCAAGGAGGGCATTAGATTTTGCCCTTGATCAGATTTCACTAATTCTGGTATTGTTCCAGTTACTTAAAAAACCTAAAACTATTTTAAAATGGAAAGTTCATTGAAAAGCATTGAGAGTCATTTGTAATTGCTAAGGTCATTAGGTCATGATGCTCACCATCCCTCAGCAGTTACGAGATCCTTTAATTATGAAAATCTCTAGCTAGCAATTTAAAACAATTTATGAGAAGCACTATGTCGTAGGAGGGATAGACAATCCTGAACTGCTTCATAAGAAAACTGCAGTTCTCAGTTCTCGTCTTGCTGAGCAGTCTATATAACTATGCAGTTGATGAAGCCATTTTCTTTGTTGTTATTTCAAAGAAAGTAAAGAGAAATGTATGGAAGGGATACATTTGCAGTGACATTTGCTATTTGGATATAGCAGCTAGATCTTATATGCAACTTCATTTAGTCTGTTCTAATGAATATTTTATTTGGAAGACTGTAGTATTGATTAATTGATGATTTCTAATTTTTAAATTCAGCTTTGTAGATGTGTGAGTGGATCAATTTTTTTTTCAGGAAGCACTGTTTGTGCTGGAGAATCTTTACTCATTTGGATAAAATTTTGAAATATGTCTTGGGAAAGCAAGTTTTCATAGCTTTGTGTAAGCAGGTTCAAATACCAGTTAAGAAAGAAGGTTTTTTAAATGAATGTCATTTAATGCGTTTCTTCTTTCATTCAGTATCTGTGTTTCTTTTCATACTTCATTTCTTTCATGTGCCTCTGTTTATTATTTGTTCCAAAAAGCGAATGGTTTCTAAGGTCTGTCTGTACTAGAGAGTTTTGTTGTTCCCCACCACCAGTTCAGGTATGTTGTGCCACTGTCAAGTCTGGAAAAGTAAGTCTGACAAATATTCCATTAACATTGTGGTGGAGCTGACATAGTCCTTCCATTTGAATACTCAGAGTGCCATTTCCTACCTTCCAAGCTGGTTTTGATTTGCTCTGTGTGCAGGTACTGATGGCATCTCTTGGCCGATGTTGGAGTGACTGGGCCATTAGCTGCCTGGGCTTCTCCATTCTGGAAAGCACTATGAAGTGTTAGCTGGTATTCAGAGGATGTTCAAGGATTGAGACATAACTTTATGATAACTCTTGCTATTATGAAATATCATATAGCAAGACATTCCTGAACCTGCAAATGGACCTTTAGGAGGAGAAAATTATTAAAAACTTTGTCAGTGGATCTGCTGGTTCTCAAACCTTTTGTGTTGTAATGAAGTTTGAATTAATGAAACCCTGGGCTTACTTCAGTGTGGCTGTGATTAGCCTGGTCTTCTGGAAACTGAAGAGCATCTCTCAGATGCCTGCCCTCCAAGGAAAGCAGAGACTGAAAAATGCAAGATTATCCAGACATAGAAACTACAGAAATAGTTCCTTTAAGCAAAACTTCTTTGTAATAAATAAGCCATCTATTATGACCAGTTTTCAACTTCCTCTTGATTTCTTGTCTTTTGGAAAAAGTTGCAGATCTCATGGCAAACAGCTGAGCAGCAGCTCTAGTTCAACAGGAGGGAGCCTGTTGCAAAACCCTGTGTGTTGGGCATAATCACACATATCTCTGGCTCTTAGAGGGAATACAAGAGAAAGAAAAAAATTCACTTTGCACCAAGCACCTAGATATAAAGACTGCTTTTGGCTTTGAGTTTAGCATCAGAAGTATATACTGCAGTGACTGGCTGACAAAATATAATAAAAATTCAAAATTAGCAAAAATGAGGCAGAGTTACCCCTCCACTGGAGCTACCAGCTGTGGGTGGGAGGATGCTCATCATGGACTCCTGGGTCCTTGAGACTGGTAGCAGCGGGGTGAGAGAAGCAGTCCAGGCTTTCCTGCAGCAGCACAAGGAGGGAGTGGGCAGCCTGCAGGTGGGATGTGCTTGACTGTGAGATTAAAAAACCTTGAGCTGAGCACAGTTGGAAGAGCATCTTCCAGATAAGAACTGAGGCAGAGCTGCAAATCCAAACGAAAGCTGGTGTGCGCTGGTGTTTGTGCTTTCCACAGCAGACATGCAAGAAAGGAGTGCGGAAGCCTGGCTCTTGAACGTGGGCACACCAAACTGCTGCAGGGACAGCTGTGAAGCATAACTGCAGGGTTTAACCAGAAATCCTGGATGCTCTGCTAGTGCAGACAGACCTTAGGCTATGTTATGTCACCGGCCTCGGGAGTGTGACTCAATAAACAGCTGAGCTAACATTGATGTGAGACAATACCCTTAACAATAACCGCATCTGAGCCCTCCTATTCCAGGTCAAATGGATTATCTCATTCCTGGAGTGAAAGGATCCCAGACACAAAACATATTTCAGACATTTGTGAAAATGGGAGGCCTAGGAGTAATTCTTGGCAAGGTAAGTGTGAACCTCTGTGCTGGCCACAGTGGAACCAGACTCTGGGCCATTGCTGCTCTGCTGAAAGTTTAGCTGATCTTAGGACAACAGCAGGACTCCTTAAAATTGTGCTAGTTGTTATTAACCTGGAATGGGGATTTAGCAGCACCTACACAAATACCTTTTTTGCACAATGCTTTGTCACATAGAAATGACATTTTATTTCTCCTATTCCTCCAGTGTGAGCTAACATAAAAAAAAAAGGAAGAAGTCTATCCAATCTTGCCAGCTTCTGTGATTTTATCAGGCAGTGTTTAGTATTTTTCTTGAAGTGTAGTGATTTTCTCAAATGAAAGGTGAAATTAAGGAGTTTTTTGCTCTGCACAGTTGCAGCAAAAAGTAGAGAAAGATCACCTAAGTGCCAAGTTTAGCTGATCTGAGGTAAATCAACAGGGTCTGAGCTGTGACTTTTAAATGTTTAACGCTAATGAGGTAACGACTCTTTTGCTGGGGATACAAAAAGAATATACAGTTTGGCATGGGGCGCAGGTGAGTTTCAAGTTGTTTTACCATCTGTCTTTATCCTTTGATTTCTTTCAGGTAATATAGGAGGAAACAGAAAGAAAGTCAGAGGCAAAAGATTTAGGCCACGGTCTAATTCAACTGAGTAAGTCTGAACTTATAAAAGCAAAGCCAGAAAGTACAGTTTTCATATTTGTGTCTTGTAGATGGAGATTAAGAGTACTGAAAAGTAGACAGCTGCATTTTTGCTCTGTGGCCCATTCTGATTGCTGACTGATAATCTGGTAAATGGTTTGGCTAATGTATTTCAACCTCTTTTTATGTATTCTTTAAAAATTAACTATCAATTTTCTTTTTTAGGTAGGCTTCCTCACAGTCGTTCCTATAGCAATTCCCAATGGTGGTGGCAGCCTGCACCATCACTGCAGGCTTTTGTCTACAGTAAACTGCCATTGCTGAGTGTATCCTGGTTCAATACTGAATTTTTGATAACCTGTTTCCTACCCTTGTCTTCACCTTGGGTTGGGCCATTGCAGAGTTAGAGATCTATATCTCTGAGTACCTGCCTGGAGGGTTTAGGAGAGGTATCTGTCTGCTTTGAGAGTACCCTGAAGTTTATTGTTGTAAGCCTGAAACAGCCAGTCTTGAGTAAGCCCTGCAATAAATGGGTAATGAGAGTTCTTACCAAGCAACTGATCCCTAGACCTTTTCAGTATGGTTTAGAGTTGCTTTCTTATTGATTTATTGGTTACATTTACTGAAGAGCCCATGTGTGCAGTGCTCCCCATAGGGAAAGAGCCTTTCTTACGTACTTCAGCCTGCCGGTTCAGGCTCCTTTCATGGATGAATGGTGAATGGCTGGAAACATGATCTCTGTCAAGCACTGGCCTGCTCTTACAGCACTTACGCCACATGGGAGTGGCCCCTCTTTGACCATGGTGGCAATGACAGTGCCCTTTCCCCCTATCAGTAGTACTAACTTTGCACCTCTATGGGCAAATGGTCTTGATACCAACCCTGCTGGAAACTAATGCTAACTCCTCTCTGGGCCCTGCTTTCTTCAGTTTGGGGATTTTGAGTTTGTTCTGAAAGTTTTCTTCCACCTGCAGTGCACTGTCTTGAGGTGAGTAGGCTCAGAAAAGTTGGTAGAGAATACCCTCTGTTACAAGTTACAGAAATAATAGTTTGATGCACACTGCAATTATAACATTGCATGGTCAAAATGGCAACATGGAACCAGAAATTTTAGCCTTAGATCCCTTGGAGGAGTTTATCTGTCAAGTGCCCCTGTGCTCTTGGTCTTTGTGCCGATAAACTCTTACTGAAAAGTTTTTTGCTCATTTTCTTTTCTCCTTGCATGAGACAGTTTGATAAAAGCAAAATTAGTCTGACCAAACCGCCAAGGATACAAATGAGTTTGCACATTCTTCTTTAGAAACTTGTCCTGTGCTTTCCTTAATTTTCCAATTGTATTTCTTAAACAAAATTTGTTAAAAAATAAAAGTTTAAATTTATGATACCTTTATTCTGTCATTCAGCAGAGGTATACACTGGGGCTGAATTGGTCCATAAAGAACGAAACCAGGTCAGCTCTTTTTAGCCTAGAGTGAATGTAACTGCATGGGAGGAGTGTTCTTTTCAGTAAAAGCAAAAAACCGCAATGGGCATATTTTTTTCCCTGTGCTGCTCAGTTGGTATATTATACATCTGCTCTGAGGACTTTGGAGCACTAAATAAGTGGGTAGACAGAGTGTGAGTTGGAAATCTTTTTTCCTGTGATTTTCTTTTTTTCTGTTTTAAAGGTTTCCTCTGAATTTCCACCTAATTCTCTGCTTTCTTCCTTGCTGCTTGTTATGGTCTCTCAACTCAGCAGCAGCCCTGGTGTTAGAGGGAGGAGGCTTGTACTTCCCAAGGGCTGTGCAGCAATCTGTTAGGGTTGAAGCGCAGTGTGTGTGTTCCTGGGAGAGACCTGCCAGGCAGGAAAATGCTTTCTCCTGATGGGTTCTATCCTGGACTGCATGGGGCCACACGGCTTGTCCGAGTCTCCTTGGCAAGCCTTACACCCTTGGAAAGAGAGCTCCCACTGAGTGATCCACGTGCTGTGTCAGTTTGGTGGGGAACAGAGAGAATTGCCAAGGGCGCACAATGCTTCTGGTTAGAGAGGTAACTTACTTTGCAAGCAGAGAAAATTGACTGAGAATGATCTAACCATGGCCAGCATTTACTCATTTAGGAAAACAAAAAGCAATGCCAACTGTTTTGAGGATGCCTCAGAATACATGGGGGCTTTTCCCAGACATTTACCTTACCTTCTCTGGGAAATACAGGAGAATATTGAAAACTGTATTGAAATGGTGGACGACATTTGGAAAGTCCATCTGTGTGGCCCCTGAGAATCCAATGAAGAATACTTGTTGAGATGGAAGAAAAAGGGTAACACTGTTGGTCTTCTGTTAGTAGTAGAGACAGCGTAGTTAACCACTAGAAGATGGGGTTCATTTGTGCCATACCTTGTGCAGAAATAAATTTTTTTTAAGCGGGTGTGCACTAGCACAGTTGCCTGCAAAAGTATTTGACTTATGCATGAGTCTGCAGTAACGGCACATATTATGCACACGGGTTTTTGTATACAGCCAAGCACCAGATAGAGACTCGTGCCATAAATCATTTAAGCAAAATTTCTTAAGCACTGAGCAAGGTTTGAGCTCTGCAGCCCTCACAAGCAGCACTGGCAGGAGGGTTGCAAGTACATTGAGCAGTTCCTGAAAAACATAACTGCTCACGCCTTTGTGCGACCCTTGTACCTAACAGATACATGAACAAAGCTTCTGCTAAGGGTATAGCTCTGTGGAGACTGCTAAAGCCCTTTTGGGACTTTTAAATAGTTTCTAGATGTTTTAAAACAAAATTTGTGTTCTTTGCTAAAGGCACATGGTTCAGTTCACACAGAAGGAATGCCAGCAGGCCAAATGTTTCTGCAGCTTTTTCAGAAACAGGGTTGATGAAATGGCCTGATAAAACAAGTTTTCTATTAAAATCAATTAGAGATATCCAGGAATGATAACGAGAGTTTTCTGAATAAGCTGACAGTTTAATTGGGAGCTTGTGTTAAAACAGGTCCCAGGAAACATGTGTTTTGCCAAACAGCGATTCTGACCTTTGTTAATTTGCACTGCTTTTCCGATAAGCGATTGTCTTCCTCGTTGTTATAACTGATACAAACATCTTTGGCTTAGACTTTCTATTATATATTGTCTTTTTGCAGCAGGGTAACCCATGCATCTGAGCCTGGGCTTTCTCTCGCCCACCAAATCCCGGCCCAAGGCATAAGCCCAGGGGGTTCTGACCACCCCCAAACAGGGAGTCGGGATCACAGGTCAGTCTCACCTGCCCCTGCGTTCTGGGCTGCCATTTTATGCCATGAAAAGTCCCTTCCCTCAGTATACAGTATTTCACTGTGGCAAAACACTGTGACTGCTTGGAGGTGCTCCTGCTGATTGCAGCGCTAGCTAACCTTCCTCCTTGCCAGCCTGAGGAGTATGAGTACTCTTGAGCCCAGGTCTTTTGCCTTGTTGCATGTTGCGCTACAAGCCAAATTGAGCTGTTGGTCTAGCTGTAGACTTACATGTAAAGACACCTGTGTTTTAAAGTGGAATTTCTCACTCATAGAAAATGCGGATTCTGGCCATTGCTAATGAACATATGGCCAGGAGGATCAGCCTGAGAGCTTTCTGATGGTATCATGTAGTGGTCTACAGTAACTCGAGTTTAACCTTTCTGTAACAGATGAATTGAGGTGGTGAACGACGGTCTGTAATACAACCAGACCCAGGAAACCCTGCAACACGGTTGTGCAACAACTGCATGCTTTGATACCACATTACACTGATTTCTAATACAGGAAGCCAGATTGGGAGTGTTTCATGGTTACCAAAAGATCCTTTCAAATGAAAAAAAGCAAGTTGAAAGTACTGCAGCAAGTACAAGAAAACGTGTAGTTGAACCTACAATTAAAGCTAAAGCAGAAGTTTTTTAGTTCCTGGTGATGCTGGCATCAGCCTGTTGCTTCACTTGTGGTTCATCTGTTGCTGCACTACCACTTTTGATGTTTTCTTTCTCTAAGAACCCGAGCTGGAAAGCATAAAGCACTCCTGATTCCTGATAAATAAGCAAGCTGAGGAAGCTACTTAGAAGCACTTGTGGCTGAGGGCGAGTACTTTCTGAGAGCTGTGGCTGTGCTTGTGCGGGGCGGGGAGGAGAAGTTCCAGAGCAAAAAAGGAGCAAAAGAAGTTGAAAAAGTGCTGCTGCTTTTGTTGTCAACGTGGTTTGAAATACGGTGGGGGTTGAACGACATGATCTGGCCCAACCTTTACTCATCTGAGCAATCCCTTGCGAGGCCCGTTCCCATGTGTGAGGTTGTTGGAGTCACTCTTATAAACAAGGATGGTGAGAACTGGCCCAGAAATATAAAAAATAACTTAAAGAGGAATTTTCTTTCCCTTTTTCCTTGTCTACAATTTGTTTCCTATTTCAGAGTGTGCTAGTCTCTGTTACATAAAGATGGTGATCACAAATAATTGCTAAACTGTTACCATTCTTATACAACAAGAACAGACTTTAAACTGGACCAGGCAGACTCCTGTTTCTTCATTGCCCTTTTTTCTTAACATGACAGAGGGGGAGGAATTCGCTAATCATGTTATTGGGGGGCTAAGAGAAACCAGTTACAAAAAAATTTTCTGCTTCCCTGGTAATATTACTGTCAGCTGTCTTTATTTTGTAGTTTTCATGTAACTGAGTATGCAGCTCAGGCTTTTTTCCTAAAAAGTGTGGTTTTGGTATCAAGATTGCTTCTGGTAAAATGTGAAATAACTCTGCAGCCCACCTCCATTAAAGCTTCTTGTGGTCCTACCAAATTAAATGATCATTGAAAAATGTGAAAATTGCCACTGTACCGGCAAACAGTCAAGCCTTTTCACACACTTGAGGCTGAAATTCATTCCTGTAGAAAGGGCCAAGCCCAAGTTTCTGTGCTCATTAGCTTGCAATTTATTCTAGATGGATGCAAATGTGTGTCTTCAACAAGCAAACTGCAGGATTGGAGCCAAAATGCCCCTTCATCCTTATTCCGAGATCATGAGAGGAGTTCAAACCATTAACTTAATGCTGGCCCTCTGCATAGGAGTGAATTTTACCCTTAAGACATTAAATGAATGATGTATTCCAAAGAGTTTCCAGATTAATCAAACAGCCTTGTTGTAGGTCAGATTTTCTCATGCAGTTGTACACATTGCCTAGTCCTCACCCAACTTCCATACTGATTTATTTGCCATATTCACTTGCATTTTGGGGATGAAGACATCCTTGCTAAGCTTGTGCTGTGTGTTCTCAGATTTTCTATTCTTGTTCTTCTGCTTTCTCTGTTCCTTCCATTGCTTTCTGCAGGTATTTAAACCCATGGTTCAAAAGAGAATATAATGTAGCTAAGTGGGTAGAAGATGTGAATAAAAACACTGAAGGACCATACTTTAGGTATTTTGTAAATTAATTCTATATAATTTTTAAGAGCTGTTCCAGCATATACAAATATCTTGGGACTCCTACCTTGTATAAATCAATACAAGTTACTGTAGGTGCAAAGGGCCCCTCTTCTTTTGCTGCATTTTGATGTCTGTTTTTGGCTTCATGTGCAATTTACAATTCTTTTTTCTGAATGTTTTAATGAAGCCATTGAAAAGGGTGTGTGTAGTGCATGCGTTCCCACCATCATCTGTAGCTTGTAGTAGCTTTCTCATCATTTTATGCCAAGTAGTGTTTTATGGGCATGAGACATATTTATCACTAATAAAGTAGTATTAACTTAAATAGAATGTAATTTACTGAAGCAAGTGGTTTCATAACACATTTGACTCTATCCACTGTCTTATATAGTGCATACTCAAATTTAAATGAAAAAAGAATAAAAAGTAGTGGTATTTTACCCTTAGCATACAATGCAATAATTAATATTTTGTAATTGGAAAATTAAATGTATGAGAATATACTCTGTGCTCTATTTATCAAACCACTAATGAATCTGTTACAAGTGAGTGTAGGGTTCAACCAAATACATCACTTGTTTTTGAAAGGGAAAAGTGCATATTATTTGATATGTTCCAAGTTAAAGAGAAGAAGCGTGCATGAGGTTGGCCTCCCTGTTGTGCATGAATCAGGAGACTGAGAACATTTTAGTAGATACCCAAAAGACACAATCCCACAGCCGAGACAGAAGTTTGCATCAGCTGGAAAAATCAGCTAGCATAGGAGAGAATGGAAGACAGTTTATGACAAATAGTATAAAACATGAAGTTGGTGAAGCTGTAAGTTAACATGTCAAAAAATGAAGCTAAAACAAGAATTATAGAAACACAAAGAAAAATCTTTAACCAAAACAGTGAAGGCTGGTAAGAACAAGTAAATAGAGTCTTAACAATTATTTTGCTACATTAGTAGACCTAATAATAGTATAAAAAGGCAGAAATATTCAATAAATATGTCCAGTGTGTATTTGGGAAGCAGTGATGGAGGTGTATCACAAGATGCTAATCAAACACTTCCAATAGTAGCACTGGCAGATAGTAAATAGTAGAGTGAGAATTTAGTCATTTTAGAACTAAAAATGTCACAAAGTCTTAAAAGAGCATAAAATTGTCACTTTTTTAAACCATTTGTGTTGGATTTCAAGAACCTTTAAATCACAGAGTAAGTTGCAGAAAGGCTTTCCAATGAACAAATAGGGCAAATGAGGTAAATTTAAGCCTGCCAGTCCCAATCTCGGTCCTGAACAAGAAGTAAAAATCACTGACACAAGAATCCCAGGCTTATGGGAGGATGTTGTGATTTTGCCAGCCAATGTCAGCCAGATCTTGGTGTCGGTGCTTGGACTTTCAGACAGGGTGTATTGTGAATCCAGTAGTTTTGCCATTGCTGGTTTTAGCATTGGGATACAGGGTCCAGTTCTGGTGTCCACAGTTCAACAAGCATGTTCAAGAACTGGGGAGATTTAAGCCCTGAGAAAGCTTATAAGGGACTGCAGGGCCTCAAGCCGTTCAGTTTAATGGAGCAGCTAAATGCTTACCTCATCATAAGATCCACATAGCAGCATATGGATCAAAACCTTTGTGGGAAGTCCTTTGGACTATCAGACTGAGATTCATAATAACCAAAAGTGACCGAAGGTGAAATTATGCAAAACTCACACTAGAAATGAGGTGTGTTTTTATTAGCAAACCTTTTCCAAAAAATACCCTCTGGACCTTTTGTTGTTCAGACAAGGCCATCAGTCACTCACCATAATCTAACCCCATAGCTGTCTTTCGGGGCATTTGTATCAGAAGCCCTGTGGTCCAAATAAACAAAGACATTGATGGCATATGAAGATAGCACTAGCTTAAAGTAAGTTACTTTAAATGGTTTAGTTAAACATGTTTAAATTCCCGTGTGGATACTCTTAATTTGATTTTCATCTTTTAATACCAGTATATCTTGATTTAGTAACTAGATTAAATTGATGGGAACATACCCCACCCCTGAGGGTTTTCAACTGTTGCACTGAATGAGTCACATTTCTAATTGTATTTGAGATAAACCAAGCAGTTTTTGCATGTAGATGAGGATTAAGCTGACCCATGTGAGTTTTAAAGGCTGTATATCAGAGATGAAACATAAATTAAAATTTTACACCATAGAAGCTTGCTAATGACTGCCTACAGCAGTAACTTTAGAAATGAGAGAGAAACTAGAATATATTTAGAAACCTGCGTGTCCTAATTAATTTAGGTAACCACGGGGAAGTATTCTGCAGGCACATTATGGAAGGCAAAGGATCAAATCTTCTCCTGGGATGAGTTGCCATGGGCTTATGAGAGGTTGAACTGAACAGTTGCTCCCCAAAACTCAGGTGCAATTTTGGTTAATCTGTCATGGACTGGAAAACATTGTTCCTAAGAATGGTGTGTGTGAACATCATATGGCTGGGTTTTGAGCCTGTGAAGTGGTTCAAGAACAAAACAAAACCAAAGAGTCAGGCTGAAGTCAGGCTGTGCAGCTGATACTATGTCTTAGGTATCATAGCCCAGGATAAGACATTTACACCAGATAATTAGCTGAGTAGTATTTTTGTTGCTAATCATCTTTGATTTCTTTTAAAGACATCCTGAAAGTAACACTGCTGCTTTGCTTGTCTCCCTATAGTTTTAGGAATAATGTGTTGATGACTGGTGTTGTTGCAGGTAGAGTTGAAGTAGAATCAGGAAAAAAGACAAAAACACTTCCTACAGTTCCTAGGAATGCTGCAGATTTTCAGAAAATAAAGATATTCGTCATCTCAATGACTTTCTCCAGCAGCTTAAAAAATCCCTGTATAAATCAAAATTTGTCTCGTTGACACCTGGTGTCCTACTTATTTTTTTTCCTAGTCTACAAGCCTAATGGGTATTTCTATATAATTACTTTTTATTAATGATAATAATAATAGTGGCTGGTGTCTCTGGTGCCAGAAAGCTCCCAGCTGTGGGATTCCTTTCTGTAAGAAAATAAGATCTGTAAAGAAGAATCTCATTTTACTGCTTAAAGTCTAGGCTAGATTTTAATTTTATGTGCCAGGCCATAGCTGCATAGCTGCAGCAATAAATGCAGACAGAAAACCTTTCACTGATTTCAGCTTTGCTGGAGGCACGCTGTTTTACCAGTGTGATACTACTACTTTTGTTACTGCCAATTACAGTGGCTACTGCACAGAGTGACCTTATGAAATATGGTTAAGGATTACTCGAAATCCTCACTGAATCTTGAGAGGCTCAGGAGCCATGATAGTATCAGAAAATGAACTGTCAGATCCCAAAATGTGGCGTTCCTATACATAATTATAGACAAAAAAGACTAGAAGGCACTTTCTGAAGCACTGAGCTGCCTACATTTGATTTAATGCAAATATTTACAGTAACTTAGACTCCTTGGGAATTGTTTAAGTATAAAGATAGTTTACAAAGAAATCAGGTTTTTTAGATGGAGACCCAGGATGCATGCCCAGAGGAAAAATGGCCATCCCGTATCAGAAAGGCATTGGTAAAGAGCATGGAGGGCAGGAGACAACAATCCATTTCCCTCCTGTTTTTTATGTGTTTTGGTGTTCTTGCTTTCTTCCTCGATCTCTTGTCAGCTCCTCCTCAGCTGGCCATTAGCCAGAGTTGTCTCTGCTGCTCTGTGAGGTCCATTGCCTTCCTCTGAGCATCCAGCTGAGGCCAAGGCTGTGACCAGCCATTACCTCCCCGCTCTTGCTGAGGCAGCTTTAGACTATGCTTCAAGGAAAAAAAAAAGGTTTCCCCCATTACAACCACAGCAAAATATTGTCCTTGTTGGCAGCCAATGAAAAAAATGCCTGTTGACATCAGTAGGATCAGGATTTCATTTCAAGAGTTAGGGAAAAGAGTTCATTAAAGCATCTGAGTGCCTGCTTCTGGGGCATTGCTGTGCAGTGCTTAAAGTGGATGGCTCAAGCCACAGCCTTTGCCTTTTCTGCAGTCCCCCATGAGTTGGGCCTCCCCTCTGCTGCTGCACTTTCTAAGGAAACTTGCACCCATCTGTGGTTTTTAAAAGGAACTGCATTTAAACTGTTAAAGTGTTTAGCCACAGCAGTGTTTTTAGAAGATCCCAACTTCCTAATGTAGGATTATTTAGGCTGATGATGTCCTACAGAGAGCTGAACCTATGGCAGCAAATGTCAGGTTAGGCTGATAGTATCTACATTCGGGCTTGAAATGTTTTTGCCAGGTTGAATGTTAAGTGCATTTCATTAAATTATTTCAGTCTACGAAACAGAATCAACCACAGTTTATGAATAGTTCAGATCTGTCAGGGCCATCTGCCTTGAGTTCAGCTAAATGACATTTGAAGTTGCAAGACGTTCAGTTGTGTGACCAGGTGACACATTTGTCACTGTCTTTTGTGGGCCAACACTCTCCCTGTTTAGGTGACAAGCAAGGAGGGCAGGCAGGCGCCTGGCTGCAGGAGAGTGCATGCAGATGTCCTCCCGCTGCCACAGTGTTTTGTTGTGAATCCCAGCATGGTCTCCCCACACTCTTAGTTTCAGCTTCAGTGACAGAAAGACAGACATGAAGTAGCCACTACATCTTGCTTTCTGGTCAGAAATTAGAATTCTTGCAGTGTGTTGAGGTGCATGGCTTTATTTGGGGTTGGTGGTGAAACCTCTGAAACTGTCATGGTGTGTAAGGGCAGAATGCAGTCTGCAACTCAGTCTGCTTTCCCAGTTTTTTGTAAAGTTTCAGCTGGAAACAAGATTTGGCATGAAAGCTAATTGATGTGATAGTGGGAGAACTGAAACCCCAGTGAAAGCTAAACGGATCCCACTCTTGACCAAACTGCAAAGTTTTGCCTACCTTTAACCCCAGCATTACCCGCAAGTGTCCCTGAATGCTGTCTTTCTTCCATCCTGTAAATGAGAAAGGTCATGTCTGGCTCTTTCTCATTTAAAGTACATGTAAATCTGGGATACACAGCACATACACAATTGCAGGGCAGAACCTGAAAAGTGATCAAAACCACCTCAAACAACTATGCTTATCACACAAGACATGTCCTAAGATCTGTGAGCATATGCTTAGTAGTGATGTGTTTTTACAGTCTCAGTAGATGGCACTAAAGATGACAAAAACCAGCGCCTAACTTGTTTAGCAAAAATAAGGGGCAAGGGCCTGTGAGGGGAGGGCAAGGTCATTTCTTTTAAGTGTGCAACTGCATTCTCAATGTATTTGGCTGTAGCTTTGCACATGCAGCAGCAATGTGCGCATCAGTTAGGCATGCAAACCATAGGTGAGCTGGCAACACGAAGTGGGGTTGAGAAATCAGAAATGTAGGCAGCTACACTGGAGGTCTGGGCTTCAAAATATTTTGAAAAGGCAGCATTGTGTTTGAGTTATGGTGCAAAGCTACCGGGCCACAGGCTTAGCTAGGGATCCTGGTCAGAGGACCTGCTGTAGAGGGAAATGTTCAAGATGCCCCATCCTTGCGGGGGTTATTGCTTCTACCAGGATCACCTACTTAGGCTGATGGACAGGTATATTGGTCATGGCTTTCCCTCTCACCATGGCCTTCTCCTGTGGCCTAAAATAACCCATGAGAAGAGCCTGTGGTGTGTAGGAGGCGATGCTATGTGTCTGGTTGTGGTGCAAGGGATGGAAGATGCCTTTATTCTCTGTGCCACCTCCTGGCTGTGGTACCTATATAAACAGCTTTCTAATAGGGCTTGCCAAGTCAGATCTAACACCCCCCAGTTCCTTGCTTCTAATCTCTAGGTGCATCATTATAAATTTAAAGGTGAAGATTTTATATCCTGTGGGGGATCATTTGTGAATAAGTGAATTAGTAATAATATGTGAAAACTCTTCTCCTTATCTTCCCCCCTTTCTCCTAATTTTTTTAATTCTAGATCCACTAATAGTTTATTAGTGATCTTTATCAGTCTAAGTGTGGGCACAGATGAGAGGACTTGTACAGGTAGTGAGCAGCAGGGCACTGCTGCGAACCTTTCCTTGGATTTAAAAAAAATAAATAACCTGTTTTGTTGCATGTGCAGTTTGGTGCCCAGATCTGTGGTGCTGGACATACGAATTCTTTGTTTTATACTGCAGTAGCTGTTTAAAATTTTCCTGAAATTTTATGTATTCCTGAAAACATTTATGTATGTCCAGTTCATCTTGATGGGTGATCAAAGTGCGTGTGCTAAAGATGTACTCTTCAGTGTTTGGACAGTTGTACCAACCAAAATCTTTTAAGGGCTGTTGAACTTAGAGGCTACAGCATGAGGCATTAGAGCATTGTGAGCCAGATTGGAGAGCTGTCACCACATAATTTCCATTGACACCTTGTTGCTTGTGGCTACCATCAATCATTGTTTGTATGGGAGACAAGAGAGTGTGCTGTTGTAGAGAGCTACAGACACAACAAAATGATACAGTAGTCCAAAATAAAAGAATAATTATTTAAAGGTAAATTAATGTCATTTAGATAATAGAGATACAAAACAATTCCAGATGTAAAAGAGTCCCTGCCTTGTCTGTAATCCTCTCTAGATGAAAGGACCCGATCCTGCAAATCCCAGAGCCAGGGGTGTGGTGCTGTCTGCCAGGGGTGGTTCTTGTGGCTCCTTGGTATCAGTGATGGTGCTCATCACTGGGGTCTACAGCCACAACATGTAGCCCTCTGCTGCATTTGAGGGGCTTGGAAGACCTGTCTGCAGAAACTGAGGGAACCCTTCCATCTTCAGGGATGCATTAAGTTCAGAAAATAGTAGGCAGCAGTACACAGGGAGGGTCTGGGTGATGCTCCCACTAGTGGGAGGCTTCCTTTGAAAAATACCCTCAGTCTGCAAAACAGAACAAGAAGGTCATCATAGCTCTGTTTTTCTACTTTGAGTCCTTTTTTCCCTTTTATTCTGCCCAGATTTAAAGCCTGATAGGAACCTCTCAAGTGGGAAAAGTGCAGAATCTCAAAACAGAAGCATAAGAGTTTTCCTTGGGTATAAAATTTCAGTCAATAATGTGCTGCTGCCTTATTGACATGAAAAGAATGCCTTTCATGTGATACAAACATTTACTTGCTCCTGCTTACTCTACTCACCTTGTACAGAAATGCTGATTGCCATTGACTAATCAGTCCATTTTTGTATATTCTCATCAGACTCTTTCTTTGGCTGGAACAATATGCACTGTATGATGCTTGCATGTCTAATAATTTGTTATTAGCACTTTGTATATGCCTTCGTTACTTCACAACTAACAGTTTGGCCTCCAAGTGCATGCATTTGTGTAAATTAATGTGTTATAAAATAATAGATTTATTTGCTATGTTTGTATCGATATAGCAGATGTGTAAGGTACATATAAAGACACTGATAATTGCCATTTAGTCACTGGCAGAAGACATTGTTCAGCTTGTATTTATAGAATCACTGTTTCTATTTAGGCTTCATAATGCTATGTCTGTCTTTTAGTTCTGTATTTAATTCAATTGCAGATTTGGTTTGTAATTTTATAATGATTAATTATAGCACCATATAAAGCAGCTTAAGAAACCATTTTTGTTATGCAATACAATTCTAATAAGAAGTAGAAAATTTTATTTTTTCTTGCAGTGTTCCTGAAAGCTATAAATACCTTTATTGATATAATTAAATTATTAGACTACTGATCAAACAACTTTATCCCCCCCGATACTGAGCTAATAATAAGCTATATACTTGGTTCTGAACCAAGCTTCAGAGTAATGGCAGTTGCTGTTGCAGTGCTAGGACCCGAAGACATCACATTTATTTTGTGTGTTTCAACATCTCAGGACACTGTCTCCTGCAAAGTCTCCATCTTCATCCACTGGATCTATTGCTTCCAGCAGAAAATACCCTTACCCGATGCCACCACTTCCTGACGAGGAGAAAAAAGCCAACAGGCAAAGTGCCAGGGTACGTGTCCCTCTTCTCTGTGCATTTCATCAGTGACTTCATTTACTGGTAGTTTTGCAAAAGGAAAGCATGACAGACCAGCATCTTGGGCTAACGATGAGAGCAGCAGTGGCATTTCCTTTGTACCCTTAACACCAGAAGCTGCTGAAGGCTGAGCCTCTGGCAGCCTCCGTAGCTGTGTTTACAGATATCCGTTCAGGTTGCTCTTAAACTTGCCCTGAAGGCCAGATTTTACTAGTTGTCTTATTTCAGGCTGGGAGTGTGCCTGGAATGGTGGGGGGCTGACACAGCTGGCAGCTCTCACTTGCACTGGGAGATAGCTGCTTTCCAGCTTTATGGAAAGGTAACTACGTCGCAGTTAAGGAGGATGTGTAGGGCTTGTATCAAGCCCTCGAAGACCTGGAGAGACTTTGCTGCCACATGCCCTGAGCCCACCCCGGCCCCCCAGGGTAGGCAGGAACTGCTGGAATGTGCTGTGGGTGCTGTGGATCGTGATGCTGCTCCACAGGGAGAGATTTCCAGCTGCTGCCAAAAGACTTTTTTTGCAATGCTGCCATTGCTTCTTTTGTATGAATCAGACATAGCAGATATTTGAATGAGCAAAAAAACTCTGAAATTTACTTTAGAAGTTTTACTTGTTGTAGCTTTAGTTCATGTTCCTGATGCAAATGAGATTCCCATCTCTGCTCTCTGTCCTTTTTTTCCAAGACAAAACAGGAGCAAAGCGCTGCTGAGAGGACCTGCATGCTGCTACCCCCACATCCTGCTTGGGGCAGAAAGTTGTGTGAGGGGCAGCACAGGGTCTCCCAGGCACATGTGAGCAGAGCAGCTTGGAGGAAGGGCTGCACTGATGTTTTTCAGCCCTGGAGCTGCCTCAGCACCAGCTCAAACCCACAGCAGAAATTCATGCTGCCCTGAGCAGAGTTAGGCAGAAGAGAATGGGAAATTACACTAATGTTAGTTAGCGTAACTGTAAGGTAAAAGCTGTCTAATACGAAGTTGATGCCACATGGACATTTTTCCTTCAAACTCTCCACACTCCCAGCCGTGGACATTTACTGTGCTGGCTGCAAGTCATGCTGAAACGCTTGAGGCTGCTGACTTTGTGGTCTGAACAGATACTCACCAGAGGCTGGGAGGAGACCAAGAGCGTAGCCTTTGTGACCCAAGTGATGTAGATGCAGTTCCCCAAACAAGCTCCTCACACTGTTTGGGTAACAGCCTGTTTTATCTTGGTGCTCAGTGTGTGTTTGTGTTCCTTTTCCCCCTCTCCAGCTATGGGAGACGTCCATTTAGCTGCACTGTTTTCCTGGGGTGACATCAGAACTGTTTACTTCGAATTTTATAGACACTCAGCATCTCTGAGTCATTGCACATTCATCTGCTCTTCAGACAATTCGAAAGATCAACAGAGATGCCCGTGGTCACAGTGAGAACCTTCTCTCCTCTGGAAGGGAAAAAAGCAGCCTTTTTTTTCTTTCTTTTTTGTTGACTAGTATTTTATGGATTTGATGAACAACCAAAATCATAAATTAACAGGGGATAATTAGCCCGGACGTGACAAGGCTATTCCGCATGATGACAGATACACTTACCTAGAATCCCAACTGCAGTCCATTTGCCAGTCCCGCATAAGAGAGGTTTTTCTCTGGTTTAGTGCAGTCCCAAGTCAGACCAGAGTGGAACTGGGAACACGCCTCCCGGAGAGCCCAGCTGATGTAAACTTGTATGCTGTATGCATGAACCTCGTGTTCTTTACTTTCCACATGTAAGGGATAAACAACATACTGTAGTAGAAATTAGCATGCAGGAGTAAGAAATATAGGATTTTTTTGTGACAGGATTTCAAGCTTTGAAAGGCAACTATTTGACACAAACGTCAAACAAACAAGGATTATATCTTTTTTTTTTTACCTTACGTGTTTATAATCTCAGTATACGGATTGTATATATGTAAACATTTGATAATGTCAAAAATAGCAGTTATACATAAGTGTATTTTGCCAAATGCCTAAAGAAACAGTCATGACTAACATCATCACACTTCAAATTTTCTAATATTATGAGCAGACAACTTTGGAAATACAGAAAGTACAGTACTGTAAAACTGTGTCTCTCAGAAACTGGTGTTTGACCAAAATCTGTACTATCTTTTCAGTATCTTATACTGTCTTGACAATCTCAGTTGTATGGTAGACTGCAGAAACCAGTACAGCAGCACTTTGTCTTAAATCACTGTAAGAGGAAGCAGCCAAAATACGTTGTTCAGTGAGATGACCAGTGTATCCTCTCACAGGCGTAATCAAGAATGATTTGGCAGACAGCAGAGTATTTAAGTAATGTGCAGCCCAAACTTACTGGTCATTTGGGAATACTTCTAGTCAATTCAGGATGTGGTGATGTGAAGTCCTTCTGGTGAGAGTTGCTGTGTATTTTTGATAGAGCATTTCAGACACTGTTTTAGATAGCAAGGTGTACCTTAGGAGAAGCATAAGGATTTCACTGCACTAGATAATAACAATGCTGGGCAAGCGGTCAGTTTCATTGCTGTCTTTTAATTTTTATTTGTTACTGGAATCGCCTTTATCATGCGCTTGAATGCTATGTTTGCTGCCCCTGAAGCCCACTTGACAATTTTTTGGGGTATTAAGCTGAGTACAAGTGATTTTAGCCTAAAAATCTGGGGTGGGAGGGAACAAACCCTTTATCTTGGAGATGTTAATCTTGTGTATCAGTGAATGGTTAGATTTCTAACACCCGTGACTTCTAAAGGTTGTTGTAAAACTAATGTCTTTTGATTGGGAATTACCACTCAGTAAGAAACTGGACCATATTAAATCAGTTTATAATTCACCAGCTTTCCAAAATTGACTAATTATTAGCGTCAGGTAGTACTATTGCAGAATAAAACACCCGATTCTGTGCGGTGCAGTTGAATACCTTGCCCAACAGCCGTATGATCAATTAGATATTATTGTAATAGGAACATCTGCGGTGTTTCTGAATCTTCTACCTCTTTCATGTATTTCCTTTAATAAGTGAACCCAACACTTGCAGCCTTTTGATATATTTTTTTAAGTCTCTCAATAAAGTCAAATATATGTAAGATTAAATTAAGAGATGTTTAAAGATGTCAGCAACTGTAAAGTATGTAAGATTTTTAAAAGCACTATATTTTATGATTAGGCTGTATGTTGGATTATGACAAAATATTGGCCTTGGCATTCAGATGATTTTCCTTCACAGTTGACAGGTTCTGGTAAGTATTTTGGAGAAAGACAAATATGAGTGAGTGCAAGTGGATGCAGACAGACCATCTGAAAGGAGCCAGTCACTTATAATTGTTTTGGGAAAAGATTCTGCACTTTTGTGAAGAGTAAATATCCGTCAGCACTGAAGAATGTTTTTTGCAAAGATTTACTTTGAGTGTAGGTAGCTGGATTAAAGATAGTTGGTAGCGTGTAGCTCATGAAATTAGGGTCTGAGCCATAATCACTTGAAATCAGTATGTGTTTTACTGATTTCACTGGACTTAGAGCAGGACCCTCAAGGAGTTCACCCACATTAGCACATCATGCTAACCCAGTAGCCACTGTGTTACTCTATTGCCTGGAAGCTGTTTTTCCCTTCCGTATTAGTATCTTGTCTTTAGTAACCGGACTGTTCGTCATGTGCCTTTTATGGTACTTTGGATACAAGCTGGCATGTAATTTTGAATAATCCTGTTAGATTTTTGTGCATATTTTATGTTTACCACTGTTTACTCTTCCCTTTTGATTTTGCCTTATCAAGAAGCAGCAAGATTTGGCAGACAGAACTGGATATAACATACTGGTTGGTTGTGTAATGTTCATAGCTTCTTGTTCTGCAAACAAATGGCTCTCCTGACTGTATTTTCAATGTGGTATGTACTTTCAGCTTCTCTCTTGTTTTGGTGTAATTCATTTGTGGCATATGATGATACACTTATGTGTGCAGTGTAACTTTTAACAGTCACTTTCACATTTGGAGATATATAGTGACTGGAAGTCTAATTATGAGCACTAAGTTTAAGTTAAATAAATATTGACTTTCACTTTGATGGTCTAGAGTGAGAACATCACAGGACTTGGGTTTTTGCAGAATTTTTCTGCAGATAATTTTGCATCAGGCTGGTAACTTGGAGGCCTTGTCACTGCACAAAACCTGAACTGGCAGGGCTGTGTGAGCCTCCAAAGCCAATGAAGGTCAAAGAGAGAAGTTGTTTGCTTACATTCTGTGGGTTCCTACTTTTAAAATGTAGTGTGTAATGTGGAAAGCTGCCAGATTAATAACTTTGAAGACTGCAAATATTTTTATCCACTGTAGTTACACTGGCAATAGCAATATAAATTGCCGCATAATACCTCATCCAGTCTAAAACAGAGTACTTGTATTGTCAGTAGGATAGTTCAGTCATTTTGACTCACTGAGACTCATGCTTTTATTTTGATTTTTATTTTAATAAATGAACTAGTTATTTCCAGCTATGCTGTAGATGCCTGTTGAAGTGGGGAGGTTATCAGTTCTTCTCAAACAGAAGTAACTCCATACGAACATAGGACCTCCAGGATGAGCTATACTTAAGTTAGTGTTATGTATTTCAATGTGGGAGAAGAATCTTGTATAATTTAAAATAAAATTAATATGATGAACTGGTGGAGACTGGAAAATAGAGATTGTGTCCAAATAATAATGCTGCACAGTGATGCCACAGTTTAACAAGTAAAAATTTACCTGCTAATTCTGAATTTGTTGACATAAGAATTTCAGTAATCCATACTGTAGACTTTTGGTGAATATACTCAGGCAATATACCAGACATGGTTGTGATTGATAATTTACATATAGTATTGTTATATTTAAATAAGAGTTTTAAGGAGGTTGTTAATTTTATACAGCCTATCTTTGCTTAATTTGTGAACTTAAGTCACTACGTGCCGGTTACCTGATTTGAAGTGTGACTGGACTTTGAGGATAGCTACTTCCAAATGATTTAAGAGTTCTTGATTTATAAGATGTTGAACCTGCTAAGCTGATGCACTCATTAGATAATTTTGATTGTGCTAATGAACAAATGGACCTTTGAGCTATAGCCTGAATTAAAATCAGAGAGAAACTGTGTCAGTAGATACTGTACTGAAGTCCTCATTTATATTTGCAGTCATTTCATTAATGAATTCATTAATGGATAGATGAAAGACTGATGAGATTCCATAGTCCTATGGGATAACGAGTTAGCTCTTAGGACTCGCTCTGTCATCGAATCCCGTACCTAGCTGTTGTAAGCAAAATTATTACACTGCAGTGTAAACCAGCAAACTCTATTCTCTTCCAGCCCCTTTCCACTCCTACTGAAAAAACATTTCCATGAATGATAATTACATCCACTAACAGCCTCTTGTGTTAATTGGCTACGATCAGAAAGCTGCTAAGTTGATCACCTTTCCACACAATGTCCTGGATAGGGTCTTTCCAGTGCCTCATGTCGCATGTGCAGTTTGCACTGGTGTGTGCTGGTTTTGGCTGGGGTAGAGTTAATTTTCTCCATAGTAGCTGGTATGGGGCTGTGTTTTGGATTTGTGATGAAAACAGCATTGATAACACAGGGATGTTTTAGCTGTTGCTGAGCAGTGCTTACACAGTGTCAAGGCCTTTTCTGCTCCTCACCCCACCCCACCAGTGAGCAGGCTGGGGGTGCACGCGTTGTTTGGAGGGGACACAGCTGGGACAGCTGACCCCAACTGACCAAAGGGGTATACCACACCATATGATGTCATGCTCAGCAATAAAAGTAGGGGGAAGTTTGGCAGGGGGCCACTGCTCGGGGACTGTCTGGGCAACAGTCAGTTGGTGGTGAGCAATTGTTTTCATTTGCATCATTTGTCTGTCCTGGATTTTATTTATCCCTGTTATTTCCCTTTTCATTACAATTTCTATTATTATAATTACTACTATCATTACTATTATTATTTTATTTCAATTATTAAAACTGTTCTTATCTCAACCCATGAGTTTTCTCACTTTAACCCTTCCAGTTCTGTTCCCCCATCCCGCTGCAGGGGGAGTGAGTGCGTGGCTCCCTGGTGCTTAGTTGCTGGCTGGGGTTAAACTACAACAACCCGTAAAACCATTTGGTGGCTCAGCCATCCAGTGTCTTTCTCACCCTCTAGCACTGTTGAAGGCTAAGCCTCTTTAATCACTGGCTCTGTGAACTTAAAAGCTGTGCTGTGTCCTATTTCTCTTGCTCCAAGTCTGAAGATCATCCATTTCTTTCTCTAAGTTACTTGAGTATCATTAGCAGACTGTTTGGGCCACTGTTATCGACCACAATGTGAGGTTATTTACCTCATTTTTAAGAGCTTTAGAATCCTGGTCTCCTCTGAAGCCAGTTTTTTGGCCAGAATGGATTATCCATCAGACTGCTGAGCTGATGACCCACTATTTGCATGGCTTCCAAAGCATATGACATTTATCAGTATGGGATTTGACTTTGATCAGACTTCCTGAAGACAAATATGAATGAATTGCACACATACGTACAGCTTGTCATCCTCTGACTGCATGGTGGCATAACCTTCCTGTGTGCATGTAACTATTATCCTAACAGAGCAGAAAAAAAGGAAACGGTGAAACTGACTGAGTAGACATACCTGCAGTGCAGATAGGACTCTTTGAAGTGTGATTTCACCAGAAACAGGAAGTAATAGTTTCTATCATCTACACTAAAAAAACTCTTTCGACCTGAGTATTCTCCAAGTCAGCTCATGAAAAACATTTCTGGTGCCTCGGGTATGGATGCTGATGTAAACTAAAGCTTTGGAAACAGTAGCTCATACACCCAGCACGTGGTATCTTGTCATTCCACAGCAGTTTTCTATTTAGAGAAGCACTACAACAGTCAATGCTAATACGCTATCTCAGCTCAGTGACCAAAACAAGCAGTAAAAATAGGTTCAGAACATAGAAATGTGGTCATTTGCTCACACTTGAGAAACTTTGTACCTGACTTCAATGTTGGCTCACCGTCTGGTGGTTTTAGTTCTCTAAAATCCAATCACCAGTTTCAAAATTACTTTAGCTAAGCCAGCTTTGAACTGTTTAAAAACTTTTGCTATGTAGACAGGCCGTAATTGCAATATAACTCAGAATGAGATGAGGAAGATTGCGGAAAACAAGTGCAGAGCATTTAAAAAACCCCACATTCTCTAAGGGAGAAGTATAGGTGTTTTACACTATTTTTAATACTAGAGCATAAAATGTCAAAGCAACAAGCTAATTTTTTTCTGTTTCTGTATTCCTCTGAATAAAAAAAGTTTTGTTTAAAAAAAATCTTAACATGAGGCCTTAAGACCTTACATATTCTAACTTTAGCATGGAAAATCTATTTTTTACAACCATGTTAGAAATTCTGTATATAGGCCTGACTGACCTTGTAAGTATAGTGGTGCTAGGAGCTAATGATGCAATATTGTAAGGCTCTGTATAACAGTAAATGCTGATTTATTTTGGTTATTGGTACAAGGACTCCTGCTCACTGCCTGTGTAGAGACTCTGCGTATTTTATGCTTGGAAATACAGTCCAGAACATACTCAAACTGTGAATATATAACCTGATTTTTTTCTTTTCTTAAGGGTAAAGATATATACAATAGGTAGTGTTTTATATAGAATACAGTACTTATTTTTATTGTTGCATAAATGCAAAAATATTTTTTTCAGAATAGCAAAGCATTACAGAATTTTTAATCCGCTGGAGAAAACACTATTTACAGTATGACCAGTTCTTTCAGCAAAGCTTTTGGGGTGATATATACCAATTGGCTCTGCCAGCTTCATTTTGTGCTAATGTTTATCTTCAGCATTGCTGTAAAAAAAACTATCTGTTTTTTCACTCATACTAGCCCGTCTTGGTAAAACATTTAGAGAGGCAAGGAGAATCGTGTTTCACCACTGGGGCTGGGCTAGTATTAGCAAAAGCAACCAATCTATACCATATTGTTGTCTTTGCTAGGTAAAAGCCTTTAAAGAACATGCCTGATGTAGTAAAAACATAAGATTTTGACAAACACCAAAATGAAGCATCACAATTTATGACTTTCTAGCTTTGAGTGTGATATTTTTGTCATAAACATTACAGGCATTGGGCTGTTGAATGAATCTGGCTTTCATGTAGCTAAACAAAATGTTGCTTTTTATAAATGAAATCATTGTAATTTGGGGTTCTAAATTCCTGCTCACTTTTAATAACAGCATCACAGTATCCACTTCTATGAGAGTATTTAATACAAATGCCTGTGGTTTTCAATGTTACTAACATATTGTAACATCAGTAAAGTGACTTTCAATGACAAAGACTGTTGTGTGTATTTTGTTCTCAGAAGTCCTTATATTTAGCCCTTCCTGTTTTATGCGTCTCTGTAAAAAAAAAAGATGCTACACACATGGGAAAAAAAAGGCTAATGGCTAATAGTAGAACACAGAGTAATTTTTCAAATTCCAGGGTTGACAATGATCCTGTGAGCTTCCCAATCATTGTCTTAAAGTTCTACTGTTCTCAAGGCAAACCTAAAATTCCTGTTCCTTAGCATGTCTGAAGGAAACCTAGAAAAAAATCTACACTTTAAACCATGCCCAATTGTTTGCACAAAGGTCAAGAGCGATCACCCCACTTAGTATCATATAAGCATCCTTCCCAATATGCCTTGTGGGAAAGAGAAGCCCTTAATTCTGAGTTATAGGTAGCTGTTACTCTAAAGCAGGTAACTTAGGCATTCAGATCACTTACTGAATCTACTCTTAATAGGAAAGCAACTTTTACACAGGTTTCAGGTTTTACATTGTTTTCAAGTGGGTTTCTTTAGTTATATGACAGCAGATTCTGTAGGCACTCCTTAGTGTTTCTTAGTTTATGTCTAAAGATGAAAGATGATGTATCCGATCGTTCCCTGTGAATACCATGGATTTTTTAAATGCTTATGGAGAACAAAAAGCAATTCTTTCTTGGGTGAGCTAGAATTTATTCCTGGTTTTGGAGCAATTTGTTTTACAGTTTTCTCTGTTTTGTGATTACAACAAGATCCCTGAAGAAAACCCTATTGGTTCACACTTCTTGTTCTCACACCATTTCACTACCCAGTAGCTAGTTGGTGCTAAACCAGTAATTCAGCCTGTGACAATAGAGACAAACTTAAGTGTGTTTGTTATTGGTCCTCTTCTTTCCTTGCTCCAGGCAACTGTTATGCCTCTCATTAAAAAAAAAGTAAAAAAAAGTATGCAAGCCAAGCTTTTATTTGTAGGTGCAATTTTAATACCACATATTATTTTGGCAATAATTCTCATGATTTATTTATTGCATAACTTCACACCTGTATAGGAGTGTGGAACTGCAGGGGGGGAGGTGTCAGATCATTTAGTAAATTATCTACAAGAATGTTATGTTCATTATTGTCTGATGTTTTCTTTCATTAGTAGTTTTGGGCCTGTGATAGGTAGAGAATTGGAAGAGCAAAAGCAAAAAAAAATTGCAGAACGAGGTAAAACAGCTTGGTAAGTGAAGGAAAAAAAAGCGGGGGGGAAAAAAACCCCGCACAGGCACTCACACAGCACCTCCCACCAGCAGCCCAATGCCCAACCAGTCCCCAGGCAACACCTGCTTTGGAGACTTGCCCACCCCTGTCCCAGCTCTGTTGCCGAGCACGACCTTAGTGTAGACTCCCCCCTTGGTCCATTGCGTGTTCCCTCCCAGCCTCTTGCCCACCCTCAGCAAGAAATGGAGCCCTTGATGCTGTGCAAGCACTGCTCAGCAACAGCTGAAACACTCATGTAATCAATGCTGGTTTAGTCACAAATCTAAAACACAGCAGCCTATGGGCTGCTATAAAGAAAATTCCATCCCAGCCAAACCCAGTACAAGACCAGAAATACAATTAAACAAAAGTATAAGAGAAAAGTTGAGTGGGTAATGAGCATTTTGGTAAAGATGTCTCATCAGCTTTAGGGTAAAATTAACAGTCTAAGGATGAGTATTGTATTTATGCAAAATGGAATAATCAAAACCCTACAAGAAGAACAGCCTTTGCTTTATACCCTTACTAACCTTGTCAGCTATCAAAGTTTTGAACAGCACCAGAACTCATGTTGGCTACAGCACAAACCTTTATGGACTTTGGTCATTATGTTAGAAGTGCTTTTCCGTAGCATCCCATGTCTTTTTCCCAACTTTATGTGCAACAGGACCATGTACAATAATCAGAATGGGGAAGTATAATCATGTCTATGCCTTTAAAATTCATTTTTGAGGGCAGAAAGTAGCTTCCAAAATGAAACTAGAAGTGATATACAAAGGACTCTGAGTTTAAGTAGTAAGTACTAGTTGCTTCTTTGGGTGAGACCAGCCAGCTTTGAATTTACAGCCCAGAAACTCCAGACCTGAATTTTACAGTATTCTTAGCAAGCTAGGGTATAAAATAGTGTCTTCAAGCAAGATTTCTGCTTTGAGGATTATTTCTGTTGTTTGCCAGTAACATACACACATAGGCATCTATGTATACACACACCGTATGGTTTTGCTTTCATTCTTTAGTACAAAGGTTCCTCCCCAAAAGTGCTCTAAACCACTAATATAAGAAATATACTCCTCTTACCATTCTTTGCATTTGCAAGACTAGCAAAAGAACACCTATCACTCCTCCGTGGTAGGCAGAAGTGACCAAAATTAACAAAAGTTTCATTAACTTATTTCATTGGAAAAAAGTTTGAACTACCTCCAGACAGTTGTGCTGCTCCCTCTCCCCATATAATGAGAATCTCAAAAAAACCCAAAGCAACCCAACCAAAAAATCCCACCAAACAAAAACCCCCCTTTTTTCCCCCCTGAAAAATCTCAGGCAAAAAAGTCTTGCTTTTCTGTATCTGCTTTCAAGTAAATTCTACAGCATTGGTAATTACTGCCGTGATCTGAAATAGTAATCTAGCAAGAATTTTTCTAAGTGGGTTTTGGCCCTTTTATGTTAATTGGTGTATAGAGGCAGGAAGGCGGCTACTTAGGGTTTAAAGTGGAAGAGATGATAGAAACATTAATTTACACATGACTGAAGTCTGGCAGCTTAGAAATCCATTGTTAAAGGGAAAGTTAATGTATAAATTGACACAGCGTAGTTTTTGTCTGTTTAAAAATTTTTT
Source organism: Strix aluco (assembly GCF_031877795.1). Taxonomy (NCBI): domain Eukaryota; kingdom Metazoa; phylum Chordata; class Aves; order Strigiformes; family Strigidae; genus Strix; species Strix aluco. Next base: position 127,737,651 of record NC_133931.1, read on the forward strand.
ATATAGTGACACAAACAGAGCAAGAATCTTACTGCAACAAAAGCCCCCTGTACAAGAGCACACTGCTAAAAGAGTTCTCTGCTATGTTTTGTTGCATCCCTGCTTAAGAGAGGTTCTAACAGTCAGCCTTACACTCAGTGCATGGTGTCACAGACTTCATCTTGAATATCACTAGCTATCAAAATAAGCAACTCAAACTTACTGATGTTCTAACAGACCAGTGTACAGTTTGTACATCTGTCATATGCTGTCACAGACAAAAGAATATGTATCATCTTATGTCATACACATGATACTGTTTAAGACAGAAAAAAGTAAGTTGCACTCCAGGAACTGGTTTTAGTGAATCACAGGAAAAAAGTAATCATTACAGAAGAACTTACTGAGTTATACATAGTGAATTGCAAGTTTATGAAAATAAAAACATCTTTAATAATCACAGATTGGAAGTTAAAGACAACAGTAAAAAGAGTAGTTTATATTCACTGCCAAAATGAAAAAAATGTGTGTAAAGCGATACCTTCATAAAATATGCAATTTCCAATATTGAGATACACAATCACTGGAAGATTTGGCAAAGCAAAACACAAACTGGAATGTTAATTATGATCATCCACAGCTTGCTTCCTTTTGATTTAGACGCTCATAACACACTGTATGAACTGAAAATAGAATAACCATTTATTAGATGTATGGTAGAGAACAAGTTTTCACTTTTTCTCCTAAAATGCCCATTATCACTACCCTTTTCCGTAAACAAATTCAGTCCATGAACAACAAAACTTTGAAACTAAGTATGAAAATTAGCTAATAGTTAAGTAAAACAAAACACCTCCTTCATAATAACAAAAAAAAAACAACCCAGGAATACTTGAATCTAGTGTTCTCCTTTTCCTGCACAGATGCAGCCAAAAACCCAAGACCTACAAGCCTGACTGAATGCGATTTCTGTCCGTCCCCACCATACCTCCCCCAGCCTTTCCTGGGAAAAACAGCTACCAAGCCTTAAAACAAAGAATAAAAAGTCACAGAGAGTGATGTTAGCAAGCAATGTAGCTTCTTAGATCTTCTTGAACCATGCTGCTAAGAAGTCCAGACAAAAATGCACAACATTTTAGAGAACTCTAAATATGTAAGTACTTTTTGAGACAATACTCAAGAAAACCCAGAACCTCTGTGCTCTCAGATAACACCATAGGTGTAGGGAAGACAAGCACAAACTCAAATCATTACTGTTTGTCTTCAGTTTTAAGTTTTTCTGTAGTTTTACCCTGTAATTTTAACTTAAAGTTCACTTACATCATCATAGTGGAAGTTCACAAAACCTTGCTGAGATGTATCCCTTCTTCTAAAGCATTCTGCAAAAATGCATGAAGAGAACAGGAACCAGGTAAGAAGAATTACAGTTAATCAATTTTTTTAAAATGCATTGTACTTCCACAAAATTCTGCAGGTCACATAAATGAGAACTCATGAAGAACACCGCAATTCATTCCAAGACTTAATTTCCCATTCTTAATTTTCATATTTATCATATACAATCCTTTATGTTCTGCTTCCCAGTTTTGATAACATAACTCTTCTAGTCTCTGGAATAAACCCTGCATTAGTTTTAAGTCCATTTTTCAATGGGGATTTACAAAATCATAATCTATAATCGTTCCAGTTCTGCCTGTAAACTCTACTGAAAGAAACCTATTTTGTGGTATGTAAAAGTTAAAGTTGAACTTGAGATAAGCGACTAACCAGATTTTGTTAAATAACAATGTATTATGGGGATGATAGCAACAAGGCTTTAATCCAGCATACCAGTGAGAGCTCTGAGTTTCACACAGCAGGCAATGTAATCATCAAATGTAATCTTTCCTTGAGTGCTGTATCGCCTTGTGATTGCAGTCACTGCCTGTGGGCTCAGTCTAAATCCTATTTGAAAATAAAAAGTCTGTATTGAAAAGACAGGCAAGTTAACAGAATCCAACACATCTTTAATTGGGAATATCATGTGTCAGTTACCGCAGGATGATAACTGGTAATGGGAAATGGGTTAAGTCAGTCTCAGAAGCAAGAACATTTCACAACTTACCCATGTTCATCAAGGCCTTCTCCAGTTCTTCACGATCTACTGTACCACTTCTATCATTGTCAAAACTTAGAAAGTGTTGCTTCCAGCCATTGACCACAGCCCAGAGTTCTTTAAACTCATTAAATCCCAGTGTGCCAGACATATCCCTCTGATTCCAAAGCTAAGAAAAATATTTAACTTAAAAAAATTTAAAAAAGCTCTCTCTTCAATGGAAATTTATATTTTTATCATCTCTAGTTAAAAACTCTTTCTTGAAGGTCAGAATTAACAATATTTTACTATTATTAAGTTTTCTGGTAGAAAAATAACTAGAACATCCCACAGCACAGACAGAGATAATACTACCGACCAAACCCAAAGGTCGGAGAACTTGCTCTCCCCACTTCTCAGTGAAACCTATTTGCTCTTTGTGAATTTAACTTAGTCCACACACTTCTCCTTCACCTGCCGCAGTGTAATTGTTACCAATAAAATACATATCCAAATAAAAATAGATGGCAAATGAAAAATTACTTTAAGTTAGAATAATATCAGTTCTCTCGCATTCGAAGTGGTTTGTTCAAGGTGAGCTAACAGCCCTCCCAGTTTCATTTCTGCTTTTCTCTTTTTAAACAGCAAAACATTTGAACGTGACAATTTAAGTTTGGAGTTAAACTCCAAAAATTCCAACCTTGCACAGTATACCTAAGTCTTCCATAGGTCCTGCTGCAGAATGCCATACACCATCGCATTAGATCCTCAAACCTGGTTCATTCAAGGGACAAGATTTAGGGGGACTTAGACTGTATTAAAGCTGTGTAGTACAGTTTAATTCATTAGTTGAAAAGCACGAGCAATTTGCACAACACTCTGTTCTGGGCTGCCAGACCTGACTCTTCATGCATTCAATGGAGAAACAGTCCCCTAGGCTTAGAGGGATACCACTTGCTGTAAGAAGATCAGTCACTGAGAGCCTCATTTATTATAATTATTATTTCATCCTGTAAAATGAGTAAGAACAGAATTTGTAGTTCCCCAGTCATAATACTTGTCAAGTAAGGGCTGAATGGGAATTACAAAGAATTTCCCAAATCTTTGGCACCCTCTCATCTTTGCTTACTTTGCAAAAATTTTTACATTTCATCATAAAGGATACATCCAGCATTGAGATCATGAGTCTGCAAGTCTCTAAGTTGAAAGCTGTTTAAATTAGAAAAAGGAAAAATAAATTAGAATGATTTTCAGTTTTAAATGTAAAATTTTGAATTGCTTTTTATTATGCACTGATAATTTACTGTAATGTTTATATAATTGTTTCCACTGTATACAGTCATACCATATTTTGATCCAAGTAAGAGCCTTTAACCATTACTCGTTAGAAAAACTGACAGCAGACAATCTGGAGGCAATTCAAGTTGTATTTAAAATTAATTTGCTCTTATCTCCATCCATAAAGGTTTTGGGTTTCAGTCAAAGTGGTCATTTGTATTTCACCGTAGACACCACTGGAGCAAGCCAGTTTTACTCACAGAAGTTTGTAAATTGAACACTAGGTATCCCGACAGAGGAGTCCTGCCCCAGAAATTTTTGGTCAATGTCAAAGCTCAATTTAAAAACAAAGCAAAACACCTTTTTAAGAATTGGCTGTCCATTACAAAACAAAACCGTTCAACTGCACAGCTCAGCAGTGGGGAACTAGGGAGGCTGAGAAGGTAAGTCCTATACACACAGAACTGAACATAGAGAATTTACGTTTCAGAGTAGTCCATATACAAAGAAATTCCATTTACCATGCAAATAAACCTCAGCAGAAAGCACAACTATAAGCGTTTTCTAGTAGATGGCAGAAGAATTAGTATGCTTTAGGGTTGGGGTTTTTTGTGGTTTATTTAAATCATTAACTTACGTTTATATGCTCCTGCAATCCCTGACTGGGTGAGACATCTCTGTAGCTCATCAGCATCTATTTGTCCATCCTTTCGATAACAGAACATGTATCAGCTATTGTTTTAATTCCCTCTCCCAGGCTGGTTATTCCCAGTACCCACTCCCTTTTCAGTGGCATTAAATTAGTTACCCTTTCAAAAAGCAACTGATTATCTGTCTGCTATATGACCGAAACTGCCTTTTATAACCCATATCTGTAATAATGTTTCTTTATTGGTGGTATTTCTGCAATACGCATTGGCTTTCTCATCTAGTGATGTACTAAAGAATGAACAGGATTGGCAGGTTTGCTCTAAACTTAACTTTTAAAAAAACCAACCCAACCAAACCCACAACAAATATTGGTAGCATGTACTTGAAAGTCAGTTGCATAGAGACCAAGGCGCAAAATTTTGAACAGAAAGACAGCTTTCCTTGAAGTACTAATTTCAGCTTAGTGGGTATTGTAGTCAGATTATATGTTTATGATCTCACTGCTACTGCAGGAAACCTGGAAGCCAGATCATACATACCCTCTTCTCAAGACAGCATTAAGACTTACAAATCTAAAAAAACCCCTGGGTTTTGTGGGAATCGTAAGTTGTTAGCAGAACAAACAAAAACAGAAAGCAGAGAACTTTGAAAGAAAAACAAAACAAACCCAGAAGAGATACCTATCTGCATGGTTTGGAAAATAACTCATTTCCAACACATCCTGCTCAGGGCCAAATAGAGGAAACAACTGCCAATTCATGGAAAGAAATGAGCTGTCAAAAGTGGAGCTGGCATTCTAGGTCACATTCCTGACACACCCAACATAAAGTTGGGTTCACAGAAGTATCATTTAACCTCATTCAAGGATGGAACATTGTATCTGTAGATAAAAAATTGATGTGACTTTTGTAAAGCATTAAATAGTAAAAAGAGAGGTGCTTTAAACTTGAAACAAATTTATTTGCCTCAGCATTTTCCTAATGTTTTTAAATGCAGTAAGCATTTTTTTTTCTTTTTTTTTTTTTTTTTTTTAAGAACAGAGATATGCTACTAAATGGCATGGTGGGAATTGCACAGCCAGGTAACTTTCAGAAATGAAATATCATTATTTATAGGACAAATAGTAGTTAATATGTTAAATGATGTTTGACAAGGTCTGAAAAAAAAGCAACAACGTTTTGATTCTATGTAAAATTAATGGCAGCTAAACCCAAAATTGCTTCCAATCTATTCTATCAGTCTAACTATACAGATGTATTTAAAACTACATTCACAGGAAAACTAAAAGATTTGCAATAGCCATGCATATTAAGCAGCAAATCTCTTCAAACCCCTTGTGCCTTCTGAAACAAAGGCAGGATCTGCATAACTTTAAAATAGTCAGGAAGACAGAAAAGCACCATTTGTAATCATGATTAACACTAGCAAAAATATGCTCGGCTTTCTTTTTCCCCCCCCGAACTAGAACTTAAGCACTTTAAGTAGACAAAGCATAGGTGCTTTTCAAACAGACTTAAAACTATTACTTCCTGCAAAGACAGACTCAATTAATTTAATAAAGATTTGAAACAATACCTTTGACTTTCTTCTGTAAACTAAGGAAACTAATTCCTCAAATCTAAGTCAATATCTCTGTTGTAAACTACTTCATAGAAAGCTCCAAGATGCTTATATATTATGTAGACATAAAAACAACACTGAAAGCAGCAACCCATGTCCAAAAACTTTATTAATTCTACAATAAGTACTTATAGAAAACTGCTAGATGTGGCTTTTTACAGATTTGCATGGATGACTGTACAAGGAACTGGTAATTTAGCTGTTCCATTTCACTGTCTCCTTACAGGGTTTTTACCTCTGCACAGCCACTGGTCTCTGAAACTGACTTCCAATTCTAAGGATAGCATTTCAAAAGCTACCCAGTTTGTTTCAATAAGGAATGATTTCTACAAATAGAAAGTATTTAAGAGTACTAACTTAAGTACCCTTAAGCACTAACTTCATTGTACCCCTCAGCTCACTTTCAGTAACCATGCCTTGAGAAGCCTGGGGACGGTCTATGCCATGCTGAGGTCCAGCTCCTGCCACCTCCTCCCCACAGCGCTGCACGCTGTTCGCTGTTACCTCCCTAGCTCTTTAGTAAGCTTTAATGAGCTTACTCATTCTTCCAGCCTCAGTTACTGGCTCCACCGCTGATTCCTGGTGCACATCCAGGTGGCACCTGGATGCAGAGGCATCTCAGCTGGCAGGCAAATTGTCAGCACGTTCAGCAGAACTTAGCTTGGGCTGCCTGCCTCACTACATGTAGGTTATTCCAGTATTCTACTCTCCTTTACTACAAAAATACACCGTCTACATATTTTCATAAGTAATGTTAAAGAAATAATATACAGACCCTAAGATGCATTATTAATTCAAAAGAATAACACACAGAACAAAACCCGAATTACAGTCTTAAACTAGGAATTTAAACATCAGCTAATATTGCTGAATTAGAATTTTCATGTTGTGGTTATGTCTACCTGTGGAGCAGAGTTTTAGATTTGCACACACCCTAGAAGTGTGCAGTAAGTAGCTACATATATGGCCAGCAAAGACAGAATTTCAGCTCAGTAAATCTAACTTATTTGCTCCTAAACTTTGTAATATAGTTTCAAGAACTACTTATTTCTACTAACATCCGTAATCATACAAAACCAATATATGCCACAAAACTACAGGAAAGAAATCAAAAATGCAGTGCAGAATGACAAGGAAGAAAAAAGAAAGGCCTAAATCAAAATTGTGAATGCCTTTTCCTCTAAAAGAATAATCACCCTATCCTACCAGCAAACCCAGCTATTGGCACAACTGCTTTCCCATTTGTGAGTCTATTAAATCCATCAAGATCATGTAACGATCTCTCTCTTATTAGCACTTCCCGCTCTTAGCCAGGCCATCTCCACAGTCCATGCTTCCCATTGTTTCCCACTTTTTTCTGCCGAAGCTGACAGCATTCCCCAACCCAGATGTGAGCCACAATTCAGTTACAACATTCAGTGTAACTATACAGTCCCTGTATATACTATATATTATACAAACTGTATCGTTATTGTGTGTATAGCCACATGGTATAGCTGTACAGATATATATAGCAGATATGCTAAGTAAAACCATTCTGTTGGAGTTTTTTTTTTAAACTTAACAGGTTTCCTCACTGCTAATATTATGCATTCCTCTTTTGAAAAGCTAATATAGAAATTATTCCCCATAAATAAAAAAATCCAAGAAATAAGTAACATTTTATAAGTTTACCTGCCCTGCTACTGCAGCAAAATAACCATACAAAGGATCCTGAGCTTGTTCAGGGAATGCTGGTCCTCCTGGAGCTCCTCCATACTTTAGAAATCAAGAAGAAAATTAATTTAAAATCAATGATTCAGTTAACTGTTAAGAAACTGCAGTGTTTGTACCTAAGAATCAACTTGTGTTTTCAGATACACATCACACAAAAGAAGTCAAACCAACTGAAAAATAAATTCCTTAAAAAAAATCCAGCAAAAACACCCAAGACACAATCTTGGTATTGACATATTCATTATAATTTAAGCAGATCAATGCAAAACCTTGCACAGGAGCAATCCATTGATATCTAGATAGTGGTGAATCTCTTCAAGGCTCAATTTTAATCTACTACTAACAGAAAATGGGGTACTGAAGATAAGACTACTAAGGCACTGCAGATTTTTCCTTCCACTTCAAAAAAGTTGAGCAAGACAGATCTTTAGGGAAAATACTTGGAAGAATATGCATTAAGCATGAAAGTTTTGAAATAAATCGGTTCTTAACTGAAAATCATGGAATGACATAAATTAATACCGTTTGACTGAGCTGAACCAATGATCTGTGTAACGGGATCCACACCCATCTTTTGCCAAGACAATAATACACCTCTTCGGAGATGACCAGCCGGATGAGGTGTACCTTGCTCCCGGAACCCGCGTAGCTCGTTATCAGCCCCATGAAGCGAAGACAACTTTACACAAAGTATCAGACACAAGACCTCGCTCGGGGACCGCGCGGGGACCGACACCCCAGAAGCGACTTCGGCCAGGCGGCAGCGCCCGCCGGGCAGCGGCCCCCTCGCCCCTGCCCCCTCCCGCGGGGGAGCCCCGGGCCGCCCCAGCAGCACCTCCCCCGGGGCCGCCGGCGGGCCGGGCTGAGCCCCGCCTAACGCTGCTCTCGCCGCTCTCCCGCGGCGGCCGGAAAGCCGGTGCCCCCCACCCCGGCGAAGCATCCCCTCGCCTCAGCGAGCCCGCGAAGCCACCCCTGCCTGCGCCGCGGGGACGGCAGTCGCGTCCCCCCAGCTCTGCCGGGCCACAGCGGCCGGCGGGGGCCGAGGCCGGCGCCCCTCGCCGCGGGCGGTGCGGCCCTGAGGGCTCCTCAGGACGGCGGCAGTGCGCGGGGGGAAGGGGCTGCCCCGCCCCAGGCGCCATCTCCCCCCGCCTCGGCCAGGCCGCCCGGGCTTAGCTCCGGCCGCCCGCGCTCAACGCCCGCCGCCGGCCCCCGCTCACCCCGCCCTGGTAGAAACCGCCGCCGGGCGCCGGCTGCCCGGGAAACGCCATCTTCGGCTGGCACCTGCCCCTGCCAGGGCGGCCTCGCCCGGGCGCAACCACCCGGCCGGGAAGGGGGGGACCAGGACGGGCCGCCGGCTCCGGAAAGGGTCGGAGCTGTGCGCTCGGCCACCCGTGCGGGGCGGGCGGCCGCCTCCGGTCAGTAGGGCAGCCGGGGAGTGCAAGACGCTGGCAGCGGGAGCTGAGGGACCACCAACTCCAAGCCGCCCACCCCCATCGCGGTGGTACAGGCCGCCGGCCCGGGGGCCGCTTTTCCTTCCCGCAGTAACTGGGCGGTGCGGGGCGGCCCTTTTTCCTGTGTTTTCCGCTGGTGCCGGGTGTTGTCGGGGCGGGGCGCTTCCCTCAGGGCGTGGAGAGGGTTCAGCTCGCCGGCGGGGTGTCCCTGCCCGCGGTTGTCGGTCGGGCACACACGGGAGGCTGGGAAGGAGGCGGCGGGGCTGGGTGCTGCTGCGGGCCGGCCGCGGCGCCGGGCAGCGGAGCGGGGCCCTGGCACAGCCCGAGCACCCCTGACGCCCCACGGACCACTAGGCGACACGACTGCGGCCGTCTGTGTCGCGCTGTTACCCACTGAGGTGTTTGGAAAGTACTGGAAATGTTCACCGCTGAATCGCCTGTGTTGGTGTCAAGTTATTTTAAAATCGCCCATTCGTGATTTACAAACAGGCCATAATGCCCGTAAACTTTTCAGTAGTTTGTGCGTATGTATCGTGTCTATCGCAGAATGCATCCTTATGTGAAACGTGTCCTCTTCTGGTGCTGTAGCTTTCTCTTCAAAGCCTGAACACCTATCCCTGGTCCCACAGATGGAGAAAATAAGTCTGTAGGTCCAAATTCTGGAGCAGGAGGGAGGGTGAATGCCAGTGTCCGCTGGAGCTAGGAAGGCCTTTTGTGCTGGGTCCCACCGGCAGTGCTCAGTCTGAGGCCACTCTGGGTTTGGTGATTAGTTGGAGGAGCCTCGGCTTTGATTCAACAGCCTCCTCCAGGCTGGAGGAACTCACTGGTACAACCCGTGCTTTTAACTTACTGGCTCTTCATTTGCTTCACTACCCCAGGAAGCGAGAACAGCTGAAATGGCCACAGCTTGGTGTGATCTGGACTGTTTATTTGCAAAACATCAGAAGTTCCTCATGTTGAGAGGTATTTCATTAAGTTGCAAGAGGATGAGAAATTATTTGCTAGAGTCTGTATGACTGAAACAAATCTGATGGAGACCTTGCAGGGTGAATGGTCTACTGTCAGAAATCTGAAAGCGTAACATTTTGTTTTCTGTTTGTTAGCATAATTTCTGAAGATGTTTATAAATTTGTGTGGGACCTTATTCATTTAATCATGCTAATTTGTAGCAAACTTTTCATTAAGAGTGAGTCACCCTTCTCAGCTTCTGTTGTCATCCAATAAACAGGGCTTTCAGGTAGTATCTATATAGCATATATTTTTATTATTTCAGTACCAATTACACTGATACTGTTAATAGATGCTAGAAACATGAAAACAAGTACTGTGGTGTTCTGTGAAATTAACATTCAATACAGTTGCCAAATGAAAGAGACAAACTAATACCTTCATCGCACAGGATAGCATATACAAAGCCCATCTTTTCAGGGCAGCTGAGAAACAAAGTAGCTAATCTGGCTAGCTTTTCTGCTTTAGAAATCATAGAATCACAGAATGGTTTGGGTTGGAAGAGACCTCAAAGTTCATCTAGTTCCAACCCCCCTGCCATGGGCAGGGACATCTTCCTCTAGACCAGGTTGCTCAGAGCCCCGTCCAACCTGGCCTTGAGCACTTCCAGGGAGGGGGCACCCACAACTTTCTGGGAACTTGTTCCAGGGTCTCACCACCCTCACAGGAAAGAACTTCTTCCTTATAGCTAATCTAAATCTACCCTCTTTCATTTTAAAGCCATTACCCCTCATCCTATCACTACATTCCCTGATAAAGAGTCCATCCCTATCTTTCCTGTAGCCCCCTTTGAGTACTGGAAGGCCCCTATAAGGTCTCCTGAAGCCTTTTTTTCCAGGCTGAACAACCCCAACTCTCTCAGTCTGTCCTCACAGGGGAGGTGCTCCAGCCCCCTCGTCATCTTCGTGGCCTCCTCTGGACTCGCTCAAGCAGGTCCATGTCCTTCTTATGTTGGGGGCTCCAGAGCTGGACACAGCACTCCAGGTGGGGGTCCCACCAAAGCAGAGCAGAGGGGGAGAATCTCCTCCCTCGACCTGCTGGCCACACTTCTCTTGATGCAGCCCAGGATATGGTTGGCTTGCTGGGCTGTGAGTGCACATTGCTGGCTCATAGTTTTCCATCCACTACTACTCCTGAGTCCTTCTCCGCAGGGCTGCTCTCAATCCACTCATTTCCCAGCCTGTATTTGTGCTTGGGATTGCCCTAACCCATGTGTAGGACCTTGCACTTGGCCTTGTTGAATTTCATGAGGTTCTCACAGGCCCACCTCTCAAGCCTGTCCAGGTCTCTCTGGATGGCATCCCTTCCCTCCGGCGTGTCGCCGCACCACACAGCTTGGTGTCGTCAGCAAAATTGCTGAGGGTGCACTCAGCAATAGCTATCTCACAAGAGTATTTGAATAAGCGTCTGTTGATATCAAACTCTGCAGCAGTCAAATAGTTTTGTTTACCAGACTTAATCATGTGTAGCGTAGGTTATTGGAGACACTGTGCTGAACCTTGTTAGAGTACATGTATCAATGTCTGGGCAAGAAACCTTCCTAATTAAAATAGGATCTAGGTACAGTGATAAAAATATTAAAGGCTGGAAAGATTGAAAATAGGTGACAAAGAATATAAGTGATAAGATTTGAAGAGTTATACACTGATAAGCAAAATGTCAAATAGTATAAATGTATTGCCAATAGCTTAAAGATAATAGGAAGGAATTTTTAACTGCTTTAGTAAGAAAAAAACAGATAAGATTCAGTCCAGTTGGTAGATGAAGATAATAAAACTGTACAACTGTAGCTGTATAGAAAAGGTAGACGTGTTTCATAAGTTTGGGGTTTTTTTTTTTGGTACTTGAAGTTGGCATAAATACCTAGTCATCCCCCATTTGCAGTGCTTCTACTGAGACTACTGGTAAGGAACACTGCACTCAATAGTTAATATTTGCAAGATTATTTAAATTCAACCACACATAAGCAAAAGAGCTATGAGACAGGTGTAACAAAGTGATGTATTTTACGTGGTTCGTTGGGTAGGCATTTTGTTTGCACTGGTGCATTTGTTTATTCAGTTTTTATCCGAGGAAGAGGAAGGCTGCAAAGGAAGGCTGTTGGAGATTGGCAAGTATACATCTGCCTTCCGAAGGGCTACTGAAGTATGGTAATCTTTTAAGTTACAATAAGGTCATCACATTAGAAATACACCAGTAAGAAATCTGTGTAGAATAAATAGTTACTGATTTTGCAGATCTCAAAGAGTATGTAATCCCTCTAGTGGGAAGACTGAAATCAAGCAACACAGAATGCTAGTACTATTGCCTTTTTTTGAGACAATGCAGTATATTTTCCTAAGAAAAGACCTAAGTAAAATAATTTTGTTTAGAAAATGAAAATTATATGTGCAGTTTACATTCCATAGCTTTTGCTGGATTCTTTGTAATAGAATGTTAAGAAAGAATTCAAAACGGAGCTACAGTAGTAGCATCACTGCCTTAAAATCTGATCACAAGTCACATTCATTGTATGTACCATGCTCCCTCACCATGAACAAAGGCTAGCATAAACCCACTGCAAGTCACACACTTTCTGCTTGCCCATCTTCCCTCCCTCTGCCCCACTAAGTCTGGGTACATTTAACCCTGACATGAGCTCGCACATGATGTGGGAATTCAGCCACCCTGAACTGAAAGCCTTCAGCCATGCCGTGCTGCCACTTACATTCTCATCTGATGTAGTGTCTGGGAGCTCGGTGATGGCATGCTGAGGTGTCACGCTTTCCTGGCAAGCTGGCATGGAATTTGTCCTTTCCAGAACGGCAATAAAAGAAGCTAGGGAGGAGATGGAATTAAAGTGTGAAGTTTGAACTTCCTGAAGTGTTTATTTAGCACACCTGAGGGGATAATAACTTGAGAATAAGTGTATTACTTAAGGAGGGACAAAAAATAATCTCCATACCCTTTTAATTGCCATAACTTGAGAAGAGGCATAAATTCAAACATTGGAAACGTAAATATAATACAGACTTGAAGTCTTCAATATAATGTCTCACTTGGTGCCCAGAATGAATGGTACTCCACTGTTCTGCTGCTTTTTCTTCTCTTTGACACCACCCTTTCTTTTTCTGTTTACTGCACATTATTTATGCTCAGTGCTGCAGCCAGTTATTTTGTACAAGGATTTTCTGTAATAGCCAAGTTTTATGTTGGAATCATCAAATAATATACTTGCAAGGGTAGGGGACAGGGGTGAGGACTTTCTTTCACTTTATAGGTAAAGAGAGTACAGAGATTAAAATTTTCTATAAATTTTGATTTTCCAGTTTGAACTACCTCAATTTTCTGCAACCCTGTATGACTTCCAGAGTTACTTTTCCCTCCCAGCTCCAACCTCTTTTAACAGATGGTTCAGTGGTGACCAACTTCCTTACTCCATAGTCCTTCTCTTCTTTGTTTCCTCTGTGTTCAGCATTGTGGAAATTCTTCATCACTCACTGAGCATCAGCAAGAATATCACTTGAAGGCCTAACACAAGATAACCTTAATTGTGGATGGTGCAGCTAGTGAGGTTTTGGTATTGAGATTTTTGAGGCTAACAATCAGCTTTTATTCAATGCAGTACAATAACACAGTTTACTACATCCATTTCATTATAAATACAGCAGTTTGTGCATTCCCCAGGCATGAGTTCTTTACAGAACTGAAGTTAAAATGCACTTTTTCAGTAACAACATTAATTTCTAAGATCTTGCAGCTTGCAGTCGGATGGTTCCCAAGATGGTCTTTAGCTAAAGTTATAATTACAGTATAAAGATATCTGAAGATAACAGTGATACATGCCTGCCACTTGGAAAAGACATTTACAATTCTGTTTACTTTGCATGTCACTTTACAACTGATCTTTATTCCTTTACCATGTACCTATTTCAGCACCTTCAGTACTGAAACCTTGGATCATTTAAAACAGATTGATGAATAAGTCATGCAAGCTCCTTTAATGCTTTGGTTGAATTACATGGGGTCAGGATCCAGGTGTGCTGCTTTCACCAGACTGAAGTCAGAGTGTGAAAATGAACTGTGTATAAATGATTGCAGCACAGAAAAAGTTCAGCAATAAGGCATCTGATTCCCTCTGTACAGCACTTTTTGCAATCATATGTGTCAGTGTATATGTTCTGATATATATATTATGCTACTTCACCTTCTCATAGGGTAAGACTCAGCTGTACTAGCTGGAAGATAAGCATTAGCTTGTAAAACTCCCAGGTGCAGATGGAAAGAAACTGCTGAGAAGCCTGATTCTTCTGAAGCAGGGTCATGGGTATCCAGCTACAAGATATTCCTGGTTCCACTCCCTATTTTCTGAATGAGTTCATTAAAAACCTGTGGCTGTCTAAAGAAAAAATGGACAAATAGTCCAGGAGGCCAAGTGTGCAATGCATAATCTGTGGGCTAAAGAAAAAGATCCTACTTATTTGTTCTCTTGATTAAATTTTCATTTGCACGGTGGCTTTGTTTTAATATGTGAGCTGAAGCATGTTGTTTTACAAAATTCCCTTGAGCTAGGCATTAAAGGATGACTTGTTCTTAGGTAGCCTAAAACTAATTTCCGCCACTTTGTGGGTGAATCCTCTAAGCCTTAGGGGTTACTTGTGCAATAGTTATGCAAAAAAAATGGCACTGTGCTGTTCTCCCACCATGTTTTGCAGTGAGCTCAGTTCTGCCAAGTGATTCAGTCAGAGGATTAAGGAATTATGCTCTCCTTGAGTACCAGAATGGTGGTAGGTGAGAAATAAGCTCATAGCTGGTTAGTCAGCCATGGGGCAGTACTTCTGGGTAGAAAACCAGCATATAGGGTGTAGAAATGGTGTTTCAGGTGTTTAAATTCTGTGATTGTCACCCGTTAGGCCATTTGGGCTCTCATTCTTACCTCCTAGGTTTCTTGAGAATCTAGGCAGAAGCGTTTATTCTCTCCATGTCTAGTGCTTGAACTGAGTTGACACCACTGCAATGCTACCAGAATTCATCTTTATTCACTGATTTGTAATTTCCGTAATCAGTGAGTCTGGCAGAATTACTGGGGAGATGTCTTGGGCTGGTTTGCATGTGACTCACCTAGTAGCATGCAAATAAATGACTTAAGGAAAATAAAGTTTATTTTTTATTTGCTTGTTTAACTGCCCCACTACCACAAATGATGCAACGGAATTTCTATGGTTTGGGGAAATCACAAGTTTCAGCATGCTTCAGTTCCTTCAGTGAAAGAGATGTGCCGCACCCTGTGGAGAAAAATCACTTTCCTATCATGATGTCTCCTCTTGGTGCCTGTTATGGTTACTGTTTCTGTTACTACATGGGGTGTGTGTTGAAAATTCCGCAAATATTGCAACACACATCCCCAAGTGGCCAACATGAAATGTATTTGCAGTTCCTGTGACAGAATTTTATCATGCTTGAGTACACTCTTACAAGCAATACCAGTGAACACAAAATGTCTTCCTCTAGCTGTGGCTTTTGTAAATATTTTTTCTCACATGTATAGTCCATGCTGTTTTCCTTGTTCCTCATATTAACTTTTTTGCTCCTTTTGTTTAGTTTCTTACGACCTTTCAGAGTTGCTAGAGATTGAAGGAACCAGCCTATTGCTGTCCCAAAAAATGCCCACCAGATGTCACACTGGTACTTCTAATACGGACACATCAGCTTGATGGCCGCCTAACCTATACCCGGTTTTTACTATATACAAATATAAGCTCAGCCAAACAGAACCCACCTAGACAGGCCTCAGGTCCCTGCTACGGGAGCAGCTCCTTGGGTCTCAGTGCTGATCTCTAATAGGAGCTGTAATATTCCCGAGCCATTCTTTGTGCCAAACTCCCCTTTTAAGTATGGGGTACTACTGACAGTAGTTTGGGAGCTTATGTATAGGTTTTTCTGTTGGAAAAAACTGAGCATAGGTTCATGCATGTATTTTTGGAAATCCACTCTGAAGTTTTTGGCTAATATCTAAATGTTTGAATGTGGTAGTTCTAAATAACTAGACTGGCTAAGCAGTATAATTTCTAAAATTAGCTATAAATCTGCCACTTAGCAGTATTCCATTTTGCCATATTTTATATGAACCAGATCACAGGGAACATTTGTCCTCCCTCTGTTGGGGGAAAGAATCTTTTTGTCCACTTAGAAAGAATGAGCATTATCTACAAATGAGGTCATTAGTCAAGTCAGAAATCATTAGTCAGCTATGTATAATATTGTATCAAAAGATAGTCATATTTGATGCATCAAGCTTCAGGACATGGTACCATGGCTATCAGGATAGCTGATGCTGTACAGGTTGTTCTTATTTCAGATTTGTCAGATGTCTTGTACACTTCTTTTTGTTGTCATATCGATGCTTCTTTCTTGTCCAGTTCTTTTGAAGCTGAATCCTTTCATATGTTGTTACTCTACACATTATAGG
Source organism: Strix aluco (assembly GCF_031877795.1). Classification (NCBI taxonomy): domain Eukaryota; kingdom Metazoa; phylum Chordata; class Aves; order Strigiformes; family Strigidae; genus Strix; species Strix aluco. The sequence goes on from NC_133931.1 coordinate 127,753,876, forward strand.
TGATTCTTCCTTATTCTTTCAGTAAAATGATTAGAATTTTCAGGAAAATAAAAAGGGGGTTCTACATCACATCTTAGTAAAAACATCCACATACGTTGTTTGAAACTATGCGTAAGGCTTATGAGAAAGCAAAGGGATAAAGAGACCAGATGGGCTGTCAGTTGCTGTATTCTGTGCTTCAAAAAGTTTAGTGCTCTCTAATTAAAAAAAGCTACAGAACTTTATTTTTTTGCACTTCTGATAACTATGTATTGTCATTAACAACAATATATATTTTCATATATTCTACTTGCTCCAGGAATCTTTACAGATGCTAATAATAACTTGCTGTTTTGCATTTGTCTCGCGCATGCTTGAGATGTTACACCTAGGAATGAATTGGTCTTGATCTGTCTAAGAGTACTCTGCAAGTTTACAGTAAAGCTTTCTGATTCCCTTTGAATTTTAAGCAAAAGTTAGAGCAATCGGTTGGTGGCAGCAAACACTAAAAAAAAGGCTCTGTGAAGTTTGGAGCTGTTCTCAGATGTGGGAGCCCAGTCTGGGCAGCATCTGTCCATGGGTGGGCTCCCATGGCTGGCTAAAGCCCTTGTGAAGCCAACAAATCTGTGGATAAGCACAGTCACCTCCACACTTTTCTGGATTAGGGTGTTATGTAGTAACTCTGTGAGGATGTTCCCATCCTCTTCCCTTTCTGCTTTCATTCACAAGTTTTGTGTCTTCGTTCATTTCTGCTGCTTTGCATCACCTTTTTTATTAGCTAATATCAAGTATGGCTTTTTGAGGATTTAACTTAAGCATAATGCCTCCAGATCTAACACTGCAAAGCATTGTCAGCCTTTAACATACATATTTCACATACATACATCACAAAATTGATCAAAACTAGTGTCCTTACCATGTTCTACAGTGAAGAGTGATGAAAATATTAAAGACTGGGGGAAAAACCCTAAGAGCCGTGGTCTAATAAAACCGTGAACATATTCAGGGCAGAGCCAACTCCATATGTCCATTCTGACATATAAGATGGTTATATGATAGCTCATGACCATCATTATCTTGGATTTAAGGGGCCCCAGTTCTTCACTGGTAGTGGGCATAGTGAGTTATACCTGCACATAGTTTGATTTTGCACAGGAACTTATGATGATGCAAAGGCTGACTCAGTGGACAGTCTTGTGAAGCTCAGTGCTGAAATCCTACTTGGGAGAGGAGGTCACAGATATCTATCTTCATACTTGTAGAAGTGGCCAGGTTTTTTTCTATCTGAGAAGTAAATAAATCTGCTTCCTCTGGAGGTTTACTTTCCTTGAGAAGTGAATGCGGAGAGAGGGGTGTGGAGAATGAGTATGGATTAAGTGCTTTATTTTGTTTCCCTCGTGAACTCTCTTAATAAAACTAGTCAGAAAGCAATTCTCTGCAAATACTGCCCTCTTTGTCTCTGGAATAAAACGTGGAGGCATGTTAAGGTGTATTGTCCTGGCTGAAAGATCTGATTTTAAAAGTTGTCTTCAATGTAGATATGCATGAAGTATAGTACTTTGCACCCAAAGAGAGGGACTTCATTTTCTTCTGATGCAGGAATTAGAGCTCAGGCTGTCAACAGTGGTCAGATGCCTCTGCTTCTGTTTACCTTTGAGCACTTGTCTCTTTACCTCTACCTCCTTGTAAACAAGACCTTTTTTTTTTTTAACGTTTTTCCCTCTGAGTCTTTCCATTTCTTTAATTTGTAAAATCTGTAGGTAGAACTTCCATAATTACAGCATGAATATTCAGCAGAAGTAATCTTATTTAAGCATTTGTTACATCTGAGATTGGGATTTAAGGCACGTTCACAGAGTGCATTAGCACTGCACCTAGTTCTTGCACTGTGATCCCTTTTTAGCTTGCTTCTTCTGCCATAGGTAACAGATTGAATTTAATTAGTTTATTTTATTATTATGTATTTTCTGAAAACTAAACATCCCTACTTAGGAAGTTGTTGTTACTCTGTTTTCCACTGAATTTATTTTTACTGTTTTTCCTGGCACATCTCTGTCAGAAGCAGTGTTTGGACTGATCTGTGAAACTTCTCTCCACATAGCTAAGGGGAGAATCCGTGGCTCTTTATTTACACATACTCTGTGTTTGTGCTAGAGTGACCTACTTAAGAAACTCTTCACTTTTTTTTTTTTTTTTTCCCTCATAACCGTGTGGAGAAAGAAGCAGATGATGAAACAGCATGATTGTTTTTTCATTTGTCTGTTTTCAGGAAGTCTCAGAAGAATAAGCAAAAGGTATGCAAGTGTTAGCATTCACACACCCATTCCCACATTTTAAAAAATAAACAAGCATCTTGTGATGCAGTGTAACCTTCTGCATTACAGAGGCAATTAACATTTCATCTAATGCTGGTGTCCCTGTGCTAAACTCAGTGATTTAGGCTTGACTAAAGCACCCACACCATCATCCAAGTTTGATCAAATGTTTGCAGAGACAGTGAATCCACCTATGCTAAAGGGTACTCACCTGGTAACATGAGGATAATTATTCTCACTGGTTTTGTCTTCGAGGCTCAACCAGAAGGTTTTTAATCTAAATTTGTATTGGTTTTAACTCCAAGCATTTTTGTTGTATCTTTCTCATGCTGAGATAATGATATTTGATACTGGTGCTTTGTCTCCCTAATGATTCTAATACTTCTCCTAACCTAAGCATTTACAGTTTATTAGTCTTCATGTTCTTTTCTTTGGAAAGGGAGGTTGTAATGGAGCCATATATTTCCTTATGCGTGTTCTTTGAAAATAAATGCAACAGCATGAAATGTCAAATGCCTAGACCTGGGAAGAATTGAACAAGTTTCTTTACTCTCAGCCTCTGCGTAGAGTGATTTAAATAGAGTTGCAGCTTTAAACTAAGTCAAAGCTGCCTAAATACACTTGTGGTTTTATCTGAAGCTTATGTGATACTCCCTGTATTCTTCTCTCACACCTGCTGCTCTGTTAAACAATCCTAGAGTTGCATATGTTTGTATAACTTGTATTCTTTTCTGCTGTTTCATAAAAGAGATGAGCTACTTTTTTCTGCTTCTTCAGTTACTGGATTACGAAATTTCATCAATAGGATAGTGACCTGGGTATGGTTTATTGCATTCACCTCTAACTTTTTTTGCTGAAGTGAATGAATTAACTTACTGTAGTCTGTAAATGTAAGGAATATCTCTACATTCTTACACCATTTTTGGTATAATGGACTTTTCTCCAGAGTCTTTCACAGTGTGAAACAGTATGCAGCCACTGCTCTCCGCAGCTGTTGAGTAACTTCCCTTCCCAGTACATCTGAAAATCACAAGAACATGTTACATCTTTCTCCTGTCCTCCCTTTCCTACTCCCCTAGCATATTTGGTTCGTAACCTTTTCTAGCAGGCCCTGGTTTTCAGTCGGTGCTTTCCAGGCTACATCTCCTTGGGCTGGAGGTGTGGCAGCAGTCTTTGTTCCTCTACAATGACCTTTTGCAGAGCTGGATTCAGTGGTGCCATGGCTGAAAATGCACCGTGTGTATCTGTCCTCACTGCTCATAAAGATTTCCAGGATAATATAGTGTGCACATTTTGTCAGCAATGACTTTATGTTTGTTTAGACTTCTTATGTGTAATGATGGGCCTGCAACAAATTCCTGAGAAACTCCCTAGAAACCTGCTTATGTGGTAGTTGTTTTCCATATGAATTTACTAGAGTAGCCTACAAAAACTGTAATCCTGCAGGTAACATACTGTTTTCACAGTGTTATTAATAAATTTTTATTAGCATTTTTTTTTTATGAAATTATGTTCAAGTTTGAGATTATCTGCAGTGACTGTTAATATTTTTAGTTTTTTACTTTATTTAGGTTTTTAAGTTTTAAAATAAAAGAAGTTGTAGTTGGAAATACCTTGAATCTTTTGTTGTCGTCATCAAGAGACTTAGTGTGTGGTTGTATTTCCACATATGCAGTAGGACCAGTATGATTTCTATTTCTCCATAAATATATATATAAAATCACATTTTTTCTTCTTACACCTGAACTTCTTCTCTGGGGTAATATATGTTCCATATGTAGCTACCATTCTGGACACTTCAGACAAGTCATGGAAATCATAAATTATGTTGTCTGAATGCTATAGTTTAAAAAAATTCAGGCTATGTATATATATTAAACAGAGGGTAATGAGCTGTCAAAATAATTTGCCAAAAGTTGTGGCAAGTTTCATAATGTTTAAAACAAGTTCAACAGTTCTTTCAGAATATCTTTAATTCAGGAGTTTTCAGCCTGTTTTAATGGATTACCTGCCAGCAATAACAAATGGTAACTAGGATAAGACTGCATGTTGTCAGGAAGCTTAAACTTTACAGCAATCTGTATTACTGTTAGAAAATTTGTAGGGGTCTGTGAACTGAAAAATATGACAACTCCTGATAATTCAGAAGGGAATTAATTCAAGCAGTGTCTACAGTCCGTGTTCTGCAGGAAGAGAGAATAGCTAATCACAAGGTTGCCTTCTGGCTCTCTAATCTGTAAAGCTCCTCATAATTAGAGAACTATCCTCAGCTTCAGGAAACCTGCATCCAATTCCCCTCCTTGCCTCTGACTTCCTACATGATGTTGTGTGAGTCACTGACACAGGGATCATTAAAGAAACTTGGGATATGTCTGTGATGACAGTTAAGCATGAATCTAAGTGTTAGTTGCTTTGTAAAAGACAGGGAAGACGGCTTTACCAGTAAACATGGATGTTTGTCTGCTTGTTTGAAGAAGAGATCCTAGAAGGTATTCAGTGATGTTTGGGTATTCAGTATTGTCCCAAAAGTCAGCATGTAGGTGCACAAGCCCCTTCATCCCTTTCAGACTTCTGTAACTGGATGGGAGGTATCCCTCAGGCCTTGGCAAGATTGAGTGCTTTAAATTGTTGGATTTATTTATCTCAGCAATACTAGGCAGGCTTGATAGAAAAACAAGACTGGAATTTCTGCAGTGTGGCTTGAGGTTTGGCCTTTAGACCAATCCAATTAAAGATGGGATTTGGTTTCTAATCTTCACTTATGGGATTGGAAAACAGAAGCTACAAGCAAAACAAACAAACTATAATCCTGTATGTATTTAACATAATTCCCTGCAATTACTTCTGCACCCATCCCCTCTGATTGCCTGGGCTGAGGGATGGAGACGCTGCATCTGTCCTGTCCTGGGGCTCCCAAAGCTCTGGTTCATCACTAGCCAAGTGTGGAGGGGGAGGCTGCCCTGTCCCCTCCTTCCTCCCAGGGACTACCCCTCCAGCCACCTCCTCAGGTTCTGCTCACCCTGTCCAGCTCTCACTTGTCTTCTTTGTCAAGTAGTGTAGGGTTTCCTTTGGTTCAAATTTTCACACCATGTTCATGGTTTACCCTTTCTTTAGTGAGATCCTGTGTTTGATTTTGCTTCAGTTCTTTAACTATAAAATGAAGATGATAGTGTCTCGCATTGAAACAGAGCAGTCCATTGGCCAGTTGGACACCGGCATCTTTCCTGATTCTTTTGCCCTGGGGAAACAGTTTTTCCAGCTATATTCAGTACTGAGTCATGTAAGTCCTGTGCCTGACACACACCTGGGTTTGCTACTGCTGCTGCTCAACAGTGAGTGGTGTGGAGTGGCAGCTACCTTTGGAAAGGCTGTTGTAAAGGATGAGAAAATAGGCTGATTTATAAGCTACTGAAATAATTGCTACCATGCAACCAAAAATGTGGGACATTTTTTGTTGTGGAGCCAGTAGGAAAGAAGAAAACCAGGTTTGTCTTCTTCCTTCTTTCCTGCTTTCCTTCTCTCTCTCTCATTCTAATAAAGTTTTTACTTTTGTTCCATATATTTTTCTCCAAAATACCTCCCTCCCTCTATGCCAGAACTCAGTCACAGATAATCTGTCCAAAACATAGGCCATTCTGTTTTGGTCTAGTAGTGTTCAACCATTTGTGTCCTGCAATGATAAGCATATTACAATAACTTACATTTTTTCATTTTTCATTTATCTGTTTTCTGAAGTCTCTAAAGAGAAATTTATAGAGACTACACTTTCTTGTCTTCCATAAAACTGGGGGAAAAAAAGTAATGGGTAATAAACTAGGAAAGGCCTCTGCACTGATGTTTAATAGCTTGAGTCTACTGATTGTGGTTAAGCTTTTCCTAGATTAAATCTGAACAAGTGTGAAGCAAAGCAAGCACAGTGAAAGGGCTGTATTTGAATGACTCTCAAATAATAAGCAAATCTGAATGTGGAAACAAAAAGAGAGACAGGAATAAAGGATGTGTGTGAAGCCATACAAACCAAAAATTACCACTTCTCGTTTGCAGCATTTGGAGTTATTAGCTAAGTGTCATGCCATTGTCTGAGGTCTGTGCATGTCCTCTCAAGGTTCTGCAGTGTATATTTTTGTAGCACTGAGGTTCCTTATAAGAAAATAATATGTCACGGGTCTAGTCTTGTCAGAGCTAATATTTATGTAAAATCTGGATTCCCAGATTCAATAACGTTAAATTAAGACAATGTGCAACAATAAGAGATGTGCAGTTTTTCTTATCACGGTGATAAATATATATAAAAAAAGTATCTTGAGGAATGTCAGCTTCCTCCAGGGGGCAAATCATTCATGTTAATGTCAGGAATTAGAGATACAAATGGAGATCCACAACAGAAGCGTGTATAATGCAGAGGAAAAAAAGAGTCTCTGTAGGAGAGAAAAGCTTCCATAGTGTGTGGAAGAGAGCCATATTTAGGCTGTTGCAGGAACACTGAAGATTTGTTAAATATGTTAATCATAGCATGGAAGAGCAGCCGAACATAGGTTACATAGTTCCTGTGAGTGTTCATACTATTCACCAGTTCATTATTTGAACTAGTTAATCAAACAGGCTCACCAGTGTTTGAGACAAGAGGTGCTCTTCTAAAATCTTGTGTCTGATAGGAGGTAACAGGAGCAAAGCTGCAAAAAACTGACATGCTGGAAAAAAGGGCCTTTCTAGACTGGGTCATGAACAGTTACGTCTTGGAGTGAGAAGTGACTGTTAGATAAAGCAAAGAAGACTGACAGAAGGTCATGCTGCAGAGCAAAAATAAGTTGCAGATCTCAGGACTCTCAGTGTGGTGTGGTGAAACTGAAGGGAATTGCTCGGATCTCCGTGGTTCAAGATCCAGCAGTATCTGTGGTATCAGCTGCATCCCCTGGGGCCAGTGTGTGTTTGACATCCTGTTACTGTCTCAAGAAAATCTAATTAATTAAAATACTTTCTTTTCACTAATAAGTGTAATTTTTTCAGTTGAAATGGTTATTCCCTAGTTAAAAAGGCAAAAGGAAGTTAAATTAGCTGCATTGTGCAGGATGTAGAGGTTTAAAAATCACTATGCTGTACCACTCTCCATCAGAATAAATCTTTCTTATGCAATGAAATCCAAGCTTAGTTGTTATCATGACAATGTCCATGTGGCCATTTATTTAAAAAGCTGTAATTTTTATTTTCTAAGTGTTGACTCTGATTTAGAAGTAGATTTGAGAGTCAATGCTTTATTCCTGCAGGAGTTCTTAGAATGGCATTATGTACATATGCACATAAAGGCTCTTCTGGGCTTCTGGGAACCATATGGAAAACACCCTTTCCAAAATTAATTTGATGATTCTTCTGATGTCCTCTCTGACCAGGATTTGTCAGTACATAAAAAAAATAAATCAAAATATGAAGAGCTCAGCTATGAGAAATGTATACAAGATACCAACAGTTTTCATAGCACTGGCTATTGTTTTCAAAATATTGCCATTGAATGCTTTTAGTTTAACTATCGTGTAAGATTACTGAAGGAATTTGTTTTCTCTACAATGTTCAAGAAATAAATACGTAAATTTATGAAGCAAATACTCCCCAGCTGCCCAAGAATAACAGGATACGAAATCCCTCACTTAGACTGGAAAAATAAGTGCTGCTGGAGATCTGATCTATTATCTAATCTACTGAAGTCAACAAAGAGTCTGCTGCTGACTTCAGATGCAAGGGCTTTGGATCAGCTCCCGAGAGCTGCCGCATGCACCCAGTGTGAACAAACACCATTGTCTCCTTGGTTTGTACACAGCAGCTATTGGCACATTATTCTTGGAATAAACATCAAATTGCAAATTGTACGTAGCCGCTTAGCATTTCCAGTAAATCTCGGCCTGTGTTTTAAAGTAACAAAGCAATGTGATATCAATCCCTGAAGAAGTTCTTTTGTCTTTCCTGTAGGAGCTACAGCCCTGTGCGTGTTTGAGACTGTGGTTTAGTAGTGAGTGAATATACAGGTGGTATTCAGTCACGTCACAGTTACTTTGCACTAATTCTCAACAAGGGTAAAGACCTAATCTGGCCTACCTTTCTCTTTAACACAAGGCACTCAGAAACACACAGGATCCTGTTCACCGAGAGGAAAGGAGGCAGAGCATTTGCAATTGTATTTCATAAAACATAGCTTTTAGATGGGTGTTACTTGCCATGACTGTTGCTGTTTAAACTCCAGCCCATAGGTACAGCTGTGAGAGAGAGAAAAAAGGGTAGTTTTTAGATCTGTATTGGGGTAGGCAGAAATCCCCAAAATAAATTGTTTTAAAAGTAATAAAGAATATAGCCTTTTGAGCCATACCCGATCCCTTCTGCGGTAAATGATTCTGTAAGATTAACACGGGAAATCTTTGAAGGAAGCTTGAAATGTATAGACCTACAGCAACATATGCATATCAGCTTATGACATGCCAAGTATGACGTATGCACTGGTGCTGGTTAGTAACAGTAGTAAGAGTATTTGGTGCCAGAATTATTTCCAAGAAGTCTGACTCCATCAATGTCTGATATCCCAGACTCCTTTACCATTCTTTTGGGTATTAAGAATTCTTTCTGGGTCAGAGAATGATGTGAAGAGGCGATGTATGTCCAGAACTAAAAAAGACTTCATTGTTGAGAAATGTTTTGAGAAGTATTGTTCAGATAGGTGTTTTGTTGTTTTTTTTTTTTTTTTAAATCTGCTTGATAGTGCTTGTTTGAAAGTACAGTTACCCACACTAGTTAGCATGCTCATACGTTCATATTTGTATTTATCCTTTGTATGGACAAGGAGGAGAATAGAGAGACAAAAGATAGTAAGCAATTCTCTTCCTATAAAAACAAACTGGCAGATCCTCTGTTTGCAATTTAACAGGAGGTCACCATCCCAGCTGGATCCTGTTTTTCCACAACATCCTCAACCCACTTTGATGACTAAGCAAAGATCTGCTTATGTGAGCATCCAAGGACCAAAGATGGGGGAAGGTGAGCCAGGTAGCTGGCTGAGGACAGGATCCCATTTTATCCCCTGCCCCAAGGCCTTCCAACACCTTTGTGCAACTGAGCATACCAGCAGCTGCATTGTATCAAAAGAGGTTTCAGAAATGATAACAGAGCTCAACACTGTAAAAAAAAATCCTTTATTGTGGTTAAAATATGTATATTTTCATAGAGTATCTGTAATATTGCATCCAAAGATTTATTTTTTGAAAAATCAACAATATTATCTTCATGAGATAAAACCATGACATATAATACAACTACCTGGTATAGTAAGATTTTCCTTCAGTTTCTTTCCTTACAAGTCACTGCTTACACAAACAATCACTGACCACTTTTTGCCTGTACTTGAGAAGCTTAGGCTTGTGAGCACATCTCACACCTTCCTGCCATTTTGGTCTCTCCTCCATCCCCTTGCCACCTGAGTTTCAGGTAGAGCAGTACAAGCAAGGATTCAGTAATCCTTGGCCCATACACTTTGAACATTAGAGTTCCTGTACACAAACCAAACAAATCTTACTCAACTATCTCTAAGGTATGAACACAGGTCTCTTAAGGATCAGATGTTAACAGAGGATAAAGTAATGCTGGGAGGAAGAGAGCTCTTCCTCAGCCAGCATCCATCCTATACCCATTCTGTGGGTGCTGGTGGCTTCTGGGGGTAGAAGCAGGGTGTGCGTTCATGCATGTGTGCACGTGGATCTGTGTGGATGTGTGTAGGTGCATGTAAACCTGAGTCCCAGTGGGCAGAATAGGGAAGAGGAGCAGATGCCGTTTAACACCAAAGGTTACTCTGGTTCTGCCCAGCCCTGGAGGAGGCTTGGAATGACAGAGGAGGGTCATGGAGCACTACTTATTTCTCTCATACCCTTCTTAGGAATGGAGGGTGAATAGACAAGGAGGAATATACTGAGCAAAAGAGAGGGCCTGCACCTGTGTGAAAGCATGCCTGGCCTGCAGAAACTCGATGACCTCATTTGGTTTGTATTTTAAGTTTGTTGTTGGGGTGGCTTTATTTTACTCAGGGCCTGGCCAAGTTTTGCACTTTTTCTCTCACTCTCCGGATAAAGGAGGCTCAGTACTTCTTTTTTATATGCCGTCATAATATTTTTTTTCTTCTTTTTGATATTACAGGTTAGTCTAATTATACGGCAGACTTGTTGATAATGTAATTTGACTGTTCTGAGTATTGGGGATTCCTCTCCCAGCCCTGTCGAATTCGTGTGAGAGGTTTATCTAGACAAGGAAATATCAGCACAAATTTGACAACCAGTACGATGCACGGAACAATGAGTGAGAGCATATAGGCATTTGGAAGATACCATCTGTACGATGATGGGCTCAGGAACCGGTTTCCGCCATAAACCAGAGTGTGTGCAGTGCACAGAATCAGAGTCAGATATCCTAGTTTGGACTGTGGGAGAACAAAGGAAAGAAAGAAACAAGTGGAGGTTAAAACAGTAAATCAAACCAGAACAAATGCAATTTACAGTAAACTTTGTGGAATGTGCCAAGTTTGGGACTAACTGGGGACTGCTGAAATGAAACTATCTTATATAATATAAAGACTCTTATTTTTTTTTAATAAATATTCATTCAAATGTATCTAGGTGAAACACACTTCTTGTTTTTTTTTCTCCATCAACAATCCTAATTTTTGCTAGCTCACACATACTGCCTAGTGGTTGTCATATTTGTGAAAATGCAGAGAAAATACTGAAATTTAGTGAAGAGATCCACGCTTTTATATGCCCTAGCGTTAATCCATCCAGAACTACCATACTGTGCAAGCTTTCGGCCTTGATAAAACATTCATTGATAGTAATTTCCCCTTCCCTTGCCTCCCCTTCCCTGCCAGCCCAGCTACCGCAGAGGCACAGCAGCTTGCACCAAGCTTCCTCAGAATGGAGGGCTGAGATTATAGTGTTACTAGGGACAGCCTGTTTATAGGCACAGCAGTTTTTAGAATCTGCAGAAACTGCAGATTCTCTTTAGATGCTTGGCATCGAGATGATCTGAGTTATAAAGTCATTTTTCAGACCCATTTTAACAGAATTATCTTGTGAACCAACAAAATTAGCCCAATAAATGGCTAAATTATTTTGTGACTTAGCATAATTGTTGAATTTGATAATTCCACAATGTCAGCTTTCTGTTTGTCATTTAGGAGCTCACATCTTCCCAATTTTCTCTTGTTAATGCAGTAATCTCAGTTGTACCACAAGCATCCATCAGAGCAGTGTTTTTTTACAGGTGAGCTGTATAGCCATGTAGACTTTTTTTTCACTGTGTTATGGTGGATAGTGCACACATCACATTTGGAGATACTAATGGAGGAAAGCCCTAAGTCTCTAGTAAACCTGCCTGTGTTATAGTTTATAAGGGAAGAAGGTTTTTTAGAATAAGTCTTTTTCTTACCTGTACAAATCGAAATTCTCGCCAGTTAACGTTGTTGCTGACTGAAGGCAAGGAAGTTATTCCCAGAAGAACAAATAAAAAAAATCCTAAAATTCCCAAAGCCAAATAAGAGTCACTAAGCCAGACGTAAGTGTTGTTGAGTGGTTCTGTTTTATTGTTCAGTGCCTGATGAAAGAAGACCACGTATATCTTAGTGATAGCAGTTTTAGGATCAATATGCAGAAAAAATATCCTTTAAGGAGATAAATTGGAGATTTGCTTTGAATGCCTACTCAAAACGCAGAAGAGGCATTATATTACGTATAGTTTCCATGTACCTATGATTGCGGTGCGTGTTTTACACTGCAGGTCAGAAAGTCAAAATATGTGCCGTTCTTAAAGCTATATGGAGAAATAGGGAAATATGTTTCTTTAAATTACTTTTAATGTTTACATTTTCCCTGCTTATTTTATTAATATGTAAACTATCTAGGAAGAAGACTGAGGCCAGAAATCTCCTCAACTCAACATAATATGAACAAACTTTGGATATACCAGTGGTTAAAAGGAACACAGAAACTAGGAAAATAACCCTATTGTAGAAAACATTAGACTGTCCACATGAGTTTCTAAAACTCAAGATAGAGGGTAGTATTTGTAACAGGACCAGAAGAAAGGAAGACATAGAGCAGGGAACAAAACTTACCTGGGAGATGATTTGGCTGCTCATTCTCCATCTTACAAAGTAGCGAATTGGGATAACAAGAGTGTACAAAACGTGCAGAGAAGCAAATGCCAAGGCTACTAGTCCAAGTTGTTTCCTACACAACATCCATTTGTCCAGCCAGTCTGGGAAACGGCGGTATTTGGTACCTCTGTATAACTGAATAATTGCAGCAAGTACACCAGGAAGATAAACCAATGCAAGAAGAATGAGTGCCAATATAGGACAGATCCGATTTGGAATGCTAATTGCAATAAAAAATGAAAAGTCTTTGTTATCATAAACATAAGAGTAAATTACATCACGAATCAAACAGTAGAAGAAGAAGAATGCGGTTAGGCAAAGGGACAAAAGGATGGGAAACTTCCACATCGGAAAGAGCTGCAGAGGGTAATTTTCTATTTCCTGAGCAGCCAAGAGGGATCCCTGATCTAATGGGGTGAGACCCAGTGCACGAACAATGTCCATCACCCTTTGTTTAGCTTCCATGTCATCTCCACAGACAAAGACCTGCAGAAAAAACAAACAGAAGTTTTATTTAGACAGACTTTCTGACATTCTCTACTGTCATCCTGTCTGGACATAGACAACGAGCACAAGCTTCCTAGGCTACTTGTTGGCTTCCCTGCTGGCCTTAATTTGTATAGGCAGAAAGTAGCCTATAGGTACTTTCTTGGCCAACAAGTCCAAGAACTAATAATATGAATCTTTTCATTGGGGAAGGAGATTGTTTCAAGTGGCAAAATTTTGTATCTGAAAAGAGCAATGTATAACACACTTAGTACAAGTCTTTGCCTAGAAGACTTGACATACTGTTCTGAAGACCTGCAAGCAGTTTGTAAGCACAAGATCTTATGGAAGCAAATAGGAGCAAAATTTTCAGTAGGAGCAAAATTTTAAATTGCTGCTACAGTGGTCTGTAAGTACTCCAGGGAACTGGGGACAGAGGTCTTTAAAACATGATTGCTGTATCACAAAAGCAAATACTATTACTTTCCAAGTCTAGTAAAATAGTGAAGAAACCATCTTTTTTGTGTGTGCAAGACAACACTCCTTTTGGAACTGGGAGAAAGGGGGCAATTTCTGATCTTGTTGATATGATGAAGGCTTGTAGAGCTTAGGCTTGGAAATCCTTGGGTCTTTAGTTTAGCCAAAACCGTTTATCTCGCAGCAGAAAGCAAAGCTAGCAACGGTTTGAATAGCTGGCTGAAACTATGTGTTGTACAAGAGCACTATCCCATAGAGCAGCAGAAAACAGGGTAATAATAAATGATTTGTCTTCAAATAAGCTGCTGTGCTGCTTCCTATGACCAGCTCTGTGCTCGCTGGCCTGTGGTTAAGGAGCTGGTTAAAATGGTTTGCATGCACTGTTGTATTAAACTTCTGTAGTGATAGATTCTGATTTAGAAAACTTAATCAATTTGTTCTCCTTCCATCTCACTTCTGTTGCCCACACTCATTCTATTTCCCCATCATATCCATTGCCTCCTTTTTTCTGCTCTCTTAATTTTAATCTTGCTTTGATATATTCCTCCTATCTCCTTTCTGTTTAACTTACATTCCTGGTGAACAACTGATGCAGCCCTCATTTTCTCCTGGTTTGCTGTCTCTCTCTAGCTCTGCTATCTTTCTTTGCTTGCTCCTCTAGTGTCTCTGAACACCCTACCAAGTTTGGTGGCAAGCTATCTATATACCTTGTCATACTGTATTACAAACCAATAGTAAATTTTAGCTCATATTTAATTTGAAATGGACAATTATAGTGAAAATTCCATCTCAGCCCTGACTGATTTCTATGTCCTGTGTGTGTTTTGTCTAGCTGTTAAGAAACCATACAATATATAACTCTATGACATAGGAAACCCCTGTTGCTCAGTCTTACCTGCCGGCTTGCATCCAATGTGCCGGACTGCAAGGCCCAGGCCGACACAGTGTTAAAGGCTTTCACAACCTTAGCACCAGGCACCAGCTGAGCAAGGTACTCTGCATTTGATTCAGGATACTGGTTTATTTTTAAGTTGTTGCTTACGTCCACCAAGACTTTTCCGTGGAGATTTTCTGCTAGTGATGTAAGGAAGTTGTAATGTTGCCTCTGGATTGCTATAATGATGATGGCAGCTTTCTGTGCTGCCTCTGCATGGCTCAACACCTCTGCATCCTTGGGAATCAGGCTGGATTTCTGTGTGCTTCGGCTTCCAAAAACGACAGGGTAGCCAGACTGAATCATTTTATGCCCCAGAGCTCTTCCAAAATCTCCAGTTCCAAATATGCATATTGTCTCTCTTTTGTTAGAAGTGTTAGGAGCCAAAGCCATTATGTTGGAAGAATTTTTATTCATCTGTTTAAAAAACAAAAAAAGTAATAGGAACAAACTAAGCAAAACATCAATCTTTTGAGAATGAAAGGTTAGCATCCACTCTGGCTATACAAATTAAATATCTGAGAGTTCTCTTGCCTCTTAATATGCTTCCTGCACACTCTTCTGAATACACACTCTCAGGAGACTTCTGTACAGTTTTCAAAAAACAGTTCTGGATATTCACCTCTGAATCTCTTACGGCACCCTCTTTTCCATCCATTTTATGGTTTTTAACATTCAGCTGAACTGTTGCAGTTTTTCTCTCTCAAAGGAAAATCAGGAGGAAAAGATACAGGAACACAGAGAGCAAAGGTTGCACACATTTCAGAGTAATTTCTGTTTGCTTATGCTGTAGAAAAACGTTGAAGAGGAGTATGTTTCTGATCAGATTAGAATCTGAAAGGTCTTTTGCAAAATACTTGAAGAAGAGATATCAGGCAGCTACAAACCTATCTGTTGCCCTCAGTATTTCCTTAATACGACTAGTCAGTGCCAGTTTGTTCTATTATTGTTCTTCAATTTCCTAAAGAATGTCCTGTGAAGCATTTGGACAGTAGAATTGTAATATTTCATGTTGAACATTTATTTTTGATATTTGTATGTTACTCATGATAAAATTCTCTTTGAGGTTTTTATCTATCCTCCTTTATCACTGTACCTGGAAGCTTCAAAGTCTTTAATGTATTATCCATACCATAGCAGTACGTACGCTCTGTACTTGCAGACTGAGACCCATGATACAAATACAGAATCAAAAGGGTCTGCTCCAAAGGTCTTGCAGTAGGTCCCCCAGCTGTTGTCCTCACTTTGCAAAAGGTGAACTCAGACCAGAAAACCTAAGGCCCAAAGGAAGACCTCCAACTTGGGAGACCCTTCTCTTGGACTGGCCAGCAATTTAGTACTTAGGGCAGCCTTTTAATTTGCAGGAGCCCTGATTCAAGTCTTTCACTGCATCACAGATATCTGTCTTAATTAAAGCTGTGGGAATAACTGATTTTCCAATTTGCAGGAAAGAAATGCATGAAATGGTTAGCTAGACCCAAAACAATTGCTTTGCTATTGCTGTTTATTAACCCTTTGCTTAAACAAAGCTCTGTATGTAGCTAGCTAGCCCTCAGCTGAGATCAGTGCCTGCTCAGCACTGTTCTTTTAATGAGCTGTGGGCGCCCTGGGATTTAGAGAGCTGCCAAGGGAGTTTGCTTCTGGTTATTAGGGGAAGTCATCAACTCAGGCAGAGAAGGGCTGAAGGATCTGTGTACTCACAGCCTGAGTGGCTTGTGCAGGTCCCATGGGAGGCTTTGCAGTGCAGCAGGGGTTAGCCCCAGCTCTCCTGAAGCTGCAGTCCCAGCTACCCAGCTGGACTCAGTGTACTTCATGAAGTAACACACTGAGCATGAAAATAGATCCTCCAAGGGACACATCTGAATGTTGCTTGCATATTTGTGTGCTCTGACACATGCATACAAATGCAAAGTCCTTTGACATATTTAAAAATCATTCTCTGAGGGCTTTATTAATGTCCCATGAGGCTCTAATGTGACTAAAGCTAAAAAATTCCTTTTTGGGGGTAGTCTGTGTTTCAAAAAACAACAGAAGAGTTACATATATAATATTAATCAGTACCTAATAAGACTCGCCTTTCCTAATTTTTCCTTTTAACAAAGTAGGCTGCTATCTAAAATGAAAAATAAAACTTATTTGTAACACATGATTGTCCAGTTGAAATCTTGTATATTTGCCCTCAAGAAATCATTAAGTTATTGCTGTGAACTATGCAAATCATTCTCATCTCCAAAGTATGACTGGAAAAAAACCAAAACTCAAATGGATGTTATCAGGTAATATATTTGGGAGATCAGTTAAAGTTATGTTTTGTTTGAGTTTATGAAAATATTTAGTATAGAGATGGATCCACCAGCAAAAAATAAGTCTATGAAGTGCTTCCGTTGTTCACTAATACTGAACATCTCATTTGTTAGTGAACACTGAACTCATCTTGGCAGAAAAGAGAAAAAGAGGGAGATGAAAAGAAAAATTAATGTAAGGAACATTCTTTTTTTCAAAATACAGTTTCTTGGAGCACTATCTAAGATGTAAGGGGACTTGTACAAGGCAGTGAATATTATTCCATAGAAAGTTGAAGAGAGTTAAAGCTGCCTTTAATACTGGTGGTCTAATTTAGCTTAATACCATTTTTAAGAAGACGTCTGGGTTTTGGCTGGGATATTTGCTTGAATAAAGTGAGCAGAATTTACCTTTTCTTTTTAAGAATTACTTAATAGGGATGCCCATAGCTGTTACGATGGTACACATTATATATTAGAAATAAACTGGTCACCAATGATTTTTTTAACAGTTTAAGTGTATTGTAAAACTGATATTAATTTAATAGTGCATCTGGTACTTCTGAACATCACATGTAAGAAAAAGCAAGTTTGCTTTTAAATCCCAGGCTTTTTGGACCATGCCCCCTTCTAACAGACAGAAATTAAATTGATTTTCTCCATTGAATCCTTTTTTCTCTTCCTTCCAACATGTCTTTGAGCCAGCTGGCTGTTGTTGAACTAAGAGAAGGTTGTGGGCTTTGCAGTGAACTTCTGGAGGTTAATTCAGGTTGTAGGTTCTGAGCACATAGATGGTGCGTAGTTAAATTCTGGCTTTGCTGTGTATATTTGAATAAAATGCAGCTTCTGATGGCAACTGGGTAGGTGTAAAGTCAAAACAAGGAAAATGGTTTCCCAGAGTCCATGGCAGTGATAGCTGCAATGTGAGAAGATAGTAATTTTATATAGGGCAAGGTATTTTATTGTCATACATCAGTGTGAAAGATGGGAAGCAGAAGTGCATCACAAGGGACACAAGGCCAGTCTGGTGCCTGGTCAAAGGCTGACACTGGCATCTCAGTAAGCAGCAGACGGCAGTGCCCATGGGTTATGCCATGGGTCTGCTCTGTCCCCATGGGTTATGCTGAGCGCTCTCAAAATGCCAGAGGAAAGAGGAAATACCAGCAAAGAAACATGTAGTAATCGTTATCTGTTCTTTTATATATGTAGCCATATAGTATCTGAAAAAAAGACATAGAGCTTTGTATCCATACTTAGTATTTTTGCTTATATCCACCCCCCTAACAGAGCACTAGTGATGCCTTTTGTTATTTGAAAGATAATCCATGTAAGCTTCTGCAATGATTAGCTGTGTTCTTTCTCTTCTGCATTGTTACTATAGTCTTATACACTGAATTATCCTATTTTAAGGAAAATGGTGGTAATCTCTGAGGTTACTTGGTCAGTAATGATAAAAGGAGGCACTGGAAGAAAAAAAGACGCTAACTAGAAAACTGTTGTTTCTGCTGAGTGAATAAACACTAGGGAACTGAATGAAGGTACAATATTTAGTTCAGCAGTTATAGGTAAACATATGGTTATGTAGGAATGTGAATGAAGACAAGCACATTGATTTGCACATGGGGAAAAAGGAGGGATTTCCTGGAAGAAGCAATGCCACAGATGAAGTACAGTGTCAAAAGCGGAAAGGCAGAGATGGGACTGAGACATAGACTGGGATGGATAATGGAAAGATCAGAAAGATGTAGCATGAAATGGCAGATGGGAGATCAGTGGAATGGTTCAAAAGGTAGAAAAACAAGATGAAAGGGGCAGGAAAGAGTAATTTTACTATTTGCATTTAAAAAAGAAGAAAAACAACTCTGGTAGTGATCTCAGGAGATTATCTAGTCCATCTCCCTCCCTAAGACAGGATGAACTATGTTTAAACCAAGTCTGACAGATGATTGTCTAACCTGTTTGTAAAACCTTCCTGTGTTGTGGATCTTGAAGTCTTCCTCACTTGCTACTTTTTCAGCCATACTATTAGGCAGTTTTTCCTATCTGTAATCTATATCACCTCCTCCACAGTAGACACAGGTGGCAATTTATCCCCCTTCTCTTTGCAGCAGCCTTTGTTGGACATGAAAGCTGTTACCATTTCACCCTTTTCTTCTCTAGATAAAACAATGCCAGATCTTTCCCTCATGCTTCTGAGAGTGGTGATCTTTCTCATGGCTTTCTTCTGATCTTTCTAGGCTAAACTGCTCCAACTGTTAATTAAAAGTATGGTGCTAAAACTGAATCTGGTACTCTTGCTGAGATCTTACCAGATAGAAAAGGATTGCTTCACTTGCCTCATAGACAACACATCATCCTGCTGTCGCATTTGTCTTATTCACAACACAGCTGATTCATAGTTTCATAAAGACTATAACAAGCAGTGTGTGGCAACAGGAACCAAGATGTGGAGTGAAACAGCTGGTGCTGATCACATGATGTTCACACTATCCATGTGTCAGAGATTTCCATCTTGGACTAACTTTGGTCTAGTACCGCAGCCTGAGTGCACCTAAAGCTTGTCTTCTGGCTCAGCTTCCGTGGAAAGGAAACTAGTTTCATATGTTCCAAGAGCCCTCTGTGGTGTAAAGCAAAGCTTGAAAAGTGGTGACGTGCTTCTACATCTGATCAGAACTGAAATACTAATGTAAAAGCATCCTGTTACACCCAGTCCTTTAATTGGACTGCTCCCACACCACTTGCTCCATCCTTGATTTCTGTAGTTTTTTCTCACTCAGAGCTGTAATCATGCGCTTGTCCCTGTTGCATTGCACCACATTTTTTCAAACTGTAGCTTCAATTTTTCAAGATCATTTTGATTTCTAAGCCTGTCCTCTAACATGCTTGCAGCCCTTTTCAACTTTGTCAGATTGTCAGCTTTAATAAGCATAGTGTCTATTCCAGCATCTACACCATTTAATGAAATTCTGGAACAGGACTTTTGCCCCCTGTACATCTGCAGTAAATGTAGTCTTCCATTTTGACAATGACTAACTGAGAGACTGAAGATGTTTCTTTTGCCACTTCTGCAGGACCTTACCTTATATTAATTTAATCTAGGCTGCATTTTCCTAGTATGCTTTTGAAAATCTTCTCTAACATTTACCATACTAAAACTTCATTCTTATCAAGTTGTATAGCCTCTGTGATTCACAAGGCCTGTTATCCTGTTATAAGAGGAAATGAGGTTGGTTTGGAATGGTTTGTTCTTGATTAATCCATGTGCCTATAATCCATTTCTTTCTTATCTTCTATTTGCTTCCTCTATTTGTTTGAGAATTGTACTTAAATGGATTAGGCCATAATTCTGCACCTCCTCTTTCTTCTTACTTTTAAAGATAGCTGTTATTCTTGCCTTTCCAGTCTTTCAAAACTCTACCTCCTCCACACAGTTCTTAAAGATAGTTATTAATGTCCGTGGAAATGCTTCAGTTATCCCCTGAACAATGTGAGGTGAATTCCATCAGCCTCGCTGATCTCAGGTCATTTAACTCACCTGAGCATGGCCTAATCTCTTTCTTCTGTCACCTAGCCAGAATTTTTGACTATTTGCCACTGATGTAAACCCTTTTATCACAGTTGATGCTTTTAGTGAAGAAAGAGCAAAATAGGCATTACAAAGTTGGCTTTCTAGGATTCATTAATCAATAGTTTTCTCTCAGTTGAGTGGTGGATCAATTCTCTCCTTGATTTTCTGTTAACAGTTTATGTTTTTACAGGAATCTTCTTGTTATTCTAGATGTATCTTACTAATTACATTACTTTTTGTGCTGTGGCTTTTCAAATTTTATCAACATATTAGTACTATTCTTCTGTGCTTGTCCATAGATTTTGATTTACCTATGCTATTTGAGTTTGAAGTTTCTAAAGAATTCACAGCTCCAGCCACATGGCTGTCTCACTGCAGACCTTTCTCTGCATTGCAATCTTTGTGTCTCTGCTTTTAACATAGTTTCTTTAAGCAGCTGCCAAATCTTCTGACTTCATTTTCCTCTCAAATTGTACTTCTCATGGAACATCACCTTCCCACCCTCAGAATCTAGTATACTCTGCTTATTATTTTGTTAGGTGGACAAGTCCGTTTTTGAGCACTTGATCTCATCTGGTGGCCTGTGGTGGCACCCAGCTGTGACAAAACCTCTGTATTTTCCCCTCTATCATTTTCCAAAATCTTCTACTGGGTCTGTGTTCTTTTATCTTTTGATTCAGGGCAAAAGTTTGGAAGATGAAGCAGGATATAAGAACTATGAGAAGGTAAATGGCCAAAGCATTGCCAGGAGTGATCCATAGCCATGTAAAAGAAAGGTTTATAAGTAGAGTAACAAGAGAGTTAATGGCCAGGACAGCTGTGATTCAGGTAGGCTATGGTGTTGTCTACTGTAGGAACTGGTCTCAAGATTTACAACACTGATCCATTTATCATCTCTTTTTTTCATTTTAAGCTCATTGTAAAAATCATAATCCCAAAGGTGGTCATAAAGATTATATGTGGAACAAATAACTTTAAAAAGTGAAGTATCAAAGGCCCTCTTTCTATGTAAACTAAGTATTTTGACTGCTGCTTCCTTGTAAATAATAGTAGGGACTCCCTTACACTATGCAAATAATAAACAGTGCTAGGCATGAGAATGGCCTCTGGAGCAGCTTGCTGTTCTAGCACAACATTCTGGAGGCGAATAAAGGTCCTGATGTAATATATCTGGCTGATTATATAACAGGCTGGGAGTAGATTTATCTGTGTGAATTCATACATGTTTATACACGAGTCATGACAACAGTATTGACTGCATATTCCAGTGTTCATGTACTACAATATGAACAGTGTGTTTTCTAGGTTCACCTTTCTAGAAGATTTTTTGTTCAGATTTCAAAAGGGTTATTTTTCTATAATGATGGGGAGACACTTGGGTTGACACTTTCAAGCTTATGAAGTTTAGTCCATTGCACAGCTGAACTCTAATAGTATCCTGCTGCATGAAGAAGTTAATTCTTCCCTCAGGTTCACTAACCTTTGGTGTTTAACTCTGTTTGTACAGTAGTGAAACCAGGACATCTGGGATAAGCGGTTTGGGTTCAGACTATGCCCTCCTGTAGACCTCATTTTAAGCGGCTGACATGGTTTCTTACATCTCACCTTAACTCCTCTACTCTTTTAACACAGAGGATTTGTCTGTTTCTGTTTCCCTTTTTTCCAAATCTCTTGTCATTACATCAAGGATCAGCTGAACTTTCTCACACAGCATCCACATATATAAGTCTTCAAGTCTCTGCCTAAGGTCTTTTTCAGGCAAAGCTCTGTATCTCTCTGGTCAGGAAACACCTGAAAACATGCAGTTCCTTACATGGATTCAAGAGTTTTTTACATTGTTTGAACCACACAGGCGGGACTGAGCACATTGCAACTCATTTCACCAACAGAGATTCAGAGTGTGTCTCTTCCCAAACAGTTTGAAACCAGATTCTCAGCACCACTGTGGAGAGAAAGCCAGGATGCCATCAGACTTGACATGATTACATGTCTTAATCCAGCTGGGCAACTGTGAGTTGATCTTGAATTGGCATTTATGGCCAAACTGGTGAAAATAAACCCTTTGTAGGTGTCCCGTGTCATGCAGACCTTCCTCATACCTCTTTGAACAGACTAAACAGGTTCAATCAGGTTTGCTTCCCCAATGCCTCTGTGTACGTCTGATCCTTTCCTACCTGATAAAACTACATCCTTCTCAATCATGGGTGGGCTGCACTCTTGGTAACCACTTGGCTTTGACACCATGCTAATGACATGTACATTGCTGGTGGCAATGAAGAACAGTGCCTACAACCAAGAATGTTGAAGGCAGTGGAAGTGGCCTTTTGTTTTTGTTTTTTTAAAGCAAGTCTCTTATTTCATTGTTTCCTTCAAATCCCTGTATACCTGTGGATGGGCATGGTGAACTTCAACCAAATAAGTAAATGAATACATATTTTTTTTGGAATTACACTTTTTTCACTGGTAATTTTTAGTTTCCCATGCTGTCAAGTTCTCCAAAGTAAGTTAAACCGTTTCTTTCAGGAATAGAGTTAATTCTCATTATTGTCTTAGCTGTTTATTGCATGTACTGGCAAGTAGAAGTCATCCCCAACTGTTCTGGTTTTGGTTTTTTTTAAATGAGAATCCCGCTTTGTCTTGTCATCTATGATCAAAAGGTGTATATTAGACAAAAGTGCCCTAATACACTAAAATTACATATAGTAGCCCAGTAAATACAGTAGAAAAAGAGAGTGATTAAGACTTTATTTCATGGAAGTATTTCTATGAAGTATTTCACACATGCATAATATGCAGTAATTCTGGTGTATCTTGGAAAACAGATGAAACACAACTTAAAAAGTCTCCTCAGAAAGACATGTACTCTACTCTGAGGCAATCTCATTTACTTAAAACTTCATTTTACCATTCCCACGGAGAGAGAATGAATGCACTCTATAACTAATGCTGTTTCTCATAAGCCGACAGTTGTAGAACCAAATCTGCCCTAAATTATAAACTGCATTTTCTGTTGCGTGGTACACCTAAAACTGAGAGGCATGTGGCTAAACTACTCTCCCATGATTAATTCAGTACTTAAACACATAAAGAAAATAGCAGAATAGCTCCTAACAAACGTATTACAACAAATTATTCATGAATTTTCTTCCAAGCAGATGAATATCTACTGTTCTTCTCAGCAGAAAATCCTGGGCTCCAAGTTTTGACAAAGCTGATAAAAAATAATTGTTTGAGACAATAAATCCTCCTACAGAGGACATTGCATTTCCCACATCTTCACTTTTTATCAGGAGAACACTAAAGCTGCCTGGAGGCTCTTCAAACAGATGAAGTATAGACCTAAATAGATGTGCTTAATGTTGTCTAAATCATAGCAAAGTACTGAGAGGGCTGGAAATCTCACCACCTCCAGCTGCTCCCATAAACACGTAAGACCCAGCTATGACTTGAGTAATTTCCTCAGTCTTTTCAGGGCTGTTGTACTGTTCTGAGGTGTGTAGGTATTAAGCTTTAATCCAGCCTAGTCAACTGCATGGAGAATGAAAATATTTCATAAAACACCTGAAGGTAAGCAAGGGTGAGAAGGAGAGACAGACCTGTCTACAGTGGAGGGGGCACTGGATTTATTCCAGTTGGCCCAGGAGATGTCCTGAGACCTTGAAAGACATGTTTTCAGATCCACTGCACATGGAAAAGCACCTCCTGGGCTCCTGCTGAGTCCTTCCCTCACTGTGAAGCTATTCTTCTGAGCATCTTTTATCTGCCATTTAGAGACATTAACAAATAGCTTTGTCTCATAGAGAAATAACACTAGAAATAATGAAGCCTGGCTTCCTAGGGGTTTGTGTTTCTTGGCTGATTACAAGCGCTGATTGAAGCTGCTTCCAATCACAGGAGTTGACTCCCATAACATTTATTCTCATGGATTTTTAGGTGTTTTAAATGTATATAGTCACAGTATAGTCTTTCATTTTTTCAGGACTCTTCTGTGGGGTCTTCAGCTGCCCTTTTTCATGCAACATAAGAAAAACAGAGCACCCTCTCCTCCTGGTATATTTGTTTGAAATCATGACTAAAAAAAATGATTGAAGAACACACATATACATACACTCACATGCCTCTGCTTGATTAGAGAAATCTCACTTGTTACAGAAATCAGGCTAAATAATGGACACCCTAAAAAATTCATGATGTACACACACCCACATGCATGTCTGTACCGCCAAAAGAGAAGGAAACAATTGAGAAATGGCTCTTCAGTTGTGACCCTATGTTGTTGTGGTCTGTCAAAAGCCACAGAGGATGAGACAGGAAATGTTATCTGGGATGCTTTTGTTGACAGCCCATCAGTAGGATACACTGAGACTGGAATTATCTGGCATTACACCAGTAACCAACCAAAACCAGGCCTTCAGATCCTTAAAAATGTAAGAGTTCAAGCCACATATTTATTATGAGCTCTAGGAGTGCGTGATAAGCCTGACTCTCTTCCCATTTACGCTAATGGAATTGTTGATTTTCTGTTAGCTCGCTTTTGGACAAGGCTGGCACAAGTGGGAAGAAAATGAAGCTGAGTTGCTTCATAACACCTGTGATAAAATCAAAGGTGAGGTGACTGCTGCAACCCAGGGGCTATACTCTTCACTGTCTTATGCTCCTAGAAATCCAAGGATCAAGAAGGAGAGTATGATGAAAGAGTTAAGAAAAAGGAGCATGAATATGAAGTTTTCTTGCAAAAACAAATATATGTGGATTTTCAACATGTCTGGAATGGGGCCAAGCAGATTTTACAGAAAGGTAATGAAATGAATCTGTGTTCTTGCTTATACAAGCCTTAAAACAATAAAATGTGTTTAAAGACACATGATTTAACAATGGATAACTTTATCAGCTCACTTATTTACTTAATATGAAGTACATTAAATGTATTTACTTGATCCTTTTGTTTTCCCTTCTTTCTTTTACATGGATTTGAACATTTTCCTTTCCTACCTGACTGCGGTCAAGTGGCATCTGCAGAGACATGCTTACCTTCAGGACAAAATGAGCACTGATATTTTCACAAATAAAGAAATTATGTTCCTCACAAAAAAAAAAAAAAGATATCATTTTAAATGCTGTTGCATTTTTCAGCAAGGAAAAATTATTATCAGGCAATTTTTAAAAAACTAGTTCTTTCTTGAGATGGAAGAAATTCCCCTTCTTACTGAGCCAATGATTTAGGGACTCTTTAAGCAACAACCTTAAGACACAGGCTTTGAAAATTAACTGCTGAGAAGGCTGAATTTAAAAATGTGCTTTTTTTTAAAAAAAACCCAACAAACCAGAGATGAGATTAGTAAAAAAATTTGCAGAACTGTTTAGGTGGTATCCTATACTGACAAATTGAAAGATCTAGTTTCTTATTTGTTTTTTGGCCAAAGCTCCCTTCTTTGAGTTCAGCTCAGGTTTTGCAGATGCCTGAGCTGCTGCTGGCAATTCCCTAGCCTGGCAAGTGGGAACGGGTGTGCGCAGCAGTGGGTCATTACCTTGGCTTCTAGCCCAGGCTTTGGTACAAATGAAACTTCTCTGCCAGGGTACTGCCTGTGAGCTACTGCTCTTGGATCACAGCATTGCCATCGAATTGCTTGCAGTGGAGCACAGGGCAGCCAGAGCTATCCTGTGCCACGGTCCACTACACAGCGGCATGGGGAACTGTGCACAAGGTCTCACAAATCTCTGCTGCCTGAGCCCTCTTAGGCAGAGGCTGCCACCTTCAGAGAGAAGTCACCCTGGTTTCTGTCTTCTACTTGCTTCTGGGTCTCAGTCAAGGCCACTGAGTATCTCTTGTTCCTATCGCTGTGAAATATGTGGGGTCAAGGCAGAAGTTACACTCTTGGTTCTGCATGTCAAGACCATGCAATAAGCAAGAAAGGAGGGTGCCAGGCCCTATCTATGCAATTGGAGTAAAGGAAAAAGTGGATATTTGGGACATGATATGGAGCAGAGACAAATGAAAAGCTTATGTGTTCTTACTAAGCTGAAGAGCAAAGGAGAGGATGCCAGGAGGTGTGAAACAAAGTGTCATGCTGCTTTTGTAATTGCCTAATTGGACAAAATAATTCCCTCCTGCAGGGTGACCCTCTCTTGCAGCTCCAGCAAGGAAATGCAATACAAAATGAGGAACTGGGTTTTCTGAATAAACCCATTGTCTTTATTGCATTACCATTTTATGCTATTACAATTATTGCATAATTGCCCACTTGTTGTGAGTGCTCATGTCTTTTTACATATTTCCTGCTCTCACAGTCCTTGTAGCATGGGACCACCCCAGAGAAATCCTTTGTCAAACATTCCTGTGCTCTAATGATGCCAGAACGTGTTTTGCTCTTTGGCAATCAACCTCTCCTCTAAATTTCTTTGCACTTAATGCTTGTTTATCTAGAGGCCTACAGAAACTTGCTCACATAGTTGGTATCACTAATGGATTGGTGACAGGCAGCAGTAAAACACTTTGATCCCAGTCCTCAGGTGCTGTAACTTGTCTGAGGTGGATGGCTGATCCGCTTCCACCATTGATCATGCAGTTTGTAGCAGATTATTATAATTAAGCACCTTTGAAGTGCCAAGTTATATGAAGCTCTGGTGCAGTTCAGGTTGTAGAATTCAAGCGAAATTTATTAATATTCTAATTTTTATGGGATATCATGCTGTTTATGAAAATGGTTTTTCTGCACATTCAGATTTGTCCTGGTGAGGCTGCTCCACTTGGGAAAAGCACATGGAGAGAAATCATCCAGAGCTGAGAACCTGTCCTCACTCCTGATTTAATCTTAACCTCATGTTTTCCTAAACAAGTCATGGGATCTGCATCTCCCAGTGAAGGTTTAGACCTAGCCTTGTTGCTGAACCAGGGTGATCTGCAGCACTTTGCCAGCGTGACACACAAAGCAGCTCAGCTGAGCACGGGAAGAGCGGTCTTGAGCCGGGTATCCTGAACCTGTGCCTCCAGCACACTGCCACCACCAAAGTTAGAGCATTCCTCCAGTAATCCCACCAGGAGAGGGTTACCTCAGCAGTTTAATAAAGTAAAAAAATGCTTGAAGCCACCTTTGCAATTGTGTCTCCAGGGCAGTACTCAGTAGTCACTGTGAGGTTGGGAGGCAGCTTGGTCTGTCCTCTAATTAATGCTTTTGCTGGTAGCTATTCCCGCTCCTCCTCTGTTTCCAAGAAGCACCGATATAACCAGTGCTTACCCAAGCTGCCACCCACTGTCTGCCACAGCCCTGCTGGAGCACCCTGCCCAAACCGTAGCAGCAGAGAGGAGGGAGCTGTTGTCAGCAGCCCAGAAAATGCTCCATGAGAGGACACTTGAGAGTGCACCCATTTCTCACAGCCCTGTCTACAACATCAAGTAAGTAAATTTACTGACTACTTCATTGGCCATGTTCTTGCTAAGGGCAATGCATGTTGGAGAAACTTTGAAAAAAGTATGTCAGTCTAAACAGAGATGTCAAAAGAGGAAAAAACATCCCAAGTGTTTGTTTTAGAGCATTCAGGGACAACCTCCCCCCCACATTTAAACTACAATAAGTATCTGTAAAGGTGACATTCAAATACCTGCCCCTACCTTTTTTTCCTAAAAAACAGATTTCAAAAAACCAAAGTCAATATACGTTAAAATCTAAATAGAATAAAAGTTAAGTCAAAATGCCAACATCTCTAAAATGTCCCTCAGAAAATATAATGTTTAAAATCTTGCCGTTCCACTCTGCTAACACTAAGAACAGAACGGGAGAAATGGTTGGCTCAAATCTTGAAGTTACCAACTAAATAGGTTTTAATAAAAATAGACTGGAAAGCAGTCAGGGAGGCCATAAAATATGCAGATTTTAACTACTCTTTCCAAAAGCCTCAGTTGCAGTCTGTGTTTCTGAGGGACTGGGTTTGTAGGGAGGAGAAGGTGATTCTCAGCATTCCAGTGCCCACGCTAGGCACATTGCTGGGGTTTTTACTTTGGAATAGCTCTGGTCTGATCCTGTGAGCTTAATTACCATTAGCAGTGGGACTGTTTTGCTTCACCCAAGAGCAGCTGAAACTGCATGTCCCCAGCCTGCTCTGCGATGTGAAACACGTCATGGTACGTGGTGAAGGGCAGCAGAATCAGTTCCCAAGTGAGCTCCTGCTCTGAAATAAAACACTAATGTAGGCAACATGCTTTGTTAATAATTTCTCAACATGAACTAGACCCCTTATCTGGTTATTGTTTCTGCCTGTAACTAAATGAAGTAATTTAAAAACAAAATTGGACAAATATGAAAAGTGCTTAATATATTTGTATAAGAAAATTCCAGTATGGAGGAAGATAGTACAGGGGTGCTTGATTTCTCAGTGACTATTGGAATATTTTGGTATGTAGTTACAGTACTACTTCATGCTAGACTAAGTAATTGCTATTAACAGTATAGGAGCTTCAGGAAGGCCACATCTAAAAAAGCATTTACATCTTCTACTACTTGCATAATTTTATAAAGTCTCAACAGTCTTGAAAAAATTGGTCTATAGTCTGAGTGACAGTTTGTGTTGCAGATTTAGAGGGGATATGAAATTTTCCCATATCAAAGCTGAAGAACAGTTCTGACAGCTGCAAAGGTCTCTGAATTAATAATGTGAAGCTGGTGTAAGACAATATTTAAGAAAAACCCATTTCTTTCTGCAGCATTGAAACCCCTTGCTTATAAAATATTAAACAGGATTAAAATTGGTATGCTGCTTGAGTGGGAAAACATGAAATCCACATATGAATCCAGAAGTGAAAAGAATCATTAGTTCCAACTGTTATTAGTGACAACTTATGATTTGGGGTAAATGAAACACCCTCGAAGTACCTGCCCTTGCTACTAAAATTCAAACCAGAATTTTGGCTCCGGCTTAGGAAAGAAAATCGGCTTTCTAGCTTCATCATTTAAAATCCACTGACCAATCCTTATTTGCAGAAGCTTTCTCCACTTCTTTAACTATAGCAAACACCTCTGAAAGATTAAATAAACTTGTTATCTGCTATGTAAGCTCTCTGAATACCAATGGACTAATCCAAAGTTCTGGTTTGTCCTAACTTTACAAATACAAATCCCTCCCTATGTCTCAGGGTTTCCTTACATCCTTACATCATTGGTGACTAGTGGGTTGTATAATGTCAATACAAAACCAGGAGACATGCTCTGGCTTTGTATTTTTTGTCTATCAGGGAGAAAAGCTGGGATAAAATTTTATCAGGAGACTTAAAAATTTAAGTTCAAGCCCACCTAAACTTCTCAGGTTGATAGATTAGCCATTCTGTCCCCCATTCCCACCTGCAGAAGTGAGAGAAACCTGTGGCTTGTCTGTGTAAAACTCACCGGTGCACTCAACCTTCTGTGGTCCCCCTAGGCAAGCCAGTACTTTCCCAGCCGGTGAGATGCTGTTTGTGGTGGAGCAAGAGGGGCCTCAGGAGCTGCAGAGAGGTCCTGTTGCTCAGACCAGAGTGCAGAAACCCTGACGGCCTCATTGGCATTTATCTAGTGGAAGCCAGGGTGAGTGCACAGGGCAGGGCGAGGCGAGGGGATGTTGCAAGCCTTGTCTGTCAGTGCAGTGTGAAAGAACTTCCCGTCAAAGTCTTAGGGAAAGTCCCAGCCCTTGTATTTACAGCTGAGGTGAAGCTGTGGTTGCTTTTGTCATGCTGGCACTGACTTGCCCCTTGGCTATCGGCCAGAGTTAAGGTTTGGCTGCATTCCCCGACTCTTGGAAGACTAACCTGAGAATTGCAGAAGGCAAGAAATGTTGTAGAAGCACAACAGCAACTATTTGCCTGGAAGGTGAGCTGCTTTTTTTGTGTCACATCTCTCCTGTCCATTCCAGCTGTGGGTAGGGACAGTAAGAATGTCACATCGGGATGAAAGGAATTTGACATGGGGATGGTTGGAAGTACCTGATCTCTGAGATTCTCTAGATATTCTTGACAGCTACAGTGGTCCTGTGAAGCCAAAGCCTGTGATGGATACGTGTTGAGACATGGGTCTTTAAGGGGTAAGCCTTTGGAAGGATGCAAAGTTCTTGATGTTACACATCTGTTTGGAATGGGACATAATTCAAAACAGATACCTTGAACATCAAGAAATCACTGGACTGGATCATAGTCCAGATAGGAGAGACTGGCTAAGAGAGTCCCACTAGCACTGAGATTTCATAAGTAGTTTGAAAAATGAATTGAAGGGGATTTAAGTAATATTGCACTTTAGATTTGCAAGCAATGTCTGCCAGTAAAGAGGAAGAAAGGAAAAAAAAAATTTTACAGCAGCTTGCTTTTGGAACTTACTGAAAATTAACTAGGAAAATATGCTGAAAAGGAAAAGGCATAGAGAACATAAAACATAGAGGTAATCTCGGAATTTCTTACAGGAGCAAAGGGCACCAAGGCAGTGGACATATCTGGGATGAGACAGTGTACTACTATTTTTTCAGATGACCCATCAACAAACATGCTGCCAAAACCAGTGTTATTACATTTAAAATAAAACCCACAGGGAGTGGAAAGGAAGACAGTTGACTCACAGAGCTTAAAATCATAAGGCTAACCCCACAGAAGATACGTGAGAAATAAATGTACAAATTCATAATAGATGTAAAAAAAGGACAGGTGTTATGCCCTTCAGAGCATCAAGGTGATCTAAACATTTAGATCCTATGTAAGAATATGAGTAAAAAAGCTGAGAAAGAATTTGAAGCCCTTTCCCAGTGGATCAATACCTCATGAATATTAAATAATGTAGGAGAGACTTGAACTGTCACATTCTTATATCTATGCAAGCCCTTCATATTGTAAGGCCATGCTTAAAGAAGGAGTTGGATACCCTCATTGCTCTGGGATGACTGGAGGAACTGACAGAGTAGATCTTGTAGTTACAGAAAAGATGGATGAAACCCTAGATTGTCCATAGATAGAGCTGAAGAAACAAAACAGGTCTGTTAGACTACCAAGGGGAGATATGGACAGTGACAAATACCTTTCTGTCCTTAGTATATCACAAGGCTCCTGGCAGGTGCTCATATTAAGAAAAAGAAAAGAGCAGGTTTTTTGAACTTCCATGAAACCTTTGTGAGCTGCACTGTTTTTTCAGATGTCTATTTAGGCTATGTTTGGCACTTAAGGAAAAACATGATAGATTTTTCATGCCTTTCAGGTTAGTAAGATTTATACAGATGACATTTAGATCTGATGAAGAACACTGGCTCAGAGCAGCCGTGGAAAGAAACTCTGCTTCTGGGCTGAAGCTGGACAAACAACACTGTAAATGCCGTGTAACACAAATAATAACATACTTGAAGAATATTCAGCACAAAACCCAAGTAAATCACCAGAAAATATTCAACAATTGGGTGCTAAATCATAAAGAGAAATATGTACCTAATGTAGCTTCTAGAGAGTGCTGTCACAATGATCTTGCATGTAATTACTGAAAAAATTGAGAAATGGAAGGAATTAATTAGACATTTCAGACCTGAAAGTAAATCATCTGTGGATGATTTCAGGGCATATGTTGGTGTAGTCTTTTTAAACAGTGTGGTAAAAAAGATGATCACGGTAGTTTATGAGTTAACAAAACTTAGATATACTCAAAGGAAAAAAAAAGATTTAATCTTAGTCATGGAAATAAACCCGTACTTTTTTTTACTGAAGGCCAGTGCTATTTGAAACTGATTATAAATCATAAGGAATTACCAAACAGAGCCTGTCCAATGGTTATTTTTCATTATTTTTCAGTTATGGAGTGTGACTTGCAGCTTCAATATAACCTTGAAATTGCAAGCAGGTTTTCCAGAACGTTTGACAATAGAACCAAATCCAGAGAGATATCTGTACATCACTCTTATTGCAACAATAGTTACTGAGGCTGAGATGCTTCAGAAAACAATTTGTATCATGAATGCAAGATTAAATTTAGCCTGAAAACATGAGAGTGGTGAACCTGACAGTACTACTGGGAAAGATCTTCCAAAGCATACGTGCAAGTAATTTCAGTACTCAAATGTATAAGGAAGAGGCCAGGGACATCTTGTAGATGAGTCTCAGCTGAGCAATTGTGTTTAGAAAGAGAATAAGGTGTATCCTATGTAGTGTGGCCATGGTGAAGGCCGTATCTAGTGAAAAAGGTTACAGAAAACTGGGAAAAAAACCTGAATCGTGAGAGGATGTGCTTATTTACGCTTCCTGTGTTTTGTGTTCCAAACCATTATTCTCCTTTTCCCGAGATAACCTTCCTATCTATTACTATTTGCCCCTGATTAGAGGGGTCTAGAAGACCGTAGTGTGTGTCAAATTTATTTTTGTTGACCTAACATACCTGACAATATGCCACCATTCAGCAAACACAAGCTTAAGCAGGGAATTATCCTTTCAGAGAGGTTTTGTTGAGTCCCTCTTGCTCAATCCAATAAAGCAATGAAAAAAGAAATCAATATACTGTGCAGAAATACAGACACAGGTGAATTGCACCCGGCTAGACATGCGCTGGGGCCCTGGGAGCTGATGGTGCTTCACGGGCTGTGCGATGCTGAGGCAGGAAAACCAGTCCCACAGTGGAATGAGCCCCAGGGTGTCAGAGCAGGGCTGCCCCATCTTTGTCCTTCAGGCAAGGACACTGGTAATTGGCCTGTCAGTCGTGTCCCTGCTGTGGTCCTGCTGCAGCAGCCTGCACCCTGCCCCGACCCTGGCCAGGCTCGGGGGAGGAGCACAGGGCTGCTTCTGACTGGGTTGCACAGGTCCAGGGTTGGTGGCCGGGTGCTCCTGGACCTGGAGGAGGAAGGGCAGGACCACCGGTCTGCACACACAGCTGGGTCCAAACCTACATCCTCCAGGCCCTGCAGGCACTCCCTGCAGCAGACAGTCTGACCTGGGGAGTGCTGACATGCTCTTTCCTCCATCGCTACCAAGGGCTGTGCTGCTACTGCAACCTTCTACTGTCCCTTGCAGTAATCTGCCTTCAGGAGACTTCTCTGGTCTTCTCCCAGGACCTCCTCCAGGCCTGGGATGGAAAGCAACCAGGACCCCTGCAGCCACCAAGAGGCAGGAGCTCCTTGCCACCCCTCCTGCACAACCTCCACCTCCATGTGCAGGTGGCAACTCCCTGTAGTCCCTTCTCTGGCTCCCCCAGTACTTCTCACAGCTTCTGGCTCTGTTCCTCCTCTCACCTCTACATTTTTGCTTCACCCATCGAAAGGTCTAGTAAATCACAGGACCTGCTTGCTGACGTATTCCTGGCTCTGTCCACTCTGTCCATCTCTGCCACCAGAAAGGAGGAGCACAAAAGAGGGGGATGCTGTGACCATTGCCATCAACCCCAGTAACCCCCAGCATCCTACTGGGAGTGGTGTGCTCTGCTCTGTGTCCCACTCTGGGGTCCTCATGATACATTTTTGGACTCTCAACTCTTGCACTTCACCCTTCCTTTTTTGTTTTTCCATTTTTTTGTCTCCTATCATCATTTTCTGTGCTCTTTTTTTTTTTTTTTTTTTTTTTAGGAAAACAAAAAAGAGCAATGGCGTTACAAAGCTGCATGTTGTTTGTAGGAGGTTGTTTCCCCAGGCTCAGAGATATTATGGAAGAAGAGATGACAACCTTCTAAAAAAAACCCAGAAGAGAAAGAGAAGAAAAGAGGCACAGAGCCTGTCACTTTGTGCTGCAAAATCTCCATCAGACAGCAAACACACACTGAGACCAGGGAGTCCCAGGACACACAGTTAGGATCTCTGCCCCTGGGAGAAGAAGTCCTGGTGTCCTAGAGGAGCCAATATGCCCACAGGGACACCACGGGGTACCTCAAAGGCTGATGGAAATTTACTGATAAATGCAATCTCAAGGTTGGTGATAAACATTTGCAACTCTCTGTTATATCAGTTTGAAATATGCTTGGTTTTATGTTTTCCTCGGCAGGGAAGGTGTAGTCTTGGGATTGTGCCTTAAAGTTTTAACATCTGAAACAAAAGTTCTGGCTATAGCATTGTAAAGCCTTTCTTTGTTATGTGCAGCCTTCACAGACTGGAGGACGTAATAAACTAGATCTTGTGCTAGGTACTTATTCTGAGGTCCAAAATTGCAAAGGTATTCAGAATGGAAGTCAACACATCTTTCAGGATTTATACCTTAGAGATCACAAAACACCACTGAGCACACTAGTTAACCCAAATCTCAGTGATGCTAGAATAGGAAGGATTTCTACCTGAAAACAGGGCATGCAGTAGCATGATTTAAAAATAAGATTTGTCCTGTATTCTTTGCCCCCTATCATGGCATTTCCACACGAACCATTGTGGGGAGTGAAGAACTGGGTCCTTAGTGTTTAGGGGTAGCTGGCTTGACATCAGCTTTCCCAGAACCAGTAAACGTACTTGTACCCTCCACAAAAATCACAGATGCAGGTCGCTCTTTCAAATCCATGGTGTTTCCGTACAATGGCATCATCACTGACCGGAAACAATTCAGAGTAACTTCATGCTCCTTTGCCCTGAAGCTATTCTATGAATTTGATTAAAAAAAAAAAGTAGATCATATTTCCCTTTCAAATAAAATCACTAAACTTTCTTGAACTTTGCTTGACACTATTTTATGTGCTGGTTTGCTTTCTTCATGTGCTCAGGCTGAAGCTGTTGGCTGTAAATGTTTGCTATCAATTCCTACAGAGTGGGAATATTCAGACTGCTGCTGAGCATGAGCTCTAAAACTTTTGACAGCTTTAGTTTTCTTTATTGCACAGTGATTTATCTGTAAGACTGAGGGAAGCACTGGGCATACAAGCAGGTGAGCAGCACATGTTGCTTGAAGTTGCAGACCAAGATAAACAGCATTTCATAAGGTGCTCAGTGAGTGAAAACACAAGCCAAAATATACATAAAAAGATGAGCTGTGGTGTGGTCAGATGTTCAAAGGTAGGAAACAGGTGAGTTTTTGGAGGAGACAGCCATTTCTAGATTCTTTCTTTCTATTTAAATCACTAACCTCATCCAGCCTGACCATGCTTCATTTTGACCATCTTCTGAGAAAGTGTTTGAAAAGTGAGGAGCATGAGAAGGGGAATAATTTTTCTTGTCAGAAGTGAGACTGACATATGGGAGGCTGAAAGTCAGTAATGACTGAAGCATTTTTCTATTTGCTGTTCCTTGGCTTGGCCAAAGCTCTCTTGGATTCCTGCCCATAAAGTTAATATCTGCAAAGGAACTACATTCACAAACATGTGTGTGAGATGTCTCAGGTTTTTACTGTGTTGCGTTAGTCTTCAAAGCACATGAGAAGATCCATAAAGATGATTCTAGAGGGACCTCTGACTTATAATAGTGTCAGGAGGAGATGGGAAAATGCAATTGTATGAG
Source organism: Strix aluco (assembly GCF_031877795.1). Lineage (NCBI taxonomy): Eukaryota > Metazoa > Chordata > Aves > Strigiformes > Strigidae > Strix > Strix aluco. Next base: position 127,789,475 of record NC_133931.1, read on the forward strand.
CTGTTTCAGTATTTTTAGTAATTTTTAGTATTGTTTTCTATTTTTTGACTACCTGCCATTTTGGCTTTTAAGTGGGCATTAAAGGCATTGAAGATACATGCAGCTAAAATACCATGTTTTGTACGCTAAATAAAGATAATTTTGTTCAGGTAATGTTTGTTATCAATTCACAGAGTGACACGTCCATTTCTGAGATGACAATACCTTTTGGTATTAGCCTTCCTTGCTGTTTCAGCTTGTAAAGCTACCCTGTGACCAGAGATAGCTCTTGTGCATGCATTTGTGAAGACTACTCTGGATTTCTGCTGCATTCAATCTTGTTGCTTTGTTTCTAACTAGCCTTTCCTTAAATTACAACAAACATGACACTATTGCTCACTTAATTTCTGGGAACATTATCTGCTGACACCAGTGCCTACCAGGAGGCCAGAACACCCTCTGACATCTTAGATACTGTTATTGTCTGATGTGAAGCAAGATGCAGGATTTTAACTTCCTAGCATTTTTCAGAGATAAACTATATTGTGATTTTGTGTGAGATGGAAAGCAAAATATTTACAGCTGAAGCATTCTGGGAGGAACATCCTGGTACAGTGAAAAAAAAGAGACTTCAAACCACATTGAAATGTATCAGTCAATGGCCCAAAGCAAAGCCTAGATTCTGAGCTTCTGACCGATCCTTTCTGGAGATGGAAGGGTGTATTTTTTCATGGGATGTGGGGAGGTACGAACATTGCACAAATGTGATGGTGTCATACTGGGAATGCTTTATTTCTGTAAAGTGTCCTCAACAACTGGAGACACCATACTTTGAACTTCACAGGAGTGGGTACCATATTTTAGGTTGTGTATTCATGTCCGGTACAATTTCAAAATGGGGCTAGGAGAAGAAACGCTAATTTAGGAAATACTTGTTTATAGACCATGTCCTGGTTTTAGCTGAGATAGAGATAATTTTTAGTGCTGTGTTTTGGATTCAGCATGGGATTTGGTATGAGAAGAATGTTGATAATATACCAATGTTTTTAGTTGCTAAGAAATCAAGGACTTTTTGACTTCCCATGTCTTGTTAGCATGCAGGTACACAAGAAGCTGTGAGGGAGCATAGCCAGAGCAACAGACTGAAATTGGCCAATGGAATATTTAATATTATACAACATCATGCTCAGTGTATAGATGAGGGGTGGGCCAGGAATCTTACTCTCTCTTTCTGGGATTGCGGTTTCAGGATTTTCTCTTCTGTGTGATCGCTAGTCAGGAACAGTCTGGGAGTCAGTCAGCAGGTAGTGAACAATTGCATTGTGCATTACGTGTTTCTCTTTTCTATTATTATTATTATTATTATTAATTATTATTTTATTTTATTTCAATTATTAAATAGTTTTTATCTTAACCTACAAGTCTCCTTATCTTTACCCCTCCAATTCTCTCCTCCATCCCCAGAGTGGGGGAAGGGCAAGCAAGCAGCTGTGTGGTGTTTGGCTGCTGGCTGGGTTCAAACCATGACAGACGGTAACGCCTTTGAGCTGAAATCTGCCTATTCTATTTTGAATAGATCCTCATGGCCTACAAGCCTTGCATGTCCAATAAGTCATTCTAGTATGTCTAGTAGTTTCTTTTCAAAGTTTATTAACAAACATCCATAAATCAGGGATGATGATTTTTCTCCTGCTTAGTACTTCTAACTGGACTTGCTTCCGTTCCATGAAGCTGAACTGTCATATTTAGGGGAGGTTAACAAGAGGTGTTTGATGTATTCTGGAAAGCTGAATATCTCTTCTGGATGTTTATATACCTGCAAAATGTATGGATCTTTCAGCTGAAACTATTTTTTAAATTTCACTTTTGAAAAAAAAAAAAATTTTTTTGCCCACATTTGGGATGCAATCATATTCTGAAAATTAGAATTGCTTGTGTGAGAAAATAAGCTTTTGAACTTCTGCTGATAACTGTACCAGACTATTGTATCCTATTAATGCAGTGTCTTTGCAGCTATCATTAGCTAATTAAAAAATGAGCCACAAGGAGAAATATTAACCCTATTAATAACAGCATAGAAAATGGAGAGGAATCAACCAGTCAATTTGCTCGACTCAGAAAAAATGCAAAAGGCTCAAATGCATTTTGAGAACCTCACTCCAACATCTAGGTAATCACACCACTGTCATAGCCAGACTTTTTTCTGAGTTCAGTTGCTGACAAAATTACCCCTACTGCCGAAATGCTCAAACATATGACCAAGTCACAGCAGCTGAAGGAATTACTACATATCAGTTGAGCCATACTATCTCTTCATGTCCATGCTCTTCACCAATTCCAATGAACACTACATTAGTTTAAACTTCTTCCTCTGAACTCTGCAGGGTCTATGTCCCCCATCAAGCTAGCTCTGACTGCATGTGCATGGTATTTGTGTCCTGCTTTAATCCTTCCTGACAACATGTAAAAAGAAATTTTCCAGCCACAGACTTAATAGATATTTCTCAGTATCATCCAGCACAGGAAGGGCTTGAAAAGCATATTTTTTCTTCTAGACTAGTTAGACATACAGATTATGTTTTTGTTTCCCTCCTTTTTAATTTCCCTTTTGAACACAGGAACTTCATTATCATGTGAGCAATAACCAGCAGACACAGATGGAAATAAAGGTTAACATTTAGCCTAGGAGAAATTATTTTGATATCTTTGTAGCTATGTTACCTTAAGAAGGGTAGAACTTTTTGTCCAGTGATACATTTATGATATTACAATTAATCAGGGAAAAAGGATTTGTACTGCATTATGACAGAGAGCAATAAGAAGGGGACATGAAGATGAATAGGCTACTTAGTGAGTGACTTTTGGTGCCAGCCTGGCGATGACAGAGAGGACTGTAATGTTATGAGGTCTCTGAGACTCTTCAGTAGTTTTATTCGGGGCTTTTGAGTGCTTATGATACCACTGGCCATCATTGCTATGTTTGGCCACAAAGCAGAAGACAGAAGAGGAAGTAATTTGAACAGTGCAAGGTGCTGGTTTCACTGGGTAGGATAGTTGTCTGGATGACTACTCTCATTTACTTAGCAGGATTTGAGCTGTGTGGCTCAGATTAATGAAAGGAAGGTCATAAATCAGTTCTTTAAGGAAACCAGATTGCACTTGCCAATGTTATGTGGAGACTGGGTTGTGTGCACAGCAGCTCTAAGCAGTGCTAATGCTGTCATCTGGAAAGCAAGTGCAAAGCTGGGATTGATCCAAGGGTGAGCAGACCCAGGTAGGTATCCCACCATCTCTCCTCTCTCAAAGCCCAGAGTTAGGACCTTGGCTGGATGAAAGGCTCAGCTGTCTTCATCTGGATTGAGAACATGAAGCCTTTTGACCTGTCCTCAGTTTTTTGAACACAGACTAATAACACCTAACCCACTGGAAAGGATTAGTTTGAGTTCTTCAGAAATTATTGTGAGCTATTATTAAATGACATAATTCTTCCAAAAGGTCTTGCTTTTGATCTTGGCAGAACAACAAATGTGCTATGCTCAAAGTCTCTTCCCTTCATACTTTCCTCTTACTGACCTCACAGCACTGACCATGCTCTCTCTGCTCCTTTTCTCTTTCTTCTATCTTCTCTGTTTGTTCTTTCAACTTCTTTTAAAAGTATGCTTATTACTAGGAGTGAGCTCTTCTCTGGTTTCTTTCTCAGACAATATCCCAGTCACATTAAGATTTTTTTTTTTTTTTTACGAAGGTAGTGTTTACAGCTAACTCAATGAAGAGGGAATAAGAGGTTTCCCAGAAAAAGTAAAGATGCAGACTTTCAGGTTTCACAAGTAGTACTTCACAGGCAGGTGTGCTCTGAAAATATGCTGACAGCAGGCCTAAGAGACTGCATATGAAAAAGAGGACAATTTCTACCCATTTCTATTGGGCCTTCTGTCCTCCAGCTCCCCAGTCCATTTTTTTATTTAGAAAAATCATAAAACAAAAAGGCAGAAGGTTCAGGTAGACTGTATGAGATGCTAGAAATGGAACTGGAAACACTGGCATGTATTACAGTAAGTTATTGTTGTCTTGACCATTCTCATCTACATCCTGTTATTTTTGTGAGAAGTTATTTAAATGTGTGCATATATCTCAGGAGTACTCTGTGTTTTGCATTTTTTTAAGCATGTCAGGAAGTTACAATAAATATCTCCATGAAATCTGCTTAATAAGAATTTTCAGAAGCATTTGTCATATTTCTGCTAGCAAAGTCAACTGAAAGACTAATTTTAGCAATGTGAAAAGCTGCTTCTATTGTGACAAAAATTATGGCCTAAGGGACAGAGCCACCCCCTCTAGAAATTAATACTTACAAACCCACTTTTCTGTCAACAATCTGATGGCAATGCCATGGGAAGCTACTAATGGGAAAAGAGAGCTGTCAGAATAAAAAGTGTTCATCTTCTCTAAACCAAGGAGGCTTTATTTATTCTTCCAAGCAATAAGCACAACTGAACTGTCTCTCTGAAATCTCTGTCTCCTGTAGATAATGTGCTTGGTTTAGTACTACCTCACACTTCAACTTCTGTCTCATACACTTGGTATTTTTTTGTCATCATGTAGATCATATGCTTTTGGGAATAACAACTTTCTTAATGTGTTTTTGTGTTGCATCCACAATTACAACTAAGCTTCATGGGTACAAAATACACCAAACAAAAGACTCCATGCAATTTATGTGGCCTAAAAATGCAAACCTTACATAACAATCCAATAATTAAGGTATTAGCAGTTAGCAGTGTAATAAAAGAGTTATTATTAGTTCCATTTTGATAAAACAAACACTCCAAGTTTTCCAATTATTATAGCTCACTCCCAGTCATGATGCAATTGAAACTTGTACACGCCAATTTGCTTGTCTCTACCCCTTTCTCTGGTGTTATGCTCACCCTTCTGTCGGTCCTCAAGAAGCAGGGGAGAGGGTTAGGGTGAGTTAGTGTCCCAAGTTCTTCATTGGAAGAAGTATGGTGTTGCTGAGAATTTCTTCCACCTTACTCCAGGATCTGCTTGGGGCTATTTTTATATGTTTCTTAGCACGTACTGCACGTTCCTCTTTCTTCATTGGTCCATGATTCCACCTCATATCTAAATATACTATATATAACATGTTTTAATTACGTATGTTGAATATTTGTTCTTTGTTCCCTTTGTTATCTCTAAAGCCAGTTTTACTGGCCTCCCAAGGGTTTAATGACCAGTAATTGATCATTAGTGATTTGTTTATAGCCCAGGAGCCTCCGGTTTCATCCTGTCTCCCCACTTACAAAATCTCTACTATAATCTGTTACTTGTATAATCCTCTACACTAGTTTTATTCTAGGTCATAGCTGCCTCTACACAAAATAACTACTGCTCCTCTATTATCTATTATATACAGAAATCTCAAAAATATAGGCATTATAACACACAACCCTACAGAGCTAAACTAAAACTTAAACAAATTAGGTAATATTCACCTGGCAGGTACATAATTGCTAGTTAAAACAAAGCTTCAGGCAGGCCAAGACAATCCAAACAAAGCCATCTTGACATGTTCTGGCTTCAAGCCTTTGCAGACATAACACAGAGGTTGTGGTCTCTTACTAGCAATGGTAATGCCATGCTGGCTAAACTGTACGGTTTTACCCTATGGAACCAAGCAAAGAAGTCTTGACCATGGGTCTCATCAACTTTATGAGGTGAGACTCAGAGGAGAGGGCTTCTGGTGTTCCCAGTCAGGTGAGGAGACAGGTTCCTGTATTCTGGATTAGTTTGTATTGCCTAAGAATTGATAGCTCTGGTTCCTCATTTGTACAGCACACTGCATTCAAGCAAACCACATTCAATATAAAATCTCCTAGGTCAAAGGAAATGTTAAAAAGGACCTGCATAAAAGTAGCTTCATTTTCCTACCTAAGTCCTACTGAGATCTGCAGCTTATCTGAGGAGTTTGATCTGACTGATGCAAAAAAAGAGTGAATACAAATGTGACAGAAATGAGGGCACAAGTAGGATTTCTAACTGCCTATTTCATGGGCAAGCATTCCTTCCAGGCCGGAGCTTTGTGTCCCAGTTTGGCCTTGGGCTGGTTCAGTGCCTGCCCTGGGAGGGAGAAGGTTAAGTTTCAAATGGGGAAGAGGGAACGCTCTGTGGTGGACCACAAACCATTCTCCTCTGTCAACACTGACTTTCCACTGACTGTCCAGAAGTGTTGTTTGAATCAAATACAAAAGAAATCAGGTTTAAGTATACTGGGGTGTTTTTTAATTCTTTCAAAAAGTTCATGTTCCTTCCCAGGGTTTTTGCTCTCTTAAGTGCAACTTCCTTTTCAGGGTTTGGGTGACAGCAGGGGCAGATGAGATGTCAGCAGGAGTGTTGCCTGGACACAGGATACGTTCATGCATGCCCTGGTTGTCTGGATGTGTTCTGGACTGGGGAGCAGACTGCCAAACTTTCCTCACAGCGGTGAAAACCCTGCTCTTTGCTACAGTGCTGTGAGCTAAGAGCACGGTCAAGGAATCCTCAGGCAGATTTCTTCCCTCCAGGTACATGTTGTGGTGTTTTCTGCAGTGTGCAATAGCACTACACATTAAAACTCTGGTATAATAAATGACATGAATCATAAAACATCTGCCAGTCGGGAAAGTAACTGTCCCAGCTAAATGTTGCAGGCATAGTGGAAACTCCTGCTGGTTTATTATAGCCTGTTTATAGGATTTATTTCTGTTTCACACTAGGAAAAATGAAATTCTCAAACCATCTCTAAACCAGAAGAAAATCATTAAATGTTAAATTACTTCTACCATAATGGTTAATGTAAGCTTCTCACGTCAAGAAGAGAGGTTGGATTTAATCAGTTTCCTAAATTCCATCTCAAATCATCAGAACTGCATATACTGACTATTTTTTTGTACTAAATAGAAGAATATGCAGTTCCCACATAGGTTTTTATGTTCTGTTTCTCATATAAAATGAGCTTTGTTTATAAGATCCAGGACTACAAAATTATCAGGGAAAAAGAAATTAAATGATGAAGAAAATACACATGCTTCTTTAAAAATAAGACAAAGGGCTTGGTACTCCAATCCTTTTCATGCCATGTGGTCACTTAACTCATAACTTCCTGATAGCCACAAAAAAATTACTGTTTTGGTGTTGTAGAATGTAATTTCTATCCTGTATTGACAAATCTGTGGTTCTTTGAAATTAAATCTGTAACAGGTTTTTTGAAAAATCTGATTTATTATTACTTTTTAGTCCTACACTCAGGTGTACACTTAACTGATGCCCACTTATGTCATGTTGTTATGGAATTGTTATGTGGACTTGTTTCACAAATGCCACTAGGAAATAATGTTGAAAGCTCTTTCTCCCTTCCTATTTTAGCAGTAATTGGAAAAACAACAGTGGAAAGTTAAATAACCTAAGCAGAAATTATCCAGTTACAATAGCAAAAGTTCAATAGGGAGGTGGTTGTTGAAAATGTGATCTTCACAAGAAGTTGCTAACGTTGATCGTCACAAAAAAACTCCATTTGAAGTGTGCTCATATATAGGACACAGAAGAGACATCCCTTTTAAATGACAGTGATTGAATTGGAGATAAAAACCCCATCATATTATATATTATTAAATAATTAATTTTGCAGTTATCCATTATAACTCAAAATGTGAATAATTGCAAATGGATGCATAACAGGGAGATGAGTGGCATGTTGGTCATTTTGTTATCACTGTGACATCTGAAGCCTTTTCTATGATATATATTTAGATACACATATCCAGCCATCACAGAACAAAAATCTCAACCATCTACCTGAAAATCTTGCAAATTGGTCATAAAAACATACTTAACAGGAGCAGGACTTTACATCATACAAAATATATTGCAAAATGGGAGAAATCGTAACAGATTGATTAGGTCTCTCACTCTCTCCAGAATTATTGTTTTATTGTAAACAAGCAGAAAGCAAATATAGAAATACAGGCCAGTGGTACAACTGCAGGTGTGTGAGATAGCAGTGCCACTGAAGTAAAAACAATAGTGTCTTCAAAAGAAAGCACATTGTGAACATAAATGCAAATATAAATATAAAGGAGTCAATGTGGACAGTCCCTGAAACTGGTATATAGTCCTGCAGACCCACTGAAAAACATATTTGAAATACATCTTCAGAAAGTTTGAACAGGCGCAAGTAACAATGTTAGATTTATAGTAGGAAACCCAAGAACTATCAGAAGAGATATTTTCTGTAAAGACAGAAAAAATGCACCATACAGCAGAATTTTCTGCACTTCCAGATGTTTTGTGCTGCTAATACATCATTTCATGTTGTAGATAACTCTGCTATTAAACACTTCCTGGAAAACTCTTTGAAAGGGAGTCATCAGTGCTGAATCACTTGGCAAAACAGGATTAAGTACTTTGAAAATCATGTAAATAAACTGAAGAAACAGTTGAAAGCTCACCTTGATCTTAGTCTTCCTTAGCTAAAAAGTAATGTAGAAGCCTGCTATGGTCTAAGGAGTGTAGCACACTCTTGTAAGAGCTTATTCTTTTCCCAGGAACCGAGACAGACCACCTTAGATCAATGAAAATATCTAAACCAACACCCATGGTGCTTATAAAGACTTGTGCCAGTGTTTTCAGGGTGTGACAAACACTTGACCCCAATCAAACCAAACAGATATGAATATGAATGTGAATCAAGCCAAATGAATAAATGTATGAATAAATGTGTTTTATCTCTTTCACAGTTGAAGCGAAGTGTTGATAATAGACACCTTTTCTTTGTGTCATCTATGCAATTTATTATAAAAAGTGTTTAAGCACTGGTATTTTGGTATGATTTAGCAAAATACTTTCTGTCTGGCCTTATATTGCTCTGGGAGCCTAATGGTACTCACTAACATGGCAGGTGGGAAGGCTTCTTCTTCTTCTTAGAAAGAGGCCTTGTGAGAGGTCAGATGTGCAATCCAACACAATATACATTTCAGGATCAAGAAACACTCTAAATGAAAAAATAATTTACATTTTTTGTGACAAATAGAAAGTTAAACATTTTGGCTCCCAGTGTTTTAATTGTACCTGTTAGCTCTCATGATTTAGTGATAGTGTCACTAGTACTTAAAACCTTGGTATACATTTTTATAGTTAAAATTATGTGAATCAGTAACCTGTCAGTGAAAATTACTTCTCCTGTTCATCTGTGCCTTGTAATATTCCAAAAATTACTGTGTAAGAATTGACTTTAATTTTAATTACATGGATATGGTATATTAACATTAATATCGTGCTGGTGGAGTACTCATCTTTTAATTTTGGCCAAGGATGCAAATTGCCTAGAGGCCTAGTTATGCTCCCATGAAAGTTCCCATTGACTTCAGCTGTGTAAATTTGGAAACACTAATTTACGTATCCCCTCATCACACTGGTTGGATTTTTTTTTTTTTTCCCCCTGTGAGATACTCAATGCTTCCTGAGTTTTTTTATATGCTCACGGGTGCAAGCAGGGCTGCAAGATCTAGCTCTAGGTAATTGTATTATCCCAGCTTTAAACTGGCAGGTTGATATTACTCAGGAGGCGGTTTCACACAAACAGATAAAATCCTACAGGATTTTATTGGGTCTCTGTTAGCAATCCAAATAAGGATAAAGGATATATTCTTAAGTCATACAGCTGTGTGAACAATTGAAATCGATTGGAGCTGTTGTTGAGCTCACTTGGATCCCTAGTCACACAGATATTTTTGGAAACGATTACACAGCTAAAGTAGCAAAGAAAGCATTAAGAAGGATTATGCTGATATTCTAGTTTCACTGTCTAGGGGTGAAACCACATCTCTTATCTACTCTAAGCAATAAAACCTGCTCTTTTAGAAAAAAAAATGTGATCAATATAGAAAAGATTTCATTGTATAATACGTTTAGGTGTAACCCAGAGATTTGGCATGAAAAAATTCAATAGGAAGCCTCATGACTAATTCATTAGAAAATAAAGACTATGAATTTATTTTAGGAGGTTGGCCAATTGTTCACCCAGTTTTAGAATGTAGATGATTTCCTATGTGCTTATGCTATTCCATTATCCCTCCTGAAACTTTGCTTGAAGGCTGCTGTTTATTCTCCTGTTTGTCCAGTCCCTCAACCTGCTGTACTTGATGCTGCTATTAAGCAGTTTACTACTGACTTTTGTAGCGCTGCTTGTGTTGATAGTAAGCAGGTTTGGCAGCGGTTTTGCAAGGAGTGCAAAGATTTGAGAATACCCCATGTCGGAAGATAAAGGCCACATCAAATAAAGACTATTTCAAGCTCCAGTAATCTATTTAAAATGCCACTCTGGTGGCTTAAGAGACTCTTATTACCTACAACTTAATTGACCTAATATGAAAGCATTTGATTTCTCTTTATGGCACTGTTATAACTGGATATTATTTGAGCTGTCATTATTGATTATCAGCGCTGATGTTACTAATTAAGGCTGTTTGCAGAGAACACCCAGCTGCTCCAAAGAGCAGTCTGTGGCCAGCGGGGCTGCCTGGGGAGCGAGGGGCAGGCGGGTGGCCCCGCTGCCACCTCTGCTGGTGCTGTGACTAGGTGCGGGGACACGGGGTGGTGGCTGGGCGTGCGCACGGGCACGGCAGTGCCAGGGCTGCTCTGGAGGCATCGGGTGCCTTTGATTTCACCTGAGGTCTGCACGCAGAGTGGCACGTCCACACCATCAGCCTTTCTCTGCAGAGGAGCACTGTGCAGGGGACACACAACCTCAAGGATGAAGGTAGCACTGAGGTGCTATTGCAACAGGATATTTAGCAATACATATAATAATTATATAATTGGACAAGGTCTCCTGCATCCCACTGTGTGTCCTGCTGTGTGCTGTTGCAGACAGCAGTACTTTACCAAATCCCTTTGTAAACTTTTCAATCTCCATCTCCACCTGGCTTTGGATTTCTGTCTGCAATTCTCCATTTGAGGAGGCTGCTACAGTACCTTATTTTCTGATGTCTGGGAAATTTGGCTTCAATTTCTGGACTAGACAGGCCAGAGTGGTTTCTAGTACTTAATACTACTAGTTGTTAAGAGATAAAAATAGCAGTTCCTGTATATGAGAAGAAGTATCAAAAGAGAATAATAAAGGACATGTATGTGTCTGTTTTCTTTTGAGAAGAAAAATGCTGATACCTCTTCTGTGATTGATAGCAATACATAATACATAAATATCTGTGGTTCCAAAGGCTTTCGCTAGCTGTGACACCCTTGCCTGGACTGATGAATGTTCAATTTCTATAGAGATAATATAATAACATATTAGAAACATCCTTTAAAATAATAATGACTGGCTCCATTTGAATGATCTGAAAGCCTTAAAGAGGGAACAAATGTGTACTGAAAACACTGCAGTGCTTCTGTGCTTGACAGTTATAAATATTTTTTAAGGATCTCAACTAGTTGCTTGGCTGACAATTCAATTATTCAAGCTTGTGCTGGAGAACATCATAACAAAATTTGTCTCTGTAGTGACACTGTAGTAAATCTGAAACAAAAGATGTCTTTGGAATGAACAAAGAATCTACTTGTTAATTTTATTTATGTGATATCAAAGAAAAAACCAGCCAACTCACCTACTCATGTGATATCTCTCATTCAGCAGTCTAGCACTGTAGGAGTGTCATCCTTCCATGTTAAGAACTGCCTCTTTTCTGACTACAGAGTAGTTCTTTGCATAATGTTTGTACTGTATGAAAGTTGGGAAATTAGCCCTTAAAAAATCAGGAGACCCAAAGAGGACCTGCATGAAGCTGATGAAGACAGAGAGGTTCCTGTGGTGCTGTGGGGCTGTGAGCTGATGCCTGCCCAGCCAAGTCAGGAGCTGCATGGCTGTGGCACCATGGATGTGGTCAGTAAAATGTCAGTCCTGCCTGGGCTTCCCTCTATAGACAAATCCCCTCACACAGGTCAGTAAGCCACTAACAGAACATCTGATTTTTATTTTTTTCCTACAGTGACCAGCTTCAAGAGGAGAACTGGTCATTATCACCATGTAGAATGGGATACATCCCAGAGGTGAGGACACATTCCTACAACAGGTACCAAACCTCAGGAAGTTTGGCAGGAGGTGACCCGAGTGTCCTGGTCAGATTTCATTTTACAGCAGGCTGTGAGCAGTTGACCCTGAGGACGTGACTGCCACAGGAGCAGATGTGGCCCAGCCTGGAGGAGAGGTCAGGGTACGGACAGCCTTGGGTCAGTGTACACAGGTGTGTGCAAGGCAGGCAGTACATGTTTGATGGTAAGTAGGAATTCTTCTGACCACACTTATCCGGTAAATCCAGGCCTGCTCAGGTGTACTGGGTCTGGCTGAGCCAGAATTGGTTTTCCCCTATAGCAGGCCTCATGGTGCTGTGTTTTATGTTGGGAGCTGGCAGGGTGTTGATAGCACACTGGAGTTGTGGCTACTGCTGAGTAGTGCTTACACAGCACCAAGGCTCTTTCTGACATTTCCCCCCACAGTGGGACGGGGTGGGCAAGATCTTGGGAGGGGACACAACCAGGACAGCTGACCCGAACTGACCAAAGGGATATTCCATACCATATGACGTCTGCTCAGTATAAAGCTGGGAGAAAGGAGGAAGGGGATGGGGTCATCCTTGGTCCTCCGAGACAACCACTACGCGTATCAGAGCCCTGCTTCCTGAGAAGGCCCGACATTGCCTGTTCATGGGAAGTAGAGAATAAATCTGTTTTCTTTTTTTTTGCTTCTGCGTGCGGACCTTTGCTTCGCTTTGCTTATATTAAAACTGCTTTTGTTTTACCCACAAGGGTTGGCTATCTTATATTCTTTCCCCTCTTTGTCCTGTTGAGAAAAAAGGGGAAAGGGGGGAAGTGATAGAGCGACTTGGTGGGTACCTGGCATTTAGCCAAGGTCAAACAACCACCACATCAGGGCATAGGTATCAGACCTCGTGTTTATGGAATCCTGCGTGTCATGATACAGGTCCTAGGCCCTTTACAGTCCAGCCCTGTTACCTGTTCACTCTCTATTAATTGCATATGCGCCAGAAACAACACTGAGTCATATACCTTGAAAGACCTTCTGGGTGGCTGAGACCCTTTTCTGTCAGTATAACATGCAGACATCAGTCTGGGACCTCCAGTAGTTTAAAAGTGACTATGGTTTTCCTAGCAGGAAGTAGTACACAATCATTACTGATGGCCATCCCTTGATCTGACTGTTGGTAGTCCACCTCTAGTCCTCCAGGTTCCTGGGGAGAAAACAAATCAATATATTCATTTTGAAATTCTTACCCTCTTGGGCTTTTGACTGTAAGGCTGGGAGGAATATTTGCACAGACCAGGGTGCAAATTGTAATTGAAATATGCTAAATTGTTAAAAGATTAAAACTCTGGCCCTAAACTCACAGATAGGAGGGTCTTCCTCTTCTTCCTGCACTTCCATCTATGTGGAAAAAAAAAATAAAAGAAAAAAAATGTAAAAATCACTACTGTATAGATGCAGGACTTTTAGGGGAAAGGCCATAAACAACTGTGGAGAAAATAAAAACCTCATATGTTACTGTACTGTTGGTCAGAGCTCAGACTGATGCTCAGAGACCAAAAGAGGAAGAAGTCGTACCAGTATGGACTGGTATGAAACCGAAAACCAGAAGAGAGCAGTTACAGTTAGGTGGCTGGCGGGTGGCTTCAAGGAATCCTGTACAGGACACATCTCAAGCTCGGTACCCTTTGTGTGCTGCTGGGAGAAGATCTTGTTTTACAAGAGGCAGCACCCTGCCCTTCTGAGGGGGACAAGGTATGGGCAGGTTTGCAAGGCAGGATAGGCAACGTGAAAGGGTCTTTGGAAATCTCAGCTAAATATAGAGATAAGGGGGATCTTTCTAGAAAGTTCTATCTTTTGACTTTGTAGGCAAATACTCAGCCCTCACATTTAACACACACAACACACAAAGCTGCTCTTTTCTTTCTGGATCACAGTCATGGGTCAGGGTTGCAGAAAGTTATAGACCTGACTCATTACAGGGATAACAAGTCATGAATTCAGCTGCTGCTGTCATGAAAACATGGTAACTTTTCTTGAGCTCTTGCATTACTTTTTGTTCTCTGGTATTACTGTTTCACTCATGTCACTCTGCAAAGAGGTTTTGTTATTTTTATGGATATAACTCTTATAGAAAGCATTGTGCTGACAAAAACTAAAGGATTACAATGTAAATAAGACAGAAGAAAGGAGTAAAAGGTGTGTTTCCAGAAAAATGTAATAGTTCAGTTGTGCAACACATTTTCAGGGTCTACTCGTACTGATAATTTATATTTCTTGTATGCATAGCAACAGACAATACAAAAGTGAGTTTAGAATAGTGCTCTCAATGAATAAAAGTTGGACTTTAATATTTACTGTGTCAGCAATAAACAGAGAAACCAAGCGCTGTATTTATATTGATTCCTTTCTGAGATTTGGTGAGAGAGCTCCCGGCAGTTAACTTTATACACGCTATTGACTCTTGCTGGCAGAGCTGGAGGATGGAGCTCATGATAAAGGCTGAGGAGGAGGAGGGCAGCATGCAGAAAATCAGGAATGAGTCAAAGGAAATGCTCACATCTCAACAGATGACGTTTTGACAAGCACGTAGGTCTCAGTTCACCTTTGTAAGCGCAAGTGAACTTTGTGAGTATGGTAGACTGAGGTGAGGTGAGGGCAGCTGGAGGGGAACTGAGCACCACTAGATGCTGCTGATGTCCTGCCCTTGTTCTGGGGACATTTTCACACCCAGTGGCAGTATCATGAGTTGCCAGTGGTGCAGGGTAAAGAGTCACTGTAGTCACTTCAGCAAAAGTACATAGGTACCGAGGGCTTTGTTATTGTCTGTTTTTTGGCTTTGTGAGAAATAGAAGAGCCTGCCTTTAATCAGTATTATACAACAGTGCCCTCCTGTGCAGAACTGCAGGTCGGGTCTGGACAAGCAGCAGGGAGTAGGGGTCGCAGACCTGAGAGTCTCTGGGCTGTGTTTCCATTGGACCTCTGCACTTACAAGTCTCTTTGAGTGGTGGTTAATGTGAATGACATGCATGGGGACATGAATCACAAAGAATAAAAGATTAGCACGTTAGCTGGAAAGAGAGTTTGGTGGTGCATGTGGGAACACTCTGGGTTTCTCACTAGCTTCCTTGCTCTGTGAACACAAATTATTCTTTATAAATCCTTTGCTGCACCACATAACTGCTAGTGTAATTGTTTCTTCCTTCAACTGATTGTTCGTCATTATAACAAAAAAGCAGGGGATTGCTTAGAAGAAAATCCAGTCCAGTTAATTCTTTCCTTGATTGTATTAGTATGTTCTTTATTTAGGATTTTGTCAGAAACTCAGTTTCATTACTGCAAATATTACTACACCCTCTCACTATTTCTGTTTTATTGAGCTCTATGACATTATCTTTGTTTTGATGGTGGTTGTCATTATGTATCAATTCAAACAGGTCCTCAAGGAATATCATGCTCAGGTTGTTTTCTCTCATCACAGTGGGCAGCTGGTTTTCTTTTCTATTTTCTGTTAAGGTGCCATTTCTTTCAGTCACAAGGGTGTATTTTTGCTGGTGTAGATAATGAGTGCAAGATTAACTCACAAGGCAGGCACTTGCTGGGAAGCTTAGCATTAGCTCATGAAATAGGAAACCAAACACTGTAACTGCCTATCCTGTAAAAACTGAAATTAAATGAGCTTCCATTGTTATGAATCAAAAGGACCATGAATCGTCTTGAGAAGTATGCATTCACATTCTAATAAATGTATCATTTATCTAATAAAAAGATCATGATTCATATGCATATGAATTATCTCTCATTTTTTATAGATATCTCTCTCAAAATAAATATATTAGAACCCTCTCAAATTTTATTTAAAATTTTGAGGTCTCAACACTTGTGTCTTCTCAGTGTTCCTCAAAAGAAGTAGCTGATTTTCAGGAAACAAAACAAACTACAGTCTTCTGCCTAGTTTTTGGAAAATTTCACTTCCATTTTGGGAACCGAGCATCTGATAATATTGAAAGGGAGTAAATTAATTGTTCTGAAATAAATACATACAGATTAAAGCCTGAATGTTTCTTTTTAAAGCAGATAGCCTCAACCTACAATATTTTGGATTTCCAAGGTTTTTAGAAACATTTATAAATAAGAATAGTATATTTAGTTATATGAATAGAGATTAAATTATTATTGCTATTATTCCTCTAAAGCATCTGCTTTTTTACTTCTAAGAGGCTGGAAATTTCAGAGACTGGAAGAAGGCAGATCTGTTCTGGCATCAGATCAGGTACTGCTTTTATCTAATTCTTTTCCTGTAAAGAAAGAAAAAGGCAAAAGCAGGTTTTAAATTTTCCTCACTAGCTGAAACTTACTGGGTGCTGGCTCTGAGACACAAATGCATATGCCCACAGAGGAAAACCAAAATGGCATATGGTTGCTAAAGCAAAGTTTACCCCACTTTCTCTGACTGTGGTGACCGCAGTGTGAGGAAGGGCAGCTGAGGCCATGGTTGCTCTGCCCTGCTGACAGATATCCTCCCACCACCACCAGAATGACCGATCTCTTGTGTTCCAGGTAAACCCAAATCAGAGTCCATCTACCCCTACTATGCTAGGCTGCAAACCACGATGCTACAGTTATTGATTCCCATTAACACACTTGTCTGCTGGGAGAGACCAGTGTATCTCAAAGAGGTTGAGCCACAGCTGCAGATAGTAGCTTCAGCAGATCAATTTTCAGCTGCCACAGTATGTCTGTCATGATATCTACCATGGCATGGACCTCCTTGGTGGGGCCCATGGTAGTTGTGCAACCACCCTGTTTCCCACCATAGTAGAAGTGAGTGCTTAGTGCTCCAAGAACACTGAATGCAGCACAAAGCACAGTGGAAACGACTGTTTTTGTTAAGAGCCATGGCTGGCAATGGAGAAACTCCTGATTCCAAAACAGCTTATGAATTTTACATTGAAAGAATTGTTGGATAATGTACACAGATGGTGTTGGGAGCTTGGTGAAAACATCAGCATTCCATGTAGTGTTGTCCAAGTGAAAGCAGATGTAGTTAGCGTGGTATTTTTCTGAGTTTTGGTTGGCTCTTCCAATCTCATGTATCCATAAGTGTCAACTGAAGTCATGCTGACCTGTTTTCTTGGGGCTTAAATGCTTATATAAGCGAGATGCCAAGCCTGTAGGGTAATTACAGTACTAATTACTCCTTTTGACATACATTTCTAGTGATGAAGGTTGTTTCCAGAATGCCTTTGATGCTATTTTGCAAGGGCACTGAGCTGAGACTTTCTTTTCCATATTATTTTTCAATGCTGACATTTGCTTGGTCTGTACTTTTAGATGTAGGAATATAGCAGTAGACAGTAAAGCAAATTCAGCCATAGGTTTTATATGTAATAGGAGGCATAAAGTAAATCAAGCAATAGATTTTTGCTATGGGGAAAAGATATTTCTGGTTTTCTCCATAGTTTTGCTATGCAATACCTTATTTAATTTACTGTTCTTGTATCTTTAAAAACAGGACAAGAATCACCTGAAGGTAAAAGAAGTTGAGACTCATAACTAAACGTAATCATGGCTCTCTTGCCAGTTTCCAACAGCAGCCTCCTTGTCAGTAGTCCTTTCCTTTCTTCCTTATTTTTGCTCTTCTTATGGAGAAGAGAGTTTGCACACATGCATGAAATGCATATATCTCCTGCTATTCAGTTAAACAGAAATCATGAAATAATAAAACACTGTAAAGAATGCTAACAAATGTCATAAGTTTATAACAAATGCTGAGGTTTGTTAATGAGCTAAGCTCACTAGACCTCATCTGGATTACTACAGCCAGTTTTGGGGCCTCAATAGAAGAAAGACAACAATGAATAGGAACATGTTCAGCAGAGGGCCCCCAGAGTGGTCAGGTCTGGAGCACTTGGGGAGTGGGGAGAGGCTGAAGGACTGGTGCTTGTTCAGCCTGGAGATGAGATGACTTCAGTCAGTGACCCCACTACTGACAACGAAGTTAAAAAAACACAGAGCCAGATTTGTCATAGAGTTGCATGGTGGGAAGGTGAGAGACAAATGAGTGTAAGTTGAACAATGGTGATCAAGAGTGGATACAAGGAGAAACTTGTTCCCCATGGGGCAGTTGAGCTGTGGAACAGTTCAACCATAGAAGTTGTGCTGTTTCTGTGCTTGCTGATTTTCAAGACCTGGCTAGACAATGTTCTGAGAAAGCTTTTCTGATCTCACCCTTATTCTTACTTGGGCAGGAGGTTGGACCAGAGACATCCTGGGATCCCTTACAGCCTGAATTATCCTGTGGTCCTTTAATTCTGTGAGAAACACTTGATTCCCATTCAGGAACCTGTTACATCAGGGAAGGAGGAAAAGTATTGGGAAATCAAGAGGCCAAGGCAGATGGAGAGCATGTGGTGAATGCAAAGTTGGCTGTTTCTTTTAATTTTTCCTTTTTGAAATGGACCTGACTCATCTCACTGCTTCAAGCAGCATTGATCCTTACTGTGTTTGTTCTTCTGTAGGACTTCATAAGCAGGTGAATAAGGAGTGCCAGATGCAGCACAGTTTCTAGTGGAGCTGAGTGGAAAAACAACAGACTGTCCAGTGCTTATTTTTCTTTTGTGAATGAGCAATGGGGTTTTTAATGTCTAACTTATTTCCTAATGAGTCTCATGCAATAGCATTTCCTGTCCTTTACTAATAGTGTTGAAATGCATGGCCTAATTGCAATCAAACCTGATAGAGCAGTTTCACATAATAAATTTCCATGTGTTTAATGAGAGGAAGAAGCTAGGTAATAGAGAAGGACCCTGTTAGTGTGTCTGCCATCACCTTAGGCACTAACTGGGATGAAGGCCTGTGCAGGGGAGATCAAAGGTAAGTACAGGGAGATATGAACCCTGCAAGTGAGCTCAAGCAGAGTTCATGCATCTTTCAGTACCAGTCACAGAACTCTAGGGAACAGACCTGCAGTACTTCTGCTGGTGAGGTGGACTATTTGAATGTAGAATGTCCATTCTCCATGTCCCAGATGGACAGTTCTTTGAAAACTGCATATTTTGTGTTGCTGAACTTTCCATCCCTCCTGGCTTCTCTCTGTAATGAGAACTGTTATTGAAGAGGTGTGAGTTAGTTCACTGAAATTAAGGAGTTTCTCTGTAATTGCAAGTATATTTGCCATTCTTTTGTCATGTGTCTTGGCACTGAGGCTCCAAGAACAGACTTCCCTTCTCTCTCCTTGACCCTATGTGAGGTGTATGTGCAACTCGGGGCTAGCTGCTGGGTGTCCCTTGTTTCTGACGAGATACACCTGGGCAGCCTGATTTCTGATTAGCTGAGTGGCTTCATGTGAGTTATGAAGAGTGAGAAAGATGTCAGCATTATTGAGTTGGGATCAGAAGTTGTGTAGAAACAGAACCCCCAAAGGTCCATCTTCTAGGAGGGTTACTTTCCACTGCTACCTCCATATGGGACCTGAATCACCAGATACACTCCCCAGCACAGGGTCCATGCCATATGACACTACCTCCACCCTAGTGAAAGGTTATCTTTAAAGACCTCCATCCCACTATTCCTCTAACTATGCTGCTTTTCTCTGGCATGAAGATCGGTGGGAGCCTCAGTGTTATCCCACCTCTAGATGGCATGATGATACTATAAAATGTTCAAGATTTTTTTTTATATATTAAGCAATCATTAAACCATTGTCATGGTAAGAACATGGTCCAAAGACCAACACCCAGGACCCATATTGGATGATACTGATTCCTAGCATGCCTGGAGTGATCCTGATGCTAATACTGTGATATGGATTTAAAAAGCCAAAAGAAAATTACTGGACATGTAGAGTGGCCACATTTCCAAATATTGCTAACTTATTCACTCATTTTTCAAATACTAAGAGGGCATAGCTCACAATTTAGGAAAGTATCAGTTCATGATTCAGCTTTTGTAGCAGTCATGTTTGGGTTGCAAGAATGCAAAATAAGGCTGCTGTTGCTGAACTTCTGTCACCAATTTTCATTCTCTAAATCTGCTTGCATTTGAAGGGAAATAAAATACGATAATGTCTGCACATACTGGTCATATAGATTCTAGCACATCTACAAATAAAATATTCAGAGGCTCAGAGAAAATTATTTACCCTTCACTAAGCATATGAAACTCCTAGCAACTTCAGTGGGAGCTGTGCACATGTGTTTGACTGCATTCCTAAATTTTACTTGTGGGCATGGAAGAAGTCCAAATGATAATTTTCAAGAGAAAAAAACCCTGTTTTTTGTGGTTTGGAGATTTTTTGTATTGAGTTATTTTCTGGTTGATGCCTTCTCTGAGCTTTTCAGTTCATAGATGTCAAAGAATGCCCCAAATGCCAAATCCCAAGTAGCCTTCACTTTTCAACCATCAGTGAAATGAGTTCCATAATGGAATAAGGATTTACACTAGCTGAGGAGATTCCCTGTAGTTCTTTGCTCTGAAAAACAACAAAAATGGGTCCTAGATAGGTAGATATAATATATTATTTGACAGATCAAACCCTGTGCTGGTGAGAAATTGCTTATGAAACCAGTTGAAGAAATAAAAAGTACTTATTTGCTGCACAAGAAGGAATAGGGCCAAAAATAGCTTTCTGCTCTGCAGTCTCCTGTGACACTAGACAGCCTCTTTGGGTCCTGTCATATTTTGCAGCAGCCACTCTACGTCTGCTCCAGCATTTAGATTGGCACTTTTAAAACCAGACCTGCCAGGCTGGAGATGAGATGCCTGGTTTTGCAGACCACTCAGTTCCTATGTCTCAGGAGCGACTGCTCCTCGCACCCTATCATGATTTTGCAGAAGGGAAGCATTTCCCAGTGATGCTTAAAACAGTTGTGCACTGAGTATGAAAATGAGCTTATAACTTCACCCTGCAGTAGTTAAATATCCCAGGCTACTTTGGTAAGAGAGGTGATGAGACGACCCCAATGGCCTGTGCACCACAGTTTGCATAATTCCCTTATTCCATTACCCAGTAAGTAAATACTAAAGCTCAAGTCAAACTTGGGAAAGTTGGGAAATGTTAGATTGAAGGGGTTTTTTTTCAAAATAAATTCAACTCCTTTGGATTTATGCAGCATGTTACTGCCTTGAACTACATGCTCCTTTCTCCTACAGGAGCCCTTCTTCATTCCATGTACAGATAACTATTTATTTTTTGCTTTCTTTCCAATAGTGTTAAGTTTTTAATGCCTAACCAACTAAACTAACTAAAACAAAAAAACTCCACCAACCTAAGACACAGAAATTTAGTCATTCAATACTGTAAGGACTTATTCCGAAGGTCTGCCAATGTAAATACATCCTCATTTGTCCTCTAGCTGTTGTAAAATCCATTAATATTATGAGTGCCTTGGTGATTGCAGACCCTCACAAGGCAGAACGCAGCTCCCAGTCACTCCCTCAACTCACACTTATGTGATGGATTTCAGATGACTGGCCCTCAGGATAGGCCCATATGGTGTGGTATGATAGAATTTTTGTTTTTCCAGCCTGGCTGGGAAAAACAATACAGAAGAGGAATGAAGAAATTCAGAATAACTGTCTCTGGGTCAGGCTTTTGAAGGAGTGTCCTGTGCTGTGTGTGTGTCCTGCTCTGCCTCCTCCTCTCATCACTCTGCAGACTCCTGCCCTGGCTCCCATCACCACCCTGCCTCCAATCCAATCCCTGCCATCCCACCTGGCCTCCAGTTCCCTAGCTCCAGACTTTCTCAATTTTGTTTGCTCTACCTCAAAAAACAGCCATCTCTTCCAGTCTGCTAATAAATTTCATCCCTATCCCTGCCAGCTACTTTCCCTGTTCTTCCCTATTCCTATACAGATTTCTTCATGCCCCTTGGTTTTGGTTTCCTCTTCTCTGAAATGCATGGAAGGTGTCTTAGAGACCACAGACAGCAGCCTGTAACTCAAGACCCTGAGTCCTCAGTGTTTCCTTCCTCCTGATGATGGATCCCTCCTGAGATTGTCTCCACTCTTTACCCAGGGCCATAATTTTATGGCAAATAAGATTTACCCTGAAACCTTGTAGTTTTGGTTAAGCTTTGAGTTCTAACAGGAACACTGTAATTTCTAACACCTCAGTAGCTTGCCTCATACTAATTTTCAAACACTTTGTTCAGAGCTTAGGGGCATTAACAACAAAACAGCTGAGAATTATGCATAGCCCATGCATTATATTTTTTCCTTATGCTCACAGCACTGGTGGAAATACTCTTGTGGTCAGATCTGTGAAGCTGAAGGTTTTATTGCCTTATTGTGCCTGTGTGAGCCTTCCCAGCAGCAGCTGACAGTGTGAGAGCTTGTTGACTGCTGCGGTGGTGACTTCTCAGACCACCTGAAGCCAATTGCACTCGCCCCACTGGCAATGCCCTTGTCTGGGAACAGTGGGAAAAAACAGATCTGAAATTTTAACTCAAGACAGGCTTCTTGGACATGAAACCTCCAACTCAATGGCTAAATTCAAATTATAAGCAACTGAATCCGGAGCCTGATAAAAGACCTTAACTGCAGGCATTTCTCCCAGTTTAGCTTATAATATCTTCCTTTATATTTTGTGTCCCTAATTCCCCCTGCAGCTTTACTGGATATATTCTTCAATGTTCAGTGCTTATAACTACTATGTAGTGCTGCTGAGAGTTGTGAAAAGCTGCTCTGCTGAGATGCAGTGGCTGTAGAGATTTCTATAGTGCTCTGTGCGAAGGTGTGTGTGGGTGCAAATAAACAGTTTGTTGAAATTTGAAAGTACTTTCAGTCCCTGAGCCTGGACAGAGCAAAAGGTATGATTGTTAGACATTATCAGAATCTGTTGCATGTCTCTGTTACATTGCTAACAGTTATTTTAAAAAATTACATATGCAGCAATGTGAATTTCAAAAAGTACTAATGTGTTTCCTTTATTTTTATTACAACAAAATCTCCAAAGATCTAAACCCATGAAGAATAATAACAACATCCAGTAAAGGATGTCAAAATTCAGGTTTTGTAATAACACCTAAGAAATGGTGAATCATTCATACTGCCTAACTAATACATCCTGTTCTGCTTCTGCTGGGAATGTAAAAAATTACAAAAGCAGCCAAAGCAATAACACACAATGTTTCTCACTATGAATAACATAGATTGAAGTAGTGATTTTCTTGTTCAGGAAGTCAAACCTTAACATGTTGTCAATAGTAATATATTGGTCTGTGTGGTACTCTGAGCAGATTCAGCACTAATATTAGAGAGGGCAGAAAAGTGTGTTGAGGAGGAATGTAACTCTGTTGTTTCCTTCCCCCTCATTTATAAGGGAATATAATGGGATTCCCTTTACATATCTGAGAATGTGAATATTGGTTTATCTTTCTAGAATAACTGCAAATTGATATCTAAACAGCATTGCTGTACATATTTTCCCTAAGTAAAAAATAAAATGTAT
The DNA here is from genome assembly GCF_031877795.1 of Strix aluco. NCBI lineage: Eukaryota > Metazoa > Chordata > Aves > Strigiformes > Strigidae > Strix > Strix aluco. The sequence continues at coordinate 127,812,982 of NC_133931.1, forward strand.
TTAAAAAAATCTTGTTTTTTCAGGAAGTCTCAAATGTTTTTATGTCTTTCATACTCAATAAGAAGGGTTTGCAACTACTACTGTCTTTTGAATGAATGGATTCGTACACCTTCCAGTGGGTAGGCTTGACTTTGTGCACCAGAGAGAGTGCGGAGCTGGTGATGGCTGTCCAGCTGCCAATCACAGTCCAGACTAGAAGTTGGGAATTTCTTTTCTTACAGACATTTCTTCATTATCCAGTCTCTCAGAGAATTATAAGGTCCCAGTCTTGTGATATCTAATTCCATTAGACTACATTTTTTCAGGCATCAGGAAAAATTACAGGCTCTGGAATGGATTCTAACCCCCATTCAGAATAATTAGTTAAAATAAATTATTGGCTTCAACATGGATTTTCACTAGTGTAAATTAGGTCTGATTCTGGCTATATTTCTTTTGAGCAGAGGTTGCTAGAGTCTGAAAATAATGATATCTCTCTTTGCTGAGGCTGTATTTCTGTGATGATCTCCCTGTAATTTTCTTTAGTTGAGGGATATCTGTTATCTCTGCAGTGCATTAGTGATTCTTGTAGCAATGTTTAAATCAATGGGAGTTTGAGTGGAGAATGTTGCTTTGAGTGCATCCACCACCTTCTTAATTCGTTAAAAATATCCTGTATCCTCATCTGTATTTACTACTAAGGTCTTTAACATGGCAAATATAAAACTTTTCTTCTCCAAATTTTCATCTCATATTACTTATTTTCATTAAAAAAGAAAATCAAAAGGGGCACATGATCTTTTCCTTTACTAGTTTCCTCACTAAATCTCTAAGGCAGCTATTTAACCTGGTTTGGACACCACCACCCGGTCCTGATCTTTCAAACAAACCTGCTTCAAAATCATAATCTTAGTGCTGTCTCTTCTTCAACTGGAAATGGCTTAACAGACTGGGGCCTTGTTAATTTGGATGTGGATTTTATGTCTTATCTTAATTTTGCCCCACTGGAGGTCAAGGCGTTAACTGGACACTCAAAAAGTTATCTCATAAAATGTCAGAAAAATTACTGCAGCCAGTGGGAGTTGTGAAGCGTGTTTGCATCCTGTCTGCAGATTTCTCTAGTCCTCACAATCTTTCTCCAAATTGACACCTGTTCTGCAGAACAGCCTGGTAATGTCACTCATGCCCTTTTTTTGCCACTTATTCCATGTTGGGGGTTGAGGAGATTATTTAACCTACCTGGTGTTCAGTGTCCTCTGTCAACATGGTACTCATAAGGATACCATGTTCACTAAGAAAAGCATCAGTCTCGCCATTTATTATTCATGCTTAATTAAAAAATGATCTGATATACTCAGTAATAACTTGAGAACTCTCTTTTCTTTTTGATGAATGATAAGCAAAAGTAGTAAAAACTGAAATTAAGAAAAAGTTGAAAAATGTACAGCTTCAGATCCAGCTTTTGATTTTATTTCTGTGGCAATAAAACTGCACTACTTTTGCCCCTGTAGTGTTGATTGTTGTCTAGGACTTTAAATTCCTGTCATTAGGAAAATGCAGGAGGCAACATACTTGTGCATTTATGAGAAATATAAAAAGAAGGGATCCAACTGTGAGTGCATCTCCCACTGAGCCAAAATTTACTGTGTTCTTCTTTCTTTTCAAATTGGTCTTTTTGCAACATCAAGGAAAAGTGGCAAAGGAAATGAAAGTAGCTATATTTAATACAGTCTTCACTGAAATCCAAAGAACAAAAACTGTTCTTGCTTAAATTAATGCAGGACAGATAAATAATGCCAACAGAGCAATTAACACAAACAAAACAGCTTGCAATTTAGCTTCTGTGTGCATGCTCAGTGTCAGTGTTAATTAGTTGGGACAGATCTGCATCTTTGTCACAGGATAGTAGACCTTAAAGTTTTCATAATTTTAAAATTCTCTCCTTGCCTGTTAACTACAAGATTCTCTATGTCAGCAAGCCCGTGGATGGCAGGATAGTAAAGGACTGTAATGTACTGAAGATTGGAGAGCTGCAAAATATAGAAGATCACTTGGATGGAAAGCTAGTAAGAGCAAGTACAAATGAAGAGAAACTTGAGGCTCTCCTAAATTTTGGATTGGAGAAAGTTTCATGCTAGGACATTGGACATTTTGCCAGATCTAGCTGGACCTTTGGTTCTCAGAGAGGCTGGAATTTCCTGCAGCAATTACAAGTACACTGTGACGTCATTGGTTTTACATGTATTGAAAAGACTCCTCAACAGAAATCAACATATTTCACACTGTTTGCCAAGGAGAAGTAAGAGGTTACAAGGTTCTTTCCTCAAAGACAACTGATGTGGGGACTAACATCAGTTCAGGAGGGACAATTATTAAAAAATGTGGAGAGTTATCACGTGAGTTCTTGTTGCTTGGTTAAAATGATTGAAGAAATTACTTGTGATTGAAGCAATCCCTGGGGATTTTGCATAATATATTTATACAATTCTTCTTGTGCTACTCCTTCCCTCCCTGCTTCCCTCCCCACTTCAAACTAGAAGGTTTTCCTTATAATTAGGAAGTAAAGTCAAACATGAAGTGTGTGGTGAGAGTAGGATGCAAAGGAACCTGAAAGAGAAGGAGAAAAAGTAGAATTAGCAATAGGTTCAACTGTTACATTTGGGTGGTTTGAGTAAGACATTTTAACTCAACTATCCTGTGGCCCAAAGTTCTGCTTATCCTTAATTGGCCACAAAATAAGTAACCACACATTTGAGTGATTTGGCAATTGCATACAATTGCATGTTTAAAAAAAAAATCATACAAAACAACTACAGATGAAAAGTTAATGCAGCCTAAAAAGAGTTTGTCATGTGGTCTATATCATGCAAGCAATGTACTCATCGACACACTGTAACAAATACACTGACTTGCCCAGTCCATTCTAAAATACATCAGTTAAAACTTGTCTTTATGTGCAGCACTGGGAATAGCAAAGAAAAGGGATGTGTATGTGCCATTTTAAAAGTTTCAAAAAACATAACTTCAGATCTTGCTTAACATACTGAACGTGTGCTCCAGTTTCGCAAAAGATTTGAAGCATAGTCCTGTAATGTCTGATGTAACATTTGATTCCTTGCAAAGGTGGAATCACAAGCGTGTGATAAATCCTGAAGTAACTAATTATTGTGTGTCACTTCACCATTGTAGGTCACAAGAAATAGAATAGTTGGGTCGTATCTGGTAACTGTCACCTAGAAATATTGTACACTCTTGTTTGCTAGGATTGTAGGATGTATCAAGGTTGTGAAGTTGATCGGGTCACTGCAGATTTAGCCCTGTATTTGTTTACAGGTCCTTCTCAAACCAACCTTGATTTCTTCAGCTACATCTGTTATTTCTAGCCATTTATTTGTCAGGTAGTCTGAACAGAGTGTTTCAGTCCATAAACTCCTCATGAACTGCTTCTTTTGGCTATTTTCTTTTTGCTAATCATAGAATCTATATGCTCACCGAAGTCACCTACAAAAATAGATCTGATTTTCTTTCTCCAATTAGACAGTTTATTTACTGTACAGTGAGCTCCAGTAGGTGAATAAGGATTGAATAAAGGTCTTCAAGTACAATAAAATATATGAATGTTATGATTTGTTGTGATCCAAACCTTTTAAAATAATGAAAATATGGAATGATGATGCCTCATGGATTGAATTTTGATCCTTATTTAAGTAATTCTACGCCCCTTTGCCTGTGCCAACTGGCTGTAGGAAATGGTCCATCCTGAGCAGTATCAGCACCTTAGGTTCTACCTTTCTAACTTCATCCACATTTCAAAGCTACTTCCCTATTTTAAATCAGTTTCTGTAGGAGATTTCTACTTACCAAGCCTTAGGACTGCCATGTTATGCAAAATTTTCTCTAGTGTTATGGCTTTGCTTTTTCAGGCTTTGTCTTATATTTCACATAGGTGATTTCCTGGTTGCATAAATGCTCTCCTAAAATAATTTAGTCACGCTTTTATTCTCTTTACCCTGATACGTATGTGAAATGATGTTGCCTTTTCTGCAGCTGTGTGGTTTCCCTTTCTGTGCTTCCTTCTGCTTTAATTTTCTCTGCTGCATTCATTCTTCCTTGCCTAACATCATCCTTTCCAAAGTTGGACAGTTAAACAAATTACATTTCCAATGGCTGAAATCTATTGATAGAATCAAACTCATCACCACAGAAAATCATAGTTACTAACCTTATGTGTTCAGGTGATAGGGGAGAGTAGGAATGATGGCTGCAGTCTGTCTGCATTTTATACTGCTCCAGTCAGTTCAGACTTAGAGTCTGCTCTATCACCCAAGCAGTAGCAAGCTCCTAGTGCCCATCTATTCATCTACAGCAGAAACACTCAGAACCCTGAATTCCATGTGGAGGATGGGCTAGAAGATGTTGGTGAAGCATGTTAGGTGCTCTGATGTTTTGTATCTGACAGAAGCTGCTGTGGTTGCATTCAGTGGTTGTTTTCTAATTAGACTTTGCCATAGTCTTTTCCATCAATGAGTGAGAAATGTGTGGGTCTGTTGTCACTAGCTGCATCTTGGTCTGTGTCACTCAGAGAAGTCCTCACACTTCCCTCACTTTGGAAAAGTCTTTTGCTAGAAAAGTCATGAACATCCCAAGACACTGGCAAGCACACTCAGAAAGCCTCAGTGGGAAGGGTGTGGAAGGAGAGTGCTGCTGAAGGAAAGGTGCTGTCTGGTTTGGCTGAGCAGGACCCTATGTACGGTAGGAGTGTGCAGGCTGGGAGCTCCTGCACAGAGGTGTGAAATAGGCAGGCCTCAGGAGAAAATATTCCTCAACAACACATATACCTCTCTTTACACACTTGAATTTTATTGAGGGATTTGCCACCTAAAGAGCAAGGATTGCAAGGAACATGTAGGACTTAGGGTATTGTATGTTCAGAGCACTGATTTATCACACAGTTAGTACAGCAGGTCTTCCCTAGACAGGAAAAAAGAAGAATAAGGTATTTACAAACAGAAAATACTTCTGGGAAGCTTACATAGTCTCTGCTTTTGTTATGAAGGTTAGGTAATACCTATCTGGTGATTTCATAAGCATCAGATTCACAGCTCTGCAGCAAAACTTCCCAAGAGAGAGCAAATTACAATAAGAAAATCAGTATTATAAAGATAAGATGCTAATGCTATGTCTTCTTAGAATAATTACGTTGGAAGGGATCTCTGGAGGCCACCTAGTCCAAGCTCCTGCTCAATGCAGGGCCACCCTTAAAGTTGAATCAGGCTCCTGGTGGACCTATACAACTGGCTTTCAAATACCTCCAAGGATGAAGATTTACCACACTTCCATTAATAAGAGCTGTGAGAGTACGTCTTTGTGTTGGATGATGTGAAGGGGTTTTTTTCTGCAAACATTTGACTATAAATCAGCTAATAAATGTTAAGATTAGTATATTTTGATCCAAACTCCAGATCTGGATAAATATAAATGTGAAAAAACTGAAACCAAGTTACCCAGAATAGCGAGTAACCCACTATAGACGCTGAAGACTGTTTTGCTGCTACATGTATGACAGAGAATCAAAATAATAAAAAAGATCTAGGACAGGAAGGTAGACTCAATTTGAAGGTTGAGACCACAAAAACTCAGCACATCTATCAAACCATTCAACCCCAGGCAGGGACTAGTATTTGTAACAAACATGCAAGAACTAAATTGTGTTGATTTACTTTGCTAGGGTTTTCATGCACAGGCCGCTCAGAGATAGCAGCAACAATATTACCTCAGAAAATCTGTCATAAAAATCATTGTCAATATTGCAGCAAAAGCTTAAAGAACTGCCCGCCTGAAAAGAAATGGGATATTTATTAATTTCAAGCTGGATATGGATATAGCGCCAACAGCTGAGATATTACTTCTGAAAGAAAATCCACAAACAGTAGAAGGTGAAGAGGTAAAATTCATGTTTGTTTAGGTGACCTAACCTCCATAAGGGAAGATATGAGTGAAATTTACTGGTAAATAAGCTGGAACAAATGCAATTTTTAATACTACCAGGAAATAAAATGCTCATTATTAGTTTAAGAACATATAAAATCCTTGCTTTCATTTGAGGGTGTATTCACTGGAAAGGGAGCTAAATAGGCAATAAGAAAAATTTTAAAATGTCTTTCTTGAATACAAAACCTCTCAACAGAATACAGAAGAATACACAAGAAATGTGATACCTTTCTGATGTTTTTAGAAAGTTCACCCTAAGGTTAAGACAGAGCTTAGTAAGTTGCTTTTTCTGGAAATCACAGAGCCAGAAGGGGAAAAAAAAGATATGGTGGTACTCTCATTGATCTCTGTAGTAGCAAAAGTCGATGCCTTCACTTGAGAGTATAACTCAACCTAAAATAAGAAATTTTTTTTTTTTAAAAAATTAAGCTGCATATGCTCAGAAAATTGTCGATAGAAGCCCAAAGCTTTTTTTTTTCTTTTTTTCTTTCTACGCGGAGGAATCAGAAGGCCTCTGTCAGATTCCCTTGGGCAATCAAATATGTTTTAATGCACTGTTAATACTTGTTTGGGAGGGCACATTTTTTGCAGACACTGTTTTGTAGGTATATGGTACCTGAGATGTACCACAAGAAGATGCCGGAGGCGCAGACAGCAGACATTAAATTCTGCTCCAAAATATATTGGATAATTGTATACAAAGTGAAGAAATTCCAACAAGAGAAAAGAAAATGTAATGTAACAATCAGGATATTCTTGCTGGAAGTCTGAATTTATACTGAGATTTCTTGTAAGGTGGAGGAGGAGGAAGGATTTGGATCTGGGACTTTTACATCAACAGCAAACAAGACAGTAAGCACCAGCCTGCCTGGTAGGCATGAGGGGTTTGTTACCCCCTCATATCTGTTTTTTTTTAATGAAGCCTGAGTTAGCTGATGCTTTCTGAGAGTCTGATGGGTTCATTTCCATAGGACTATATCTGTGTGATGGTAGGTGTGGGCATGCATGGCAGCAAGCACATGAGCACCCTGGGACTATGTTGTTCAAGCCCTAGCAAGGGAGCATGGATGCCTCCATAATTAGCCAAGCACTCGAGCTGGAGACAATACTTTGGATGAAGTACCTAAACCTTTTTTCTGGAGCTGAATCAGAATGTCACAAAATTTCTTCCAAATGGAAAGAAGTTAGATGGGCAAGGGGAGGTTAATTTGAGATAGCTTAGACAAGGAGTAAGTGAGTGTACTTCCTATCAGCACTGCAGGTTCACAGGAGGTTTTTCAGAATGTTCAAACCTAATTTAAGGTCAAGATGAAAAACTTCCACTTCTCTTACTTATAGAGCAGGCTTGTCAGCTCCAGGAGCTGAGCTGTTGGGAAATTCCTCTCTCAGCCTACAAATTGTAGCCATGAGCTGTGTCCACAGTTGCTCACAAGCTTGAGAAACTGAGAGGAACTGAGACTGAGAAGAACAAAGCTGGTGAAACCATGAAAAGTACCTCTGTCTTACTCAATACAAACTACAGCTTGCTTTGGTTGAGCTGCCTCACATACGGCAGTTAAGAGCAACTATCTTCAGTGCAGCTCAGCTGCATGATGAGGCGGATGCGTCTGAAACTCCATGCCCACATTGTGTGAAGTTAATCCACAGCTGGCCAGTAAGTCTGATGGTCTCTGAGGTGTTGGACGTCTCCCGTGTACACATGGAGCACCACATGGAGTATGTGCAGAGGAAGCCAGAGAGGTTCCGGTTTGGTGGGACTCTTCTAGTGATGACAAGTATAAACTTTGTAGAGCAAGATATGAAATGACTCATATGTAATTCTCATTAAACCATGAGTTAATCTTGCTGTTAACTTCCCTGGAGTTAGTCTTGTGGGGAAGGCACAGCATGTGATAGGACTCATTTACTGTGTATCCTTGAACTCAACATGCAAAGGATTCAGATCTGGTTGAGAAAGGTGGGATTTAGGCACTAAACACTCTTAGAGTGTCTAAAGTGTCCCTATATACTCCGACAGTGTCAGTGCCTGCCTGCTACAGCAATTTCTATTTCAGTTCTTTGTCAAGGCCTGTCTTAAGTGAGTTGCAGTTTCAGAGGATATGCACGACAAAATACTTTGGACACATCAGACCATGTGCTCCATATGCAGAATGCTTGGAAAGCTGGTCTCTTCAGCTTAATGCGTTGTTTTCTTTACCATGGTGATTTATCACCCTTCCTTGCTCTTCAACCGCATCCAGTAATGAACATTTAGTTAGGCCACTGTGCAGGGTAGATGACAGTTTCTATGTACTCAAAGGATCAGACTTAAACGATGGCTCATTTAAATACTTAAATTATTTAAATGCGTGGTGTAGGGGGAGTTGCTATCCAATTCTGTGAACTTCACTGTTTCATCAGAAAACCTGCAGCTTTGGAGCCGCCAGTCAGATCTTAAAAACAGGATAAACATTTATTTTTTCACAAAGCCTTGAAGAGGAAAAGCTATTTAAGCATAATACATGTCTCTTCACTTGTCATATGTTAAGTTAACAGTAGTAGAATAGCTTTTGTTGATGTCTGCAAGTTTACCCTGTCAATAAGTGAGTAAATAAAATAGAATAAAAATATCATTAATACTTTCAGTGACTCATAATGAAAAACTTCTTCCCTTATAAAAAAAGGAATATTTATGCTCAAGAGTTTAGAAGCAGCCAAGAGTTAACATCTAGGTCTTTTCACCAGGGAAATGCTGATGTTGGACACGTACATTGAGTCAGTCTGGCATTGATCCACATGTTGTGTGACAGTAATGGCTGAAGGTCCTCAATGTCTTCTATATTTCTTTATGAACGATCTCATGACAACACAGCTGCATATTTGGTGTGCCTGCAACCTGGGGTGAAATAGTAAAGGAAAGTATAGTAGTACTGTTATTTTACCCTTTGAATCCTTTCCAATGTTAAATCCTTAAAAGCCTGTCTTCCTGGAAAAGAAAGGGAATTTGCCTCATTCCTCATCTTGTAAAGAAGGATGCATAGTTAGAAACAAGAATTGATCTGAGTCCTTGCATGTACAGTCACTACTTAGCGAAAGGTAGAAATGACTGTCATTAACTCTTGCCTCCAGCTTCATATTAATGTATTTTCAAAGCTGTAAAATTTTTGCTTCTGGTAGATGGTTTGTGAGGGAATAAGTAAGTCAACTTTAAAATAAGTTCTTGCTTTGAGTAAGGCAAACTGAGAGACTCTTGAATTGTTGATTGTTAATGAGACTTAGAGAGAAACACCGGGAAACAAATGAAAAATGGGAAAAATGAGAAAAGTTGCTGGTATTGCACTTCTCTGTCTTATTCATGACTGCCATAAGAACTGGCAGGCATTTATGAAAAGTTACAGAATTATGTAACAAAAGTTACAAAGTTATGAAAAGGGTTACAGAAATACAAAGCTGGCAGTTATTTTAATATTTTGAGTATACAGAAAGTTTCTTTTTTATGTCCTTGAGTGAGAAGCAGTTTTGTACCTTGAAGGAAGAGTGAGTAGACACCTTCCCACCCTGCTCTTGGCATTATATTACCTCTGGGTATTTTTCTTATCAGTATGAATGCATAATCATTTGGGGGATCTAGGAATGATGTTGACATAGTGGAATATTGTGAAAGAAGTTGGCCACAGACTAATCGTGCTTTGCCTGGGGAAAGTGTTCCTTATCTGCCTTTCAGTATTAGGGAATGTGCTTTTCTCTTATATTAGGAGAGAGGACAACAGAAACATGAGGAATCATTTTAGATGTTGTGTAGGAGAGAAACCCGAATTGTAAGCAGTGGAAAACATCAGAATGGCTCATAATCAACACCGAAGCCCTGCTGCTGCGAACCCCAGGCTCAAGCCTATGCTCATGGGCTTTTCATGAAGCATTGTGATATTCAAGGGGAAAACAAAGATGTTTTGTGAGTGGGGGTGGAGAGCAGAAGGGACAGCTCTGCCACTGGCGACAACACATAAGGCATTTCAGCTGTGTGATTTGTATGCTGGGCCTAGTACCATTCTGGTCTTTCTAATCTTCCTTTAGTTTTCTTTTGCATAAATGCTGACTTTTACAGAATAATACTGAGAAAGACCAAGAACTGTGTGAAAGAGACAGCATGCAGCAAGTATGTCATCACTGAAACCCTGGAGGAACATAACAATTCAGGCCATAAATCAGGCCAATGACTTTTAGGACTACACTAATGCTCTTTGCTTGGATATGAATACCAATGTGCCTGAATTTGTTTTTTTCTCTGTTCTAATCACTACTACAAAAAGGTCTTAAAGGAATTAGTTCTGGGCATTGTTCATGTTCAGAACCTGGCTATGAATTACAACCAGACACTGGATGGGTGGAGTACTCCAGTATATTGCAGTATTCACATGAGAATCCAGTGAGAAGTGAGTCAAAACATGGCCCGATTAGTCCAGTTAGCCTGCATGGTTTCAGGCGTAATTACTATTCTCTGTAATGCTGTTATGAGGCAGACCTTTATTTCTCATTCAGACATATACAATGGCAAGGATGATAGAAGCTGTTTCCACAGTTTCTTCCCGATAACCTATTTGTAACGGGCAGATTGTTGCTCCCAGGTCCCATGTGGTAGGAACACATTGGTGCTGCACTCCTGAGGCTCAGCTGTGCAACTTTCACAGCCTCTTGGGTGCCAGTGCCAACCTCCAAAACACTTTGTATACACAGAAACTATTGACCCAACTTCAAGCATTACTCTGGGAGGACACTGAAAAGATGTGCAGCAATGAAAAAGAATAAGAAAGAGATTCCCCTTATAAAATGGTGAGGGGGATATAGCAAAAAGAGACAGGGTAGCATTTATAGTTGCTCTACAGAATTGCTCTAGGGATACTTCTTTCTCAAGAGAATAAGTATGAGCTGTTTGGATTCATGTGGGAGGCTGCTAAGAGCTTGCAGTGGCCCTGAACCTTGCAGTTGAAGGTGAATGGGATTTGAAAACCACCAAACTATTTTCAAATTTAGTGGCTGTGATGCTCATTAGCTAAATACAGGGAAAAAAGGAAGACCTTGAACAAAATGATCTGATTCCAAAAACATGTAACATACTTTAATTACAGGGGGGGAAAAAAGAAAGGAGTAAAACGGCAGTCAGCCAGAATTTGGGCAGTCTCTAGCATCTGAAAGGGAGACTAGAACAGAAATAGTGCCAAAACTGTAAGTCAGAACCTCAAAGCAAATATCTTTGTCTCAAATTGCATATTCCCAGAATTGTTAATTATCTTCCCCCTCTCAATCTGCTACTAGTCTGGCTGTGCAGATAAACTTGCACTGAACCCACTATTTACCTGTATCTCCACCAAGTTCTTCTGTGAGCTATCTTGGGTGTGTGGTTTTCTTGAAGGCACCATGGAGAGGAAGTAGCTAAGGTGGTATATCAAGTGCTACTTGAAACTTTTTCAGACCTTACTGGTGCTTTTTGAGATTTAGGTCTTAAAAAGATACTGCATCCGGGTTACCATGCTGCCCTGGAAAGGCAGTCCATGCCTTCAGAGGAAACTTCTCACAGAAGACCCCATAGACATCATTGTCTGTAAACTTCTGTGTGCTATCAGAAACCCCTCTTAGCATTGTGAGGGGGAAAGGAGAAAACAGCTGAAGAACAGCATTTCTAGCTTTAGTCTTGTTGATGGTAAACCACTGTTTTCAGTCCAGTCCATTCATCAAAGACAGCCTGGTGGAAATCTGGGAGCTTTTCTGTGCATCCCTTGCTGCCTCAGTCTGGAAGAACATCAAATCCACATGGCAGGGATGGAGCAGATGTTTTCTCTTTCAGTGTTGCCTTGATGGAGTGGTTCTGATCATCCACAGCACACCCAGAGAGATGTGTGTGTGCATGTGAAGACACCAGGACCACAGATGGAGCATCACTGGAGGGAAGCTGACCCCGGGAGGCTTCAGGGCTCAGTGTTGTTTTTCAGGCTGTAGTGGCCACTTGACATAAACATGAGAAATAAAAATGGTCCTTACTTGCTGTTTAGTTGGGATCAAACCTTGGTAGCAGATCTCTCACCCACACATGCACATGCACACTCAAGCAGAAATAGGTGTCTCTTACTGGAGAGGTCCAGCCCTATGGTGTCTCCCACCTCTCAGGCCCCTGGATTGCCCTGTAGCTGGCTCAGACCTATGGTCCCTCCATTAGGCAACTCTCAGACTTCTGGTATCTGCCCCTCAGACCTTCTTCTACTCACCAACTACTCTGTCTTAAAATTCTCTAGAGTAGATTTGCGTGGACTGGAGAACACTGTCAGCCACAGTAATATTTAGGAATGCAATCAGTCAATGAGAGACTGCAGTGTTCAGGCACAGGAGTTGGTGACTTTTATCTGCCCTCCTCTCCTTTTTCCCATTATTGGCCCTCCCTGATCTTCCTTGATGTCTATCTTTCCCTTTCCCTTAAACATGCCACAGTAAATTTATCACATTCCCACAATTTCCCTCAAATACCCCATAATAAGTTTGCTCATGCCCTTAAGACCCATGGTAATCTTGCTTCTCCCTCCTTACCAGATGCAAAGTTCTGGTTGAAGCTCCTCAAAACTTTGAGTGGTTCCTGCAATGTTCCATCAATAATCTACGTGAGAGCTCTGGTCTTTGGTATAGTCTCTATTTTCTTCTTCTCCTTCAGGGCTCTGTGTCTGGGTTTTTCATTTATTGTTTATCTTCCTGTCTCTTGTACCAGTCTTTTACGCTCAACAGCCCTTAACTCGATATTCTTACAAAGCAAAAAGCCTTTCAGTCCTCACAAGGGTATTTTGCAGTCTTCTCTAACAGACGTTCAGAGGATCTTGCTGGAGCTGGGGTGGGACAGGAAATGGCTGTGTTTAATTTTGTTCTTGTGTGAATTTTGGACTAAAAATATATAGTCTGTCTATGGCAGCCTAGCAACTTTAAATATCAAGAAATCAAGTTAATGGAGGGAAAGAAAACTAAATATAAGCTTTGTATTAAGGCTCATTAAATTACAAATCATTGAATGACTTGAAATAAGATTAAAATGTGAGTTCTCTAGTCTATTTTTAAGCTGTTCTACTATTATGGGTTTTTATTATATAAAAGTTAAGCTAGTCATTTATAAAATCATCTAAATGCACCTTTTTCACCTTATGTTCTCAGATTTGGCAGTGAAAAATTGTTCTGATTGCAGTTTCTTGAAGTGTAATTACTTTGTCAAAGGAAAATATAATTAGAACTGATATTTAAAATGCACTATAATTGTATTTAAGCCATTTGATAATTTGGTCACGTACTGGATGTTTTGTTAATTTAGCAACAGCTAACAATACTGAAGTTGGAAAATCGTCTGACAGTTTCTCTTTCCCATTTTAAAGAAAACATAATTTGCTCTAGCCTTCCGTCTATTCACAAAGAGAAGCTGTGAATACCTACTTTCTGTGAACAGCTTCATTGACGGAACAATGAATTGTCCACAAAAATAATACTCCCGTTGATGTGCTGACTGGACCAGGTTCTGTTTGCACAACGATTTGAACTTAAGATTTGACCACTCTAAGATTTTCCCTCTCAAGAGACAAGTGTGATATGAGCAACCAGTTCGGGGCTGGGAGCTGAATTTTAGTTCTTTGACACTCAAGCAAATTGATGCTTTTTAGCTTTACCTTCTTGTAACACAAAGTTGTTAGATGCTTACCTGCTTCTCAGTGGTGACAAGAATTCAGCAGATGGTAGCTTTGGAGCTGAAAATACCTATTCTTATATTAATTATTTTTTCTATTTGGAATGGACTCTTGATAATGCAAAATAAGGAATTCCCATGACTCATCTCTAACATGTAAAAATACTCCAAGCATTTGTCTTTCCCTGCTAATAATGGGCCACATCCATCATTCATCACAGGTTCATGCAGCTCTGTTAAATATTCCTAACTCGATGAGGCCAAGTTAGGAATGAGCTTCTCACATGAAGTCAGTGACATGTCCTTTGCAGTGACAGCAGCCGTGGAGCAAGGAGATGGTAGGCATTACCCTGTAACCGCAACCACAGCAGTGGACATGTAGAGGTCTTGTATGTTTGATCTGGGAAATCCAGACCTTTGCACCTCTTAATGCCTGTCCTGTGAGCAGACACATGTCAGAAGTATCAGATATGAGGAATGACAGTGCCACACACCAGATGGATTGCACTAAGCTCTTGGTGGTGGGGACTATGCATGGGCAGCACCAGGCCATTTGGCTGCTGCTCCAATTAGCTTGCAAATAACACAGTGCTGCACTGGGCAATACTGATGGTGGGGAAGGACCAGATGTAGTACTCATTACTGAATCCGAGCTGACTCTGTTCAGAAGCAGAAATCACATATTCACCTCAGCAACAGAAGCAACAGAAGGCAGGCAGTCCAGAGACAGCTGCTGCATTAACGGTCATGAGCAGAACCAGAACATGCTTTGGGAGGGAACTGAGCAGAAGCTCCCAAAGCAATGGTGATAGGTGGTGAGGGCAGAGGGTGGACACATCTGTTTCTGGTCTTCATGTAAAGGGCGGCTATTGCACAATGCAAAGCAGAGATACACACATCTGCAGTGCTTTGTCAGGGTAGTGTTTAATGTAACATGAAGCATCCCTCGTATGCTAATTTTGTAAAAGTATTGAGAGAAGAGCCCTCATGAGGGAGCTTGCAGCAAAGAGGGACATTTGTGGGTGTAGGTGTGTCACCAAAAGAAAGGGACTGGCAGACAGCATTGCCTCGTGTACAGAACTAGTATCAGTTATTCTTCTGTGGTGGTTTAGCCCCTGCCGGTGTCTGAGACCACGTGGCCACTGCCCCTCCCCCACAAAGGGAGTGAAATACAAAGCCCCAGGGCTGAGATAAGGAAAGGTTTAATACAACAGTGCAACAGCAACACAACAAACAATAACAATAAGAATAACAGTGATAACAATGAACAGAGCAAAGTATATACCGATACAACAGTGAGAGAACCAGCTGCGCCAACCCACGCGATCACCGATTCTTCCCGCGCTCGCGCCAGGATGTGACATCAGCATGATATATGAATAACCCGGCTGGAGCTTCCCCCCCACTGCTGGGGAAACTTAACCCTATCCTGGCTAAACCAGGACATCTTCTTACCTTGAAGTATTTTCTCTAAGAAACAGAAAATATCTATCCACTCAACTTTTCTAAAAGCTCTCTTGAAAACTCTTGTAGAGTTTATGTAATTCAGTGACAGAAGATGTCCGATGTAGATCTCATTACCCAAGAAGAAACTTTGCTTTCTGTCCTTCCATTCAGACTGCAGGTAGGGAGCTCCCACAGCCACATTCAAGAGCCAATGTTATAGTTTATACAGTCTTCACTAGTGCTTTTGCAGATTGTCTCTCACTAGCTGATGAAACTTAGAAAAATAATGTAAGAACTGGTGGGACTGAGTAGAGTTGTGGGCAGAGATATTTATTTGTCCACTTTTTTTTTGTATCAAAAGATCCAGGTGTCTTTTTGTATTAACATTTTTTGGAGGGAAGAAGCCACTAAGTAACTCCCTCAAGATAGTATTTTTGCCACTCTGTAGTATTTTGCTCTTGGAATTTTTTCAAAAGACTTTTCATGGTCCCCTTTAAAGTAGTCTTTGATTTGTTTGAGTCTCAGGTTATTTCATCCTGTTCTCACTCAGTCTAGTTTTCATTTCAGGCAGCCGAACAAAATTTAGTAACACTACAAATGTGTTTACTTTTCTGCTGATAAAGAGGTCTGGTCACACAGCCTCTTTGCCTTGAACAATATTAAATGTCAGCAGTGGAAGACCACTCACCTGAACAGAAGATCGAGGAAAAAGCATCCCCATGAGCAGAGGGAGAGAGGAGTATCTGGCCTTAATGTGCTGAAGTATGAGGGCCAGCAAATTAATGATTCTGATGTATCCACAGGAAAAACTGCCCCTCACCTGAGGACCCTTGCCATAAACGTCAGGGAGTGCTCTGCATCTTACTGTCAGCTCAAACTGCCTTCCAATCCTTTGGGAATTTTAAAAGGGGACTGCAGCCCAGGAAGTTTATGATGTTTTTCTGCACAGATTGGGGTTGTGGTTATTTCATCCCTCCATCTGTATTTTATTGCTTTTTCCTCTTTTTTTTTTAAATTTTTTTTATTCTTTCTTCACTTTTTCTCTCATCCAAATCCCTCCTTCCCATTTACGTGCCTCATTTCCATCTTTTCAGATCTCTTCCTGCTGTGTGATGAGCTGTTTGCTTTTAACTAGTGGTAGGTCCATCAGCAAGACCTCTCAGGTCCCCAAAGCCCACTGGGATCAGACAGTTGCCTCCTCTTATCAACCAAGAAGAAAGGAGGCAGAGAGGAGTCTTATGGGCTGATGGGTTGTTGTGCTTCTCCGGTCTCTAAACAGCCATTCCTATTTGGCAAAACAGTTCCTCAAAAATAATGTTGCCACCTCTCTGTTCCCATAGCTCCCATAGCTATTGCTTTAACTAGGGTTGCTGTGCTTTTTTAACGGACAGGAGAGATTACAAGATTAGGTTCCAATAAGTTTCAAGAAATGAGGTTTCAGTTAGAACAGAGGGACCTTATTAATAACTAGAGAAAAGTAAAATACATAAAATTCATTACTTCAATAGTTGCTTTGGCATTTTATAACACTCATAGCATAAGGACAGGGGCACTGAGGACAGGTGAGAGCAGAAAAGATGAGACAGTGAACAAAGCAGGCTGGTGTCAGCATAGCCTTGTGCAACAGTGTCATCAGGATCTCTTTGTGGTCCAGTTTCTAAAAATAATTGCTCATTATTAAAAAGCAGTTAAACTTAAGTATTTTTATTTTATTTTCCTTTTGCAATATAAACACACTTAGTGTTTTAGGTAAAGTTGGTGACTAAGAATCTGAAGAAACTTTCTGGATTATTTGAATCCCTCACTTGAATCTCTGTTCCCTGGTGGGGCCACAAAGGTATCTCACACACAGGATGAATGACAGTTGCCACTGAGCTGACCTTTGTTTTTTTCCTCTTCTCTCTGGTTGATAGTTACATAGCAATACATGGATGTAGGTTGTACAAAGCAGAATCAATTCCTGAGCAGTGCACTGCATTGCACAGTGCCTCTCACACCTGGGGGGTTTGTCTGCCATGCACAAGGTAACTGTAGTATAGAATATTGCATACAGATTTACCGGCCTCTCAGCTGGTACCTTGAATTTCCTGTGACTGTGGGAATAGCTTTCATCTGTCTCTAAATAACATGTTCCATGCACAGGTTCCAGTTAGGATTACAGGACTGTTAAAGAGGAATGATGGTACGTTTTGGTTAAACATGTAACAGGCAAGTACTATTATTTTAGTAATAATAGTAATGATGATGATGTCTTGAATCATGCAGAAGAAGCGCTGCAGTGATACAAGCTGTTTTTCCTACATGATGTGAAATTTCAACTTTTTTTATTGCATTGGAAATTTAAAGGGTTGAAATCTGTATAAAATAGCTTTATTTGATTGCCTTTTGGTTAAAGGATAGTTTGGGTTTTTTAGTCTTTAGGTAATTTATGGTGTGGCAATGGTCTTGGGATTATAATGCACAAATTTAAAATTACTACTACATATGAGGATTGCAATGTGGAAAAAATAAACTTATCTTTTTTTCAAAGTGATGTTATAAATTCTCACTCCATTGTAATGAGACACAGAAAAGTGTTACTTTATCAGTTTCTTTTCTGTGATATTTAGAATGATTTAAAAATATGCAAAGACCCAGAGAATTCGCAACAGATTTTCTATGTATCCAGACTTCATTAAGGCCTTTGGCAAACACTTTTTGCAGAATAAAGATGAGCCAAGTACAGCCTTTTTACTGAGGGTGACTTAAGCCAAGTGAATTAATTTTATGACCTCTGTTTTTCTATTCAACCATTTTCTTTCTTCTTCTTTCTTTATCTTATGTATCTTTCTCTTCCCTTGCACATATTTCTTTTCTCCTTTTCTAACATTAAGTTCCCCTTAGCTTACTTTTTCTGTAGCTTCATTCTGCTACCTCATTTCTTTTCAAGATTTTTTCCCTTCAGTCTGTATTTAACCCCTTTCTTTTTTAGATAGTTATTTTAGCTCCGTAAAGACAGAGATGTAAAAAGTGTTTTTACTGCAAACTTGCTGCCATTTTTCCAGTTTTCAGTCTGACTCAAAACTCCAGACCAGGTGTCTAGCCTGTAGTTCCCCAATCTTCCTTCTTTCCCTCTCTGAAGACACGTGTGACGTTTGCCTTTTTTCCCAGCCATAGTAAATAGTCTCTCTGCTTAAGCCTCCAAAACTGGATAAATAAATTGATAGACCTCTAGTTGAAATGTTGCTGAATCACCCATGTATTCAGATGCAGAGCAGTCTGTCTGGGTACAGCTCATGTTAGAGCTGTAAGAGATAAAAACCAAAAGGGATAGAGGCATAGCTTTCTTCTCATTATCCAAATGTCCCTCAAACTTGCACTGATTAATTGGTTTTACATGCAAGTCTAAATTGTGTATCTTCTGCCTCTTTTTAAAATTAAAACTCTTAGAAATAATTTGAGATCATTTGATGACGACATTGATGAATGATGATTTAGAGCTAACACAGCAAAGCTGGAAGGACAGAAGCTACTGAGTGTGTCTGTGAAGGACAGTGTGGTGGAATGGCTGTCAGGGAAGAAGTGACTATTCCTCTGTGAGAGAGATGAAAGCCTCTCCTCCAATTTTGGTCTTCAGCAGCTGTGGTTCTGTTTCTCAGCCATGGCAAAAAGAGCAAACAGCTTTTGTTGAGATATTGGCCTGTGAACCTGTAATTCTGGCTTTTATTTCTGGTTGGCCTGTAGGCTTTCACCCTGGTCTTTGATGGCATTTATCTAATGATGAATTTCCTGTCTATTAAATGGGGAAAATAACAATTTTTCTCCAGATTAATTTAAATGCCTGGTGCTTAGAAATAGGACTTGTGAAGGGTATTTAAAGACCTTGACAAAAAAACCCTAAAAATCTTCTTCATGTCAGCCCAGACAAGAATGCTATAGTTTCTCATATGTAACATTTGTTACCTCACTTGCACTGGGTAGAAGAAATCAGATAGTTTGTCTTTTGGGAAAAAACAAGAGAAGTATGCAGGCAGGTTGTCATCTGGGAATAAACCAAGGTAAGTGTAATACTCAGATTTATGCTAAAAAACCATGTTCATTATCTTTATTTTAAAATGTCATTAAAAAGATGCATTGTAATCATTTTAATTTTTCATTCAGTTGACAATATTATCTACGTGAGTGTGGAATGGAATGTGAAAATGAACCAGATCTTTCTAGAAGATTAGAAGAGTTAAGTCTGTTCTTGTTGAGAAAATAGCCAGAAAATAATTTTTATTTGTTTCCAGATTTCAGTGCGGGACACAAGGCAGATACAAGATTTGATATAAAAGCCCCTTCTCTGTGAGTGTGTGTCAACATGTACTGCAGGTAACTATGTGTACAGATGGAGAAATGTTTACTAGAAAACAGCAGCTGAAGAGAGGAAAGTATGTGCTGAGAGGCAGCATGTGAAAGTCTCCCAAGAAGCAGTAAATGGTCCCATCAAATCCACCAGAACTGATACACCCCCTGAGTCAGCCAATGCCACAAGTGGCCATGACCCACCAGCAAGGCACTGGGTAACTTGGACCACATCTGAGAGGGCAATAGCTGCTACCCGCTGACAGAGGCTACAGAGTTAAACACACATCAGATGCAACCAGGAATCCCATGAGGGACTTTCCCAACACCATCCAGAAGCCGCTGGTGTGCCAGTCCAGCTGTCCACTTCTGAGTGAACATCTGGCATTTTTCTTCCAGCTGTTCCTCCCACCGCATGACTATGAGTGAGCACCTGTGGGAACTGTGTGAGGGGACCAGTGACTCTACTGTCCAAATAGTTACTGCTATTAACAACAGCTTCATGACAACTCAATTAACAAAAGGTATTCTAAGAAATACTGGTTTTGATCTGTATCTTCCTCAGCTCTATCCCTGATCAGGGGAAAGTGAGTTTACAACATATTAACAGTGAAGTAATAGAGTGAACCATTTGATGGTTTCTGATAGTCACACATTTGAAAACTTATTTAATTATTTTATCATCATAAAAATTACAGAGAGCTGTTTCAGGAAGTGTTCCTCCAAGGCTTTATTGCTAACATTTCAGGAAAACGCCCAGAACTTGGTTACGTTGTTAACAAGATGTTTAACAGCAATTAAGAATTTTAACAAGGATTAAGAAGCCTTTTACATTTCCGATTTGCTACATTGTTAGTCAGGCTGCAAATATAACAAGATGATTAGCAAGAATGAAAGAGAACATGATTTATTGTTTTTCTACACTACATCTGTGTTAGCAGACAGCTGAGTGCAATACAGTTTTGTAGGGAGGAAACAGTTGGTGCCGAGGACTGGGCAGCCCTGGCATGTGCATTTGGACCAACTCTCTTTTGGTCCTGTGGACTGATTACCCATCAGCAGCTGGAGCACATCAGGTGACCTTGTGGAGTTCAGCTTATACCAAAGAAATGGAGTTTGCGTTCTCTCAGGTCATTCTGAGATGTGAACCAAAATGCAGTAAATGGGAATGGCAGAAGATTTGATTCTGAAGTACATTCCTGCTTTAGGCTATCATATTAATGTAGACATGAACAATACTAATTAAGAAGTAATGGATCAAATGGACTGAAGGGACAAAGGAGTGCATAATCAATATAGTAATTCCTTGTATGTCAGGTCCTTTATATTATTATTTTTTTGATCAATTTACAACACTATCCATTTCTAGTACAGTATTAATTACATAAAACTGAATGCAACAGGGAAATACCATCCACCTGTATTTTGTAAGAATCCGATGATCTTGAGTAAGATTTGCCTTTACTTTCAAGAACTGTGTATCAGTAGTTTTATAACCTCTGCTCAAAATATCTTCTGCAGCTCCTAAAAGATCACAGTACTTACAAGCAAAACGTTCAGAAAATAAACAAAATGGTCTTAAATGTCTTCTGATCACCAGTCATCTTAACCAAAGTGGATCAGACTGACTTCAAAATGAACTGGATGCTTTGAGACTGTTGTTTCTGTAATTTTTCTAGGCCCCCATGACTTCTCTCTCCCTCTTTCTCTCTCCTTTCCCCTGTAGTTTGTTTGAGCCATGAAATTATTTGGATCTACTGGGAAATTCCCCATAGGCTGTATTTACTTCCAGAGGGAGCATAATATGAGACTGTTACCAAATGAGCTGTTTGTATTTTTATGCTTTTCCTTTTCAGAACTCTGAGGCTGCAGTATTTGATGGGTTCTTTTTTCTGTATTATCTTTGCCATGCAGTTGACGGAGCCACACCGAGTACCAAAGGCACATGACTCTTCATGTGAGATTTGGGACTGTACATCCGAGCTGGGAGCATTCACTTGGGTAAACTTCAATGAAGCCACAAAAAAGCACAAACCTGAAGCTTCCATTTGATAGGAATATGTTAGTCCTTTCAAAGCTTTTAATTTCGTATTTGTATAATGAAATTAAAGGAAGAAACATGTGTAAGGAATGTAATGAATTTAAGGGAAACAAAGTGAACTGTTAAATGCTATGGGTGTATTTATCAGGAAGACAGCAGCTTTTATGTTTCTCCTCTCTCCCCTAACAAGGAGCAGGTAGTGTACTTGTTTCTGGAGCAGTCCCCACGTGCCAGCTCTAGCAGAGCAACCCACAGGACTGTCTGCATTCAGGGCAGCAGGAGAGAAGATGCAGTGCTGATCAGCAGTCAGGAACTGCTTCATGGTTGGACCCTTTCAATTTTCTTTCAATATTCCCAGAAAATGGTTTTTAAATTTGTCAGACACCACTGAGCTGTAGAAAGTTGTCAGCACAACAGGAGCCCTGTCAAACACGTCCAGATGGGCTCTCATGCCTATACAGTTTGCCACACTCTCTTAAATTTCTGCTCTTTCAATTAAAAATAAAATAAGATCTGGTACTTAGATCTGGGTTCATCCTAATATATGTAGGTTCACCTCTGTGCTCAACCGCACGGCCAGGCAGTCTGTTACCAAACAACTACAAGGAATGTCTGTAAATTAGATTCACTACACTATCTCCAGGGAAGACTACAATTGTCAGCTCTCTGTCAGCTAAATGAAAATAATGAAACGTAAGTTAAGTTACAAACAGCGGCAAAATTGTGTGAGTCATTCTATTTATACATGTAATTACATCTAAAGGTCCAAGTGTCTTGAAATTAAAAGAAGATCGGTTTTGTCAGGTGCTTAACAAGGTGTTCTTGGAAAGGATCTTCCTAAAGAAAGCACTGTAGAAATCATCTGTGTCAGCAAAGCATAAACAGCTTGACACCGTATGCCAGAATTCAAGTGAGATAACACTGCAGTGCACATGTGCACATTGCTTCAACAAGCAGAGCTATGTGACCAAGATGGAGAATGACTGCCATATGAAGCTGTGTTTCCCTCCAGTTCTGATAATGAATGTTAACTGAAAATTGGCAAAAGGAAGTGGAAAATGCTGAGGACAAGTGGGATGTTGTCTCTTCTTTCTTTGAATCTCTCAGAAGGCCTTGGGGCCCTGGAAACTTGGTATCAAGATGCACTGCATATTAATAATATATAAAGCACAATTAGCACACATGGTGCTTCTCAAGCATGTAACACATTCTTGGCTCCAAACTACAGTACAGTGCTATGGGGGGATAGGGAAGAGCTACATCATAAATACAAAATAATGTATTGATGCATTATTGAACAATTTAGTTCAGCAAGTCTTGTCAGCACAGATTTGAAAATAAACAAAAAGGTTCTGTGAGATATTCATTCAAATAAAGTAATGGGATTTTGAGAATAGAAAAATAGCTGCAAAGGGGGTGGTTTTGCTTTCATTGAGTGATTACAGTTTTTTTAGGTAACATGGAGGTTATATGTTGATGGAGAGACAAGTCAAAGCTGTCAAGAACAGTGCTAAAGCAGAGCTAAGACACTGAGTTACCTCTTGGCAGAGACACCCAGGATCTCTGTCCTTCAATACCTACATTATCCTTCCTTGTCTATTCTCTGGGGGATCTGAGAGTTTGCCACTCTTGTACATAGAAGATCACTGATTGTACATTTTGGAAACTGTGCAGAGTTTCTTTTGGAAAGACAAAGTGACACCTGAAGGAAAATGAGCCAAAAAAAGGCACAGGGGAAATATGAAGACAGAAAGAATGCCATGGTGGCTGTAACATCAAATATGAAAACAATATAAATTGACCCATCCACATGAAAGAGTATAATATTGCATAACGCATGTTATGAGACTGGAACCCATCGCCTCCCAGAAGTCCTGAGTTTTATAGATCTATTATAAAAGTGAGGATCAGTAGGCTGATGTATTACTTATTTTGGGTGTCCATTACAGTACAGTGATTTTACTAACATCCAAAGCACTTTAAAGCCTGGCTAGTTGGCACCGTAATTCATGGTGCATCTCAAATATTCACTTAAGGAAGTCTAGTATTGGATGTTCCTGTTCATATAACATGAATTTTTAATGATTTTCAAATAGCTGAAAGTGAGCTCATGTGGTACTTTATTATAGCAGTTTATATAATAGATGTAATAGATATATTGTGGAACATGCTTTTAATGTCCATTATTGTACTTAGGAGTATATGTGTTACATTACAGATATAATTTGTCAGCTGTATCATACTGTTGCTGTAAGAAGTTGCTGAAGGACTGACAAGACCATGGTTACCAATTAGAGGTCTTATATTGCATCTGTTGAAAAGGTAACCAAGCAAATTCATTAGTAAAAAGTAACAGTGACAGTTTGTCATATGAATATTTGTGTTGTTCTTTAACTAGGTTTGATTTTTACTAAGAAAATATCTAGCTGCTTAAATGTCTGTTTGAAATATGGATTACTTCAGTGAGAGAGAAATACGATATGTGTTTTTTTCAGCAACAAAATAAAATATGGGCTGGCTGTCATTGCTTGAACATGCTAGTAGGATACCTGTGCAAGGTAATTTGTGTATTCATCATTATTTTACCTCATAGAGACTTTGAGCCAAGCTCTCATTTCTTTAACTGGAATAATCTGCCAAACCAACCCAAGATTGTTATGATTTTGTATCTTTTTCTTGGTGATGAATAGCATCACATTTGAAAGATTGCAGTGTCTTTGCAAGGCTGAGTGGACTTCAGCAGATCCATTCACATAACAAGGTGCTGTGATCTCTGTTGGATGAAAATAGTCAGAATCAGAAATGTAGCTCCCAAATATATTGACAGATCCTGTCACTTACAGAATTTTAGGACTCGCTGATGTTTCAGAAACTTGTGTATATGTCTGTGAGATTCCCCAACTGAAACTTCAGCAGAAACAACTTTATTTATTACCTGAACTGAATATGGCTGGTCTACCTGTAAAAAAAAAAAATAAATCCCAAAGCCTCAGAAAACAGTCAGCATGGATTTGGTATGTATTTTAAGTAAGAGTCCAGTGAATGTGCTGTCAGATTTTTCAAATGTATCTTTTAGAACAAAGTTTTTGCCATCTCAGTCAGGGGCTGCACTTTTGGGTTTGGATACAACAAAAGCGATAAGCAGTTGGAACTGTGCCAATGGAAGGAAGTAAGTTTACCCTTGGTGAACCCCAGTGTTTTTGATGGTGAAGCGTTAAATTTTCCTACTTCTGTGGCTCACACAAGCATCCTGGAATGGTCCACAGAGACAATTTACCCATATTTTGACAAACTGTTGTTCCTTTCTGACTTCTGTTCTGCTTTTTTCAGGAGTATGAAATACCACATTTTCTAATCAGTTGGGAGTCTCCATTACACATTGGGTGCTCTCATTTTCATGTATTTTTATTCAATTTACTCTTACCTTGTTGGATTAATACAAGTTGTATTTATAATTTTATATTAAAAAGCTAAACACTGGGATTGAGCAGAACTGCTGTTGAAGAATTAGTAAATTCCCTGACTTTTACCGTTATTTTGACAATAATAAACAGTGCATTAGGACAAACATTTGTGTAGATGTTTTTGCTTCATGTTCAGAAAATGCTTATCTCACCTAGCACCCTTCCCACTGTCTGACCAACTCATTCTTCTGAGGAATCAGACAAAAATGAATCGGTCAGTGCTTATACTGGGGGTCTGCAGCAGAAGGTTTACATTAGAAACAGTCTCAGGAATGACAGAAAGACACATCTGTCAATCCAAGAACAGTAGCTAGAGGGATCTTAGATTCTGAATTAAGTCAGGACTTGCTTTTAGCGTACTTTAAAGCTCACCATCAGATTGTATCAGGCAGGCTGAGTGGCAACACAGGGAGGATCAGGATCTTGAAGGTGTACTTTTATTTCTGCCCCTTTACTTTTTAGGCAGGTAGGTATTTGTAGCACTTGGCAGCCCCAGCAAAGCCAAGTTGTTACAGATTTGGACAGCGACATTTCACAATTACTGATGTTGAAAGCTTTCTGCCAAAGAAAAAATTGCTCTGTATTTTTCTCTTCAATCAATAGTTACAGGAGTCCACTAATGCTCTACAGGATAAGTGTAGGTGTTTTAACAGACTGCCTGTAGGTGAAAGGTTTTTGCTTCAGCAGCTCATACTTTTACTAAGTTACAGACTTTTCTATCGTACTGGAATATTACAAACTTGTAGGAAACCTTCAAGATTCAAATAATTTTTCCCACTGCACATATGTTTTTCCCACTGCACCCTGACACAGTCTTTTAATGCTTAGCTCTAAAAGACATCACCTTCAAATCAATATCCTGTATTTCAGGATCCTAGACTGACAGGTGCAGCTTAATGAAGGAGCAGCCTGCTAATTCATAGGGATATGAATTATTATATGAATTCTTATATGAAATTGCTGGTCATATGGAAGTACACCAGATCTCTGTTTACAGATCTCTATTCCACAGTATGCCAGTGTGTTGCCTCCTTAACACCAAAAATTTCTAAGGTAAAAGACCAAACACTCTTACAGCAGTCCAGATACTAACAATAGAGCTCACTTCTGTATATACAGTTGCATAGAAATGTAAAAAAAATCATACCTGGCAGAAAATCCTACATTGCAGGTTAGCCATAAAAGATTTTCTGCCATTTTACCCAGGTAAGGAGCTGAAAAGATCTTGAGCAGAAATCTGAGATCCAACTGTTAGACCAGGTCCTCATTGCTGGCATGGCTTTCACTGCGGAGAACTGGGATTTTGGACAAGTGCAGCAGAGTTGCTCACTTTATCCTTGGGAGCCTACTCAAATTCAGATCACTTCCCCTTTGGGATTTGATAGGTTTGGTATTTAGTTCTTAAAAACTGACACTTAATCAATACATCAAATTTTAATACTACTCCCAAAGCATTACTTATTGGTTTTAGACTGCTTAGACCTTTGGACTCTGTAAGGTAGAAAAATCTAGTGATGGCTATATAGTAAAGGAACTGAAGTGGTGACTGGCCAAGTACTTAACCCCATTACAAAAAAGTTGTTTGCCCATTGTAGAGGTAATGTTACCTCCTTTTTGTCAGGATGTGATCAGCCCTGTTTACATGCTAGAAAACTTGTGTACAAACACATACACTGACAATCACTGTTTACATTAAGCATCATGGCAAATGCTATGTTTAGCTAGTCTCCCTGTAGGCAGCAGGTAATTTTGAGGTAACATGAAGTGTGGCATAAATTACTTTTCACTCTATATTAAGGGACACCATGGCATAGAAATGACACTAAAGGCAGTTTCATACTTACTGGGAATATATTATTTTGGGTGTCTGTATGTGTTTGTATAAATAAAATGGTTAAAAGTATATATAAATCATTGGGCTCTGGCCATGTAGTTCTAAGAGAAGAAGAAATTGCCGGATGAGTAACAAGTATGTGTGCTTATGTGTAAAGCTAAAAATTGTTCAGGCAATGCCAGTTGCCAGAAGAGGAACACATGTGAGAAAAGTCACACAGATGTTTTTCTGACAAAGCTTTATCTCATTAGTTACTGCATTCTTCTATTTCATATTCACACACAGTATCAGGCTTGTGTCAATTTTTATACTGTCTCAACCTCTCATACACATTTTCAATTTTTTTGTGTATACTTTGATCACCACATGGATAACAATAACATTGCTAGGTTACTATACAGTAAAGTCTCAGATACTGTTGTGTAGCCTTATTTCTAGTGAAGAATTTAGTTGATTCATTGATTAATGTTGCCTTTTTAACAGTCAGTTGTATAAATACTTGAAGATTGCAGTGTGTGATTGTAAGCAATGGCCAGTTAAAGGTCTAACAAAACTAAACCAGCAGAGAAGTAGTAACTATCAATGCAAAGATCACCTCCACAGGTGCAATGTTTTATATTAGTTACATCTCATTGTATTGTATGTTGTTTTTTCACATTGGGTTAAGAAAAAGGAAGAGTTTTAATAATTTCTGGCATATAGACATTTTCCATTGCAGCTTCTCAATAAATCCTTTAAATGCATTTCAGTAAGCAGCATAGACTCTAAAATGGTATATGGGAGAAAATGCAGGCCACCTGAAAGTCAAAAGATTTTCCTCTGGGTTTTGTCCTTTCCAAGGCATATGAAGAAAAGAGTTTTCAGATGCTTATCCCATTCATTAGCAAATCCCATGCTTTAGCTGGGTCCTGTTTAGGTGTGCTCCTAGCTCCACTGAAGGCAATTGCAAAATTGCCATTGGCTTCAAAGCAGACAGAACGTTACTCAAAGTGATCCTCAAGAGGATTAATCTCTTGAAGTCCAGGTGTTTTAGACCAAGATTATAACCCAAAAGGACTGAA
Source organism: Strix aluco (assembly GCF_031877795.1). Taxonomy (NCBI): domain Eukaryota; kingdom Metazoa; phylum Chordata; class Aves; order Strigiformes; family Strigidae; genus Strix; species Strix aluco. The sequence goes on from NC_133931.1 coordinate 127,840,805, forward strand.
GAAAGGACATGTTGCTTCAGCCAGGATGACAGGAGCCATGCTACGCTTTTTCAGCTGCTAGTTAAGTAAGGCATATTTTAAGAATATGATTCTGATTCAGAGGCACTCTATTTCAAAGTTCTGTGTTAGAAACATATTAACAGTATTAATTTTCTTCAGTTGCTGGGGATGTGTTTTCATACATACATTAATTTCTTTTTGTGTGGTTTTAATTTTTACAAAACAAAGTTAGGATAGCTCTCCATGTTTTGTTGATTTGAGAGTCCTTAGAAGCCCAAGGATTATTCATAGCATTTGTGAGACACCTCCACACACATGCATGCTCACCCACACACATATCTCAGGTAAGAGCTGAAGTTCAGCGGATTTTACAGTTAGAAGACCTCTCTGTATTTTCTAAACCTCTGGTCTCCTGAGGCTGAGATATCTAGATAGTTCTTGTGAATTAATGGCCTTGTTTTGACAAATATATTGCATTCACCCACACCTCTCTGTAGTCTTCTCTCTAAACTTGTTGACAAATATATACTCCTTAAAGTCAACACTAGATAGGAACAAATTCTGATACAATGATAAAAAGAAAACCCACAAGAATTCTGAAACTCGTATTCTACCTGTTTTTCTTACTTTTTTATCTGTTCCTGAGGCTTTATGTCATTTCTCCTAGGACTTTTATCCTTTAGAGCAGTTTAGCTATCCCTTTGCTCTGGAAATGCTCAATGTACACATTTTCAAGGCTATCAGCTCTTTCAAATGACAAGTGCATGGCATCCATCAATGATGAATTTAGGCAAATAACTAATGAGAATAAATAAACCTGGGACTTAGTGGATGACAGGCAGCTGGAGGATAACTCCATATGCTTTTTGATATCTATCTGTCCCTGGCTGATTTAATTTCCTGGACTTGTGGATTGTGACACACAGCTATTAGATTAATTTTTATTTTAGTGTTGTTAAAGTTCTATGTGTTTTCTGATTCTCAATATTTTCACATAGGCTAAAACTGCTGAAAAATAATGAAATATGTGTTTAATTTATACCCAGCCAATGGTTAACTTAATATACATCATTTTTTGGAAGATATGTGTAAATCTGGGTATTGAAAAGCATGTATGGCACATCTGTGCTGGTCTTGATGGGCAGACTTTTTAGGAGTAGCCAGACTTGATTGGTTTTGGGACCTAAGGGATTTCTTCTGTCCCAGTTGTTAGGTCATACAGTCAAGGCTGGGAGTGTACATACACACACACACTCACGCACTCACATTCACACTCATACTACATACACGGCCTGCTCCACAAATCAGCATAGCGAGAGGGACACATGTCCTTAGTAGTACCCACATAACCCCACACAGCATGGATGTCTCCATCCTGCTCCTCCTCTCCAGTAAACGAGGACTGAAGTCTGCTAACTGCATATACACACAGACACACAGATGCACAGACACACAGGCATACAACATGTGGGTCTCTCCAGCAGCTCTTTGTAGACACTTGGTTTAGACAGGTGCTGGCGCTTGACCCCCTGGTCCCTCCTGGGTGCTGGCCCTGAGCCCCTGAGTCCTGAGGTTTGTGGTTGCTCTCCACTTGCTGGCACTCAGATCTCTCATCCCACCCATCGGCTGCCCTGACTTGAAAATCACTGGCATTTGCACACACACGCACTCAAAGAACAGGGCATGCACCCACATAGAAAACAGAAGTAGGATTAAATGAGAAAATAGGATATATTGTTGTGGCCAAGCACAGGGCTGTCAGACAAGTGAATTGACCAGCAGCCTGGTTACATGACTGACCCCTTTTATGCTTTTCTCTTTCCACTTTTATTCCTCCATTATTAACCCAGATCCTTCCCTTTTTGCACTTTTGTTCTTTCCTCTAAACATCCCATAGGAAGTCTTGCACATTTCCTCAATCCCTTTAAAAGATCCCATAGTAAGTTTTGTATAATCCCCAAATTCTCTTCCCCCACATCCCATAATAAATTCTGCATCCCTGTGGGCAACCACCCCTTAGCTTGGCTTGCATGTCATGTCTGGGGAGAGAGATCTTCTCCTTGACCCATCTCAGAGAGTTTTACTCCGTGGACAGTGTTCTCCTCAGCCTCCTCAGATGGCTTTGGTGTAGCTAATTTGGGGTGCTCTCTTTTCACTGATTAGGCTACTGGGATTGCTTCACCTTATTGCTGTTCCTCTGATTCTCATGGCATTTGAGTTTATTTTGATTAGTTTATAATCAGATCACCTAATAAAACTCAGCAATCATACATGTATGTATACTTAGCTGTCATTTATTGTCGACTAAACCACGGCCTGAAATATTCCACAATGGTCTAATGAGTTTGCAGTGCATAAACAGTGCCTATTTTATAACCAGGTTTCCTCTTCTAATTGTAATCATCACCAGCTTAAACCTTCTTTATGCTTGAGAAGGTTTATATTGCAGCACGTGACATTCAGGTTAAACATTTTCAGAAAATTTTCCAAGAGTAAGAAAGGTGGACCAGCAGAATAGGCTTTCCAAGGACACTTTGGCATCTCTCTCAGGGAAAACCCTTAAGCACAAGCTCGACACATGTATGTTGGGAATAACCTATATGTAGCATATGCCACATGATGGTCCAGGAACAGACAAGATGAATTCCAGAGGTCCTTCATAGCCCTATGATCCCGTGAGTAATGGCTCACTCCACACAGATAAGCACTCCTCATACGACATAAGATTTGAAAGATTGGACACAGGTCCATCTAAGAAATCTGAGACATTTTAAAAAATAACTAGAAACATATACTATACAGTGGACTATGGGCATTGAAAATATACTTTAAAACTGAAGGTATCTTCATCAGCTATATTGCTCATAGCCAAGTGATTGTCATGATCCAGGACTTGAGCACTTGATATGTCTGTGATCTGTTATCCAAAATGTACGACTACACTTCTTAGAATATAGTTTTACCTTTATCTGAATAATGTTATACCAAAAATATGTATAGATTTCTGACAAACTTTTAAATTATTATTGCTTTGTTTTTTTAAAGTAAAAAATTAACTTTTGGTTGATTATTTCACATTTCAGGCTCCTTATGTCAGAGCTGCAGACTGTCAGATAGTGCAAGGCTATACAAGCTCACTTATTTAAAGTAGATCAGGAGACTAAGAAATCTGGAGGCCTGGAGGTGCCATTTAGAAACAAGCAAAACCCCAAACTACACAGTTTTTTCAAAGCTCATCCAGCAAACTCAGCTAGAGTCTGACTTTAACAATCCTACTGTCATATTTAGGCTGGTGTTTCCATAGGAACCGAAGTTGAATTGTTTAAAACAAAATAATGTACCTGAAAATCTTGTATACCTTATATACATATGTTTTCTCTGTTAGCAAAACTAGTAGATGGCAACTCTTGGGGAGCAATTAAAACAATTAGTGATCTCACTTTAAGTTTATTTAAATGGAAGAACAGTAACCACACACAGCAGATAAAAACTGTCTTCACATTTGTAAGACAGCTTAACTGTCTGGGAGTCACAACTCATTGATTGAACTTGGTCTAACTATCTGGGCACATTTAAGCACATATGAGCACATATAAAGGCTTCTTGGACTTTTTCTTATGCTTGTACATGATCCTACCAGGCAAGTACATAGGATGATCCTCAGTCATAAATCTTGATTTAAGAATAAGAAAGGTAAGAGTAAGAATAAAGTTTTGAATAAAACCAAGTTAAACAAACTATCAGAAGAATCTTGGTTTCAAGGTGAACTCTAATATTGAGTGTTTGATGTCAACTGTTTGGGTCTTGTGTGCTACAGCACTGAGCAGCCATGGAACTCCGCAGGCCAGAAGAAGCCAGCATGGCACCACTGAATTTGAAGGAGTTAAGCTGATGCAGAGCAGGCTGTTATAAACACAAATTTATTTGTGTGTGTGTTTAGCATTTTAGAGGCTGTTGCTGACAAACTAGTCACATTTCTTATTGTCTCTGCATCTGTATTACCTGCGGGTAGTTGTGCCAGTGAAATCAGTGAATTGAATTTAGCTCCAAATTCACCTCACTGATCAGAATATGACCCGCAGTCTACGCAGGTATTCTGAAAAATTACACTGTCATATATTTCATTTTCTCAGTGTTTGGGGATTCTTTCAGTAACCCTTCCTTAAATGATACAATAACCCTAGAAAAGCTTGTAGCAAATCAGTTCTGACACACCAAAAACTAGCTTAGGCTTAATAGAGACTTTATAGCTCCTTCTCCATTTTTAAATTGGGCAGTGGTTTAGGCTTTTTTGGAGCCATGAAATGGCTAAATAAACTACAGCTGCTATAAACCAGGATCAGGAAGTACCTGTAAAGAAAGTGAAATGTTAGATGCAGGGCTGGCAGCAGGTGAGGCCATGTGGATGGGGACAAATATCTCTCCCCTCTCCCCGGGAGGCAGGGGCTGCTGGAGCCCACCCTGGAAACACAGCTTCAAGTTCTCACTTCCTGACTTTCCTGTGTGGTCTCTGATAGATGAAGCATTTCTTAATGGGGGAACATGGGGCATTAACAAAAACTCAAAGGGACTTACATTTAAAGCAGTCCATAATATTTTTTAAGCACTCATGGATACATTTTTTCTCTGTGTTTGAAAAGGAAACTATACCCAAGGAGAATGCATTATTACTGTTATTATTTACAGTTGGTATAATCACTTTAAGTGGAACTGATGCATCTGGAGGATTTCTCTAATGGCAACTAAGCCTCTCCCGCAATCATCCTCATCTCTGGTGGCTTATGAAGCCGTTTGACACAATGAGACAGATTCTGGTAGATGTACAGCGGTGCCACTAAATGTTGCCAGTGAAGAGCCCCCATTGTTTGCGTGCTATAACTAGACACCATTAACAATCCTTACTCTCAAAAGCTTTCAGTGTGTAGTGCCAGTCTTCAGTGTATGCACTCTAAATGCACTGACTGCACGGGGTCAAAGTAAAACCACTTTATATATCAAAATTACCCCAAGGATAATCTTTCTTTTAGTCATTTAAAGTCTAGGAGAACAATTAGATTCCTTTCCTAACAAGCTGAAAGGGAAAAGAAGTTAGAAAAGTTAAAGGACAAATGCCTAATTTAAGGACTTAGAAGATGAGTAGGAAAATATTACTACGAATTCTTGTTAAGGATTCTGCAAGGCTGCATAAGAAAAAATGAAACATTTTGTAATTAGGCTGAAAGTGTCATCATGTTCTTGGTTTTCTACTGAGACACGAAGGGAAAAAAATTCATTAAACTTATTTCTGAATCATATAATAGATTATTTTTCCCTTAGGTCAGAAAGACATTATGTGTCTTAACAGAAAAAAACTTCTGATACTACCGTTGAAGTGATTGCTTTGATAAAGTGGATGAAGAGGAAAAGAGAGCACTTGCCCATTTTATCAGTGGTCTCAACAGGTCTTGCTGTTCCTCTGTCAAGTCCCTCTCTGTAATTCTGATAGAGACCTCACTAAAGCTAACTAAAGGGTTGCATCTCTATTCCATAACATCAGGAGCAAACTGCAGCCCTGAACGCATATAGGATGTGCAACTATGTGCCATAGTAGCCATTCCTCTCTGCAACTCAACTATTTACACTAGATCAGTGTGGGCAGCCCATGTAGAGGGCTCTTGTGATGAAAAATAAGAAGAGTTGTGTGTATGAGACAAAACAATAACACAATATATAGATATGACACATGAAAATGATTTTGTTTAAAAGAAATAAAGAGTTTTATAACATTATTTTTTTTTTTTTTCCATTCTGTTGAAGGAAAGGGATGGTTTGTAAGAGTGCTACAGCTGTCTGTTACAGAAACTAGATGCAGGGCTCCCAGTTAAAACCTGACACCTCCTATGAGCTGCTCTGCTCTTATTCCTCCTATTTGCTGAAAACTCTAGGAATGTCTTCAAAAAGATGGCAGGTGGCCCAGCTGCTGCTCCCACTGCAAAATCCCCTGACCTGTGAATCTGTATTTTTCCAGTACTGAGGAAAGGAAGTAATATTATCCCTCAAAGCTAAGAGAAGGAGAAGTGCATGTGTGCTGGCCAGTCCCCACCATGTGCTTCTTATTCTTAGGATGCTGACATCACGTGTTTCAAGAAAATTAACCAACGTCTGGAAAATAAAAGATACAGCTTTGTTTTCATTGTAATATTTTTGAGGTTGTCAAATTCACTAGGGCTGCTAGGAAAATTTATTTAGAATTTTGGTATTTTCTTTTGTCTATAGTGGTCTTTTTTCCTGTTCTATTAACCTTGTCAGAAAAATGGCCTTTACTAGGATTTTCCTGATGCTGAGAGATTCTTATTCAGTTCACCATTGAAGACAGTATTATCTCAGTCAGCACCTTATCAAGCTGACTGTTGCTATACTATTTTTTCTTTGTCTGTTTTAAACACCTGTTGTAAAAAATCCTGTACTCTGTGACCTCTTTGGTAGGTAAGATTGCTTTCTGCCAGTTGTTTTATATCATGTATACCACTACAAATTACATTTTGAGATATACCACATTATATGTAGTAATAATCTGAAAAAGGACTCATTTTTGTGATAGAATTTCAGTTATTCTCAGTTTAGGATCATGCCAATTTATCAAAAGATGCAGCCTACAAGCTGGGATGTAACCTTGTTCTGCCCATCAGCTCACCTCTTCCTCCTTCCTTTACTGCCATTCTCACTCAGTCTCTCTCTGACAGATGCAGTTTTTCATTCATGCCTTTAAGTCCTCCACTTTCTCCAGTGACCTATTCCTTTCCTTGTGTTTTGGTTTTCTCTTTACATTCTCTTTCTCTTATGACTTTTCCCCTTGCAATAGGCTCTCCCATTCTAAAAAAGCTCATAAATAGGAAAAAACAGGAGCCAAAGACTCCTGATCTTGTCCTGTTTTTATCCAAAATGCTGTTGAAAAGATAATTTTCTTTGCTTCTTGCTTGATCTCTGTACTCCTGTTTATATCTTTCCACATGCTCCTCTCTCTACTACAACAAACACATGTTCATTTTTTTGTTGTTGTTGTTGTTCCAAGACTTTTGATAGCAGCCACTGTTACCACACTCATTAGATATATGGTTTCTCCCGTTCTCCCTCTCACATTTTGGCAGAAGAATTAATCTGCAAAGCTACCTCATCTTCACTGAAAGAATAAATTCGCAATTTGTTAAGATGGGCTAGTCATCTGTTGATTCTTGCTGACATGCTGACCAGTACTGATTGCCTCATCATTTTTGGTGCTACTCCATCAGCTTTTATTCCGTTCCTGTCTATGGTCTTATGCTGATGGTTTATCTGTACAGTGTGACGCAGCAGAAAGATACCTAAGCAAGCTGTAACTGAGCTACCTTGGGTACAAGAAGATGGACAGTGTTGCTAATGCAGTGCTCTACTTCATTTTCCTGTGAAGTTGACACCTCTGAGAAGGGGTGGTGCCCTTGGCCCATGGAGCTAGGCCAGTGCCTGGGTTAGCCTGGCTATACCCACCAGGGAAAGCACTGCGCCGTGCTGTTACATCATATGCATTTGGGACATAACATTATATGTTATTATTTATTGATCACAACATACCATTGGCCCAGGCATAAAACAAATTTGCAGTCATAAAGCAAACAATAATTACAAATGCCTCTTGAGAAGGTAGAATGTTCTTGTTTCTAACTTGGAGCTAAGGTGTTTTAATTGAAGAATTAATTATTTTAATTTTTCTGTCAAGGGGATATTTTTAAAAATCAAATTGAGGGGTTCTGTAGACATCTTGTTTGTAATAATTTGTCATTATTTCTAGAGTTTTAAACTGTATTTTATGTCTGGGGTGGTGAATCACTGTCTTTTGATAGAAAATCAAGAATAAAATCCTCATTGGAAGTCTCTGCCCCAAAGAGCTTATTATTTTTTATACTAATCCTATGGAACAACAGCCTGCCAGTTCTCTTCCTTGAGAGGTCTTCTTTAATCAAAGAAAGAAAAACCTCACTCTGTTAGTAGCTGAGCTCACAAGCAAGGTGAAGTGGCTGTTTTATCTCCGTTACCATGGTAGTTTTGCCTCAGACCTCTTCCAGTCCAGTGTAAGTAATGTGGATACTGCCATTGTAATATATTTTGGTCTTACCTGAGTGAATGCCAGCTATATAGTTGTTTCTACATAACTCAGTGAGGTTTCTGTTGTTCTTTACTTGAAAAGATTTAAAACACCTGTGGCCAGGACTGAAATAAAAGGGAATTTCACATACTTAATTTTGCACATACAAAAAATTGCTTGAAAACTCAACAAGTACGTGGGTCTCAAACCAGGTGCTCAAAATAATTTTTAAAATACTTTTTTTTTTTTTTTAAATAAGATCTTAATGTTAGCTGTATCCGTCTCTTATGCTCTCTGCAAAGGAGGAAAAAAGTAGAAAACATTCCTTTAGGTCTCATCACTCAATTCAGTGACTTGTAACTGGTGAGGTTTTTTTTTCCTGACACTAGTGGTGTTGAAATATGCAAAAGGCTGTACCAGCATAAGTACCTATGAGGTTGCAGGTTGATTTGCCTTATTTCTACACATCATTTTTGGGTTGGTAGTTTTTAAGAGGTGAAAAACTAGGACATTGATTTAAACAACAAGGGTTTTTTTGGTTGGTAATCAAGGAAGTTTAGAAGAGATGAGAAGAAACATGACATCCCTCTTCATTTCAAGCTGAGAAGCACTGCAGCCTTGAGGCAGATTACCCAACAGTAACAACACTTTTGTGACCTCTTCGCTTTTTTCTAGGGTTCCTCATGGCTCGCTTATACTATTGTCTCATATGAACTGCCTGTGAGACACGTATACAATCCCATGCGGCCATCTTCATTCCTCACTGACAACCCGAACAATCTTGTTGACATCTCAGGGCCACTTCTGGATCCTGCAGTTTTGCCGAACCTGCACAGTACTGAACCGCTCAGGCTGGAGAATCTGTCCTCTCCACATCTCACATTCTCTCCTCAGGTCCAAAATCATCCCCTCTGACATAGAGCACTGCAGAAGGACCTCCCACTCTCAATCACAGAAATACATGTCCAAAATAGAAAATCCATATCCTAAACCACAGGGCTCTTTTTCCTCTGCCATTCTCCATTACATGCTTTAGAGCTCTGTGCATCCATATGCACTCAAATACCTGCACATGCACCTCTGCATGGCAGAGTTAAGCAGGAACAGATGAAGTGTTATTCCCTGCCCTCTCATTTGGCCTACGCAGTCTCAGTCTATTGCTGCTTTGGAAAAACAGAGCAGATTTAACAAAGATTTAGGATGCAGGTGCTAATAGTGGACAAGTTTAACAGCAAACCTTATTCCTTGTATTGACAAGAAAGAGAAGATCAAATTACAGATCTACTTCAAAATTTCCCCTGGTGTAGGGTGACAGTACTTCTTGGGTGGAAAAAAGGGAGAGACAAATAACAAATATAGTTTATGTTAAGACATATTGGAGGAGAATCCCTTTTGCTAAGTACGTGATGCATTTTTTCTTAGGTGGATGTTGCAAAGGCCCTCCAATATGCAATTCAACTATTGTTAGCTTAAATGCACTATTTAAAATGGTATTTATGAACAGCTTTGCTAAATATCAATACATGTTTAAAATAATTTATAAAACTTTTTGCATGCATAATTCAAGATAACTATTTTGAAGCTCCTAACTTTTTTCAGTCTGCCAGTCTGTTTACACAGAAAAAAAATAGCTTTCTGCTGCTGCATTTGGCATAGGAACAAGCATAATATATTCTGCAAGTTTTAAGAAATCAAGAGATCCAGGATTTGAAAACAGAACAGTAGATCCTCTTCTTCTTTTTCTAATATGGGATTGCTAAACCACTAACATACAAGGTACTGACTGTTCAGTACACAGTATTCTACTAAAAAGAAACATATCCAAACTTTTCTTTAACTCTTCAATATTGTCTATAATTTCCTGATGACATTTTCTAGGCAAAGAGGCAAAATCAAGCTAAGGCCATTTTATTTGCTGAAGTCAAATATGTGAGAACTAACATGTACCACTGTATGAAACACTTTTTTCTTTTATTCTTCTATGGCATTATGTTTTTTAGATAATACTCTAGATAACTCTGAAGGATCCTTCTGCAAGTGCTTTAGCAGCCACCTTTTCACTTTCTGTATTTTTGTGTTTTCAAAACCCAAGAAGGTTAAGAGTTTTGTACTGAAATTTTGTGCTATTATTGTTTCTGCACCTGCTTCATTCACCTGTCGTAATATCTGTTCACTCACCATAAGCGGTTTCCCAGGTAATGGGGCTTTTTAGTCACAAGGAGCCATATACAAGATTCATGTGTGAGAGCAACATGCGCCTCCATGGAGAGTGTTTCATAACATGGCTATGTGGCACTTGTTGCCATCTTCACTGATCCATGTAAAGTCACTTCACTTGTTCTGGACAGTGTGAGGACTCCTCTTTTTTTTTTCCTGACTGGGTAATGGGAAAAAGAATGGAAAGTATAACAGCTACCTCTAGTACCTGTCATCTGTGTAGGGCTATAACTCTACAGACAAAAAATACATATGAACAGTATTTGTAATATTGGATCTTGGCTTATGATAATCTTGCTTGAGGTCTATTGTTCAGGATTGAAATAAAAGTCATGCAGGAGAACAGTGAAGGAAATGTTGACTTGTATTCATGCCCTTACTCTCACCTACAGAGAGCAGGGGAGTTGGGCTTGCTGTGTTGCAAAGAGAGCGATCATATCATTTTTAGTAGGAAAGTTTACTGCACCCTCAGAGCTGCTTCATCTGTGCTAGAAATATCCCATGAATAATAGAGAGACCTATATCATGCAGCACATTTAAACTACACAAAATAACTGATAACACCCTGACCCTTTAGATCATCCACCTCAGCAGACCACAACATGCAACTTCAGCTGGGCCTGCTTTTAGCATCCTACTCCTCTTCCAACTTTTTCATTTCAGCAGAAAGGTCCTTTTTAACCAGCATCTTTACCTCTAGAAGTGGGTTCTCTTTCTTCAAATTTCCCAACACAGGGATGGAACTAAATGATCTGACCTTCTATTTAGGACACCATGGCACCATCTTAAGAAGATTTCTCTGTGCCACTTTGATATCATTTCTGCAGAACTTTCTGTCCATAGAAATTAAACAAAGTACTATTTTTTTTAAAGCAGTACTAGTGTAATTTTGTTTAAATGGACAGGAAAAAAACCAATCTAGTTTTTCCAGTGATTTCTTAGATGTTCTCCATTAAGTCTGACATTTGATTGAAATTTTCAATGGATATATTATTTTTATAATACGTCCCCTGATAATTACATAAATTCCATGTGCATGGTCCACATGGACATATTGATGATGCATTGATGAACCATGATTGTCACACAGGAGTAACAAGGAAGAGCACAAATGAGAATAATCTTAATTAATTGGACTTTGTGTCACTAGGAATGAAATACTGCCTATGTATTTGGAAGTAGTGTGTGCTGTGCCAGTTCCAACAAATAGAAAACATGTACAAGGCCCATTTTAACACACTTAACATGCAAATAACTAATGGAATATATAAATGCACTCTTACATGAAACCAGTGGGGATTTGTTACTGTTTCTTAAACACCTGCATAATATATGAGACAGATATGTATAATAAGTTGTTCTAATGTTAGACATGAGAGGTCTGGATTTGCTTTTGAAAATAATTGTTTCTTGGAGGAACTGCAGCATGAATAGATTTAGCTGAAAATGGATAGAAACACTCCAGAATGTAGATAACTGAAACACCATTAATTTTCTACTAATTAGGAAAAACAGTTAGCTATCTTTCCACTTAATACTTATTATAACACGATTTCTTCTTAGGAATGAGCTGAAACATTTCATTGAAGTGCAGCTCCTAGGAAGCATTGGTGTGCTTGCAGAAGAATAGAATCATTTGTGCTAGAGGAGATACCTCTTGGGTCATCTCAGTCCATCAGCTTGAATCATTCGTGGATGGATTTCATTATTCTTAAAATAGCTTTGAATATCTTTAGTGATGAAAATGCTGTAACCTTCACTGGCAGGTTGTTTCATTATACAACTGTTCCTCTAGTTATAAATTTTCCCTGCTGCACTTTAATTTAGTTATTAGTATTTCTCGATCAACCTCATTGACTAATGAGAATAATTGATCCTTATTCTCTTTATAGTGCTCTGCTAAGTACTTGTACATTCTTTGTCTCTCTTCAATCCACTTCTCCTTAGTTTTCATACCCATTTCTTGTAACGTGTCTCACATATTTGATTATCCATCTTTTCTCATATAAATTTGTATACCCTTTTAATCCCTCCCTTTTTGGGGGGCTTTTTAAGCTAAAATAAAACAGAAGAGGGAGTCCTTGGAAACTATAATAGCATGGAATTCAGTAACACATCACAAACTATTTTGTCTGGATATTTAATAAAAGCAGCTCAATGCATAGGACTGGAGAGACTCCTGGGAGACAGTGCATCAGACTGTAGTCTTGTATGGGATAGGTAATCCCATTCTTAAATTTTATCAAGAACCATCTTAAAACCAGGTATGTTTCTTATACCTTTTACTCCTGCTGAAAAGCTACTTCATAATTTCTGAAACAGAAAACTTTTTCAAATTTCCATTCCTGTGTAGTTTATATCCATTTGTTTTCCTGCCAGCATTATTCTGTATTTTAGATATCTTTTTCCTTCCAGCTATCCTCCTTCCTTCATCTCTTCCAAGTCCCCTCCTGTTTATCTCCTACATATACATACACAAAAGTCCTGGTTTTAAACTACACTTTTGCTGAGGTCTTTCAGCCTTGTATTGTAGGACAGTCTGTCCATTCATCTGGTCATCCTAGCAGCCCTCCTTTGTGTGTATCACAAAAAAAATTCCATTTCCCTTGGGTACAGGCAATGACAGTTGTGTTCCACATTCCTAATGAGACAAAACTGATTCTTGTGCAATGGCAGTAGTAAGTCTCTCTTCAGGTAGAAAGACCTGCTTCTTGAATCACTGCTTTTATTTCATGGCCCCTCTGCAGTGAGGGCTCACTGTGACTTTGGCTCTGCCTAGTGCAGGTCTTTCATCTCCTTCATTATTGCTGGAGGGTAAGCTTCTCCTTTATTTCAGAAATTCTTGCAATTAGGTCTTGGTGCATGACCTTGTTCTGGGTGCTGTTAAATTTCACCTCACTCTGCATATTCCACCTCACTCCACATATTTCAGTCCTGAACGTCTCTTCATATTTCAGACACAAGGTTGGGGGTGAGATGGCAGGTGAATGAAGCCTGGTATCTGCTTGCAAAACAATTTCATAATTTTCAGTCCCCTTGTCTTCCTGTGGTGATATGATCTGCAGCAACAGCTGTGTAGGTATGATGAGTTTGTTGTCAGGTGCCCATTGAGCTGCTCTCTATCTCGCCCTCATCAGCAAGATGGGGAAAAAGTAAGATGAGAAAGCTTGCTGGTTGAGAAAAGGACAGAAAGATTGCTCACCAATTATTGTTATGGGCAAAACAGGCTCAACTTGGGGAAGATTAATTTAATCTATTGCCAGTTAAAAATAGAGATAGTGAGAAACAGAAACAAAACTCACCTTCTCCCCACACCCTTTCTTCCAGCTCAACTTCACTCCCAACTCCTCTACTTCCTCCCTGCTGGGTGGTGCAGGAGGATGGGGAATGGGGTTAGTGGTCAGTTCATAACACTTCGTCTTTGTCACTCCTTCCTTTTCATGCTCTTCCCCTGTTCCAATATGAGGTACTACCCATGGTATACAGTTCTTCATGAACTTCTCCAACGTGGGTCCTTCCCACAGGCTGAAGTTCTTCGAGAACTGCTCTATAGGTCCCCCATGGGCTACATGTCTTGCCAGAAATCCTGATCCTGCATGAGCTCCCCTCCACAGGTCACAGCTCCTGCCAAGAGCCTGCTCTGGCATGGGTTCTCCACAGGCTGCAGCTTCCTCCAGGGCACATCCACCTGCATCATCATTGTCTTCACCATGGGTTGCAAAGGAATCTCTGCTCCAGTGACTGGAGCATCTCCTTCCCCTTTTTTCACTGACCTTTGTGTCTGCATAGTTGTTTCTTTCACTTTTTTCTTGCTTCTCTCTCTCAGCTGCTGCGCAGCATGTTTTACACTTTCTTAAATATGTTATCAACAAGGTGTCACCTGTGTCCCTGATGGGCTCAGCTTTGAGCAGCGGTGGGTCTGTTCTGGAGCCAGCTGGAACTGGCTCTGTCTAATACAGGGGCAGCTTCTGGTGTCTTCTCACAAAGGCCACCCCTGCAGCCCCACTGCTGCCAAAACCTGGTCATGTAAACTAGATGCAGTAGGGAATGTTCCTGTCTCTTGCAGTGGATCTGTCTGCAGCCTTGGCCTGAGGCCCCTTAAGCAAACTGACCTAACAGCCTTTTTTCTTCTGAATCCTGTGTACACACTGGCTTCAGCAATTTGCACAGTATGAGCTTAGTCCCAGCCTAATACATACAGACCACAGTAGCTCTGCTGAATAGCCTGTACACCCTCTTGTGGGTTGTGCTTACTGGCCTCTAAGAGTTTATTGCAATCAAATACAAATACCTTTGTAAGAGGAATCAGCGGTTCTTGACTGATTGTGGTTTATGCTGAGAGGCATGAAGATGTGAAAACTTGAATGTCATGTAGCCCTTGTTGCTTTCTGGGGAATAGAGAGAGTGAGCAAGTCAGTGGTTTTAATATTATATTTCTAACCCTCCTGGAAGGGACAGCTGATGCACAAGATGCTTTTCTGCACTCTTTGCTGGGATGCTGAGTGTCCCTTCCCTTATCCTGGTTTCTGTTTTGATCCTGCATGCAGGTGTTTGGAGCACACCTGATGGGGTGCCCTGTGTGGGAGGAGGCCATGAACTGCTCTGGGCCAGTCACAGATGGTTTCAGATGGCTCCAAATTGGTGGAAAAACTCACTGCCCACCAAAACTGGAGACAGGCAGGGGACCCTGAGGCAGCTCTGCACAGACATGCTTAGGAAAGGGCGTTAGTCATTGGGGCAGAAGACACCAGAGTACACCTGTGAAGAGGCACAAAAGGAGATGCAAAAGGACACATGTGAGGGCACATAGGAGAAGGCACAAGAATGAGATGTGAGAGGAGGCACAGGAGGACACACAAAAGGGGAACACATGAGGAGAAATGTGAGGAGACATTTCTGGAGAGACAAAATAGAGAAGATATGGAGAGCAATCTTGTTGTGGACCTGGCTGCAGATGCACTCATGGAAGGAGGAAGTACAGCTCTGAGACAGCTGGGACTGTGGGCAACCCATGCTGGGACAGGGACACCCCCGAGGGACTACGGCTGTGGATGACCTATGCTGAAATGGGGACACTCCTGAGGGACTGTGACGCATGGGTGAGCCACACTGGAGCTGAGAGAAGTAATAAGTGAGAAGGAGGGGAGGAGAAAAGTGAGAAAGAAGGATCAGCAGAAGAAACCATTATGCACTGACATTGACCTCCCGCACTGCCTATCACCTCGACAATGAGATTGGGAAGGACTGAGATAAATGTGGTGAAAATAAGGCCAGGAGAGACTAAGAATGGGGAGGAAGGGTGTTGGACTGAATTTGAACCTGGGGAAGGGGCACGAAATATGTTGTTTGTTTAATTGTTACGTCTTCTTTGTTTCTTAATACCTGAATTGGTAAGGAAAAGATTATGTTAGTTAGCAATAAATTAGCTGAAATTCCCTGGGTTGAGACTGTTTTGCCTGCAATAGCAGATCAGAGTGTCAAGGTTTACCAAAGTACGTGATGTGCTTCCTGTATCCTGTTACATAAAAGGACAGCCCTGTTCTGTATTTTCTCTGGGGGACCAACCTTTTGCAGTTTTTCTCCTTTCCAATTCATAAGAACACAAGACTCATGAGTATTAGTATGTAATATAGCAGTTACTTGTTTGTCTTTGTTTGTCATTTAATCTTTCAATTTTTACTGATAGTGCTGTGCTTAGCTTAATTAAATGTTTCCTAGAAGGATCTCACTGCTGAAAGAGCCTACAGTTAGAAAAGGCCACATGCTGCTTCTACCATGACTACAGAAGGTCCTCCATTGTGTCACCAGAGAAGAGGAGGGCTTGAGGGTATCTGACACACCACAAAAAGAAAAGGATACCCTGGAGCAGTGTGCAGCTGCAGTGTTGTCAAGAGTGTTAAGGTAAGTCCAAAGCTCCTTTTGAACCCAGAAACATGGTAAGGATTCCTTCTGCTCATTTCCAGCTACACATTAACTCCTACTGAAGCAGCTACTCATATCCCTACTTCTTCAAGTTTGCTTTTCAGCTTGTAGAATTTATCAAGGCTAGATGTGACTTCGATCTCATTCGTGCTATACCATAATTGTCAGAAAAGTATTTTGAATGATGAAAGGCTGTTTGGATCTCTGGAAGAAGATCACTGCTCTTTATTTCAGAATAAAGTCTTCCCAAATAACTGCTGAAATCACACTGAGGTGTTCAAAACACTTTTTGGCTCAATTTTTTTTTTTATAAAATACTAACATTAGTATGGGAACTACATAGGGTGTATTTTAAATTACTTGTTAACTTCCTGATAGTGGTTGTGAGTTCAAGCTATTGTGTCAGCGGATAAAACTTAGATCAAATGGCAAGACTTCTTTATTCTTTCCTTTCAAAAGGGAATATCTCAGTGCTCATTCTTCTGTAAAGAAATAACATTCTCCTGTGGCTGGGAGATGATTTGGTAGAGCACCACATTAGCAGAATTCATCCTGACCAGCTGTGGTGGGGCTTAACAAAAGGCAAGTCATTTGCAGAGTAGCTGTGCAGCATTTTTGGTACTCAGCTCACGGTTTGGAAGGACCTCTTTAAAATAATGTGCAGGCTGACTTTTGCCTCCTGCATCATAAAATTTTGTGGTTTGTTTCTTCCCTGTGATCAAATACGCTGGGGATCAAATGTCCCGCTTTCACTCTAAACACGTTCCTACAGCTCTGAACTTATTACAAGGTGGACAATTGACTGAAAAAGACTATTACCAAAAAATCTTGCATAAAAATATAGTCTGTGTTGCAAATATTATTTCTTAGTTTCTTAGAAATGTTCTTGTGTTAATATACTATGTCAGGTAAAACATCCTGAGTGTCAGTTTATTTGACCTCTCTAAATAAGTGGGGGAATCAGATGAAAAATGTTTTACAGTCTAGTATTTGAGTTTAGCGTCATCTTCTCTTACTCTATCCTTCCAAGTGTTGCAGCCTTCTTCTGAATAATTGAAGGCTCAAATAGTTTGTGTAACTGGAGATATCGCTGGGCCTCAGCCTCACTGCAGCACTCAGACAGCAACGCTTGCCGTGAAATTCTCTTACAAGTGAGATACACAAATTACTCTCTAAGTAGTGGAGTTCATGAGAAGTTCACAATTTATATGTGCTGTGGGAAGGGGGATGTTGATTGTTGGTTTATGTTAGTTATAAACAATTTCTGAGGTCTTGTAAATGAAATGTATTTGAGAAATCAGTTTTATTGTTACTGAGAAAAACACTATCCTCATTATCAGTCTGCAAATCATTGCAGAAAAGTAGCCTGGCAAAATTGGCTGAATGAACTTATCCAATTAACCCCAGAATATTTTATTCCTTCGTTGTACTCTGCTATTGCATCTGACAGTTTTTCTGCTCCTCTGATCTAATTAAGGATTTTTGGCAAGCATCACAGTGTTATAAATTTTGAAATTGTGAACCAAACCTGGCTCATAGCACTTGCTTCAAATCAAGAGGAGAGCTGAACCTTCATTTACTTCTTGAACTGACAGATGAGTTTTCTTAAGAAATGTTGACTTCTGTTTAGCTTGTATAAAAATATATATTTATTTATGTATACACAAATATATATTTATTTTTCCATGATCATGCTATAAATGTCTGTTTCTTCCTCAGAGTTTATTTTTTCTGTGTTTATTAATGGGGAAAACACTTTATAATGAAAATAAAAACAACTGGCAGATCTGGCTTTCAAATTCGTATGTGTCAGAACATGACACTTCAGTCTTCCACTTGGCAAACTGGGAGTTTATGACTGGGCTGTGTGAAGCCAAATAATTTTTCTGGATGGCGGGCATGAGAAGTGCAGTGTTCATTCCTTCTCTGAGAAAATCAGGTGGAAATTAAACTTTTAACCTGTTCTGGACTGCTTTGCTACTCTTATCTGGTGTTTGCAAGTTCAGTGGTATCACAGTTCTAGAGATTTACCTATGATATGAGCTTCTAACTTCCTCTATGCTTTCTAGAAAGAAATCTTAAACCTGCATGCTAGATTGTGCCCCAAATGCTGGCAGATCCTCTGGCTGCTCCTTCTACAGCCCCGTTCCTTCTTTGACTCCTATAACTCATCCAGAAACAGTTGGAAGAGAGTGAGGTATTGCTTAAAACACCTTCTGAGGTGAGGTGGATCCCTGCCCACCCCCAGCTGCAAACCCCATGCAGGCTTCCAGGCTGATGGCAGAAGGAGCCTTATGCCTCTGCTCAGGAGTGCAGGTCTGACCCAGTGCTGTAGGCAGCTTTCTCTGGTGCCTCTTGGCCCCACACAACTCCTTCACCTGCCAGAGCCCTCCCTGGGACTGAAGAGCTTAGCTGACATCAGGCAGATGAGTTCTAGAAAGCCCTGACTTCATGTGTTTCCCAGTTCTATGGGGACTTTGAGCAGGTAAGCTAGAAGCATCTGCACAGCTGTGATAGAGATATATAGCCAGGTCTTTAACATGTGTGCTGGCCCCAGCTGCTGTCTGAGACTAGCTAGCATCCAGCAGGTCTTTGATGGCTGGCTTTGGCTTTGGCAGAAAACCGAGCTCCTTATCTTCTTTTTATCCTGAAATTCATTTGAGGCAGAAACCATTATTTTGTGTGATACAGCACCAACACATTGTTAAGGTTTATCAAACACTGATGTTATTCTTCTGTAAGTATTTACCTGTCACTGTGTTCTAGAAATATATTAGCAAGCTACTCAGCAAAGCTGTTAGTAATGGCTATTGTGTAATAATGACTATGAGTATGTTTAGGTTACTTCTCCACTTCCCTGGTTTTAGTTAATAGGTAGAATCTTGAGTTAGTCTACCTTCATGTCTGGCTGTACAAATCAATGGCTATAAAATATTTGACCACAGATTACAGTTATGTGAAAAACATCCCCCCTGCTGTTTTCCTGGATCCCACAGAGGCAAGGCTGATCTGCTGTGCGACATTTAGGAAAGCAGCTGGCATCTAAGCCATGGAGTTGGGCAGTCCCTAGTATTAGCCCAGAGCCTCTGCAAGTGGTTTTAGAGACATCTTTCACTAAATAAAAGTCTTTGATCTTTGTAGTAAGTATATTTAATAAGCTCCCAGTTCTCAGTGAAAATGCATCCATTATTTTGACACAAAGAGGAGACTTCCCTAAGAGACTCAGTGGAATACATGCATTTGTCAATCCCCCTAAAACAACAAAGACGTTGGTGAAAAGTCATATCTCCTGCCACAAGGGGAAGTCACAAAGAAGAGGACATATATTTTTTAAAGTAATTGCCACAGAACTCTGTTACTGGTGGTGTAAATGAGAATGGATTGTGTTATGTTGTCAGCAGTATGGAGGAGAACTTCCACAAATTTTCAGAGTGATACCAGCTTCTAACTAGTTGTGACCTCAGAGAAAAACTCCAGAAGTTTGCCACCAAGAAAGATAAACACTATTAATAGACATATTCAAAAGCACTTAGTATTGCTTTAACACTAGTATCTCATGAGGCTTATTGGAATTTTACCCATTATTTCAGTGGAAGAAGGTTAGGGCCAACAGCAAATACTAAAAGAATGTAATTATAAGCTAATTTTCTGGAAGACATTATTTCTAAACAAGAAATGAAGATGACTTCAAGCACATCTGCACAAGCTGGTTTTTCTAATCGGTATATTCTTTTAGAAGACTATTTCTTTTTTAAAAATAATCCACTCAGTGATAAGGAGCCACTTACTTTTTAATACCTGTGTTTTCTTAAATTTCTCCAATTATCTGAACAAGCAAAACAAAATTCATTTTAGGTCTGAGATGTTCTCATTGTTGGTATAAAAATACATCTCAAGTTTAGTGCTTCTTGGAATATCCACACCTGTAATCAGTATTTGAAGTGTCCCATCTTAGTGCTTAGAAAACAATTTATATCTATGAAAAGATAATCAGATATTCAATTTGAAGTAGAAAAATAGAGGACAGGTTAGTTTATGGCAACCTTTTCTCCATCTGCTTTCATCCGAAGTTTGCTAGACCTACTAGTGAACTTTCCTACATTTTATAAATCATTGCTAACTTAAAAACTGCAGATTCTCTGCTGTGACACCTTCAGTTATGGTTAGAAGTAAGAGTTACAATTTATCTTTATGAAGTGATTGTTTAAAGTGGGGAGGAGAAGGTTTCCTCACAAGTTGGATGTTGAAAGACTGCACTCTGCAGCAGCTATTTCATTATAAATGCAAAGGCTAGGGGTAGACTAGCAGAATTCATTGGACTTTACTGATCTACATGGAGCAAGACTGAACTCACGACAATGATACAGTTTGAATAACAACATACTTTGTTCTCCTCATCAATCAGAACAATTGTCAGAGTCAGGCAGAAGAGCTGTGTATTGGTGAAAAGCAAAATACAGTATTGAGACTGAATGGGAGGAGTGGCTCATTTGGCAGAGGGTTGTGCTGCCACCCAGAGGGACCTTGACAGGCAAAGTCCTGCACCTGGGGCAGAAAAACCCCAGGCACTGATATATGCTGTTGGCCACACAGCTGGAAAGCAGCTTGGCATAAAATGACATAGGGGTGGGTCTTGGTGGATACCAAGTTGAACCTGGGCCAGCAGTGTGCCCTTGCAGCAAAGAAGGCAAATGGTATCCTTAGCTGCATAAGACAAAATATTGTCAGAAGGTCAAGGGAGGTGAATCTTCCCCTCCACTTAGCACTGATGAGGCTACACCTGGAGTACTTTGTCCAGTTCTGGGCTCCTCAGTACAAGATGGATATGGACATACTGGAGAGAGTCCAATGAAGGGCCACAAAGATGATTAAGGGACTGGAGCATCTCTCCTATGAGGAAACATTGAGACAACTGGGACTGTTCAGCCTGGAGAAGAGAAAGCTCAGGACAATGTTCTTAAGGGGAGGGTGCAAAGAGGATGGAGCCAGGCTCTTTTCAGTGGTGCCCAGTGACAGGACCAGAGGCAGCGGGCACCAGCTGAAACACGGGAGGTTCTGTCTGAACATCAGGAAACACTTTTTTACTGTGAGGGTGAAGGAACACTGGCACAGGTTGCCCAGGGAGGTTGTGGACTCTTTGTCCTTGAAGATATTCAAAAGCCATCTAGACATGGTCCTGGGTGACTGGCTCTAGGTGGCCCTGCTTGAGCGGGGGGATGGGACCAGGTGACCTCCAGAGGTCCCTTCCAACCTCAACCATTCTGTGATTCTGTGAAGATGATGGTGAAGGATTTCACACAAGATATGTCAGCCATGTACTGGGCTCAAGAATTTGGGAAGTGGCTGTGGAAAGCCTCAGTCATCCTACACATGTAACAACCATGCTACATTAGACCCAGCACTTGGGGCAGACTGACAATGTAGGATATTTCAAAGCAGCTGTGTCATGACTTCAGACCTATACCCTAAACACAATGGGAGACGTTATAGTGAGAACAAGCTACTCCTTTTTACTTGACTGGAAGATATCATACATACCCAGTGCTTCTGCATGTATGAGGTCTAGTCCTGCATCACATGCAGAGGTAGGATTAATCTCTGCTAACTTCAATCACCTCTACACAAAGCACCAGCTTTAAGCTAGACATCAAGGATCCCCCTGTAACTGACAGATGGAGATAAACTCCCCCCAGAAAGCCCTTGATCTGTCCGCAGAAGAGTGTTGGAGGCCAGTAGGATACATGGGTCTCTGGTAGTGACTATCATATTAGACATTTAAGGCAAGTAAACTAGATCATACTCTCAAAGTCTCCAGCCAGGAATGTTTGTCCCTTACTTCTCAAGTGGGCCAGTACAGCTGTGTCTTTGGCAGCCCTGCATTACTGATTAGTTCAGTGCAGTACTGCTTATCATTTTAAGACACATGTTTAAAAAGTCTTCTCTAGGTATGTCACTGTTTTTTGGAAACTTTCTTTCCAAACAGAACTCATGATCATGGAGCAAAACATTTATAGCTGGATAAATACACAAACTGTTCAGTTTAAAGCTGTGTAAATCATCTTGGCTTCAGTTAAGTTTATTCCATCTGCTTTTATCATCTGTTGTTACAATAATTTATAACTCCCTCATAATATTAAAATGTCAGTGAATCAAAAAAAGAAACACATCTATGGACCTCCAGTAGCTAACGGTATTGCATTCAGCAAGTGAACCAAGTCATATAATTAATCATATTTCATCATCATAGATGCTTGTAATTGTGTAATTAATGTGTATTTGCATAATCACATAATGAGATCTTTATGATTCATGCTTTATGATAATCTCGATGCACAAATTTCTATCTCAGAATTGTAACCACTTGCAAAGCTGTTATTGTCTTTATTTTTTTTCTCATTGAAGAAATATGAAGATCCAATGAACGATCTGGTCTTGTTATCTCAGGCCTCTTCTGTGACTTATCCACAGTTCCTTACAAAGAAGTTTCTCATGACAAAAAATTATTAAATATTAGAGTGGACAAATCTATTATTTAAATTAGGAAACATAATGTAATTTCACAGGGTTTCCCAATTTTTATTAAGCAATTTATCTGTTTTTAGACTTTTTCAATAACTGAAGAGCGGTTTTTCTTTGTAGATCAAGTTTATGGGAAAGGAATGTATGTATTTTGAATCTACAGACTTCTGTCCTGCTTGGTAAAAATGATTTTTCATTAACATACTGAGAGCTTTTTATTGAATTTAACATTCAATTCACAGTGCTTAATTACATCTCATTCCAGACAAGATGAGCCAATCTGGGCAGCTGGGTGATATTCAGATAAATGTAACCACCTTAAAACATCTTTTTTTCCAAGATATTATTTGTCAGGATTCAACTGAAAAAATGTGTTTTTAAAGCAGTGTTTAGAAAAGACAAAACATGCTCAGTTTTTAGAGATACTTTATACAGCTGTAAACATTTGTATTTATAAATAATCCAAGTTGCTAAGTAGACTAAAAAAACCTGGTATAAATCACTATTATGATTACTACTTTATTCCTCAACAACTTAGACCAAGCAAAGATCTATAGAGACTTGTGTGGTGACTGTGAATGACAACCATGCAATCAGGAGCAGTAAAGATGACAGTATCTCTATGCATTTACAAAGGTTGACATTATATATTAATGACAAACCTCTTCTAAATTGCAAAGGAATGTAAACGAAGTCAGAGCTGGACCTGGATGTTAACACCTGCCTCTGTGCTTGGCTCCCATGCCCATACGCTTCAGAGGGAGATTTATTATGGCAGCCAGGAACCACACAGATTGGCCCTGTAACCTTACAGCTTTAAACATCAATTTCATTCTCTCCTGCTCTACTTTTGAAGGTTTTTTGAGTTTCGTTTCAAACACTGTTCAGAGTTTTTTGTTTCATTGCACTCAGAGGCTTCATTTTCAACCTGATACATGGTCCAGGCCAGTGGTTTTTATACCCCTTGTTTGCTGAGACCATGGCACAAAGCAGAGGACAGCATCTTTTGAGAGGGGGATGCAGATTGCCAGTGTGACAGCGATGGGGTGTCCCTACCCTTAGCTGTGCATAACATCAAAAAGAACCAAACCCAAGGAGCTTCAAAAGCTGCAACAGTGATTTGAATGGTTTATATTCCAGTTGCAAGGTATTAAAGCTCTTTTGCTCATTCATAATGCATATTTTGCTTCTCTTCACAAGGGCATTGTCCAAATAGAATTCACATTTTAAACGTCTCCCTGAGTATAGCTAACATAGTAAAGGATAATTAAAAGAACTGCAAAATCTGATTTTCCCAAACCTCCTATACACTGCTCAATTATTACTCACATTTGATTTCAGTCCTGCCAGCTACTGCAGTCAGATTATCTTTTGTTTACTCTGTCACTCCATCCTGACTCTCTGTCATTTGTGCAGTATTTCAGAGGTAAATTACAAAATGTATTTCTGCTCATTAAGGTCCTGAAAAGCCTCTCCTCTCAAAATGAGTGGAATGATACCAGCTGACATCAGGAGCAGCTGGTACAGATCCTAACTTTGATCAAGCCAAAACCTTAATTACGGGGTTAGGCAAAAATTCTAATGGTGACATTTTGACTCACTTTTTATTTTTATTACAATGTTATGCTACATAGCTAAAAAATTTACTTTGGAAAAAACTGTGTGACCATTATTAAAAACAGAACAAGATGGGAAAACTTTGAGAAGGCAATGCTCAAATTTATTTGCGAATATAGTGGAGAAATTTACATGCCAAACCATTTTTTCTTTTTTTTCTGTTTCACAGATGTACTCTTTCAGTCTTTTTTTTTTTTTTTTTTTTTTCTCCTCTTTTATCTCCAGGCTGTTAGTGGGTCACTTTCTAGCAAAATAAGAAAACACCAGACATAAAATTCTTCAGTGAAAAGTCAGATGACTGAACCACCAAAGATTCTGGGGACTTAACACACAAATCTGTCAAGACCTGTACTCACAGCCTAGCAAAGATTCATCTTTCTTTGGCACCTTTCTTGATAAGCTACCAGACCTACATGTATTTAACCCTGACACAGTCACAGCTGGAAGCCCATTTTACACACAGTGAAATTAGTCAAGCAATAACTCTGCCAAAACTCGAAAAGCCTCAGGCTCAGATGGGTACGGCCCTGATTTTTGTATAACAGCCAGCCTTCTTCTCATGACACCATGCAATCCTCAAACTCCTGCTCCTTCAGTTCCATCTCTCATAATATCTTTTATCTAAGGCAAAGCAATACAGATTTTCTAGCAAATATTAATATCTAGCATTTCTCATGTATAGATGTGAAAGCAATTTATAAAGTAGATAAGTATCATCCTTCTTTACTCTGTGATAAATCTGGGGGCAGCCAGCATCATGAGCTTGTAAAGAAATTAAGCTGCCCATGGGAGAGAGGTAAGTCATATTATAGATTAACAACAGGTTAACAGGTAAGAAACAAAGCAGGAATAAAATGATTGGGTTTTTCAATGAAAGAAAACCATAGATCACAGGGATCTTTGCTGTGTCTGTTCAGAACACACAGAAATGAAAAAGGATGGAGAACAAGGAGACTAATGATGATGCCAAATTATTCAGTGTAATAAAAATGAAAGTTGATTGCAAAGAGCTGGGGAGAAATGTCATGATACCAAGCAGGCAATAGAATGACAGATTAAATTCTATGTAATAAATGTGAAGTGATGCACAAGGGGAAAAACAGTTCAAGACAATGGGTTCTAAACTACCTATTTCCATTCAGGAAAGAGAATTTTTGGTTATAATAATAGATCTTTTCAAACATCAGGACAATTCTCAATAGTGGACAAAAAACCAATGCATATTGTAGTAATTACCGGGAAAGAAATAGAAAACAAAGCAGAAAAATAATTCTTATGCCATTAATTCATATTGTGAATACATTTTGAAATGTGGTGTAGAACTGGTCCTCTTTGTCTCAAACGGGACTTAGTAGTACTAGAAAAAGTTCAGAGAAGATAAAGAAGGTCAAAGATTTGGAGCATTTCTGTATGAGCAATGAAACTAATTAGGGAGCTGTGATAGGAATCCACAACATTACAAATTACATGGGTAAGTGGAGAAGGAGCAGTTGCTCATTGCTTCTTGTTATCTCAAAGAAATGGCAGAATCAAATGAAATTGAGAGATGATATGTTCAAAATAATCAACAGGAGGCATTTTTTTCACACTGCTGCTATTTAAACTGTGTAGCTCCCTGCCCCAAGATGTGGTAACACAGAGTGGACTTGACAAATTCATGGAAGAAACATCCATCAACAGCTATTAAGAACAAAGATACCATGTCTGACTTGGAAGTCCCTTACTTACAGGTCACTGGAACCTGGGAAGGTGTCATGGCACTTTTTCTTGCTGTTACTGTCTGTTACTACTGGCTGTTTTCAGAGAAAGGGCAGATAGACTTTTAGTTTATTCTAATGAACTGTCCTTCAAAGCCTTATGTTTCCCAGAAGGGCAATGGTTTAGAACAACAAGCGAAAACTTCTCTGTGGAATTCAGGACTGGCAATGCAAACCTTCATACTGCCTCTTGCAGCTAGGTGGGAGATACACTTTTTCTGAAGATACTGATATGCATCTGAGCTGTCAGGTTCTGCAAAGGGTGGCTTGTACACCCTGCTGTGTCTTAATTTTTAATTTTTAGAAAACCAGCGTTAGAGATTATATGGCTTTGCTCAGTCAAACAGCAGAAAACCTTATGGGTAAGAAGTAAAATCAGTTCCCTTGACCAAAGACAAAAGGCTAATTCTGTAGTTATTTAGTCCTAGAACTCCATCCCCTCCAAAAAAACCCCAACAAAAACAAAATAGGAAAAAAACCCACAAACCCAAAACAATGGCCAAAAGCAGTTGTAGACTATACCTTGTGATGCATTTCTTTTTTAGCTGCTCTGGAGCACTGGCGAACAAGCAGCTGCAATGTATTCCCCATTTGCCCTCCCTGACATGGTGGCTTACCCTTCTCCTCAGTTTCCTGAAACTAAAGCTCCTCTAAATGGAGTCTCCTAAAGTTGGATTTATCTTCCAACTTCATTTTTTGTAATGACTTTATTCACTAGCTTTGATAATGCTTTGTTTTCTTATAACTCTTCCTAACATATGGCGAGGAGATCTTACAAGTCCTTTCATTCTTTTGTTCTTTGGAGTTGGGTTTCTTTCTCCAGCCCTCTTTTTATGTAAACAAAGCTTCTACTGGCAGACTGTAGAAGTGATGATGTACAAATCTTTATTTGTACTTCAAGCATTCGAGGTTGTTCTGTAGGAGAACATGACAGTGTCTTCAAGACTGTTGTAACAGGGTGTGTATCACATAAGAAGAATTCACTGTATGGATATCTTACCAAAACCAGAGCTGATAGTTGGCAATTAGTTCTTCAAGAATCACATTAAAATACTAATAATACAATTAACAGGTCTGACAATCCCCCTGCTGCCTCTATATTTGGTTAATTTTAACCATTTTAACCATTCTTACAGGACTCCACTTAAAAATGAAGAAATGAAGGCATAGAAAATGAAATTAGCTGGCCTGGTTGTGCCAGAGACACAGGCTCTAATTATCCTGTTTTCTGGTACTTTTTCAGGATTCTATTCTGGGTGAAGCTTGCATCTTATTCCCAGTTTTACAAGGTTTTATTTTCCATTAAAAATCAAAACACAAACCCCCTTTTTTCTTCTGTAATGGTAGATGCCAAATCAACCTGGGTGTAACTTCAGCCATTTGTGTCCACAAGAAGGTGCTGATGATGGTAAAATACCTGATTTATGTCAGGGTTTGAGTACTTCACTATTCAAATGACCTAAACTTTGAAATTATTATGGGGCAAAATGACCTCAGCAATTAATGGTACCTAGAATGACTGCAGGCACAATGAAGGAAAGGATACTGAAATTTTGGCTGTGAAAACACAGCTTATTCTAAATTTGTCTTCAGGGGAATCTGTTTTCTCTCTTTTTTTCTCTCTATTTTTAACCCTTTTATGGTTTTCTAGGCATTTTACCTTTACTGTAAGCACTTCTTTCAGCTGTTCCCACATCCAAGCCCTCAATGCCAAGATCAAGATCTGTTCTTACATTCTAGATCTTTGGAGTATATTCAAGGCCCTCAATAATCTCTACATCATTATTTTGTCTAGTCTACTTCTTAGGGCTTCCAGAAATGCCTCACTCTAATAAGTAGTTTAGTGTCTCACACTAGGAAAAATGCTGTGTAAAAAGGATTTTTCAGGATTACCTCCTTCAATCAGAAAGTTCTTAATCTATGGAATGTGTCCAGCTGCTTTAGGAAGCAGCAAATACATTTCTGATGCAATATACTGTAGTCATTGTTAAAACAAAAAAGAGGAATTACAGCATAACTGAAAACATATGAAAATACTAGAATTTCCTCTACCACTTTAAAATTGTATTCACTCTTTTCATTGCACTGTGTTGCAAGGATACATATTCCTTTTGCTGATAGATAAAAGCCTTTTATATTTTCCTTGGGTGTAATGCAGACTGCACATCAGATGAGTGAGATAGGAGAGAATCATCAGTTACTGCAAATAAAGAGATTTATGGAATGGTTTTGAAAAAATTAAACTGTCAGACTATTTCTAATTAAGAGAACAGATCCCCTAAGTACTGCCTGATAATGTTAGTCAACTTTACCAGTTGCAGCAACAACACCTAAAATGTTTCAGAGGTAATTTGTTGTATAGTCACTTAATATACAAGGTACCACAGCCGGTAACATCATCTTCTTTCCCTCCTTAGATCACTGTGGTCTAGGCTTCAGTGTTAAACCACTGGAGTTAAACAAGTGTCAGAGAAAGAGAGCAAAATAAGATTTGTTGAATTAGACTTTGGACACAATCATGACCAAACAGGGAGATGAAGGGATATTCAGACTGAACTTTCAAACTGCATGCAGGATTTTAGCCAAACAACATCCTTTAAAGATGACACAAATCACAGAACTTAAATCATGCAAAGCTCTCTGAGGGCTAGATTCAAGCCTGTGCCAAAGTCCACCCACCTGAGGAACATAAAGGGACCTTGAAGCAGCCTTTAATGTGCAGCAGAGGATTGCCCTAGAATGGAGAAATCTGCAGCTGGCATAAAACTGATGTTGCTATCTCTTCATCAGTCCCTCTGGCCCACAACATATAAGAAGCATGTCAAGGACAAAAGGGGGAGCAGCCATAATATATTGTGCACTGCAGAGCCTCGCCAGCGTAATGGGAATTTTGGATACCAGGCACTAAAGAAGCACAGACGGGTGTTATGATGGAAGTTCTCTCCTTCCCCATATTTCTCCCCTTTAAGAAATACCTCCGCTTCCAAAACAGTCCCAGCCACTTGCTGGGGAGAACTACTTTAAGGGTTTGCAGAAGGAGAAGGAGCATCACTGAAAATCTCAAAGGTTAAATAACAGAGGTTTATAGCCATTAAAAAACAACAACTTGTAACCTTGTGGAGATCTTTCAGTATATAAAAGTCAGAATCATTTTTGTTTCTGCTATGGCTGTTACCCAGTTGATCATTCGGACAAATTAACGAGTCTACTGCTAGCTAAAACAGAGGTTTCTAGCAAAGTGAGTTTGGCTGCTGCTGGCCCAGTGGTGGGGGTCAGGATGGGCTGGGTAATTTTGCTCTGGGTAGAGTCAATTGGGAGTTCAGTCTTCATTCCTCTGAGAGTGCACAGAGGTCAAACAGCAGTGCTGAAGGCCTTGGTTTATTAACACTCTCATGTCTCCTGGCAAGAAAGGCTGGATTCAGATCAAGTGTGAGTCTCTGATTGTATTTCTGTCAAATTAACCGTAACACACCACGGTGTTTATGTCAGCTGGTTGCATAAAGATGGATGATGCCTGATATGGCATGAAATGAGATATATTTGGATAAAAGATATTTTCCCACCATGAATCCCTGGGTTAAAGCTATCTTTCAAAAATTTTTAAACTCATTTTAAGTGGGAGAAGGTGATTTTGTCACTTTCACTCAGGTGACTGTGTGTAGTCTGTGTGGGCAGGCACCCTAAAACTAGACATACTATCTCTAGGAACCACAGGGTATAATCAGAGCTGACTGATGGCACCTTAAATAAAAGATCTCTTCCCATCATACATGCATCTCAGTATATATGATAACATTAACCTTCCATCAGCAGCAAAGACAATGAAAACATCATCCTTTTGCTCCTTGATATCTGAACACTACTTACAAGCCACTCCACTCCCTCAATTATGCCAGTACAACCACCTAAGTATAGCTGTGTATCCATGTTCACTGAAATATAGAAAAATCTCTAACTTCTCACTGATGCAGCACAAACAACAGCATCATCATCTAAAGGAGGGAGCAAAATCTGCATGAGAATAGGAATAGTTAACCAGGCCAGGCAAGAGTGAAAATGCCTTAGGCTAGTTTAGCCACTAAATAAACCATATTTTTTAACTATTCCCTGAGGCAAGAAAGTGCAGTAAAGCTTACCTTGTCTCAGAGCCCTTTAAAAATCACCATGCTGTTTTCAAGACATTGGAAAAATTTGGTAGGTGAGTAGCCAGAATCACAGATTCTGATGACCCAGTTATATTGTTTTAGTGTACAGCGACACCGAGGTACATGAAGGTAGTACACGCAGGCGCTGCTACTGGAGGGCTTTTTGGTTACACAGAGTAGAGAAGATAAACAAATAGAACTGTAGATTCACAAATCTGGAAGTAAATAATAAGCCTAGGGAAAAGTTTGATTTGCTTAGTCTGAGAATTCTTCTGTGTTTTCCTCAAGGATCTAGCCCTACTTCTGTTAATAATTTAGATGGAAGCCAGAGTAGAGTACAATATTTTAGTAACAATTATTGTGATAAACCTAACAAGGGCTTCACTTCACCTAATGTCAGCTGTAAGGCATTACATTCCTAGTTGAAGCTGGTTATCAAGATTCCTTCTTCATGCAGCAGAGAGAGAAAGGCACATCTAACATATGAGTCATCCCATCCTGAGACACTTGACAGGAAAAGAGGTAGGATGAATAACCTTTCGAGATCTCTCATCTCTTCATTGACTGTAGAGAGAGGCTAGAGTTATAGCTTAGACTAAGATGTAAATGTTGAACAAATTGCTTAGACTAACTTATAAATGGTATAAGTTAGGAAAGATAAATCCTACTCTTCATACTTTCCCTTTGTCTTCTTTTTGTCATACAATAATTTCGTTTTGTCCCTTTTCAGCACAAATTCTTTAAATCAGAGCACTGAAACTCATTAATGATGGATGGCTGTAGCTACAGCTGTATCTGCACTGCACAAATATGCATGCAGCACATTCAACTCCTCAGAGCCCTTTCCAGAGCATGCTCCAGTTCTGAACCAGGAGGATGGGTCCTGGAGGCTCTGGTGAGAAGGGAAAAGACCTGGGAACAGACTGTGGCTGACATTTGCAATATGTATTTTAATTCAAATGAAAGTTCTGAAAGGTGTTATTCAGAAGCTAAAGACAGCACTTAATGAGTTTGCCTGCTCAGTGTGCAGGTCATCAGTGTACATAATTTCTCTTTCCGCTATACACAGTCACAGGTCTGTAGCTCCTTCAGTCGTGCCACACTGACCAGTGCTAACACATTGTCACTGAAACCATTTTCACTGAGAACACCTCATTAGACCAGTTAATTTCTCATAAAAATTGCTTTCTGATGGACATTTGTGTGGTGGCCCTCAATTTATTGCTTTTGAGTAGATTCTTTAAAATTTGGAGGAGGAAGTATTTTCTTTTGACTTTTAAGTTTATTTTTATTTTACAAGTAGCTTCTTGTATTTCTTGAGTTTGGTTTTTTTTTTGCGAAAAATGGTTTGGTAAACACAGTATCTTTTGAGTTCAGAAAATGTTTTCAAGAAATGGAAACAGAAAGAAGAAAGAAACCTCCTTTTTTGTGAATTGCTATGAAAAATGGGGGAAGATTTCTATTTAAGCCAGTTTTAAGGTCTACAATTAATAAAAAGAACAGAAAAAGTGATTGTGAGATATTTTTAGATTAAGGCTACTAAAATACCATAAAATATCCCCCTTTTCAACAAGTCCTTTCCAATGATGTATAAAAAATAGTAAATTTTACTTATTATGATCATTATCACATAAGGTAATTTATATATTGGCTACAAAAAAAAGGTAAATACTTACATTTCCAGCTAAGTAAATGGAGGGAAATTCATTCTGCTACTGCCAGCAGAGCACTTTCTAGATAATTGGAGCTCTGCTACCCTTCTCAAGATAACAAGCACCAAGTGAGAAAGAATGTTCCATAAATTTAGAAAAAATATGAAAGTATGGTGATTTCTTTAGAAATTTGAATAAATAACACTTTTGGAATGTGTACACCAGAGATCTCACCTCTGCTGTAATATATAACAGAACAAGGTTATAATTTTTTTTGTTTCTTTCTTCAGCACTGTGACAACTTTTGTTCCCCCTTGATGTCAACTGAAACTCACTTCAGATTCCATTAGAAAATCAATACTGTTAGTGAATTGAATCAAAAGAGTCATAATTCCAGTATTTTTCCTCTCCAATGAATACATCAATGACAAATTCTTTCTGTCCAGCACATGTGGGAGATAAAAATTAAAAA
This sequence comes from Strix aluco, assembly GCF_031877795.1. Classification (NCBI taxonomy): domain Eukaryota; kingdom Metazoa; phylum Chordata; class Aves; order Strigiformes; family Strigidae; genus Strix; species Strix aluco. The sequence continues at coordinate 127,873,204 of NC_133931.1, forward strand.
GCAGAGCTGCACGCTGATACATGGATAGACTGAACACATGTATTGAGCTGTTTCTACTAGCTCTTAGCTATTCCACTGCTATCAGATTTCACTCAGTGCAGATGAGGTGCAGGGCAGTTTTATCATATTACACAAGTGCAGATGTGGAGTGACTCCAAATTCGTGGTTTTCTATCACATTTATAGAGTGCCCATTGCTGCAATAGCGAAGCACAGACAGCAGAATTTTAATGCATTTAATGAAACATGGAAATCAATAGCAAGAACTTCAGTGAGAATATTTTTCTGACAACAGATTTCTCAGATTCCTGGGATGTGTAATGTGGTTTGCACTTCTAATGGCTTCTTTTGGAAAGTTAAGAGTTACTGAACACATTATGTTCCCAGTCTTACCACACTGAAATTATTTCCAAAATGTCATTGATTCTCATCTGTTATGCTTAATTGGAAGTTCTGAAGTAATTTTCTTCTTCTGTCCCCCAGTACGTATTAAGAAAACACAGTTATTTGCATGATAAAGTACAATATGCAATTAAATTTGACTAGTTTAAAGAATTAGTGTAGTTTTAATGTAAATTCAAAGAGCCCTTGCTATGTTGCCTACAATTGCAGAAGACTAGAAAATTTATTTGCAGAGGCATTTAATTAATTCTGTTCCTGGAGGCTAATTCTGCTCTCAGCACTTGGTTACGATTGCCCATCTAGCAACATTGGACAAAAGCATATACTTTCTAATTTGCAAAAATCTGATCCTTTCCTAGGTTGAAAGTTGGCTCTGATTTCATAATAACCTGGTGCAACCCAGAGCACAAATGGCAAGAGACCACTATTTGCACAGGAGAATTGATATTAGTTACAAGCTGCAGCCAGGGCTGAACTCCAGCCTGGACAAGACCTTAACAGAGTATGTTGACTAGGCTAAAGCTTCTGCATATGCCTAGAAACTCTTCCTACTTATTTAACCCTAACTTCCCTCAAAGGCCTCTTACCCCTGTATGACACTCTTTGCCCTGTACTCCCTGAAATCTCCCTCACTGTTGAAAATCTCATGCCATGTTTCAGCATGAATTAGGATGTCATGATCTGAAACTGTCACAAAGATTTTGCTGGTGCTATTCCCATGTGCCTTAGCTTTTTTTCCTTCTTTAAACGCAGACTTTGGCTCCTTTTCCCTCCCTCTGTTTGCTACCAACTGGATTCCTGAGTCCAAGCAAGCAAAATGTTCTCATCTAATTTTCTCCTTTCCCCATTAGCGGCAAAAAGAAAGCATAAAAGCTGCAACTGCAAGTGCAGGACAGAAGAACTCATTGCCTGAGGAAAAAGAAAGCCTGCAGGGAAAGCTTGGTCCCTGCCAGGCAGTGAGAAAAGAGGTACTTTTGTATGAAAAAATTATGTCTGACTGTCTTTCACAGGAAGAAGAAAAAGACAGGCAGGCAACACAGATTGGACCATTTTCCTTGTGGAGAGACCTGGAAGCCTCCAGCCAAAGTGAGAGCCTTACAGTGCTGGCAGCCCTGTACCTCCCACCAATCTCTCAGTTAAATGCAGTCATGTAACAGGGGTGAACCAACATCCTTTGAAAGACATATATGTCTCAGGGCAGCAGATGCTTTTCCTTAGTGATGGTGCACCACAAAGGCGATCTAAATCCAATTTCAAAATCCATACCCAGAAAACATACCCAGGCAAAATCTCCAGTCTTTCTAACAGGAACTTCAAATGAGTAAAGCTGTTATTATTTGGACTAATATAGCCAGCCATACATCAGAGCTTCAACTCTATTCTTTTAGTAATTCTAGGACTTGTAAGGAAAATCATGAACTTTTACTGGAAGAACCTAATTTGATTTTCATTAATTTCCTACCCTTGAAATGCAGTTTCTGTGGTTCCTTACACGTTGAGAATGGTCACTTCTGTCTCTGCTAGTACGGTGGACTTGATTATCCTGGCAAGCTTCATTGCCTACAAGGAGGAAGGTATGAGATAATGTGGTTGTATGTATGAGGCTCACTTAATAATTTAGTGGAATTGTTAATTGATCTCATTATTCAATTAATGCTGGAAGGCTTGTGAAGTCTGGTTTAATTTCCCTGCTCCCTGGAGTCAAATTGATAGGAATGTTTTTTATTGCCAAGAATCATCAATATTTACAGACTTGTATATTCACAAACATCTGAGAGGTTTTAACTTCAGTATTCTTCTGCTCTAATGTTTGCTCTTTCATCTCCTCTCAAACATGGACAGAATGATTGATGTTTAGTCTGCAGAGACTAAAAATAAAATACGTATCGCATTCAAGTCTCATTCTGGAAGTTAAATATCATTTTGGCTGTTAAAGTGCCCTTCAATGAAACAATAAAATTCAGTTCCTATTCTTGTGTGAAAACAAAAATCCACCACAAAAAACATATTAGCTTGGTTGTTTTTCCCTTTCGTTGCAAGGTCTTTCTGCTGTATGTAGTACCTATACGCAGGCACAAACATAGGCGATTTCAATAGTTTCTCTTGTCCTTGTGGTTTGTACACAATATACATTTTAGACTTTTTTGAGTGTTCAGCTGTTAAACCTCAATGCAGGCTTGATGAGTGGATCATAAAATAATATCATCTGCACTAAAAGTCAAAATATATGAAGCATGTTATAAGTAGGTTAGAGTAATGAAGATAAATTACAGGAATACTTGTGTAAATTCTAGATGAGGGGGAAGTTATTAAGGTGTGACATTGGTTGCTATATGATTATTTTTTCCTTTCACTCTTATTTCCACCCAGACAAAACTCTCAGAGACTGTCTGACAAGGAACTATTGTCTTAATAGCCATTGCTCCACATAAGGAGAACCACTCTCAGCAACGGGGTGAGTAAACAATCGCAGTTTAATTCATTTCACCTGTGAAGTCAGTGAGTGACAACTGCATTTCTGGTGTGCTTGAGTGAAGGGACTTTAGTGATGAACAAGGAAGGAAATTCCCTGCAAAAGCATGAGAAAAAGAGATTTAACTCAAAGCTATGTGTTTTTTTTTTTTTTCTTTAAGAAAGAAGAGATAATAGTTACATGCTTCATAAAGAGATTAGGAATAGAGAAGAGCCTTTGTAAATACACTGAAAAGAATGGTTTTCTTTAAGAATCCATTCTGTGAATGTGTTAATGAAAAGAAATGCATATGCATGAAAAAATACGTTGCATAGGTCTCCAAAGCAGCCTGAATCTAAATTGTGATGGTTAACAAAATATTCTAAAACTGCTCTGTTGGATACATAAGTAGATACAAGTATATGGTCAGTTCAAATGACCTTGCAGTTACCCCAGGTAAGAACATATATATGGGCAATTATTATGAAGTAGCTGATGAAAACTACTGACTACCAGCAAACTCTTACCACATGGTAAATGCAAGGTAATTTGAAGAAGCTCATACCAGACAGCTGACCTCGCACACTGAACCAGTAAATACATGAATGACTTTCCACCGTGCTCCTTTGTCTCAAATGTTTGTAAGCTCCTCTGTAGTAAGAGCAGGACAAGAGGAGCATCTTATGACAGAGAAAAACGTGCCCAAGCTTTATTAGCTTCTGCTGCTGAAAGTCCTTGATGAGTAGGATGCAACAGAAATGAATGGAAGGAGCTTCGGCAAGTGAATGAGGGGATGGAGTTCAAAGAGAGGTTGCCTTGACAAAGCTTGTTTATGAGCATAATAGCTGCTTAGGCTGTGAGTTCTTTACATCTCTATCTGTCTTATGTGCGTGTTAAAGATCATTCACAATGAGCTCTCACTTAGAGCTTCCTCTTGGATAGGGAGAGATCACATTTTATCTTGATGTATATTGACATATCAAAGACAGTTAATTTCTCTATATATGTATTATTTTATGTTTATATATGTTAAAATTAATTTCATATTATTTCAATTCTCTTTTCACAATTTTTAAACTCTCTTTAAGTTCCTTACCGTCTTCCATTGTTTGGACTGCCACAAATAATTTAGTTAAGATTGTATGTCACCTAGTAGTATAAGCCTAATTATGACACAGCTTTGTGGCAAAGCTATCTTACACAGCAGAGAAACAGAATTTGGCAGGGTTTTTTTTCTTCCTGCTATATAGAAAATACCTAATGATTCTATCTAGAAAGCCCACATTTTGATAGATAAATGACCATTTAAACAGTTGAAAAATGTTTCAGTGTGAGATCTTCACAATCAATAATTTTTTAATTTTGAGACACTACAGAATTATCTCATATCTTTTATAAATGTCGGTGTAACTGTGGTGTTCCAGAGTAACCATTTCGGTGTATCTCAGCAGCAATAACCACATACAAAATATTGCTATGTTGTATTTTAAGTATCCTGAACAACAATAGTTTCCTACTGAAAATTCTGTTTTCAAGATTAGTATATAATGTTACCACCCTTTCCGAATGAATGTGATAAAGCCATGTTGTCCTAGAGCAAAACAGAGAGCAGCATCTGATGACAGTACAGACTGAGATAGCTTTCTGCTGGCTTGTTCATGAATTTATGGTGGTGCAGCTGGGGCAGGAAAGAGCTCAAGTCAGACTCGAGGATCTTAGACACTGCTTGCATCCTACTGTGGCCTGTATGCTGCCTGTGCTATGGTGCCCAAGTTACTTTAGATTTAATGAGTGCAGTGGTTGTATTGGATCTCAGTGTGAACACACACTTTGTGCAGCCAACTTCTCTGGTTGGTTAGTAGAAAATGCAGAGCTGACTGTACATATTCTTCCTCTCTATTTCCCCTCTTGTTTGCTTACAGGATGAGACAACAGAAAAGGACTTGACAGAAGTCAGAATTTAAGCACTGTAGAAGTGGGAAGGCACTGTTGCACCCCATCCCTCCAGGGACTGGATATCCTTAACTTCCATTGATATGAAGCTGAAGCTCATGAAAAACTGAAAGCTGGTACTTCACACCTTCCTGGTCCTAGACGCTTTTTCTGTCTCCTTTTATCAGGTCACATATTTGGAGAAAATGGATTTCCTAATTAATGCTGACAGCTAAATTTAGAATAGTTAATTAGCAGAGGCACCAGACTCGCAGCCTGGGCACAGGTTCAAGGTTTAGAGGACATTGGTGTAGTTTGATTACAATGTTCCCATCAGGCAATGATGCCTGCTGCTGTGGGCAGAAATATGAGAGAGAAATTGATTGTGAGGTGGGCACTGTACTCTGACTTGAAAGAGATGGTGAATTATGTCCTTATAGCATCCTTACAGTAACTAAAGGAGGCCTACAAGAAAGCTGGAGGGCCTTTCTACAAGGGCATGTAGTGATAGGACAAAGGGTAATGGCTTTACAGTGAAAGAGGGTAGATTTAGATTAGATAAAAGGAAAAAAACTCTTCACTGTGAGTGTGGTGAGACACTGGAACAGGTTGTCTAGAGAGATTGTGGATGCCCCCTCCCTGGAAGTGTTCAAGGCCAGGTTGGACGGGGCTTTGAGCAACCTGGTCTAGTGGAAGGTGTCCCTGCCCATGGCAGGGGGTTGGAACTAGATGATCTTTAAGCTCTCTTCCAATCCAAACCGTTCTGTGATTCTATGATGTTGATAAGGTCAGAGGGAGATCCCTGTAAAGTAACAATAAGGGAACTGATTCTTGGAGCTGCCCAAAATTTATTCAGTAGATAGTGGGATTTGGGGTGTTAGGTGCTTCTAAAAATCAGACTATTATTTCAGCTGTTTTTTTAAAATCTTATTTTTATTTACCTTCTCAACAGAAACAAAATCCACTCAAACAGTCATATTATACAATTGACTGTATAATTTATCTGTATTATATATACAGCAGTATTCCTTTTCTTCCTATTAACAAGCTCAACATTAAAGAAATGAATTCTCCAGGGAGAATAAATTAGAACAAAAACGTCCAGAGAAGACAAAACCTATAAAAAGCAGATGGTACCACATATAAAAAGCCATCAATTTTTATGCATCTATGTAAAAAGGCTGTGATATTCCCAGCCTTGACATAAATTCTACCCACCAATCCCATCAAGATATCACAACTATATTAATGATTGCAACAAATTATTTTCTACTCACCAATCCAAAAACATCACACTCACCTCAGCAAAGAGAATAGGAGGAATTGTGCATACTCATATATAACGGTGGACCCTATCACTCTTTACATCAAATATAAACTTTTAAATTTATTACTTAGCTCATGTTTTCTACATCTGTTGCCACAGAACTTTCTCCCTTACACCTGATTTGTATTTGGGAACCAGTGGTTTGAGCAGGTTGAGTAAAGAGCAAGAACTCCTAATGATTACCCCGGGTTCAATTTAACAATGAATCTTTAAGAAGATTCTGCCTTTCACCTTTCAATTCATTATTTTCAAAAGCCATCTGTCACAGTCTGGACCTTAATCTGGATTCCCTGTTTCTCAGGTCAGTGTTTTAATCACAGAAAAAATGAACCTAATTAGCTTGGGCAGAAGAATGTATTAACACGCTAAGTATGTGGCCAAAATCAGGTTCACGTACCCCCATATCAGAATTAGTACCTGAGACTAAATTCCAGTGTGCCCAGAACAGTTCCAGTGCTCAAAATCACATTCAGGTTCATCAAAACCAGGTGTTGATATACTTTGCCAACCATCCAGCCCAAAGTTAGTACTGCTGAGCTATAATATAGCATGACTTTAAAAGCATTTAAAACTGAATTCTCCAGTAAACACTCAAGTGAAAGATGCGCAAGAGTTTAGAATTAACAGTTAATGACAACTTGCTACCAAAGGTAGAGCTTGTTAAAGAAAATGGACTACAACATTTAAGTTGTAGTTAACAGTATGGAAAGTAAAATATGTACATATGTTCTGCAAAAGTAGAGAGTTTCTAAGTGTTAACTCCAAAATCTTACTGGGAAAGATAATTTTCAAGTAACTGGACACCATGAGGGTTACACTAACCCTTCTCAGTTACAATTTGAGTCAGTAATAACTTTATAGTTATTAGAAAGACAGTATGGCTCAGTTCATCTGGTGTGATTTGTGGACACCATTGGCTTAAAACCAATGAAAAGAAAACTTTCTTCTATTGTTTCCATATTCTTAGCTGCAGCAATTTTACAACAGTTTGCATATAGTCAGCTTCACTTGTCCCCTGTATAAGATATTTCTGTTATTACTGTGATTCAAAGTCCTGCAGTAGAGCTAAAGACCTTTTTAAAAGTATAGCCTGTCACAACTGAAATTTCAGACCAATATAATCCATATAATACTTTCTATTTAGAATTTTAAAATACAGGGAATGTCCTCCTGTATCATCAAACTTTTTTTTTTTTCTTTCTGTAGAGATGTCATCAACTTAATTTATCTTGTTACCAAGTTATGCTGCACACAGGTGTTATTTCGGGTATCTAGGGGTTTCTTTCTCTCTATAAATAGATAACAAACTTGGATCACATGAAAAACTAGTAAGAGAATAATCAGATAGTCAGCTATTTTTAGTAGAAGGAGGAACTGCAAAGTACTTAGGCAGGGATATTCCATGAAAAAATCAAAACATTTCAAATGAAAGTTGACAATAGGTATTTAATATCACAGTCTGTTCACGCGATTGGATTTTTCTGCAATCTGTGTAGGGTGCCAAATCCTGGGTTTTTATTCAGTTTTGATTCAAGTGAACTCAAACTGAATTCAGGTGAATAACTGGCCATTTTCCTATCTCAATTTGCCCTCTATCATGTATTATGTGTGGAAACAGCAGTACATGTCCACATGCCTAGCTGCACGTCTGACCTTTTGAAAACTAGTCCTTAAACAATTTGCCCAAGGACACAGAATGAATCAGTGAATTGTGTAAATCATGATTTACTGCCATTTCCATTTTGGTCATTTCAGCTTTTTTGTATGCAATACTCTAGACATAGTACAATAACAGCAACCTAACATTATGTTAGATTAGAGTACACCTAATTTTATTTTCTGTCATCTGTCATCCATCTGTGAGGTTTTAATGTCTTATTCTCATCATATTTAAAACAGAAAACTTACATCTCTTTCTATGATGTAATTATAGCTCTCTTATCATCCCCTCCAGTATAATGTCACAAGAAATTTTCTTCTGCTTCATGTACAATTTAATTTCCTTTTTAATTGGCATTGTGTAGTATTGTGTTTGTCAGGAATCTCCACATTTACATTTTTATACCTGCATGTATTTTCAGAGCAAGAAAAATTAAAAGCCAGCAAAGTGATTAATGCAAATATTATTTGACTGGGAGATCTTTAGTCTCAGACTCTGTCTTTCCATATATGACTGTTGTATTTCCCTGACCTCAAAACCATAAAAAACCCTGTTACCCTGGCTTTTTCCTCAACAGGCATGTGGTGAATTAGACTTGCCTCACTTTCTTTTCTGCACTGGCTGAATGAACCACAGCCTAGTACCATATCTCAGATAGGCTTGATAAGCTCTCTTTATATTAAGTTTTTTATCCAAGTTAATCTATATCTAGAAGGTAAAATTCAAAAAAATATTGAGCTAAAATCTGCTAAACTCCAGATGTAGTACAGTTTCATATTCAACACAAAAAGATGCATCTTGTATTATTGCAGAACTTGAACAAAACTATGGAGATCGGTCTTGGATACCACGTTTCTCCCCAAAAAGCAATTTGGTTGTCTTTGTCTGTCAGTGAAAACTCTGCAGAGCAAAAGATATTTCTTCTAAAAGACATTAAGGATCTTTTCTTTCCAGTGCTATTCTAGGGTTTCACATGATCTTAGCTGCCATCGTGATAGGGTGGAGCTTGAATTGCTGAGTGGGTTCTTGGGGTTGGCATAGGTGGAGGACTGGGTCTGGCTCCGTGGGCTGAAGAGGTGATGGGGTTACCCCTGGTATCATGACAGAGTGTTTAAAGCCCAGTTCATTAGTCACAAATTTGATACCTACTTTCTTAATTCTGCCATTCGACAAAAACCATTGTGTCCCATAAGGATCACAGATTGAGACGGTCAGGAGACTGTAGTGAAAACATAGCTGACTTCCCAGAGTTACAAGCAACAGGGACAGGAATCAGCAGAGTCAGTATTTTAAGAATCTGATTTTTGACAAAAGACACCTTATTTGGCAGTGAGAGAACTAAGTCTTTGTCTGGGCCTCAGCATCCAACACAGAGGTCTGGTTTTTTGTGTCTGGTTCTGTCTGGGAGTGAATAGCAGTCACAAGGACTTTGGGGTAAAAAAATTACTCTTTTTCTGGGATGCCTTAAAGATACTGTCTCCATCATTATACACACTCTCATGATCCCATGATTATTATTCTTATTTATGTTTTACTTCACTGGTCTGGTTTCAGAGTAGTGATCTTTTGCATGTTATTTCAAAAATGCAAACAGAAGAAAACCAGTAAAATGTAAAAGACAGAAACAAACTCCTATCAACAGGTTCTCTATCTGAAGTATGAACAGTGCCCTTCAGGTCATATCTGGATGTTAATGTGTAATGATAGATTTTGAGTGAACAAAGAAATCTGACTTCTGCTTTTAACCCTAAGAAAATGGAAAGCAAGAATAGTAATGTTGTCTACAGCTCCATGAAAGTATGACGTAATTAAGGTAAGTTCTGTTTCATTAACAAACTGACTGAGTTTTTAATTTTACTTTGTTTGATAGTCAGGTAAGGCACTAGATTTGAGTAGAACACCTATAGCTGGTAAGAGAGAAGAAAGCAAGAGAACCTGTTTTTACTAGTGAAATGCAAATCATTGAGCTAAATAATTAATACAGTGCAATCTGATTTCTTAGTCCAGAACATCAGCTTTTATATCTTGTGTAAAATCCAAAACCCAGCCAACTTTCATTTTGGAAATGAATACATGTGTTAATTGTAGGTTGCAGATTTTATAACTGGATGAAATTCCAGTATATTCTGGAAAAACAAAATATTGATATTCTATAATTAAAAATGTAATTAGTTTCCTAAAATATAAAGAAAAGCTTACTTACATAAATAATGAAAGAATCTAAGTTCCTGAGGTCAAATTTATAATGTGGTGGGTGTGTGCATTGGCATGCAACTATAATTAAAATCTGTCTTACTGAGGATAAGTCAGAGGGTTTTGATTATTTTCAAACTAAAAAACAATTAGTACCAGAGAAAAAATAGAAGAGATCTTATTTATTATTAAGTTTCTTCTATGGAAGATGTTAATAACAAGAAGTTCTCTTAAAATAATGATGCTGGAAATGCTAATTTAAGAGAGAGCACATAATTTTTTTATGCATTGAAGTATAAAATAATTCAACAACTCATAGTCAAACATGCTAAAGTGGCAGTGTGGCTTCAGTATAATTCATGGTCCAAAAGCTAATTACATTGACTCTCAAATGTCCCCAAAGGCAGAGAACTTCTTGGTGGCCTGGTACTGCTGCCATGACCCTTTACCACATCTGCACACACAAAGTTCCCTGTGTGTTTTGGGTAGATAAGAATGGGTTATTATATCAGTATGCATTTTTCTGTCGATCACTGTGTAAAGGCTCCTGGCAATGAGGATAAAGTAGCATAAGCTTTTGGTCCTTTCTTGTGAATGAACTGTACCAAGACCGCATGTTTCTACAGTGGGGGGATGCACACAGCACATTGCATCTTATTCTTGCTTTGCCTTACCTGATCTCTGTATCAGGACCAAAGAGTAAAAGTGTCACTCAACAACATGCAATGTAATGGCCCTGCTGTAAGGGAGGAGAAGCAGATCACAGACTTGCACCTGACGGCACCTGGTGAGTACTACTCTTCAAAGCATCAGGACCAAATCCTCTGTTCAGTATATCTCTTGCAAACACTAGAGATAGATCAGTGGTAATTCTGGGGTTGGTAGAGAAGGGGTCTCTGCAAAGTGACATTTGTTTTGGCCTCACAGCTCCAGTATATGGCTATGTGGGAGATGTGTTGGTCTAGTTTAATTAAACATGCTGTGGGAACTATGTGGTTATTGGACCATTAACTAATGTTATCTCCACGAAGCAGAGCTCAGTTTCAGGGCTAGACAGGTCTTCTCCTTATGATTTCTTCTCATTCCTACTTCACTGCTCATCGGTTCAGCATGAGGACAGAAACCAAGCATAAGAGAGCAGGGGCAAGGTGCCTGAAAGTCCAGCCCTTGTGCTGAGATCCACTGTGAATTTCTCTTCCTCTTCCCTCAACTTTTCCCAACTGCTCATTTGCCTCCAACTGAAAAGTTCCTATTCCTAATTAAGTGGCGACAATCCATGTAGTTCTCTGGCCCTTGTCACTCTCCTGGGGTTGAGCTGCCTATGATCCAAGGCCAGCCCCGATTCAGCACAGCTGTATAACCTTAGCTTATGTTCCTAAGTAGACTGCTAAGTTGTGAGAGAGCTGAGGGAAAGCACGTAGCCTGCAGCCATGAGAGATAAGAAAGGTAAAACTGCAGACAGAGGTAAGATTGTTGAGATGGAGATAGGCAGCAGTTCAAAGATTCAAAAGGGAAAATGTTGACATGAAAAGGTATAAAATCCTAAGAGAGAAAACAAAGAATAGGAAGCTGCCAGCTCAGCAACATCAAGGGACAGCCCATTCCAAGGAGCAATGGAGACCAACCCTTCCCCTCCTGACTGACAACTGCTTGTCCAGCAGAGACTCATTGGGTATGGCGGGCCTATTAATGCCTAGTCTAGTAGTCCTCATCAGTCCTAGCTATTTATTATGTCTATTCGGACACAAATAACTGGAGTCTCTTTGCACATGGCAAAAGTTGCCTGATCAAACCTGGGAGGATAATGGAGGTGGTTTACTCCCAGCTGCATCTTCATTTCCCCCTAAAGCTCTCTTGCCAGAGCTACTCATTTGTCAAAAGGCTGCTTTCCTCCTCCAAACACAGACTGTTCATTTGGGTTTGAGCAGCAGACTTTGACTCTTCAGTTACATTTAAGGAGAAATAAGGCATCATTTTGTTTTCCTAACCCCTTGACCAGCCCCTTTTCTTGTTTTCATGAAGTTCAGTCATGCTTATGATGTAAGTATTTCTATTTGATCCCTTAGTTAAAATGGTACTGGAAAATACTCAAGCTATAACCTGGGCAATAGTGCCAAAACTGAGATGAAATAATGTTTTCTACTTCAATACATAGCCAAAGATTTCCCACCTTCATTTCCCACCTACATTTTAAAATTACACATTTACAGAGAAGTTGCAAAAGAGGGTCAATCTATTTGCTAGATTTTCACAATAGAGGAAATTTAGCACTGACACATTCAACAATTTTTACTTGCTTGGTTTTCAGACAACAAAATATCCTTTTGTTAATGTGAATTTAGCAGTGAAGTTGGTATTCCAGTGACCAAGAATGATCACAGATGTCAGGTTTTTGATGTGGATAAACATGAATATTACATACACTTTAGGTACCTAAAGCAATTGAATCTGATTTTTAGTTAATATAACAGTCCACTAAATCTTTATTGGTGTAGAAAAAACATGAGGAAGGGAACATGTCTGATGTCAGTCCTACAACTTGTCAGTGAATAAAATAAGTACACACTTGTCACTTCACTTGCTGGGCGAAGGCATAATCCTTGCTTGTTAATGGATTACTAAAGAGTGCCCCTTCCGCTTCGCAGTCTTCATGCCTCATTCATCTGTCAAAATGAGAATGCTAAGAGTAGATAGGAGCACAGCCTATGGAGTTGCTCTCATCCATCTTACTCTTTAATGAATGAATAACATAATATACATACAAGATGTACACAGTATTATGTTCAAAATACTGTATCATTTACAAAAGTGCCCCTGATAAGGCATGGAACATGTTATAAATGACTGCTGAAGGCATGTGAATAGATGGGCCTACTGGGATTTGTGATAACTTTCCTCCTCTACTTCTTTCCGTGATAAGTAGTATATATAATCTGAATTCCTAAGAATACTTTCTTTGCAGACCATTGTCAGCAGTACTAAAGAATCTGTGGATTTGAATAGTCACTTTGAAAGGCGCCTTTGGAAAGCACACCATTAAAAGCCAGTTGAGATGATACAGGATTCTCACTAATAAAATCAGGATTTCTTAGCCTTCATGGGAAGGTGTCATCTGCTTATGTGGATATGGAATGAGGAATTTAAATGTTATTGTACACATTCAGCTACAGGAAAGCTGCCAGTAGTATTTAAAGATAAATATGTAGGATAATTACTTGGTGCCATTTATTCTGGAGACTTCATTCAAGAGGGGTAACTATTATTCACATTTCTAAGAGATTAATTGAAGTACAGCCTAGCTTCTTTCCTTTCTTTTGAAATCATTAGTTTTTAAAATTACTTTCCAGTTAAGAACCAAGGAGAAGGAAAATTTCTCATGTATTGGATACTTGGTCAAAAAGTTAGAAATCTAGGTTTAACATCAGGTTTTCTTAGACAATGACATCCTTCACAAAACAAAAACTACAAACACAACAACAAAACAAAAATCCAAATCCCAACCTCACCAAATACACAGTGACCTATCTTATGAACTTGACCCAAAGCCTTCATTGAAGACAACAAAGCCCTTCTGATTTATAGTATTTCTACATGACTGTTGCAGACACACCTGCATACTGAGATCCTCTTCCAAAAGGAGTTTAGCTACTTGGGTTTAGAGATAATAAACCCACTGATAACACATTAACCTGGCTTCCGGCTAAGAGGTGGCTTACACAAAACCAAGTCAGAGCCTGGTCAGCTTTGTATTCATAGAAATACATATAAAAGCCCCTGACCTAACTTTGAAACACTTGAAATCAGGGTTCCTGATATGAAATCGCAGGTATAAACTTGATAAAATAACAGGTTTAATATTGCTCCTGCTTTAATCAGGGCAGCAACACACCTACTCTGAGGAAAGTACTGGTTATAAATTGTAAAATAGAACACAGGTGTTGATAGTCTTTAATACCTTCCCACAGATCCCACCAGTACTTTATTTTTTCACCTTTGCACCTCTTGATTCTTTTTTTCCATTAGTATTTTCCAGTTTACCTTTCAGTGTATAAATACTCAGATATTCTTGACAGATATATTTCTATCTAGCATTTGAAACAACAGATGCCTGGAGATGCCACCTAGAAAAGCCAACACTTCCATGTATAGCTGTTACACATGGAAACTAGTTCTGTGGGAGATTTCTGAGATGTAGCCAATCAGTATATCTTGAGCAGGTCTGTCTAAAGATCAGCAGGCTACTGGATGGGGGAAGTATTTCTGTGCAGTAATGTTGGGAAAGGAATAACCTCAGTTCTGTTAATTGAGAGAAGATAGAAATCAATGGAATTACTTTCACTTTCCACCCTGGATAAGGTATACTGTGAGCTCAGCACATGCTAGAGAAAGTGGTGAGCCTGTGATCAGTGTTTACAAGTTGCTGTATTAATGTTACTCGAAGTCTGTAGCTACTGTGCAGGAAACTGTTCGGTAACACAAACCTTCTAGGGTTTTTTGTTCTTTTTTAAATTTTTTTTTCCCCTCTTAATACTGAAAAGAATTGGTACTTGCTGGGAGTTGAGAATTTCAACAGCATGCTAGTATTAGGTTGGGGTTATGTATGACTTGCTACCAGCTACCAGCTAACCAACGACATCTACAATTCATTGGTTTAGGCACCTTTTACCTTCACATCTAAAAAGAGATCTACCAATATACTGATACATACTTTATATTAATACAACTAACTGGTGTGAAGAACTGGGTTGTACTTCTACAACTGTACCAGAAGAGTGAAGCTACTAAAAACTTCTTGGTGCTTTTAAATTAAAATTTAAAATACAATCTTCTCAAGCAGTTCTGATGTTTGAAAAAAGTTGTCTAAGCTTCTAATACAAAAGAAGACAGGAAAAAAAACCTTGATGATTTAGGTACTAAATTTTTGAGTGTGAATGCTTAAAGATGGGTTGGAAGAATGTTTTTCTTTGAAACTTTCTCTAGCCTTTTGCTAGGGAAAGAAGAAGAACCTCCCACAGGTATTTCACAGCATGTAAAAATGTCTAGGAAACTCCAATACAACTACATCAATCCAAGTTACTGAGACAAGAGCTTAGACATACTTACAGCTTTAAAAGAGGCAAGGACCTCTGGGTCAAGCTTGCTATGTTCATCTATAGGAATTTATAGCTCTAATCTGAGTTGGAGAAAAAAGACTTGGCCACAGTCTAAAAACAGAATCTTCATTTAGCCTTGACATTGTGCTATTCATGGTGTTCAATGAATAATTCAAATCAAGATTTTGATCAAGTCAAGTATTCAGAAAGTCAACAATAATTATAGAACTCAATTGCTTCTACTAAATCTTCAAAAATCACTGTGGCAATATCATATCTGGTGGTGATATAGACGGATACTTAATTGCTATCTCTAGTTAAATTTTGAGGCAACATTCTGGTTTTTTAATGGGCAAATTCTTCCTTCTACAGGTATATATGAAAGTGTGGTTGCTGGACTTTGGAATATATAACATAGTTTTTAAATGATAAGAAATAAGCTTTTTTTTTAAAAAAAAAAAAAAGCCAACCTAGTATTTCCATTATCTTTAGCATGGTAAATGTCAATGCTATGTTTTAAAACAAACTTATTGAAAGTTTGTTCTGAAAGTCTTTTACATGAAATTGGGAGTTAACAAATAGCCCAGCTATAATCAAGTGTTCAGAGGGAATGTTTTGTTCCAGTGAGTACATTGCAAACTTCCAAAATTTTAAAATGTTTCCTTAGAATTGGCTGGTGGAAATTCGGAAGGAGAATGTAAGTTAGCAGAAATCAGGCATGGCATATATAGGGAAGAGAAATTATTCTTGGTCAGTTCTGTGCATGTTGAATCTGTAAAAATCAGATGCTCAGGAACAATTTAGAATGAAAGTGTAAATCTTAGACTTAGGAAC
This sequence comes from Strix aluco, assembly GCF_031877795.1. NCBI lineage: Eukaryota > Metazoa > Chordata > Aves > Strigiformes > Strigidae > Strix > Strix aluco. Next base: position 127,889,096 of record NC_133931.1, read on the forward strand.
AAGAATTGTCTAACTACAAACCAGTAGATGGCAATGACTGACATCCTGAAGAGCACAGGAGAAGGACCCAGCATGGTCAGGATGCTCTTCTTCGGGTTATATCATTTGATTGTTGACTCTCCTACAACAAAGGGAAAAGACCATGTTGCTGTCTCTAAAAGGCTCTTCTAGACTGTGTCTGCATGCATCTGTCACATACTGCCTCTTTTGGCTACAATTCATATTTATGTTAATGACATAATCTGTCTGGAACCAGCCTCAAGCTATTAAATCTGGACAGCCCAGTGCTGTTTATATGTCACTGCTTTCACTCCTTTTGGAGATGTCATACCAGTTGGTGGTTTGGATGTGAATTGCTATGACTAGCTGTAGCCAGCATTGTCTCCTTTGTCCAGGACTGGATGTCTAGAAGGCATGTATATCCTTCATATTCATAAATGTAGTCTTACCTCTAAATTAGTAAGCTTCATCCTTCAACTCAAATCACATTGGTTTTTGTCTTGGGAATTGTAAATGAAATCCCCATGCATAATCTGACTAATTATTGTTGTGTTTCAGTTTGGAAAATTTCCTTGTACTTCTGTTCTGTGCCTGCCATTTCTGCTTGCTTGGACAGTTTTGTGCCATTAAATTGGGTAAGTTAATATGGGAAGTTTTTAACTTCCATTCTTTGAGATAAATTTTGCAAAGTGCTGAGTATCCTAAACCATGTTTAGCATGGCTTTTTAAACCCTAAATGACAGCACTTTGAAAGTACAAGATGTACAAGAAACACAACATTTCTGTAAGTGCCTTTCTGGTGATAGTGATCAGTGTCAGCATTTTAACTTCACAAGGTCCCTGTTTCTAAAATAGTTAAATAATTTTTGCAATGGCTTGTCAGCTCTATTTAGCCTTAAGAGTTTCAGTTTCTCTGTCTGTCAATATATTACCTTCCTGTTGATATATTATCACCTTATGAAGGGTCTCACTGTGATACACTTAACACTTCAACTGATGACTGAAGACAGTGGAAGTTGGTGACAAATGACATCTTTCAGGATCTATATCGGAGAAAAAAGAGCAAGAGAATAATGACTTGAAACAGTTATTCTTGGGATGACACTATATATACCAGGGCATGTGTAGATATAGACAGATAGATGTACACATTATATACTTTTTAATATATATTGTCATGCAAAGCATCATTGGTTAAGTATATGTAGATCAAAGTGTGTTAAACACAAAAAAATACAATTTTGTGTTTTGGAATCAGCAGTGCACATACCTTGTATTATGTTCAACTCCAAGAATTTAGTATAATATTGAAGTCTGTGATAATTTGAATGTTTGATGGGCTGATGATGTAGAATGAATTTAATCAAGCAACAGTATAAAGAGGGTTAGGTAACTTGGCTCTCAACTCATGTAGGCTATTACTAATAACATCTTCTGATTCCTTTCCTCTCTTTGCCAATTGCACCAACAATTTGGCATGCTTAGTAAGAAGTTATTATGAATTCCGCAGCAGCCTTCCTGTTGCATGGTGCAGATAACACAAATCTTGTTAACGGTCTGACAAAATATAAATGGCTTCATAATAAACTGCCACCCTTTTAATATCTCAACAATTTCAGAAATGTTATCTGGCAACTGCAGGGGGCTAAAGTTATGCTTTCAGAAGGGTGAATTTTAGCATCATACTTGCATCTATCGCCACCTCCCCCCACAGTGTTTTCATAGCACAAAGCCGTAATTAAACTTAATCTTCTGTATCAAACACAGGCATGTCCATCCATTTAATTATAGTTATGTGGGGAATGTGTTAAAGCATAGCTTTTAAAACTGATAATATTTTACAATTTTTAGAGGAATCAGCAAAACTCAAACTGCTTCTAAATTTCCATACTTTCCTGACTAACAGTGTTGAAATTAACTCATAATCTTATGCACATCTTGCCAGTGTATATCCTGTTGTAAACTACCCTCATTAGACAGGCCTGGGTCCCCTGAAGGCACAGGCAAGGTGTAGGAGAGCTGAAAGCTGGGGAACACAGGCATGCTCAGGTGGGAGGAAGCAGGGAGTGTCTTCTGAAATGACTCACTCCACTGAGTATTGAAAAAGGCTCTAGAGAGGAAAGAGAGGAAATCTGTACTGTGAGAGAAGGCAAAACAGATTCTTGAACTGTAGTAATGCATAGATGTAGGCTCTTCGTGTGCGGTCAGTCTCTTCCTGTTAGAGAGGTAAACAGGACCAGCTGGAGGTGAAGAGGACTGAAAAGTGAGGCTGCAGGAGGACCTAAAGGTTATGGGTCAGGAAGGCAGGTTCTGAAAAAAGGGGTTTATAATCTGCTTCTCCATTTCCAGAAAGAAGAAAACAAGGTTGGAAATATCAGCAAACACTCAAAATTTGATTTTCTTGGCCCCAAATTATAAAGTGAAAGAGATTCCAAAAGTGACTTTTCCTTAACAGTATTTTTTCATATGCAAACTATTTTGTCCCTAGGAAGAAGGAGACTGAAGTCTTTGCAGTGAGGATGTTGGATAGGGATGAATGCTGAAGTAAATAGGAGGTTGCAGAGGCCCTACTCCTTTTCAACATCAGACCCTGAATTTCTTTCACCATAAAATGAGATTTTGCAACAGGTTACATTCCAAATTCTGTCATTTCCTCACTTGCATCCTTTGTTTAATGTTTTTAGTTTCATATAAACTTTGAGTATGGCAGAAAGTGACATTGGTGCTTTAAGGATTGTTGTCCCTTGGGAAAAAAAAATGGAAGGATAACAGAATTTGTGATGTTATTTATGGCAGATGAATGTTCTGTGAATGTATAAAGCTTTGCCACTGCTTAGAGACTGCTTACAAAATGAGACTGACATTCTGCAAAAAAAATGTCCTTACGTATTTACCGCAGAGCTTTAGTAGCTGGTTTTTGCATGCAGTCTACAAGTTTTTCTGGTTTGGGCTAGATTCCATGGCTTTAACTGGTGGAATAATGTTTTCTTTTGAATTGTCCCACTAAGGTCAATGGAGTTGTTCATGAGATATTGCTCATCCTAAGCAAGAGTGCCAGAATCTAGTGACAGTTTGGTTTTGGCATGTGACTAGCCATCTAATTTCCAGGCACTATTTTGTAAACTGCATGATGACAACTTTTAGAACATGAGAATAAGAATCAGCAAATAGCAAGAAGTAGCAATTATTCTTGCTCTGAGTGAATACCTTTGTTTCCTTCTGAGTGAAGGTATTCATATGAAAAATAGTCCTTCAGCAAACATTTGTGTGAACAAATGTTTATATGAATGCTCATAAGTAAAAAATCATAAGAGTTGTAAACATGGTTGAACTGAATAATCACTTGGTATTCAAATGAGCGTTAGCAAACACTGAGCAAAGGGGAAGCTGCCCTAAGAGTTTTCTTGCTCAGGGAATTTCTCAGCAAGCATAGAACATATTTCGGGTTAGGTTGTGAGGACAAAGTAGTCTGTCTTTGAGAAGTGTATAAAGCACTGTAGACTTTTGACCTTGAACAGCTCAGACACTGCTCTTCCCTTCTACCACACACTGGTAGAAAACTCACACTCCCATCTGAAGTCATCAGCAGTGGCTAACCAGCTCCAGGAACCGGACACTAGTCAAAGAGGGTTCTCACTGTGGAAAATCTACAGGTTTCTTATCTAGTAGATGGCTGACTTGTGTCCACTTCTGTGCACCTGCACTGCAACTTTGGAGTTGGTGCTGAGGAAATAGAATGATAGTAGTGTCACTTCAGGAGATGCCTTGATCAAAAGGCAATGATGTTGTGTGTTTTGGTTATCCTCTAAGAAAGTAAATTATCTGGTAATTGTGTTGCCTTTAGATCAAATGTGAGGTAGAATATCTCTGACACTGTTTCTAAGGAGAAAAATACGTTTCAGATTAGGAGAATGGCAAATATTATGCTGGAACTATATGATGATTTTTACTCTTAGCAAAGAAACTCCATTTACTTTGCAAACCCTACTAGATGTGAAACCCTGTGTGTTGAGTGTGTAACAGCAGCTTGTCAGACTTCTCAGAATTCCTTTGGTTTCAACAGGCCATGGTTCTGCCCAGTTCTCCTGGGCTACATTGATACTGGTGAACCAGCAAACCAAAGGACAAACTAGTGATGCAATCACCTATACAATTAATTATTGGCACATTCTTCACCACAATCCTGACCTAGGCCACTTAGCAGTTATCCAACCATTGAACCTTGAACCTTGGTTCAAGTGTATTAATACTGTCTGGAGATCATTTCCAATAGGAAAATGTGAATGAATTGGACTTGGAGAAATATGTCAGAAAGGCTATCCCATGTCACTTATTTTCAAGGCCAGAGGATGCCTTGTGTGTGATTTCTTCATTCGTATTAAAATAGCATTTAGAAATAGTCCCTGAGCATCTCTTTTTCCTGCTGGTTCAATTCCCAAATTCCCCTCTCCAGAGTTCACACAAACTATTCTAACTAGTATGTGGCCAACAGCAGTCCCAGCAAGACAACAGGTAACTTCAAGACAAGCATGAAGCAATGGTCTCTGTACCCAGCAATGTCCCCTGAGAAAACTTCCAGCCTATAATAATTGATCTAAGCATAGTGAAGACCATGTAGTTCTGTGCTTTTGCTATGTAATTCCACTAAACGCCATTTCTGTATAGAAATGGAATCAGTTTAGAACAGAAATAAACTTGCAATTTTTAAGGAGATTTATTCATCTTCAGGTTAACTGCTGTAGGCACAGAAGCACCGTAAGCAGAAGAAGAAGCAAATATCAGTAGTGGGTTTTATACCAGAATTTATACTAGATGAAGTTGGAGAAGTTTTATTTGCTGGGAAAAAAATTTGATTAAAAATGTTTGTCAATGTTTTGCAAAAGGAAATGACCCTCTGTAATTTTTCTTCATCTCTTAGCAGGTGAACAAATAGCTTCCATTTCCAGCAAAAAAACCCTGTGTATATGCAAAGTAACTCTGGTTATGGTTTTGAACCAGCACATAGACTATGTGCATCTTGCAAGTATTGCAGAATGTTAGATTAAAATGTCGGTTGTGTTGTGAGTAAACAAGTAATGATGCCACTTTCCTTTACCAATAAATTCAAACAGTCTTGGAGATTGACCTGTTTACTCAAGGTGTTGAGAGAAAATATTGCCCAAGAGTTTTCCTCTATCTCTCCCAGCAATGGTTACATATTAACTACTTCTCAGTCAGCAATGAGAAATGAAAGAATGTTGCCTGTAAATTAATCTCTTCATGTGGCTTTTTACTGAGCTTGCTGATCCTGGGATTAGTTTGAGGAGTCTCAGGAACTGCCTGTAAATGCATCAGCCTTGGCAATGCCAATGCATTTTGCAGGCATTTGTAGGGTTTTCCTTGGAAAGGTGCTGGAGTGATCTTCATCTGCAGAAGCTGTCCACAAGGGCAGATGAAGCATGTGGAGCTGGGCAGACAGGAGTAGCTTGGCCAACGGGAAGGCAGGGTTTTGGGCCCCTTTTGGTGAGCAGGTCATGCCTGGGGTTACTGGGAAAAGATGCCTCACAGCTGGTGGTTTCCAGTGTCTTCTACTGGCTGAACAACAAGTGGTCAGAAAATTTAACCTCCTGACCACGTCTTCATCTCTGTGTAAATGTAGTGACTGTTTCGTCTTCTGTTTAGCATCCACTCCACATGTCCATCCCCCTGTCCCAACCCCCAGATTTTGCTTATATTTACGAAAAAGGTCTCTATATGACAACAGAAGTTACACAAAGCAGAAATGGTTCTGCCTCGCACTTCACATGCTTCAGAATATGCACCTGTCTGCAGTCAAAATAAAATGTTTATAGACATACTTGTCCTGTTTAGGGAAGAAAAGTAGTTTCTGTAATATTCTAGATGCTAATGAGAAAAGCATATCAATTTACCAACAATATTCTATTACAAAATTACCAATTATGTAAACAGGTGGTTTTGTAGATAGAGTGAATTTTTAGGTAAATCGAAGTTGTGACTAAATAATTCCAGTCCTGTCTATCTATTTGTTAATGAGATGACTCTGATCTAGTTTTAGCTCCCTAAAGTCTAGCTTCCCACTAAAAAATACAAATAAAAAGAATCACCTTCTGAGGGTACTTATCACTCTCCATTTTAAGAAACCTATGTGATTTTGTTTAGACAGCTAATGTACACAGGATGAATCTCACTCTGTCATACGTAGCCCCTTGGAGTGGAAAGATTGACAAGCTTAGGTGTTTTTTCCAACTACTGAGTAGCATTTTACTATTACATTTTTACAGATTACTGTCTTGCATAATTAATCTCTTGACCTAGAGGTTTTCTTAAAGATATTTGTGTCTGCACAATAAGATGAAGTCCTTGAAATAATGAAAGCTAGTCTAAAACTACTTCCTACAATTTATTGCTACTGCTGAATATATCTTAGGAATATGAATGCTACATTTGGAAAGGAGTTGTCTGATGCCTGTTGTGCTAAGTCAATTTTGTTATTAAGTAACTACTACAATTAAATAGGAAAATAAGCCCATGGAAAACAGTTTGTTCCAAACCAGTATGTAGCATGTGGCTGACATCACTCTAAAGCCAAGGATCTAGGATATGAGAGCTACCAAATGAGAAAACACCTTATTTTCCTGTAAAGATACTTCTTGCTCTGCATTAGACCATAGGCAAAACTGTGAAACCAGGGGTAATCTACAGATTTATTTTAATATGTAAAAGTACAGAAAGCAGTCTGTTTTCTGATCAAACTTGTAAAGGCAGCTTTAAATATGCATAATCTCAAAGAAAGAAAACACTGCATGGGCACCTTGTACTGCACAAAGATAACTAGTTTAAAAACTATGCATTAATTCTCAGTATTTAAAATTAAATACTTTCTAGATTCAAATTACTGACATCAGATTTCATTTAGGACATCAGGGAAAAAAACCCCCAAAAACCAAACAACAAACCCTCTCAAATTATGTTTTGGTTAAGTTATCTAGTTACAGTAATAAAAAAGGATCCTGCTTTCCTGACGTGAAATTATACTGCATCATGAATCATTCAACATTAAAACAAATCAGGCATTGGATAAAAGTTAAACTTCATGCTGGGCTCTAATGGAGGAGGAGTACTCAAAACCAATTCCCCTTAAATTGCCCTTGTGTTTAGACACATTAAAGTAATTCTTGCACTTGTGCAGACATGATAGATCATGTTGCCTGCAAATGTTTGGGATTTTTAGTAGAAAGCCTGAGGTTTAAAGCTTTTCATCCTTAGCTCTCTACATGGTACAACCTTGTTTTACAAACTTTTCTTTAGAGGCAATCAGGTGCAGAACTCTTCAGAAAGCTATCAGTGTTATTCTGATATTTTTATGGTTTTTAGCCTTCAAGCTAAAGTGTAATTTAAGCAAATATCTTATTGGTAGTGATTTGTCTTTGTTGTGATAACACTCTCTGGAGATCTTGTCTGAGGGCACTTCTTAAAGTCTCTGCCCCAATGAGCTCACAGTGTCTAAATGATACAGGAAAGGGTAAATATATAGTTGGGTTGGAGAAAGGTTAGAGCACATTAAATGTGTCTATGGTAGGTAAATGTACCAAATACTGCTCTAAGTGATCACAAGCTTATTCTGTAATGGAAACCAAATAGGATTTTTTCTGGAAAAATACACTAGTAGTGCTGATACTAAATTATTGAAAAACTGCAGGGAAAAATAAAATCCAAGGCAGGATAATATATTTTTAAGCCACTTTTGGCTGCAGAGAAACAAAAGACAAAGATTGTAACCATGCGACCTGGCAAATTTCTTCCTGCCTCCACTGAATTTGGTAGCAAACTCTACTGGTCTAGTGGGAATATGATTTAATCCGTGGATATTGAATCTTTGTGCCTGAATTTGGTTTGCTTCACAAAACATTGCTGGTGATCAGATAAGTACTGAGGTTGTCTATTGATCTAAAGCCAAGCTAATTGCTAGTGGTCATACTGACAACTTGATTTTCTTCAGCAGAGTTTAAGGACTAAGCCTTCTGATTGCATACTTTCCTTTCTGTGATGATTTAAGTACGATTGTAGCCAAGTAAGGTCTTTATATACAGTGATCTGTGTGCATCACTTCTAGGGAATTGGCAGTGCTTCTTACTCCTACTTCATGAGCTATATCTTTGGCACATCCTTCTGTCTAATAGTTGCAAAAAAAGAACAAAGCTTTATTAGCTAAACATAATTGCATTTCACTGTTTCTTAAACTCTGGCTCAGATTCTTGACTGTATCTCAAAAACATAGAATAAGCCCAAGAAGAGGCTTTGGACCACTTTATTTGTTTCTGTACAGGTGAGAACTAGTCTTGCCCGTTTTATCAGGCCATGACAGTGTTACTCTTCCCATATGCAGCTTCCTGGTTATGTTCTCTTCTTGGCTACAAGCATACAGAAGAGAAAATTTGATTCCAGGCTTCCAAGTCTTATTTCATTGTGGAAAATTATAACACAAGGGACAACATTCACCAGTATGTGCATATGCAGGGCCAGGGTAAAGAAGGACTGCTCTAGCCAGGCCTCAGCACACCAAAGGAATATGTGCAGTAGTAGAGAGAGCTTGGAGTTTCTCCTCTGAACTAGTGCTTGTCAGCTCTCTGGGGTAATTAAGGTTTACAGTCAGTAATCTGGGCTGCAGTCGCTCACTTGGCCTCCTGAAGAGCTAAGGGTGAGATAAACCTAACTTACTGGCCAGCAAGACTGCTGGGGAGTTCTCCCTTGTCGTGGCTGATCACTGTGTATTTACCTGAGCTGGTGCTCTGGGGCTTGCTGCTGCCTTGCCCTGTCCCAGACCTGACTTCTTCAGATGAGTCTGCTTGGCATTGTTTCTAATGTCACTATACAGTCTGGGGTAAACATTAGGCACCAGAAACAATCAGACATCTATTGCTGGGCTCATCTGCAACATGATGAGCATTAAGCATTAGTGACTTGATACCTGAAAGGAGCACAGAAAAGTAGATTTTTCAGAAACTCAAGATTACCCCATTAGAAAGAAATATTCTTTTCATGAATGCACCAGAGGGAAATTTTAGCTTTTCACAAGCCAGATAACTTCTCAAATCTCCAAGTGCTATTGTCAATAGTTCTGAGGGTGAAAAAGAAATATATGTACTTCTATTTATGAAGTCTCTTACGTATACATTACCACATTGAAATAATTTATCTTCCCAGTTAAAATGTATCAGGAATATTCTTCTGCTGTGATAAACACTAACATTCACTCAAATGGGAATTAGAAACTCTAAAAAAAGTGTTTTCAATAGATTTTCAATCTGCAGATCTGGCTCTACTACAGACAGAAAGTCTTTTTAGAATGGGAAAGTGGCTGCTTATAGAGATGTGTCATTTTTCTGCACTTATCTATTTGATTAACATGGTCTACATCATTAAAATTCTCACAGAGTCCCATAGCAAAGGAATTGAATAAATGCAGAGATATTAGCATGGCTATATTGCAGCCATTTCCCATTTTGCTGTTATTGAATGGTTTATTAATTACAATGATATCATTAATTTTTTGTGTTGAGACCAGTCTGTACAGTGAGTTTTTTCCCATCAAGCGGAACTTGGGAATGCTGTTCTGTATTGTTTGACACGAGCAAAGCTGTAAAAGCATCAATGTTTGATACAGCTCTGCAGGGAAATATATTTCTACTTAGCTGTTTTCTCAAAGTTATAATGGAAGAGCAATTCCCTGTTAAGTTATTCTTTTTTGTCACAAACAACAAACATAAGCTTGTATTACCATTCCATTAACACATGGTTAAAATTATTAACCAGGATGTTCTCTTTGTGTGTTTTTTTTTTTTTTTCTGTTCTAACCTATTTTTCCCTGCTTAGACCTTGTTGGTTGCACTTGTATTTTGTTTACTTGTTTTACAAATAGAACACTTATTTGCCTTCCTGCAGTCCTAGTCTAGAAGCAGTGTAGAGGAGGTGATTGTTCAAGCAAAGTACTTGAGCAAGAGCACTGGAAATAAAAGCTCTCTCCCCACTGCCTGTCCTGATATGGAAGGATTAGCAAAAAAATTTAAAGAATTACTCTTCCTTTCTTTGGGAAACAGTAATGGAAAGTTATAAAACTAGCCTTCTTGCAATCTTTTTTTTTTTTTTAAATTAATTTAATTTAATTGTTTGAAAAGTCAGCTTCATTTTCTTCAATAGTGCTAGCTGTCTTTATAACTACAGGATCCTTCCCTTTAACTTTACTGGTTTGTGAGGCAACAGATTTAAGCTTGTCGCCATCAGGAATCTTTCATGGTAAATCATGTAAGTTAGTGAATCTTGGAGGAAAGGGCTTCTAAGATAAATTGGTATCTTTTTTGAGGCTGTAAGACAACCAGCTAATCGGTGTTAATCACAGTAATGAGCTCTCCTTGCCAAAGCAGCTGCACTCTTACTGCTCTTTTTGTTACCTTAGGGAGAGTGACCTCAGAAGATCAGTCTTGGATCTTCTGTTCTCCATGTGTTGCTGAACATCACAATCCTAGCTCAGCTCTTCTATACCAGGTTTTTACCCTCTCTGCTCCTACTGAGGAGTGAAATAATGTTTTTCCAGACCATTGCTGCCATATGGTCTTCCCACTGCAAAGCAGGAGGGGAGAAAATTTTCCCCTTTTCATAAACAGGAAATTTGAGTCAAATAAACCATTAATATTTCCTTAGCATTCATGGTCAGATTTACAACAATCATTGCTAAATTACAGCGGATGCAATAAGAAAATGCAGGTGCTGTTTTTCTGTACAAATTTCTTCTTTTCATTTACTCTAATCCATAAAAAATGTCACTTATATTTGGACACAGCTTTTAAAAGTTCTTCATTATATTCCTGAATACTGGTCTCTTTTTCTTAGAGTTGAGAGAAACATCTAATCTTCAGATGAGAAATCGTGGAGTAGACTCTGCAGTCCTTTTTCAGGGGAAGCATTCAATAATTTAACAGTGTATTTTACCATGGATCACAGTCCCCAGAAATCAGTCAGTGGATGCAGTTGGCTGTATTAGCCTTATGACCATGACAGTAAAAATTCTGCGGAAAAAACAAATGCAATCAATTCTTTAACCATCTTCTGCTGATTGAACTGCTGCCCCTGACTAACCCGATGGGGCTCCTCCTGCACTGAATAGGAACTGTAAATTGATTAGAGAGAAGAATTTACACCTCTGAATTGAAGGATTTCACTTTCATCATGTAAACTGTTTTCCATACTTATTCTGCACCAAGTTGTGCTGCCTCTGCTCTTACCGACCCCGCTAAGTAACTGCTCCAGGGAGAAAGCTGTGAGTTTGAATACCAGTTTGAGATGCTGTTTAGACATTTTTGGGTTCTGTAAAACAGGGAGTGCATTATTGTCATCATATGAAGCACTAGTCCTGCTCTTTATAAGTCAGTGAAAGACCAGGATTGGACCCATCATGTCTTGTTTTTATGTTAGCTTTTGATCTTAAAAAAAAAAAAAAGATGTCAAAATGGTTTTCTGCTCTTGTGTTCCCTTATATAAATGTATTGCATGTTGGCTTCTAAGTTGTTGTCTTATGGATTCCATTGATCTGTGTTCTTTTGTAGCTCAAAAATAAGGGTCCTTAAACCCAATAATTTTTGTATTTTGTATATGATATTGCAAAAGAGAAATATTTACCTACAATAGTGCCAAACACCTTAATAACTGACTAGTGTTAAAGAATAATCAATGCCCTATGGAAACTTCTGTGTATCCAGTGACCAACACTGAAGAACACTAACCAACAGAAAGTGGGAAAACATTGCTCACATATTTTGATCTGTTTTAAACAGACTACATGTTACACTGAATTACTTCAAGTAGCAATACCTAGAGAACATAGTCTTGCAGACAGTAGTCATCTAATCCAATTTTGTTATCCTCAGGAAGGATAAAAAACCCATGCCCCTCTGATTGTAAGAAGCCCCAACAATACCCCTACCAGCTGGAGGATAAGGAGAGGAGCTTGGAAAGTTGTCTTCTGTATCTTAGCCCATTCCCTTAAGACAGAAGTGGCTAACCTCTTCCCCTTGAGCTGCCAGAACACTTATGAAAGTTCAAGTATATCCCTATGCTGGGGCTGCCAAGGGAGCAGCTGTGGAGCCATGTTGCTTTGGGACCTCTTGGGTAACAAGGGGCTCCAGAGAAGCCAGGACTGCTGGATGGGGCTAGGATTCCGTGGCACTGCGAGCCTGGACTTAGGTCACAACAGAATTGCCAGATTGCTGTTATAGCCTCCTCACTGAAAAACATGCACCTGAGCTCATACCAGCCAGGCTCTCAGTGGTGCACAGTTTGTGTCCTGAGGCTCTTTGCTGTAGGAGAATTTTAGTGCTCTGGTTCTGGTCTTAGGAATGGTGACCACTGCTGCTTTAAAATTTTGCTAAGAAAAGGTCTTTGCAATTTTGTTTGTTCCTCGGTCTCTGGGTGTAAAGGACAGTCCTTCATGTTGTACTTTGGCCAGATCTTTAACTGCTGTGAGGGAAAAAGTTGTTGAAAGTTCTCTGCATGACATTCTTGAGTTGTACTCTGCCAGTGTGGGTGGGAAGGAGTAAAGAGCAGGAGCAAGAAAAAGTAAAAAACTTGAAAAGTGTGTGTTATAGCGTCAATATACAAGGTTTGACCAATTTGCCACCACGTATCTTTTAAGTCAGGCAAGACTCGAGCCAGGAGTTGTTTCCTCCAAACCCCAAAGAAAACCAGCTGCATAAAATAACATGCAACATCATGTGCAAAGTGGAAAAGGCAGTATTAAGAACTACTGCAGCATATAAAGAGTCAAAGCTACTAAGTAGGTGACTTAGTCCCTTTGTCATGGCTTTCTAGCCAGTGAATTCTCTAGTGCAACAGTTTTGTAATTGGAAATGTGATTGAAGCACATTCAAAATCTTCTTTAGGGAAAATGTTGACACCAAAAGACAGCATTCCTATTTTTAATGGAGAATATTGAAGTAAAACATTTGATTTGTGGTGGGCTAGGCTCAAATGGGAATGCACTGATGAACTGGCCTGAGGTGTTAATTTAAAAATAGCAGGGCACCGCTTTCCAAAAGCTGCTTCATAGGATCCTGTTTTCTGTTATTGGCCAAGTTCCTCAGATGATTAAGTTTCACAAAATCTCTGCAAGCTTCCCTCTGCCTAAGTTCCAGGATTGGCCATGGCGATGGCACTCAACCCACAGAGCCTCAGGCTCCTGGACACATAACAGTGCTTCTTTGGAAGTTACTTAAAATGGAGCATTAAGCTGAATTCAGGATACTCGACTTCAGGAATGCAGAAGTAACTCATCTGGGGTTTCCAGAGTAAGCCTTGCTTCTCTGTGAAGAATTGTCCAAAATCCAGGCCCTCAGCCCAACATGGGATGACAGCAAAATGCATCTGATGTGCTGTGAGCAGGGTAAGTGCAGAAGGCCTGGAGCAGGTGGCAGCACAGGCTGGAGGTTCATCACGGTAAGGAAGAAAACTAATTGATCTCACTGCCCTATTGAGGAGAGTGGCAGAGGAAAACAGCACTCTCCTTCTGCGTGAGCAATTGGAGAGCCAAGAGCCAGCAGCTTGTGTGACAGCTGGTGCTGCTAGTTGTCCTGGAGGGCAATGCTGGTCTCCTCTTCTCCTTCCCCCTGCTCTGGACTAAGCTCTAATTAACCAGGCAAGAAAGAGCTCTGAGCAACAGTCTGGAAAACATTCCAAGACCTGAATGTTGAGATAATTTTATTATAAGTGGCTAAATTAAAACTAAAGCAGAGGGACAATATTCTTACAGTTTGGGATCTCTGATATCATGTGGTCTTTGCTGGAAGCAACAATGATGTGTTTTCTGTGAACTGTTAAAATAGGGAACCAAAATGTTGCTCGCCCTGTCAGTGTCCATGGTTAAGTTGCTTGTTTGCTTTCACTTTTTTTCCCACTGGTGTGTTCAACTGGTCTTGGTATAACTTGGTTTTAATAGTTATTCTAGCTGCCCATGTTAAAATTACAACCACAAGTGAAAACAAGAAAATTAAATATATGCTGCAAGAAAGGAAAAAGAAAAAAATCCAATACTGTTTGGCACTCTCATTTGTAACTGAATATATTATTTTCTCAAAAAGTAAATATTTGAGCAAAGTGAAAAGATGAACTTGCTAGTTATAACCTTCACTGTTGCTACTCAAAGAGGTTTAGGATATTCCTAAAAGTAATGTTTTCAAAATTTAAAATGTCTGTTTTGAGGCATGTGCTCTATATGATTGGATATATGTTCATAGTGCAAATATGACACAAAAAGAGGGGGGGAAAAAAAGGAGTAGAGTGAATGCATCTTCCCACATAATTAAGAAACAAAGTATTCTTGATATTGTTAAAATGTGAAGACAAAAATATCTTTTACTGAGACATAATAAGGTTGAAATTGGTTTGGTTTAGAATGGCTAAATCTTCCCAAAGGGAAATGAAGTATCGATGATGTTAAAGCTCAAATAAACAGAACATCCTTGACTTTATTAAACTCAAGTTAGCTGGGTTTTAATCATTAGTGTTCCAACATACACACAGGAAGAGAAAGCATTGCACCTGCTGCTAAAACTGTTTATTGAGGCCCATAGCCATAACCCTTTGTGTGCTGGCTTTTGAAGTTAAGATTGGGGTTTTACTTTAAAAACCAACCCACTCCCCCATCAAAAAAGAAGCTGTATAAACTGAAAGATTCTGCTTTGCTAGGACAAGAGGGCATACCTTAGGGGCCTACTGACTAGCTTGGGAGAAATGTTGAAGAAATCCAACTAGTAGTTAGATGACCCTCCCTAGAAGAAGAGACCTTGCCAGAAAACACTGTGGAAGAGGAAATTTTTACTGTGTCAGACTTTTCTTTCTCCTTCATCACTGTTCCCTCTACTCCATTCAGCAGTGGTTAAATTTTTCTTTGGTCTTCCTTTCATTGCTGACACAGTTATCGAAGTCCTCCTTTCACTTTTCTTGTTATTTTCAATTCCAGCTGAGCTTTGGCTTTGACTCCATCCCCAAATGCTGAGACAATGTCACTATATTCATCTTGGGTACCTGTCCCTGCTTCTGCAGTCCATTAGCTTCTTTTGCGTTTGAGCTCAGTCAGGAGTTTCCAGCTGAGGCAACCTCATCTCCTGCCTTGTCTGCTTGACTTCTGGCATATTGGGATGGATTTTTTTTCCTGTTTTGAGGAGATTGTCCTTGAGCATCAACCAACTCTCCTGGGACATTTGGCACTTTGGGGTTGTCACTGACAAGATCCTGCTTATGTGTCCCCAGAACAAGCAAAAGTCTGCTTCCCTGAACTCCAAGATGTTTATTCTAATACTCGTCTTTCTTGCTACCCTCAGGATCCTCCATCGAGGACTACTCCACCATCTCATGGATAGTCATTGAAGCCAACATTGCCACTGACTGCTACATCCTTGACCAGTTCTTTATTTGCAGACTGCCTCCTTTTATTAGCCTGTTCTGCACTTACATTGAGAAACTGTCCCCAGCACACACTAGAAATATTCAGGATTGCTTGTACCCAGCAAAATATCAGTGTTAGATGCTCCCATGAGCACTAAAGCTTTCAGTTGGAATATTTCTATTTAAAAAAAAAACTGGCCTTGTCCATTGTTTGTTCTTGATTTGGTGAGCTGTAGCAGATGCCCACCAGGATGTTTTGTTTGTTGATTTTCTTTACTCGTTAACTATTGACAGTCATGTCACCCATCCCATAGCAGAGTTCAGCATTTGAGCCACTCTTTTGCACAGAGTATGCTTGACCCACTCATCTTCCCTGACTGGTCTTCCTGAAGAGCCTGTATCCATCCATCACAGCACTTTGGTTTTGTGCTGTCTCACGCTGTACCTCTGAATTTCCATTCATGTCATTGCTCTACATCTGCATACAGATGTTTGTTTCCTGAACTGTGTGCATTTGTATACAGGCGTATGAGATGGGCTCCTGTTCATCCTGTTTTCTTCTTGTGGTTGTACCCCGCACTGTCTCACCCCATGTGCTCTTCCACCTCATCACTTCTTGCTGTCCCTCCATCTCCCAACGAAACTAGAAGAAGCTGTTGATTAGGGCAGAACTGGTCCACTTGGTTTCTTGTTGGTTATACTTGAACTGTCAGGTAATTTTATATGGGGGACCAGGACATTATTCCGACGTATCGAACTGAAACCTCAGGGGAAAAAAGCTATAATACAATCTGAGGAAGGTCAAGAAATTGGGAAGACCTGATCAAAAGATGACAAAATAATTGTATCACAGCACAAATTTTTCTACAGAAACTGGAATGAAAACAGAAATTTTAGTCTTCTATTCCCTTATCTTCAGCAAAAATTTTGCTATCTTTGCTATTAATAAAATATTTGTCATCCACTGTAGTTCTGGTTCACGTACAAACTGTAAAACTGACATTGCAGTGAATTACTATATTTCCTTTGGCTTAAATGAAGGAAGTTTGTGCAGTGGTTCTCAGAGTTTAATCTGCTGAAAATATGTATGTGTCAGTGTGAGGCCACATGGTGGAGTTAAAGCCATGTTCTGTTTGCAGGCTTGTGCATGCAATAGCCACAAGAAGCTGCAACTGTCTTTGCAGAGTTGTCCTTGCAAATGCAGTTTGGTAACTTTTTAGTATAGATGGTCACTACAGACACATTATGGGTTGTTTAATATCATATCACATCATATCACATTATAGTATGGTATAATTAAGCAAAACTCATAAATGCTGCCCTCCCACTTTGGTTGGCTTGGATGCATATGTATTTAAAACCTGTGAAAAGATCAAATTTAACACTTCTTTGTCCCAAACAAATGGAATGTCAGAACTGTTTTAGGTTGAATCAAGCAGTTGAATTCCAAGTTAACTTTGGAATGAATTTTTCCCTAGAAAGCCAAACCTGCGAAAAAGTAAAGAGCTAGTCAACAAAAGATTGTGATTCAACTCTCCTCTAGCAGTCTTGATGGTCTCCCCTGTGGGAGAGGCCTGAGCACTGCTGGTGATGGGAGAGCTCCGAGTAGTTCTGCCCTCTGTTTGAGAGGATCCAAGCTATCCTCTACTATAATGTAGTTAAGGGCTTTAAGCACTAGCCTGTAGTCTCAGGTTGAATGAATGGTTAAACGTTTTTTAAGTGGAATATAAATAATTTATTCTTGCTGACATGCATGTATATCTCCAACTTTGTGTTTTAAGCCTTTTCTGTTCTTCATTTCCAGTCTCCTTCATTTCAGGAACACTAGGATAAAAGAAAGATATCTGCTTGAGTTCATCGTGTATTATCAATAAATAATTAATTGTAACTAAAAACTGTGGCTAAATTTTACATTCAAATATTAATTTAACTCATCAAGACTCCTATCAGATATTAGTGAGAAACTTCATGAAAAGTTACAGCTTCAGTCTGAAGGGAATAAAGACCTCCATTTTTTAAAAGTGCTGGAAGAGAGCAGATGGGCATTTGAAGAAGTATGGAGGGGAAAAAGGATAAAGAAGATTAAAAAGGAGCTCTGGACACATGCACATGTACATAATTTCTTTCATACAGGTATGTGAAATTCATGTTTAAAGCTTTGCTCCATGAGCTTGCACAACTGCTTACTGTTTCTTAAAGTGTGTTTACAGGAGTGAAGCTTTATTCATAATCAGAAAATCCCCATAAGTTCTTATGGATGCAATCCCCATAAATTCTTATGGAAAGCAATAAAAACTCTATAAACCTGTAGTGCCCGATAATCATCCTTATTGTTAATTCCAAGCTGATCGATCATTCTGATTGTACTCTCAGTGCTATTCTTCTAGCATTGAACATATCCCTCTATGAGTTTATATGAAAATTGGGTGTGCCCTGGAATGATATTTTTTCCAGTCTTTACTGTCTTAGATAAAAAAATTAACAATATACATCCAGAAATCCTATTATTTTTCCAGAAGAAAACAAGGAGTCACAACTTTTTTGAAGACATTTTGAAAGAAAGTTTCACATACAAAAATTATAATACTTATCTACTGTCTTTTATAATAAAGATTACTATAGTTCCTGGTGGATTTTTCCATCTTTAATAAAATGCTAGAGCTTTGACAAAGAAGTATTGATTTGTTTCAAAAGCACTCAGTGTAGAAAGAAACAAATAGACTTTTTTTTTTTTTCTATTGTGAATTAATTTATTTTATTCTGGATCATATCTAGCTACCATTAATGTCTCCTGGTGTCTGGATCACAGGCTGGAACTGAAGTGCCTGGTGAGTGTCTAATTTCTTTGTGAAATTACAAATACACCAAAATTCTGAGAAGCTTAATTTGGGTCTGGATCCAGACTTCAACATTACAATGTGAGGCATTGCTAATAGTGAAAGATTCCATGTTAAAACAGAACAGTTCTGGGTGTCTTTCAAAGGTCACCTTTATCAAATGTTTTCAGAATAGCCCCCCTCCCTTGTGTAGTATCCTGGAACTTGCTAACTGGGCTATTAGAGCAGAAGTTGTTAGGTTCTTGAAACTGTATTAAGCCTCTCCCTGCTAATTTTTTTTCTGTTTTATTGCACCCCAGAAGCATTATAAGGAATTCAGAAGAGAGTCTATAGTGTAATTACTTTTTGGAGGGGCTGGACTGAGCTAGCAAACAGGTCTCTTCCATTTCAAACTCTGCAGTTCTACCCATATGTATACATATACGTGTGTTTGTATTTAAATATATGTAATATATATAAAGTCACACTTTCTCACACTTAGGTTAATCAGAATAAATGTTATCATATTATTTTCTGTTTAATAAAATATAAACCATTGTGTTTGCATTTTTTATAATTTACGTAATTATAAACAGTTATTCCTGTCTTTATTAAAAAATGTCAAATAAATATTGTCTTTGCAAAAATATTATGATGAAAGTAACAGTTTGTAACTTATTATAGGTAATAAGCAATAATTAGTGCCTTAAAATATAACCTGGTCATGTCAGTGATTTTTCCCCTTTGGTCCCTATCAAAAATTAAATGTAATTTTCATGCTTCAGCTGACTTCCCCCAAAGAGCTGAAAGTGTGATTAAAGCAAACATGCTTAGCACAATTTTTTTAAAAATTAAACTGACAAAGTTCTCACTGGAACTTGAAGAAACTGCATCTATTGTTATATGCAAAACACATGAAAGATTAATTATTTAAGCAGTCTACTTTCTTAAAGGTTTTAGCTGTAATATCTGCTTTCAGAAGGAAGAGTATTAAGTAGATTTAATCTTAGACGTGACAAAGTATAATCCTGCTGGTTGCTTTTATCCAATAGTGTATTCAGTTGGCTGAGTGATGATCCATTGAAAACCATTGCCATTCACAGCCTTGTCCCTGTCTTCTGTTCTTTGACTTTGGTCGGTCACATATTTTCCAGGTCAGTAAAACACTCTCACCATACTTCCAAGCTGTAAATTTACATTTCTTATGTTTATAAAAGGAAAAAAATCCCACCTTCTAAAAACACTGTTAACTGAATAATTGTTCAGCTGAAGTGTGGTGGTATGTTGATGTCAATTGTTAACTGAAGTGTAGATACAAAGAAGACGTCACTTATCGTCATATTTGTCTCAATCCCATTTTAATCTCTCAACATTGCTTGACTAAGACCCCAGACTATTACTAAAAAGATCTGTCTCTAAACTGATGTGAACTAAAAGGAAAAAAGAGACAATAATAATGAAGCATGCCATTAGTTATATATATGTGTGTGTTCAGACATATGTGTATATGCACACAGATAAAACATCACATTTCTGCCTGTACGCTATGGGAAAAGGAGTCTTTCCTTGCTTCAATACTCTTTGACAAAATAATATTATAATTGTAATATTGTATTTTGGGGGATTACTTTTGGGGAAAGAGTAGAAGTACATGCTATTGTACAAGACATTGCAGTTACAGTTGACCTTGTATTTTTTGCACTATGTTCTGTTCAACAGCAAGCCCAATCCAGAAAAACATTTTACAGGGCGTGCAAATTTTTGTCATAACAGGTGAGAAATATTAATCATGTGCCTGCTGATGTTTCGTCATGCTAAAGTTCAGCAGAAGGATAGCAAATAAGTTTGGATCAAGAACCAATTTAAGCAGAAAATGTTCTTTTTAGTAAGATTGTCCTTGCCATTTAAAATCTTCACTTATGTAAGTAACATGATGATCATGTTAGCCAAGAGGTGGATCTACCATAGGACCATAAAAGTGAACTGGGAAGCATGAGAAGTGTATGGGAGCTTGCAGGACTACCTCTATAGATGCTGTTGGATTGCTGCTAGTACCTTAGCTACCCAGTATGTCCAAATATTTCCCTACTGTTTTATGCTCCCTGTAGTGGATGTATCTGAACTGTTTTGTATGGCAAATAGGAGGAACGTTTTCAGGGATTCCCAATGAGACAGAATTTTAAAACTAATTTGGAAGTCCCCCTTGCAGCTTCCAAATATAATTATGCCAAAAGCTGGAAAAAGAAAGCGTCAAGCTCTACAAGAAAGAGAAACCCTCCAGCATAGAAATTAGTCCCTGCTGACAATGAAGATAGGAAGAGACAAATTATAGCTTGACAGGGAATGGCACAAATGAGATCAGGATATGCTGATGTCTGTTTTTTGCTTGCATAATGAGTTTCCTTCCCAGCTGACTTTTTCTCCATCAGTTTGAGAAAGGAAAGGAAGGTTTTGATGTATTGTCTGGTTTTCCACAGTCTTAAAGACTGTGGAAAACTAAAAGGCAAAGCAGCAAAACAGGAGGCAACTGGAAACAAATAACAATGCTACCAATGCCTTTAAATTAAGAATATGTTTTGCAGTTTCTGCATTTTGGGTATTTTCTTTCTGAAGCATGTATTTGACCAGCATTTGCCTACCACATGACCTATTCCTTAAGCTTAATAATTCATTCTACTGTGTATGATAAATGGCTCATCTGATCATTCATGTTGTTTCTCACTGAAGTACAGAAGTAGGATGCTGCCCTAGGTTAATAGGCAACAACCAGTCTCATTGATTTAGTCAGTGAGTACTGCTTAACAAATGCTTTATGTTGGTGGCATTAACATGTGGCCTGTGTTTCTCTGAGTGTTCACTTATGTTATTAAAATTCGTAATAATAATGAAAAGACTGCTATGGATCTTAAAGTCAACATTCTAGAAATATGAATCCCTTAAAAGATTTAGGCAAGTTTTTGGGTTATATTTAAATTTATGTTCACAAAGCCACATTTTTTACTTTCCTATGATCAATAAACCAACGTTAATTTCACCTCTTCTGTTTTCACAATGGTTGTGGTGGGTTGACCTTGGCTGGCCACCAGGTGCCCACCAAGTTGCTCTCACTCCCTCTCCATCAACAAGATGGGGGAGAAAACAGAAAAAAAAGCTCAAGAGATAAGGACAAGGAGATCACTCAGCAATTACAACCACAGGCAAAATAGATTCAACTTGGGGAAGATTAATTTAATTTATTACCAATTAAACTGAGTAGGATAATGAGAAATAAGAACAAATCTAAAAACACCTTCCCCGCACCACTCCCTTTTTGCCAGGCTCAACTTCACGCCCAACTCTTCTATCTCCTCCCCACAAGCAGCACAGAGGGATGAGAAATGGAACTGCGGTCTCTACTGCTCCTTTTTCCTAAGACTCTTCCTCCACTCCAGCATGGGGTCTCTCCCATGGGATACAGTATTCCATGAACTTCTCCAGTGTGGGTTCTTGCAATGGGCTGCAATTTTTCAAAAATTGCTCCAGTATGGGTCCTTTCCAGAGGGTGCAGTCCTTCTGGAACAGACTGCTCCAGTGTGGGTCCCCCACGGGGCCAGAGATCCTGCTAGAAATCCTGTTCCAGCATGGGCTCTCCATGGGGTCACAGCTTCCTTTGGGGCACATCTACCTACTCCAGCGTGGGGTCCTCCACCGCTGCAAGTGGAGATCTGCTCCACTGTGGATGTCCATGAGCTGCAGGGGACAGCCTGCCTCACCATGGGCTGCAGGGGAATCTCTGCTCTGGCGCCTGGAGCACTTCCCTCTCCTTCTTCACTGACCTTGGTGTCTGCAGGGCTGTTTCTCTCACTCCTCTCTCCCAGTTGCTGTTGTACAGCATTTTTTACCCTTTCTTAAATATGTAATCACAGAGATGCTACGAGCATTGCTGATGGGCTCAGCTTTGGCCAGCATCAGGTCCATCTTAGAGACAGTTGGAACAGGTTCTGTCTGACAAAGATATAAGGAAGAAATTCTTTACTGTGAGGGTGGTGAGACATTGGAACAGGTTGTCCAGAGAGATTGTGTATGTCCCCTCCCTGGAAGTGTTCTAGGCCAGGTTGTATGGGCCTTTGAACAACCTGGTCTAGTGGAAGGTGTCCCTGTCCATGGCAGGGGGGTTGGAATTAGATGATCTTTAAGGTCCTTTCCAACCCAAACCATTCTATGATTCTATAACACAGGGGCAGCTCCTGGCATCCTCTCACAGGAGCCACTCCTGCAGCCCCCCTGCTACCAAAGCCTTGTCAGGTAAACCCAAGAAAATGGTACATGTAATATGTTAGACAAAAAAAATCTCTGAGAGAATACAGACAGAAGAACTGATTGAAAGATCTCACTTTCCTACAGATATCTTTTCATCCCCTGGACTCCTGCAGTTGTAGAGATAGCTTTGCTGATGGCTAAAATCATATTTGGGTTGATATTTGGTTAGCAGAATTTGCACTGGGAAACTGTGGCGCTCAGAAATTCTTCACATGGCCACGGGCACTACAGGCACACAACAATTTTTGCAGTCAGTAGTGATGAAAACATCTACAACTAGCTGCCTCACAGCTCTTTTCACCAGAAAACAATTAATTTTGGCTAAGATTATGTGAAAATGTAGCAAGCTGTTACCAGTTACATTGGTTGTTTCTGAACTGTTGGAAAGACATGTACAGATCCTTCATTCTAACTCTGCCTCTGGAAAATTAATGTTCTTATTGCTCATCAAAAGGAATGTTGTAATTAAAGGTATAAGTGCTGTACTTCAGCCTTTATTTTCCACTGTCAAGAAGAGATAAGGGGATTGTGCAGAGCAATGAAGAAGGCTAACATGGTTAATCTTATCTTCAGTTTGGGCAGTGTAGTAATTTATGATGTGGTGGATCACAAGTGGTCTTGCTTCTGCTACTTACACATACTGTTTAGTAGTTCAGGGGAATTTTTCATTATTTTATACTGGCAGCATATCATACTTCTTCCTTGTATTTTTATTCTACATCATGCCACCTTTTTCCCCATATAGGTCTTCCTCTTTGGCTTTTCACCCCTGTACTGGGTCTGGTTGGGGATGGAGTTAATTTCCTCCATTGCAGCCTGTATGGTCCTGTGTTTTGGATTTGTGACTAAAAACATGTTGATAACACACCAGTGTTTTGGTCAACAGTGGTTGCACAGCATCAAGGCTTTCTCTTTTTCCCACTCTTTCTCCCCAGCATGTAGGCTGGGAGTGCAAAAGAGGTTGGGAGGGGACACAGCCCAGACAGCTGAACCCAACTGACCAAAGGGACCTAAACTGACCACACGACACGACATTGTGCTCAGAAATAAAAGCCCAAGGAAAGGAGGGGGAAAGGGCGGGGGGGGGGGGGGACATCTGTGGTTTGGAGTTTGTCTTCCTGCGTAACCCTTATGAGTGCTGAGGCTCTTGTTTTTAGGAAGTGGATGGACGTCTGCCTGTCAATGAGAAGTAATGAGTAAATTCCTTTTTTGCACTGCTTGCACATGCTGCTTTTGCTTCACCATTAATTTGTCTTTACCTCAATCCATGAAGCTTCTCAGTTTCCTTCTATTTTCTCCCTATCCTGTGGGAGGGGGAAGTGAGCAAGCAGCTGCCTAGATGCTGGCCAACGGCAACTCTCACATCATTCTCCCTTCAGCCCTCCACAGATTCCTCTTTCTTTCCACATATCTGTCTCCCTGCTACCAGCATAATTATAGTTTCCCTTTTCCATCACCACGTGCAAAGGTCAAAGCTTAAAACAAACAGATAAGGACTGCTCAAGCTATGTGAAAGCTGCTTCTAGATACTTAAAGGTGAAAGTTTGCTCTTCTTTAATAGATTGTTTATCTCAATGTCAATAGGACTTGGGCAAGTGCTCAAGCAGTTTTCTGAGCCAAGGCTTGCATTCATAATTAAATTTGAAGACATTTGTAGTTGCAAGTTGTTATTTTAGCTTGGAGAACACCTTGATACTTAACACAAACCTTCAAAAAAACATAACAAAACACACATTTCATGTAATTAAGCTATCAGAGCCTTTATATTTATAAATAGACAAAAGACATTTTAGGTTGCCTAATCATACTTCTGCATGAGCAGAATGAAGTTGCCTGCTGTAAAGCATGCAATTAGATTGAATGATGTTAATGAAAACAGTCATCAAAAAGGGAGGTCTGTTTTAAACAGTTAAAAATAATTTTACTAACTGTCTACAGCATTTCAGTTGATGTTTGTCAGCACTTTTAATTTATGTTTAGAAACATGAGTTTCACTGAACAGAACTGTGTGACCCTGTGGTTTTCAGAAATCAGTGGGAATGAATGAGGAATCACCTTTTTCTCCAGGCCAGACAGCAGCAGCTGCAGTCAGTGGGGCCACTGTAGCTGGATCACTAGTAATTTTTTTAAAGGTGACTGGCAGGGCACCATGTGAGATGGCTTCAGACTCTGGAACAAGCTCTTCCACAGCTTGCTCTAAAGCACACTGAATCTGGTGACCTTCTGGGCATGCTGCAAAGGACATCTGTTTGACGGGGCTTTCAGAGGATGTTAAGGGTGAAGGCACTGGATAAACCTTTCTGAATGTGACTGCCTGGATTCCTTGCTGAATTGATCAATTCTGCTGAGATTCAACTTCACTGTTGTGTTAGGGCACCTCAGATCTGTAATAGGCATCTTCTGGTTATTTGGTGGTTTGTTTTTGTTTTTGTTTTTTTTTTTAAGTGAAGTGAATGGGATTAGCTTGAGTGTTTTCTGAATCTGAGTGAAGATAAGTACTGTATAATCTATTACTTTAACGTTATTTTGATTCTAAATAGAAGAAATTACAGGATTAATTCAGTTTTCTTGTTGACATTGCCCAGAAAACCTGGTTGCTTTGCAAACTTCAAACTTTGAACAAAAGAACACAAAGAACTTTGTTGTTTACTAAACTGTTGAGGAAATAGGAGAATTTAAAAGCTGAAGCTAAGACATTCAAGACACTATTTGCAATTCAGATGAAAGAAAGCACTCAGTACAACATTAAAATGAGAAAAATTAAGAATGAGAAGCCAATACTTTAGGCTTATTAAAAAAGCAGAGAATTTGCTCCTCACATGTACGGCTAATACCTATTAATATAAAAACACTTGGGTATTATTTTTTCTGGTTTTAATCAATGTCCTGCAGTTTTTCCCTGTATTGTATTATCTGTTCTTACAGGTTTTCCTTGGCCCAGCTCTTACAACACTTTGAATTTAAATAGAACAGTTCACATTCTTGGTCTAGCAATGTTAATTACGGGCTTTTTTTTTTTTTTAAAGCTCATTATATTAACTTGCTAGAGTAAACCTGAAACTCCATAAATGCTCTAAGAGGCTGGTTCCCCTCCACTTGGGTGGTGATGTCCTGAGGGATGTTTAGAGCAGTGCAGATCAGAGCTTTGCAGATGTACCAGCCCTGACCAGCATCCTGCTGTACCTGGAGCCTTCGGTGAGGGAATCCGCGCTAACACTGAGCTTGTGAATCCCAGTTTGTAATATATTTTACAAGATCGTGTTCCTACAGAAAACTCAAGGGAGAAACATCTCCTGATTTGGTTGTTATTCACTCTTCTGTTTTCCAAGCGTGTAGGCAAGCCAACAGGAGTGAAGAAATAATACTGTGAGACTGTGAAACCTCAGGAGCTGTGAAATGTAAAGATACTATTACTGTCTTAAGAAATCCTTAAACCATAGATATGTGGGGCTGACAGATTACAGGGGGAAATACTGTTATATCCTTCCTCTCTTTTTATTCTCTGGTCATTCATTATCAGTCATTTTCAGAGGCAGGATCTTATGAGATGAACCTTTGCTCTGACCAAGTATTGCCATTTTTATTCAATTGTATTGTGTAAGCAAATGCTGGGTATTGCTCTAATACCAGTGTACACTGATGCAACTGAGTAGATTTTGGTCTGGTAACCTTGTTTTGTCATTCCCTATATTGTCATAAACTTAACCTTTTATCACAATTTGTATGCATTGCTTGAATACATAGTCAGGCTCATCATATCACTGGGTATATCTTTTTCTTCTTCTGTACAAGGCTGTGACTGTTCCAGGTAAGAATGGTATTTTTAGTGTGTGCTTTCTTTCAACCCGTACTGTGATGTGTCAAGGTCATCTCTATTACAAACACTGCATAATGCTCTTAAAATAGTCTGTGTACATTTGTGCACTCACAGGTTTTTGTAAAAAGATTGCTTTGCATAAGACTGTAAAGCATCAGCATGCAACAGTCTTCTACTTGTGAAATTGCCTTTCCCTTTGCTAGTCATCCTTTTGACACATAAATGATCATTTTAGATTTTTTTAATAATTGTGCTGCACCATTTACTTCAGCCTGAACCATTTCACCAAATAATAGTCAACTTTTAGCAGTCTTCAAAGGTGATTTATGAAATAGTAGTTTGAAAGTCCTTGGCATTTATTTATTAATTCAGAGTATTTTATTTTTATTCATTTGGTGTCTTTTTTTTTTTTTTTTTATTTAGCTTTTGTGGTTTAACCCATTCATCTGCCCACTTAGTACATAACAGGCACTTGTTCATTGTCAAGGAACTATGAACTCCGGGATTTCTAAATACATATCGGGCCTCCGAAACATACTCATGACCACAGCTTACTCCTGGGATCCAGTGCCTAGAAGCCACTAATTCTTAGCATCATGTTGGCACAGTATATAGGATCTTGTGACTTTGCAAGACATTGATGAAGACTTCTAGAGATACCAAATGCCCAAAAGGCATAAGATATGAACAGGCTCATACTTGTAAAGACATGGACCAAATTTTGCCCTCACACTGTCCTACATTATAAACTATCAGACAATCACCTTTCTTTTAGCTGTCGTTGCTTTCAGATTCAAACTCCATGAAAAAAGTGAACATCGTGGCCTAGGGCATAGCTCTAGTTTTAATACAGCTGACATCTGTTTTTTTCTAATACTTCAGAATTTAAAAAAAAAAAATCACCTGTTGTTTTAGAAAAAAAATAATGGAAAAGGGGTTAGAATTGGATTATCAATGATTCACTGAAGTCTCACACTGGTGATCAGGCAATCTTCTGACCTCCACTTGTGTTTAGATTTCTTTGCTTGGTCTTGTCATTTGTAATGGTGCAACCTGCTTTGAGAGGGAAAGAGAATGTGTGACCAGGACTCACAGCTTGCTTCACAGTGTGCTGAGTCACAATGCTGTCTTTTATAACAGCATTGCCTTTGAGACATTTGTTTCTTTCATCTGCAGCAGTTTTCTTTAATAAATTACTTAAAAAAAACCCCCCACAACTGAATTTGTGAAAAGGTCTTTTTGTGCCCTGTAATTATCTCATAAAATTTAATCTGAGAATGCTTACTGCAATGAAGTAGAAAATGTTTAACTCATGCTCATTTTTGAAACAATCTGTTTTCTGATACTCACAATAATGATGAGATGTATTTTTAATATACCTTGTATCATCCCTGCTTGAATATCCTTTCTCTGACAGGACCATTATTCTACCTAAAACTAACAGAATGAGTTTTTTTCACTTGTAAAAAATTAAATTGCTACTTTCTAGCTCCTATACCAAAGGAAAAGGCCCTACAATTTATCACTTGTTTAAACAATAGACCTCTGTCTGAACTGAAATTAAAAATAAACAAAATACCCCTGTGAATTTCTGTCATGTAAATTTTAATTTTGCACTTTAACGTCTGGCTACCTAACTTTCATATTATGAAAACTACCTACTTAAAAGATACTTATTTGTATTATAATAAATGCTTAGCAAAGTTAAGGTTATATTACCAGTTCTATTATAAAAAGACATTTTCAGAAAGTTGTAAATTAAATTTCCTATACTTCTGAGTGTGAGAATGCAAAATATAACACTTATAATTAATGTATTTTCTTCAGGTATAATTACTGAAATAATCTTCAGATGCTGTTAGGTTCTACCTTCAGACTGAATTTCACCATGTAACTCTCTTACATGACATCATCCTTCAGCATTTTTTGAGGAGAATTACTTCATTGGTTGTTGTGGTGATAGTTGATTTCTTTTTCCCTCCAGACAAAGATCATTACAACAACTTTCTCTGAGCTCCATCATTCCAGGAGGCTTTTGCATTGAAGAAGGATCAATAGAAAGCTGTAACTAAGTTATATTTGCTATCATCTACATGTTGTTTCACATGCCATTTAACTGGCGGTATCAGAAGGAAGTCTGCCATAGAATCTGTCTTACCTGGGATTTAGACCACCCAATCTACATTTATTTATTTTTTTACCTTCTGTCTAATTATGAAGACTGCAAGCTGAAGGCAGGATAACCCAAACAGAATCAGTTTTCCCATGTTATAGACACTACTTATGTGACTTGAAGACAGAAGATGAGAATTCTTCAACATCATCAAAGTTTGGTATTGTAGAGAGGATTTCACAGTCTTAGCATCTACAATGATTAATTCATTGACTACCTAGAAAGATGTGAACATTGGAAATTAATGTCCCTAGAGCCTTAAACAAGAAAGCTTTATGGGACTAGTGATAGGCCATATTTTTAGAAACCCAGGCTTCACTTCCACATGCACAATCCTGCCCATTAAGTCACTACCGTGCAGTTTTTATCACTAATCTGTGTTTATGCAAGCAATGCATAGACAACCCAACCAGGACAAAGAGGCAAAAAAAATATTGTATAAGCAGCTGGGAGAAGTCTCACAATCACTAGCCCTTGTTCTTGTGGGAGACTTCAACGTACCAGATGTCTGCTCGAAATATAATACAGTGGAGAGGAAACAGTCTAGGAGGTTCCTGGAGCGTGTGGAAGATAACT
The DNA here is from genome assembly GCF_031877795.1 of Strix aluco. Taxonomy (NCBI): domain Eukaryota; kingdom Metazoa; phylum Chordata; class Aves; order Strigiformes; family Strigidae; genus Strix; species Strix aluco. Next base: position 127,918,209 of record NC_133931.1, read on the forward strand.
TCCTGACACAGCTGGTGATGAGCCAACTAGAGAAGGTGCTCTGCTGGACCTGTTATTTGTGAAAAAAGAAGGACTTGTGGGTGATGTGATGGTTGGAGGCCATCTTGGGCACAGGGATCATGAAATGATAGACTTCTCAGTTCTTGAAGAAGTAAGGAGGGGGTTAGAAGAACTGCCACCTTAGACTTCTGGAGGGCAGACTTTGGCCTCTTTAGGGACCTGGCTGACAGAGTCCCTTGGGAGGCTGAAGGGCAAAGGAGTCCAGGAAGGCTGGACATTCTTCAGGAAACAAACCTTAAAGTGCAGGAGCGGGCTGTCCCCATGTGCTGAAAGACAAGCCAGCAGGGAAGAAAACCAGCCTGGCTGAACAGAGAGTTTTGGCTGGAACTCAGGAAAAAAAGGAGTTTATGGCCTTTGGAAGAACAGGCAGGGAACTCAGGACGACTACAAGGATGTCGTGAGGTTTTGCAGGGAGAAAATTATAAGGGCCAAAGCCCAACTAGAACTTAATCTAATTACTGTCATAAAAGACAATAAATTTCTATAATTACATAAGCAACAAAAGGAGGGCTAAGGAGAATCTCCATCCTTCATTAGATGTGGGGGGAAACATAGTGACAAAGGATGAGGAAAAGACTGAGGCACTCAATGCCTTCTTTGCCTCAGTCTTTAATAGTAAGACCAGTTGTTCTTGGGGTACCCAGCCTCTGAGCTGGAAGATAGGGATGGGGAGAAGAATGAAGCCACCATAATCCAAGGGGAAATGGTTAGCAACCTGCTGCACCACTTAGATGCACACAAGACTATGGGGCTGGATAGCATCCACCCCAGGGTACTGAGGGAGCTGGCAGAAGTGCTCACCAAGCCACTTTCAGTCATTTATCAGCAGTCCTGGCTAACCGGGGAGGTCCCAGGTGACTGAAGATTAGCAAATGTGACACGCATCTACAAGAAGGGCCAGAAGGAGGATCTGGGGAACTACAGGCCTGTCAGTCTGACCTTGGTGCTGGGGAAGGTTATGAAGCAGATCATCTTCAGTGCCATCATGCAGCATATACAGGACAACCAGGTGATCAGGCCCAGTCAGCCTGGATTTATGAAAGACAGGTCCTGCTGGACTAACCTGATCTCCTTCTATGACAGGGTGACCCGCTTAGTGAATGAGGGAAAGTCTGTGGATGTTGTCTACCTAGACTTCAGTAAAGCCTCTGACACCATTTCCCACAGCATTCTCCTGGAGAAACTGGCTTCTCATGGCTTGGATGGATGTACTCTTCGCTGGCTAAAAAACTTGCTGGATGGCCAGGCCCAAAGTGTTGTGGTGAATGGAGTTAAATCCAGTTGGTGGCCGGTCACAAGTGGTGTTCCTCAGGGCTCAGTATTGGGGCCAGTTCTGTTTAATATCTTTATCAGTGATCTGGATCAGGGGATCAAGTGTAGCCTCAGTAGGCTTGCAGACAATACCAAGTTAGATGGGTGTGTTGATCTGCTTGAGGGTAGGAAGGCTCTACAGAGGGATCTGGACAGGCTGGATCGATGGGCTGAGGTTGTATGAGGTGCAACAAGGCTGAGTGCTGGGTCCTACACTTGGGTCACAACAACCCCATGCAATGCTACAGGCATGGGAAGTAGTGGCTGGAAAGCTGCCCAGTGGAAAAGGACCCGGGGGTGTTGGTTGACAGCCAGATGAATATGAGCCAGCAGTGTGCCCAGGTGGCCAGGAAGGCCAATAGCATCCTGGCTTATATCAGAAATAACATGGCCAGCAGGGCTGGGGAAGTGATCGTCCCCCTGTACTTGGGACTGTTGAGGCCGCACCTCAAATACTGTGTTCAGTTTTAGTCCCCTCACTACAAGGAAGACATTGGGGTGCTGGAGTGTGTCCAGAGAAGAGCAATGAAGCTGGTGAAGGATCTAGAGCACAAGTCTTTTGAGGAGTGGCTGAGGGAACTGGGGTTGTTTAGCCTGGAGAAAAGGAGGCTCAGAGATGACGTTATTGCTCTCTACAACTACCTGAAAGAAGGTTGTAGGTTGTAGCGAGGTGGGTATCGGTCTCTTTTCCCAGGTAACGAGCAATAGGATGAGAGGGAATGGCCTCAAGTTGTGCCAGGGAAGGTTTATATTGGATATTAGGAAAAAAATTCTTCATTGAAAGGGTTGTTGAGCATTGGAACAGGCTGCCCAGGGAAGTAGTTGAGTCACCATCCCCAGAGGTATTTAAAAGACGTGTAGATGTGGCACTTAGGGACATGGTTTAGTGGTGGACTTGGCAGCACTAGATTAATGGTTGGACTCCGTGATCTTAAAGGTTTTTTCCAACCTAAACAGTTCTATGATTCTATGATTCTATGAATGCACATAGCAGCATGCAAAGCTTACATGCACTGGTAACTGCATCTGTAAGGTTGTACATGCACCAATGAAAATGGTGAGATCTGTAGGAATCAAATGCACAAACTAACTGCTTCAGCCTCTCTTTAAATGAAAACAATGCAAGAATTGGTTTAGTCTTTTGAACAAATATTAGCAATTATGCTTGAATTTTAATAAAGCTATAACCTAGTCCACAGAACTGCTGCATGTATTCAGTGTCTTTTAGTAATTAAGTACAGCACACGATGACTTAATATCATCTGTCAAACTCCGTAGAGCTGTTTATTCCATTATTGCCTATTCCTGAGCATGTCACATTATGTGAGGTGATGTGCAAGCACAGAATAAATAAAACTTCTTGCTCTGAAGTTCCATCCATTTCTGTATAACTCAGCCACACAGGAGAAACTGCAAAGAAACAAAGAGTTCGTGGTGAATGGTAATGATCTTGGCATACCAGCAACTTAATCTAAATAAAGTTATTTTTCTATGAGCTGTTACCAAGTTTAGACAAAAGACTGGGATGTATTCAGTGAGGTAGTTCCCTGGAAATTATAGGGAATTGTTATGGTGGCATGAGTGGTAACAAAAATAAAACCACAAAAGTCTTTTTTGGAAATGCAGGTATGCATAGTTTTTTCTTTGGATGCAAAATGTATTGATCTATAAAGGTAAGCACGAAACCTCAGTAGATATTGTGGGAAGAGAAGAAAAAGAGAGAAAGTTTAAAACAGTAAAAAAAAAGTCTAAAACAGTATTCAACTGTTCTATCAAAATGCAACTGAGAACCTGAAAGACATCACACCCAGAATATCACATAGACTAATGGCTAAGGCTTGTTCCAACAATGGGAGATGGAAGGGCGAAACTGATTTTCTGTATATAGGAGATACTTACATGCTGGAGAAGATTCACAGCCACTGAACGGCAGAGTATGCTTTCACTTCTGGGTTTGTAAATACTCTTTAAGTTGCCTTGTCAACAGCCTTTTGCTTTATTAGAATGACTAGTTGGGAGCATGCTTTCTTCAATTCAAAATTATTTCTTTCTATTTAAATGTGTTGGTTCTGTTTTGTTTTCTGCAATTTGTTTTGCATCAACCCTAAACTGAAATTAGTTGCCTTCTGTTTGTTTCCCTCACTGAACAGAACAACCATCTCTTCTTATAAGTCAACATCTGCATGATGTTTCTCATCCATATGAGACATAAACAAGGTAGTGATAATCCATGCGGGCATGAGAAAGGAGGTTTTAACATGTCTGAGTATGGAGGGGGAGCTGTGGAGGGAAACCAAGAGCTAAAGCTCAAGAAAAAATGGCCTAAATACCAAAGTTCCCAGAAGGCAAAATGAAAATCAGAGGAAAGGCCCTTGAGGTAATAAGAATCTGGGTGAGATGAGAGTGCAATGGGTGAACAAGAAAAGCTGGGCTTAGTCATTCTATGTAGCCGGAGTGGTCCAGATTTACCTTCAGTCAATGTATAAGGAACGGGGGAAAATTTCAAGCTCCTAGTTATGTATGGGAAAGAGAAGGGGTCTGTTTTCCCTTTCCTGTGTTCATAGGTTGCCCTTGCATGCTACTTTGTTCAGCTGTACAGAAAAATACCAGTGAGTGGAGATTTACAGAAGCTGTGCTGACAGTTTCTGTCCCTGGTTGTTCTTTTTCTGTGAGGTTGTGAGTGGCTTTGGTTAGAGACATGAGAGATGCTTGAATTTTCAAAGCTCTGCAAAGTCAACATACAGAGCTGGTAACAGCATTTGTAAATTAAAGATTACTTTAATCTTCAGTGACAGATTTATGAAATATTGCTTTAAATTCTGCTTCATGGTGCACAGCCAACTGAGTTTATTTTGGAGACAAAAGCAATTTAAAAGAACCCATAGATTAGTTTGGCTACTGAAGAGTATAAATTATCCCTAACTAAATTTTGTCAGTAGAGTATGTTGAGCTATTTAGATAAAACATGCTTTTTGACATTTATTACAGAATGATCTCTTCCCATAGACTGCTAGTCACAAAAGGGGGACATGGAATGAATCATTAAGGGGCTGGTAATCTTTTTGCTGACATAAATGATATTGGTTAAGGATGAAAATATAAGGCTTTTTTTCTTAAAGCATGGTACAGTACTGTGCAATCAGACAGCAATGCATTCAAATTCCAATGGTAAAAATACTGTAAACATGTAAAAATGTATCTTGATGTGGCAGATGTTGTTGCTAAATTTATATTTACTAGGATGCAGAAGAAATCCCTCTGAGATAAAAGCAAGAAGTCTCTTGCCTAAGTTAAATGCCTAGCAATGAATCTTGCCCCAAATTCTTCACAAGTCAACTGTTTTTGAAGCCATAGTCTCAGCAAAATGCTATTTCCAGTCCCAGCCTTTTGTGGAGATATAGTTTTTTCAGGATAAAACTGTGATTTACACAATTGATTTTACTTTGTCATATAGATATCCTTATTATCCCTGAGACTAACTGCACGAATTAATATGGGAAATGAAATATTTTTCACCAACTAAAATATACCTGTGGCAGGTATCAATGGTATGCACCGCTATGCGTGTGCCAAGAAATTTGCGAGTGAACTCATCCTGGAGACATGTGCTGTTTTGCTCACAAGCTGGTGGGACCAGACTCTCCATGAGCCACCCTCACATTTCACATTCAGGCCCCTGGGAGTGCACACCAAGCACGTCCCCCAGCCCTTGCTGCAGGCATGGCTCAGCTTCCCTATTTATCCTACTCGCTGCAGAGCATCTGGAACAGCTTTCTGGAACAGGTGCATACCATCAGTGTCCTATAGGGCCCATCTGTATCTGTCCATACATTTCGGGTGGAGACAATAGCTAACCTAGATTTGCAGCTGGCTGGACTGAAGAAAGAAGCCTAATGCAGTTAGCAAACTGTTAACAAGCTGTTAGCAAACAGTCCCCTTTGTTTTTTAAAATATAATTACATACTATATTCTTTCACCTGATCCTCATTCTTTTAGGTTCAAAACAGAAAAAGAAAAAAACAATAACTCCTTAAAAATTATATAAATATATTCCCTCAAGATCTTGTGTGTTTCTGCAAAGTGACATATGTGAGGGGAGAGAGTAGTTACTCTCTACGAGCTCAACCTTATTTCTGTTTATGCAAATGAGTAGGCAAATAAAGATGATTTTGGAGTGAGAAAGGAGAAAGATAATTTCAGAGCATAGCTGGTTCTCTAAGATACACACAAATCAATACTGTCTCTTACCATGGTTTAAGTAGATTGTACTGCCCAGTCCGCTAGCTCAAACTTTCATGGTTCTGTTTTCAAAGTACAGATTGGGTACACTACTTGCTCTCCAGTTAAAGCAGCATTTCCCCAGTTTCAGTCAAGACACATTTCCCCAGTTTCAGTCAAGATCGTCCTCTTAAACAGTAAAGCAACTAAAGAAGACTGTGGTTTGTTCCTCTGTTCTTTTACTTTCTGGTTTGCCAGCTCTCACACTCTTACCATGAGACTTTGAGAGCTGCTGCTCTTTTTGGTCTCTGCCACAAAACTTCCTTGACTTGAGGGGGTCTGTTCTTCACAGTGACATATAGAGTAAATAAGTGCATACTCCACTGGCTCTGCCTTCATACACATGCAGTTTCTGTCATGTGTCTACTGCTCTTAGCAGTGGATAATAGCCCTCAAATAGCCTTGGAGGTCCATAACACCTGTGTGTACAAGGCAGATGAAGAAGCCTGGATCTTTGACATATTAGTTTTATTCAATCACTTTTTAGTTTAATTTTGTTGCTTTACTTCCTTTCCTTGCTTTGTCACTGAGCTATATGTCTTCTGCTTGGAGCTGGAAGGGGCCACATGTAAGCAAGAGATGCCTCAGAAGTTGTGCCTCTCGGAGGGCCTCTATGGTTTGTGTGTGGCATGGCACAACCAGGCTCTGAGCCTTAACCAGGGTGTTTATGTGACACTGTATTATGAATGGAAGCTTATAATTGACTATATTTAGTATAAAGCATCATCTAGTAATCTGCATGTTGCTAACAAAAGGTGCCAACAATTACCCAACACAACACTTCAGGACAATTCATCAGGGGGCCTTGGTTAAAAAAGTAGGAAATTCAGTCCTTTTTCAGTGCAGACTATTCCCCTGTTAAATCTATTTCTTTATTCTGGAGCTTCTCTCTTTAATGTCATTCCTTTTCTGTGCAGAAGGAATCACACATAATGCTTCTGCCCTTGATTTTCCAGTTTTGCATAGCACACACAAAAGCCACCATAATCCCATTAATATTCATATTTTGTACCTGACAGAATTGAAGAAAATAGACTAAAGAGTTATTTGTTTACCTTTGAGATTTCTACTTCTTCAGTTTATAAAAATGTATCCTTTCTAATGACTGGTTGAGTATTGTAGAAATTCAAATGGTGTACTGTGGAAAAAAAAGCAATCTAAAGTCCTACCACAATTACGGGGTAAAAAAACCTTCCTGTGGTACTACTAATATTGCACATGACTTCTTCAGGCAGAAGGCTTCCTGACGTTGTTCCCTAATTTAAGCCAGGATGATGTCTCATAATTCAATAAGGCAGAACAGTTTCTGCAACAGAACTGCTTCCATTTCAGAAAAAAGCCCTACCACCCTCTACAGCTCTCATCTTAGTACACTGCCTTTTAAATCCTCAAAATAGTCCTGCATACTGTGAACAACCACTTAATTTTAAAAGCTTATTATAAAGTGTAAATAAATCCATATCTACTGCATAATGATACTTTACTGTCAATTTGAGTAAAGCAGAAATCTAATCTTCACAATCAAACAGTTGTTGAGCTGCCTAACACAGTGGCATCCTGTTCTCGGCAAGGGCTTTGGTCATCGTGGCAGTAAACATAATAGCATTAAGGCTTAGCATATGTGCCAAAGTAAAACTGTAGTAATACACAGTTGGTTTTGTGCTAAAATATTTCTTTAACTAACACTAAAATTATGTAAGCCTTATAAACAATCATGCTCTGTGTTCTTGGAATGGTATTTAGCGTATTTTTGTCAAAGGAGTTGCCCAGACGCGAATTATATTATGGTTTGCAACAATCGGTCTTCAAAGAGTGTCTTGGGATTCGTTCATTTGCATTAGGTGAGCTCCGGAGGCCCTTGGCACCTTCCCTTGGAGCGTATGTGCAGCTTATCAAAGCAGTCATTCACACATAATATGTTTCCCTGGGGGCAGTGCTGGGGCGTCTGCGCACTGCTTTTCTAGCTGCTCTCAGCTGTAGCTCTGGGACACAAAGGTCTCTAAATGTGTTCTGCATTTTTCCTTTGTAACCTGTGCTCTTTTGGTCTTATCTTACATCTTCAATAAGTAATTTTAGTATCAGTCTTTGAATTTCAGACCCAGAATTCTAAGTAACAAACTTTCAAAGAGTTTACTGAATCAAAATCCTTCCTGAATTATCTCCCAGGTTGACTTATCACCAATACTTTTATTTGTTTCATAGGAATGAACAGAATTTTCTGGAAACCTGTGCCAAATGCTGCTCTCATGCCGAATCTATTCCCATGTTAATTCTAAGTGATATTTCTCCACTGTAACTGAAACAGAGTAGACAGAAGTACCAAATCTTTCTTATCCCATTTAAGTGAAAAGTAAGAGTGATGCCATATGTTTTTTAGTGGTGCATCAAAATAAAGGGATGATACCTGAATCCTATTCTTTCAGAGCTGTGGTAAAGAAAAAACTTTAAAACTATCTACAGATGAAGACATAAATCTCTTGACCTTTAAAAATCGATAAAAACATCAGTGACATGATATTTAAAACTGTGTCTCAAGTTAGTACAAATGTGTACCACTAATAAAAAAGAAATCAATAAAAGAAATCTACAGGATCTATAATTCCATTTTGGATTACAGCTGGTGAAATATCTTGAGTTGGCCAACACTGTACAAATATCTGTGTCGAACATCAAAGGTATTTTCAGCAAAAAGGGAGATAAATATTTAAAAAAAAGAGAATAATATAGTATATATTATTTAATTTTGATCATTCCCAAACATAATGATCTGTTTTGCTTTGGACAAAATTAATTTAAAGAAAGTTATAACATCCCCAAAGAAACATATTGTTCAGTTCACAATTAAAGTTTAAATATCACATAAAAAATCAATTCATAGATAGGCTGCTGCTCCAACTCATTACCTATTCTTTTTCACTTTCCTGAAAGTGGACCAATGTTGATTCCTCCTGCTTCATTCTTTCTCAAGAACTTCTAGGATGAAATTTGCAAGAACTTCTTTTGAAAACTGCATAAAAATGGAAAGAATGTTAGGATTTAACTCCTTCAATCATCAGTACCATAATTATATAACTTGTGTTGTTTGATGCTCACCTGTGCTTCCCAGGAGCTGCAATTTACATTAGTGTGGGGTTTTTTGGGTAGTGAAGGGGAGGCTGTGCATTTTTTTTCTGAGATGAGCGACTTGTGTAACTCATGAGAAACTGCTGATGCAGACAGCTTAGCAAGTTTCAAGGAAGCGATTGCATATTTATGTGGAATAGAAGAACATTCACATTTGCATTAGGTAGGATATAAATAAATCTGAAGGGCTTGTCTTCCCCTAATTGTATAACATTTTAACTTTATCAGTAGAATTTAGGTAATATAACCCTCAATTTAGAATGCATGAAAATCTTGATGTAAAAAATACACAGTATCTGTTTCATGGGAATAATCAAACCCACAGTAGTCTCCTTCTCAACTATATACCTGTGCCCATGCATATGATCAAATAATTTATAATTCTCAAGTGACTGGATTAACCAACTACTTGCCATGTCTGTCACTGACCACATGTATTTTCGTAGACCACCCAATTGCAGAACACAAAAGTATTAAATTATTTCAGGTCATGATACTGACAGAGTCACAGTCATAAAAAAAACCCAAGCTTTTCCTCCAAATCCGCTGGGTCTTTTTATGAAGACCCTAGTATTAACTGAAGGAGCTGTTACTTTATCACAAAGCATGTTCTTCCTGACCTATGCAGCTTCTGCAGGAGTAGACTTCTTGAGCCTGTTCAACAGTTGAATGGTGAGAGGCATCTGTATAAACCAAGAAGAGTTTGGGGGTGACACAGTGGTTATATTCAGCACCTGAGCAACTGGCATCCTTGTCTTTGCCACAGATTTCTTCTGACACAGAACGTGCTCCGCTTCACTACTATAAATCCATTTATATGCAATCAGTTTCAGATGAGGAACCATAGCAAACATCTGCACATCAAAAATCAGTGTTATGTTTTGTGCTTTCTTCTAAACATCATAAAAAACAACATCGGCCAACTACTCTCTGAAAAACAAGCAGCAATGTTGAAAATGTAGTGTGTAAAAATCAGCTAGGATAAAGAATGACCTTTTGTAATTAGACAATTACATGGCCTACAATGTTAATCTATTTTTAATGTCTATTATTTTTGCTGTTAACTGTGGTTTGTAATTTTAAAGAGAGACTGGAAGCACTTGGATGTAAACTTTTCTGGCTAAGTTTGTCTGATTATTCTTTGGAAACATTTTTTAAATGAATGACTGCAGATTCAGCCTCACTAAGTTATTTTACAAATATTTGTAGATTGCAAAATTATTCAATATATCAGAACACATTTTGATGTGAAATGTTTTGTTGTGATAGCAATGAAATCTGCAGAACTCCATTTAGAAACTCATTGAATATAGATATTTTCTTATTTAGTGTCTCTTCTAGAAGTTTTTAGAATTAGGAGAAATTAAACCAAAGTATTTATGGTATGAGGTAAGTCATAAACTTGCTCAGCAACAACCTGTCATTGTGAATACTAGATGTATTACAGCTGGGATCTCTGATACATTTTTACTTTTTTATACACTAAACATGTGAGTTTTGTCTGCTATATATACATCTCTGGCAATTTACCTCACATTTTTAAGAATGAATTGAAAATTAAACATAATATGGATCCTATAGCAGCTCTATAATGATATATCAAATATGATTTCAATCTATTACATATGTTTTCTAAAGACCTTCGGCATTCACTATTTTCTCATGTCCAATGAGAACTATTTTAAGAACTTCAAATTTAATTCATCCTCACTTGTGAAGACATATGGTGATTGTTCTGCCTTCAGATGCCTTCTACAACTCTTATACAGTTCATCCTCACAGTCTTGTTGTTCCTTTGGCTTTTCTTGCTATGGTAATATAATTTATTTTACATTAGGGGCATATCTACATGTTTTCAGATCTTGAATCTTAATCTGTTTAGATTAATCTGACTAAACCCAAGTAAACTGTGGTTGCATGAACTGTGCGGTCAGTAGATCATGGGGTGTGGTTGCTCCAAGCAGCAAAGGGGTGATGAGCAGATGAAGGCAGTATTTGCATAATGGGACCTGGAGAGAGTGTTTGCCCATGGCTTAGGAGCACATCTGAAGAGATTGACTTCTCTGTATTGTCGTACTTGCCCAATGCAAACATAGCTTCACTGAACATCAAAAGTATCCAACTGGTACAAAACTATCAAAAATTAGGTCTTCATAGTACTCTCCTTTCTGATTGTTTCCATTTCTGTGTTATTGTAACTTGGGCCAACCAATTTCCCTTATGTTTCAAAAATCTCCTTAAAACAACAAAATAACCAGTAGCAAATAAGATGTGAGGGAAAAAATGGAGCAGCAGAAAAAAATGTTTAACCTTTTCCCTTTGAAATTAAAAAAAAAAAAAAAAAGAAGAAAGCACAGGACAAGAACTTATCCATGTCATAACACAAAGCTTTTGGAGGAGAGAAATAGCTCATGTCCATGATCTGCTGGGCTTGTGCAGAAAGCCCAAATGAGGGCTCCCTTATTTGTCCCTGCTTCAGCAACATTTATTACAAGCAAGTGAACTATACTATAATTGCGACTTAATACGCAGTTTCAAAGTCTTTTGGTGGCAAACACCATCTTGGATCTTCTGATGGAGGTCAGAGTGAATGCCTGTGAGAACAGTCAGACCTATATTTGTTACAGACAAAAACATCCTTTATCATCTCTTTTGGTTGGTACCAAGCTCCAGAAGCCTCAATTTAGGAAAAGATCATTTCAGGATAATATGTCCAAGAAGGTGGCACCCATCTGACTTTGGCAATCGTTACTTTGTATGCTTTTGGAGAACTTACATTATCAGCCATCTCTGACTCCAATGGATATGCAATTCAGAATAGTATCTGCAGTATTCAGTAATTCAAATGCAAATCTGAAGCTGCTGCATTTTGAAATAATGCTGGTTCACAGACAGTTGGCTATGTCATTACACAGTTTGCTTAAAATAAATTAATAAAATAATATGGCACAGTTGCATACAATTATTTTTGATTACTTTCTTAAATATGTCCATAAAATTTTAGTGCCTGTTGTACAACACCCACCATTTTCCTGATCTCTTAACGAATGATTCTGAGTTACAGCACCTCCATCTTGTGGTAAACTTGAGAAATAAATCTTCCTTAATGCCATCTGACAAAAAGTACCTCTGAAAAAATTATGGTAATATAGATCTATTCAGGTTTGGACTTGGCACCAGGTCCTTCAGGAGGTTTGTTTTAGTACGATTTCCCTCTACCTCCAATCTGCACTTGTCAGCTGGGACAGTCTTCTTTGTCCATGCAGAAACCTTGTTTCTTACAGGCTAACAGCAGGAGGAACTTGTCTTCCCCTAAGGAGTCAGGGAGGTACTGTGCTTCTATGAAGTGAGAGCTAATGCTATCAATGAATGGCAGTATTTAGGCATTGAGAATTTTAAAGGTTTATAAATACCTGTCATGGAGGAGGCTTTTAATTATCATCATTCCATTCCAATTGTAAAGGTTTTTTCTTGAAGCTAAAACATCAAAGCAGAAGTTTTCCACTGCCACAGCTGACTAGCAGTATGAATGCACATGTGCGTGTGTGTGTGTCTGTATTTTGGGTTTAAAGTTAAATTTCATAATTTGGAGAAATTTAATATGAAAAGAAAATGTTTTTCAAGCCCAAAAAAAGAACTGTCCAAAACCTGGCTGGTCCCTGTCTGCATTCTTGGTAGACAGTGAGCACAGCTCAGACACCTACACTGGGCTATCAGATTTTTCAAAGTGCATTACTTTTTCTTCTTTGTTTCCACTGTTTTTTCTGGTTTTCTATCACTGAACTGCTGTGTGCTGTGAATGCAAGCAAATCAGCTAGATGTCAAACATGAAGTTCCTCCCACTTTCTACCCTGATACTGCAGCAGTGCTCTATTTTACAGGACAGGTCGAGATAATTAGCATCAACATACCCAGCTCCCTCACCCTCACCTTGTGTCCAGTGTGCTACAGTCCTGTAACTGTCTCGGATTTACTCCAGTATATTAAATTTTTGCTTATTCTGGGGCACTCAAAACTAGGCACAGTACTCAGGTGTGGTCTCACAAGTGCAGAGTAGAAGGAATTGGTAATATCTGTTGACCTGTTGCCTACAACACTGCTAGGAGAGAAGTATGATGTTAGCCTTCATCACCACTGGGGCACACTGCTGTCTCAATTCAGCTTTCTTCTCTAGGACCCCCAGGTCCTTTTCTGTCAGCTCATTTTCAGCCTGTTGGTCTCCAGTCTGTGCTGTTGCATGTTGTTACTGTGTACTGGGGGTTACTGTGTATTGGCTGCAGGAGGTTGCTTTTGTTGCTGTTGAACTTCATGGGGTTTCTGTCAGCTCATTTTTCCAGTCTGTCAAAGCCACTTTGAATGGTGATTCTACCCAGTATTTAAATAAAGAGCAACACATCATCTGGACCAGAAATTATAACTGCATTGTAATTTAAGAATATAAAAATTTCTGTGCTGAGATGTCCAATATCTTCTCTCTGACAATGGTCAACAGAGAAAAGTACCATAAACCAAGAAGATTTAAACTTGTCCTTGCCCTCCTCTGAGCTACTGACTCTAGCAAATCAGTAGCTTAGCGTCTTCTTAATTTGGTATATGCATTTCGACCTTTCTCTTCAGTAGCAGGAAAGAAACTGAGTCCATTTATATTTTTTTGCTGACAAACCTCCTGTAGCAATTAATTTATAATCTGATGATGGATTATACAAAGAAAGTCTTTGTTTTAAGCTAGCTTCCTCATAATGTCTTTGTTATACTTCTTGCATATTGAGAAATTGGAAAGAGTAGTTCACAGATCAGCTCATACACTATTCCTACTTCTCTAGTCCCAGACTATTTCACATTTGCTTTTAGAGCAGAGTGTGTTGAAATGTTTTCTGTCTTGTTCTTCAACACTTTCCTAGCAGTTTCTAACATTTGACTGGTGCTGTGCAATGAGCTGGCACTTTAGGATAACCCTTTCCAGGAACTTTAACATTTCTTCCTTGAGTGGCAATAGGTAATTAACCAACATTTTGGATGTGTAGTTTGAGTTATTTTTCCCATACATGTTATTCTGTGTTAATTGACATTGAGATTCATCTGGCATTTTACTGTCCTGTCACCTGCAAGTTCCTTTCGCAGCTCTCTGCAGTCAGCTTTACTCTAGACTACTCTGAACAACCCTGTATGAGGAACGGTGCACCACAGCAAAGCCTTTACAGGCAAAAATTGATTTGACTGAATCACTTTATTCAAAATCATAGGCTGAAAAGATTTTTATCCTTAAACATCTGTACACAGCTCCTGTTTGAGTTTTGGGGTCGTGGGGTGATGGAACACAAAACACAGCATTTTAACTGGCACATACCCTGTCTGTATTTCTGGAAGCTAAAAGCTTCTTCCTTACCTGGATTCATCATGTTTCCAGCAACTGCTGCTGGCTTTGGGTTGCTCCTGTGTCATCCACACACCACACACTCTCTTAACATAGCAGCAACTTCCAAAGCTACACAGACTTGTGAGTCACCTAATGTACACCCACATATCCACAGTTGCTCCCACACCCAGGGGTGGCTGGAGCAGAGAAGCTCCTGTCCACAATCCTTCCTGCATTCTTGGTGCTGCAGAACATTTATGCTCTGTCCTGGTCAACTGAACTGACTTGAAATCCAGTTTCTGCTCCAGGAGGGGCCCTCAATAACCAGCTTTCAAAATACTAATTTCTTTAGCTCTGTGCTGAAAACAAAAGGGTATCATCACAGGAATCTGCTACTTATTGTTGGGTTGCACATTAGCTGAAGAGCTACTTCCCTCCAGGAACTCCAGTCCTGCAAATTGTTCCATACATGTATATATGTAAAATGTTATGTATAAAAAATGTTATAGATACATGCACATAAGCAAACAATCATGAAGGAAAGGGGAAAATGTATGTGTGTGGAATTAGACCCTTAAAAGAATTTCAAAGATAGCACCTTAGTTCTTCAATCCTTTTCATTTCAACAGGACTCGGAAAAAGATAGAAAGTAGAAACTATTGATCATAAAAGTTAATGGTGATACTGTAATGCTCTGTATGTTCTATATGGAGCCCTTTTGCATTTATTACTTCAGATTATCACTTAAAGGATGAAATGTAAACCACTATCTCTAGCTAGTTTTATGCCTGCGTTACCATTTGCAACTCATAATTAAAAAAATTGCACACCTTTGCCTGCAAACACTGAGTGGACTCTAATAACTGGGTCTTAATCTCTGCCCATCCATTTTTGTTATCTGCATCCAAAAACGTTCAGTCAATGCTGTGGAAAAACAAACAAATAAGCAAACACAAAACTTTTTGATAAAATAAGAATTAATTTCCATGTTATCTCTACCCCTCTTTTTTGAAGTAAATTTCCCTAAAATGAGTTGTTATATCCATACATCCTTAGTGCATTTTGCATATCCTTCATAAAATGCTAACATGTTTTCAGGAAGATTGTATGCCTCATTCCAAAAAAATTATTGCCCATCTGCACAGTCTTGACAAAATATTTCATTCCCTTCCATTTTCACCTCAGGTTCAATGCTTCCTGCACTTTTAATTAAAAAAAATAAATAAATACTAACATTACCATTTCAAATATTACTTAATCTGACACTCTGCATATGAAATATGTTTTCTCTTACAGAAGTTAGATTCTACCATGGGGCATTAAAACATAGCACACTGTTTCTTGTCTTGAATTAATTCATGCTTAAACTCTGGGTTTGCATAAATTATATACAGAAACCATACACCAACAAATCTTGGGAGTGTTAAGTATCTGGAATTTATATGGAGGTCAATGAATGTTCTAACATTTCTGTCTGCCTCAGATAAGGATCAGGCCATCAGTCTGGAAAACCGTTATCTCTTTCTGCACTTTATGTCATATTTCATATTTTATCTCTAGGTTTACATATGTGTTTACATTATACTTAGCTCTCAAAATCAGAAGGTGCAAAGAGAAGTGCATTGGTGAGGATCACAGAAGGAAAAGCAAAAATATTGATTGTTTTCTCTCATTTACCTAAAAAGGCAATGCTTTTGGTATTATTCAGCAGTCTTTGGCTTACTTCCTCCTTATAATTGTATCTGTTTCTCATTGTTAAAGATTCCTCATCCAAGCTAGTCTATTATTTCTGGAATTTGTAGAAAGGTTAGTGAGTCTCTAGAGTTGTGATTACTTTTTCTAGCTGACATTTATTGATCTCATTACCTTCATGCTCATATTTCAAAAACTTTTTTTTTTTTTTTATATTTTGTTACCATTTCAAAGATGACAGAAATGCTGCAGTGCTCACTGTATTAGAACTGTATGTAATTAAAATTTGTACTCTGTGTTTCATCAGAAATTCACTGTCAAAACCTCAGCATGTGTTGTTTACAAATTAGATTGTTATAATTAGAACACAAAATGACTGCAAAAATAGAGACTGAATTTATATTTGAAACCAACATCTATTTTATTTATGCACAGAAAACTATGACATTTTTGGCCATAAGCAAGTTGCTAGAATACCATATTTTGGATGAAATCAGATGAAATCCACACCTGTACAGATGCCAGCAAGCCCATGAACCACTTAAGCACATTTTAGGAGATACCACTGGGGAGGCAGGAGCTCTGCAATTCTGTGCTAGCTTTTGATTTGGGAGTGAATTTCACCTTTTGATTTTATTGCACTTTTCCTTTCTCTATTATTAATTATCACTGAAATGTAAGTGATTACAACAGTATTATCAATTTTCTTCAAGGTACAAGGAAATCTTGCAATGACTTGAATGGAATTTAGAGAATGCTTGAAATGTTTTAACCAATTAAGGAACAAAACTAGACCATAATACACTCCAAAACCTCTTAGCATACTTGTCTGGTTTAGAGAAAGTATGTTGGTGTTAGTCTTAAAAAGAGCTATTTTTTCATAGACACCTAATAATGTGAAGGACTCCATGTTCAGTAAACATCTGAATTCCAGAGGATACCAGCTGACAAATGCTGCTGTCAATTTGAAATTTCTCCTGCACCTTTCATATCTTTCTTTATAAAGTCTTTTTAAAGGTTGTCTGCCAAAGTATTGACGTGGACAGATGATGAAATTCTGGCAACAGGATACACACAGAACTAACAGGGTGATCTTGTGGTAGCGCATAATAAATACTTTCATGGAAACATGAAGATCTGAGATAGCTTAGATAGTACAGTGGTTTAATGAATGTGAACATCTCAGACTCAAGTTTCTGTACCGCTTTGCTGAACATTGCTAAATCAACTCCCTGTCATTGAGTTTCCTAAAAAAAATATAATAAATTGTCACTTTGCTGAAGTGGGGAAAGAAATTGGTATAGGTGTTGACATTTTAAGCATTTAAATATGTATTTCTGTATTATTCCATTAATATATGGATACAAGACACATTTATATATATAAAATATATATGCTATATGTATATATTTATATAAAATATATATATGTGTATTAAAAATGCATTTTATTGCTGGCACTTAGCAGACTTTACATTTGTTTATTATTTCCCAAGTTATATGAAAGAGTTGCTTTCTCCTTGCCATTTTTTATCAGAAGGGGCTTAGTGAACTACCATATTAAGTGGTCCTCTCCATACAGAAACTGTCTGTACTTCCTTATTGTCACTTCCTTCTTATGACCAGAATGCACAGAGTTCCCAGGTCAGTGATCTTTATCCAACTGGTGTGATATCTCAAGCATTGCACCTCAACCCTCTCTTTTCCCAAGCTGAATTCTCATTCACTTTGTAAAAAGTAACGTGACTCCTTCTCTGAAAAATGTGACTTGAGAGTCCTTTGTAAACTGTATGTGATCTTATGCCAATTACTAGGCCTTAAAGTCTGAAAATGTAGCCAGAGAAAAAAATAACATATATGTGCTGACAGTCTATGGGTGCCTTATGGCAATGCTAGTGCAAGACAGAAAGGGTGATACTAACTTGTCAAGCTGAAATTGTCTATGGAAGTCGTTGTAAGTGTCTGTGTGTTAGCATACAGCTAAGTACATTCCTTGAGGCAATGTAAGATAAACTACCATTGTAGATAATACCAAAGGAAAGGAGACACCTTACTCTGCCAATGAAAAAGTCTACATGACGGAAGCTGCCTTCATCATTCCTTTGTAATGGGAGTCCTCTCCTGTTCCCTAGGCTGCTTCATTGTGGTTGTCCTTGGAGCACTCCTTGAAACAAATGAATATAAGCAGGAAAAGGGATTGACAGCTGTGATTATGTTGGTTAATGAAATTAATGTATCTGTGGCTGAAACATATGCCGACAGCCGCTCTGTCTATCTGTGGATATCATGGCTACCTATGGAGAGCTTAAGCAATATTTTCCTTCTCTTTACATTCTTTTAAAGTAATTTTAAAATAGCTGTTCTCCAGTTAATATTCAATTCTGGTTCCTAATAATAAAATGCAATAACTTTACTCACCTTTTAGATATTAAGGCCACTAGCACATACAGTGCTAACCCCAGGAGTTCAGCTTGATGACCATCGACGAGCAATGAAAAATGTGAATCATTGCTTTTGTGGATGTCCAACAAGTAATTAAAGTTTTGGTGGGATTTAGCAGTAAGAAGATGTAAGAAAACTACAAGATTTGGAATGCAAACCATATTCTTCCTTTAGAAAGAGATTGATGTATTAAATATTTATGCAAACATAATAAATTGGCAAGTGTATGAAAACACTGCTACACCTTCATCTCTTTCATATATCACCTTCCTGAAAAAAAGGATTTGCTACTAAAACAGAGTTGGAGCTCTGCTGCATAATTTTCCTACCAATGGTACTCGCCGTTATTCTTTCTATGTCCATCTTAATTTAGGTAAAGAATATAGCTAACAATAAGAAGAAATCAATGAATATTATTTCTGAATAGAAAATGGAAGATCTCTTTACATCATCGGACACATACTCTGGAAATATTGAGCTCCTCTTGCAGGATTAATGTCCTATTTGTATTACTGACCTATTAATTTAAGTGAATAGCATGTCCAGCAGCCTTCTGAAAATAACAGATTTCTCGCATATTTTTAACTGATTATGAAATCAGCAGTCTTCCCCAATATCACCTAGTAATACTTAGCATTCTCCTTTATGACTGTGGTTATACTGTTGAGTAATTCTCACAATAACTCTGAAGGAAACATTATATTGTCTTTTTTTAGTGATAAAGTAATGCAGAGAAGTTGCTGAATGTCATGTAAGGGACATATCAAAGAAAAGGTAGAGTAAGGATGAATTATTTGAATGAGATTCTTATTCAACTATATGACTTTCTTAAAATCAGCGGACCATGAACCGATAAGAAAAGTAGGGCATGATTTACCACTCTTCACTGATATATACACATGCACTTTGGTTTGATCATCATGAAGACTGCTGTATTTGCTGGCTACACAATTAATAGCAAGCTGTAGACTATAAAGTGATTGTTCAGCACTTAGACATTCCAAAAAGCTCCATCCAAAGTAAAATGGTGTCATTGATTCTGCATGGACTAGAGAGTAGAATAACTTAGCCATCAACGCTTCAAGTGTATAAAACTTGAGAGATTAAAGTTTTGGGTAATAGAAAGCTGCTTACGTAAGTGATTCACAAGAGGAATGTAACTACTATTTAGATAAAAAGAAGCAGACTGGGATTAAAAATGTTTGTATAAGCAGTATTATGTTTACTTCAAATGGAATAAAATAGGGAAGGGCTAAAATATTCTAAATTAATTAATGAAATAAAAGACAGATACAATGATGCTTTTATTAATAGTTACCTCAGGAAGAAAAGGACTTTGGGGTCTTTTAAGATTTAGGAAAAAAAGAGCAGAGATTTGAAGTTGTCATTTCACTGAAAGCAAAACAAAGCAGCGTTACACAGACCAGCTCACCTTGTATTTTTACATTCACCAGGAACTCTAAATAAGAACCAAACTTCACAAAATGTTCCCCAAAATATATGCTGCACTGCAAAAAACAAATAAAACATTCAGGCTAAAATTTATTCATGTGATCTACAGAAATGCTGACTGTTGCTGGTTCTAACTTACAAAGAATTAGGACTCTTTTGGGATATTAGATAATGTCTTCAGGTAGAATAATAGGACAACTAACGTAATAGGACGTTCCAGGCTTCTGTAAGTTTGTTACCATACATGAACATACTTAACAGGTGAAAGTTTCTAGAGGAATTCTCATTCTGTTGACCTCAAAAACTGTCATTGGTTTCAGTGGGGCGGGAGTTCCCTTTTCATGTGAACCTGAGGAATTAGCTGTAGTTATGGACCACTAGAATGGATTGAGGAGTTAGGGGCTGGATGGATGGGTTAGAGGAACTGAGAGTGGATGAATAGGTAGTTTAAGCAGTTATAATCCAAAGATCTGCATATATTGCCAGGACTTGATTTACAGCTTTAAAAATCTTCTTTATGTCTGAAGATAACATATACTGTAAAGCTACACTAAGACATTTCTGTTGTATGTCAGGAACCTCACTGTGTGTTTTTATACCTGAATTATCTTGCCAGGATGTTGATCTCACTCACTCACTTACTCAGTACCATGAGGAAGACCACTTGTAAAAATCACAGCAGTATTAGAGTATGTTCTTGCTATAGGGTTCACTTGGGTTTTTCTGCATTGGAAAACATCTCATGTTAAACTAACTCAAGTGAGAATAACCAGACTGTGAAACAGTATTCAAGCTGTGTGTCTACACACCCTCTGTTCTTGTTTGATTGCTAAAGTAATATTTCTAGAGGTGAAGTGCCAGAAGATTCTTTGTACTCTTTGAATCTTCTCATGTCTGGAGGCATGGGAAAGGATGTCTTTGTTCTTTCTGAGCACAGTAAGGGCTTGTGGAAAACATTTTAGGACTGTGGCCCTTGAGCGGATCTAGCCTGTATCCACACTGAGGAACAGTTATGTTAGCAGTGAGCGAATCATGCTAAGTGTAGCTTTACAGCAGAGAATATCAGTATAACTGACTTTGTGTGCAGATGGAATTCATGTTAGGAGCAATACTTGCATTACAATTTAAATAAAATTCACAGTGTGGACAAGGTTTTAAGGGTATGTCTTACTATCTAACGCTGCAAAGAAGCATATGAATTAGCTCAACCATTAAAAGTAATAGGACTGCGTTAACATGGTTCTCTGCTGCCTGATTTTCAGAGAATGTTTATGTCAGAACTAGCAACTTTAGAGCAAAGTTGGGTATTTCAATTTGACACTACATTGTGCAGAGAGGACAATCCCTATAAAGAATAGTTAGAAAATGTTTACAGACTTTGGGGGGGGGCGCAATAAATGCTAAGTAATCTTTATTAATGATAAAAAGCAGTGTAAACTGAGAGGATAGATGAACTGGAGAACACTTCATTATTCTAATCATCATCTTTTAGTGACAGCTGACCTGCTTCTCCACTTCCTTGCATCTTGGAAAGTCACTAACACTTCTGTAAAGAAAGCATAATGTTCTGAAAGGTAGTATTTTACTACACGGTGCTCAGCTGAAAATTACTTTATGAGATCTAAGGTAGTGAAGGATTGGACCCAGATGAAACTACTAATAGTTAAGGCTCATATTTCTACATGACCATTGATGAAAGAGAAGGTGCAGCATCTCCGGAGACTTGGGGGAATGTTCAGGGAGTGCTATAATTAATATCTAATCATTCCATTTGACAACTCTTAATCTCATTTTCTCAGACTTACGTCCTACAGATTGTTTATAAATTAGATTGGTGGTCATAGTAACTATTCCCCTGAGTTTGCAAAGTGAAGCAAGCCTAAAATGACTTCTACTTTTCACAGCAGGGTCAATTGAGCACATCATCCTTCTCAGCAGGATAAAATGAGTACTGTGCAGCCTACTCTGGGGCAAATCATTTCCCTTTCATACAATCTTAGTAAATGAACTGTGGAAGACTATAAGTTTAAGGAGGAAAGTACTGTCCCTTGGTCTAGAGTAAAGCTCTTGCAGTTTCAGCTTGTGCTGAAGCTCCTCTGCAGGTGACATGGACTGGCCAGTCTGCCCACGTAGCTGCAACACACGAACACGCATCTCCATTGTATGCATGTGGTGTGGGTTGCCTTCTGTACCCTCTCCCTCACCTTGTAATAGAACGTCATCAGCTCCGTGGAGCAAAGAACTTTCCGCATCTCTTCACAACAGAAAAGAAACTAAGACCTCTATGCAAGTCATTGAGATGTACATTCTCTATCTGTTCTGAGAAATGACAACTGCATCACAGGGAAGCAAAGTTTTGAAAAGTTCATTGCATTGCCAGAGAGAAAAGGTGCTTGTCTTTACTTCCAGAACTGCATATTCAGTGCAGAGTAGAAAGTCAAGCTGCAGACCAAAATTCAAAGTGAAGTTAATATTTTTATCTTTAACAGGATTTCAGAGGAGTTATTTCAGAAAGAACCTGTAGTTAACAAAACATATAAATTATATGCCAACAAGAATAAATTTCAAGTCACTCACACAACTGCAGCTTGTAGGAGGAAATCATCATAAAAGCTCATTTTGGCCACCAAACTAGCAGTGAATAACTTTTTTCAGTACGGTAGTGTAATTTCTCAGAAGCTCCTCTCCAATGTAAATTCTTACTTTGGGTCTGTTGCAGGCACTGTATAGCTCCCAGGCCCCAAAGCCTGATCTGTACTGATTGATGAGACTGTTTTAAATCTATGAACCACAACACCCTTTGGCAAGGAGTCCCACAGCTCAACCACACATTATGCAAAGAGCCAAGTTCTTTTCTTTATTTTGCACCTGGGTTTTACCAGCTTAATTTGACCCCCACCCCACAGTTTTTCACATTGCAAACCACTGTATCATGGTTAACATGAGGGTGTTCTCAATGTTACTTACAGCTTTGGTTATTCCACGTTCAGGTGCATTTTGTTTTCTTTATGACATATTTTTATTAATAAAATACATAATAACAGTTTTGACCATTTGTATATATGTACATATACACACATATAATCTAATTCTATATTGTATGCAAAACATTCTATACTAAGACTGTACAACACTATTTTACATATACAGCCAAAAAAATGACATTTGATTTGTCACGACCTTTTTATCAATACAGTTCTGTGGCTTGTGTGAGATTTTATTTATGTTAGCTTCATAGAAAGATAGTTCTTGAGAGGCTAAAATTAGTATGAGCGTGGCTTATCAGTTTCATTCACTAAATATCTGAAAACAGTGGCTTTTACAGGATTAAATGAAAAATCCGAAATAATTCTTATCTACAGTTTAAAGTAATCTACTTCCAAGAAATGAATGATCTGTGGGTGACTACCAAGGCCATGTGATTTATTGATTTATTTCTATCGACTTAGTAAGCAGCAGCGCGGAGACAATACTTGCGACCCGATGAAAAGCAGCCGAGTGTGCCCAGGCGGTCCGAGGTACATCGCGCCTGTCTCTTGCAGAAGGGGAAACGCACAACCTCTTTCAGCTATTTAGTGGCGGAAGAATTTCGCACCTGCGGTTTTGGTAAATCATTTAGGTCGTAAATGACACCCACCGCACACCGGAATTCACGAGCTTTCGGTGGGGGACGATCGAGACTAGCACAGCCACAAGCTGGGGGGGGTCGGGGCAGCTGCGCGCAGCCCTCGCCTCCCTCCTCGCTGCGGTCCCGGGCGAATTTGCGCTTCCAGGCAGCAGCGGGAAGCGGAGCAGCGATGTTCCCGTCAGCCCAGCACCGCGGGTGGCTGCGGGGGGCCGGGGCCGGCCCACGTCCCCGGCACGGCCGCGGGGGGGTGTTCCCCGTCCCGCTGCGCACCCCGGAGGGCGGGGAACGGCCGCAGCCCCTGCCCGGGGACAGCCGGCGGGACGGGGGAGGAGAGGGGATGCGGGGGAGAGCTGGAAGCGCAGCCAGAGAAGGGCCGTTGCCTCCCCGACACCGAAGGCGGGAAAGTTGGGCGAAGAGGAGGAGGAGGAGGAGGAGGAGAAGAAGAAGGAGGGGGGCGGCCAGCGCGCCCCGCCGCCTCGCCCCCTTCCCCGATCCGCTCCGCCCGGGGCTGCCGGCCGCGGCCCGCTCCCCTCCCCGCACCGGCGAGGGGCAACGTGTCGTCGTCGTCGTCGTCCTCCCCCCCGCCACCGCCCCCTCCCCCGGCCGGCTGCCGCCTCCGCTCCGGCCTTACCCCTCCTCCGCCCCCTTCGCACCACGCACCGCCCCCCCCCGCCGGCGGAGGTGAGGCGAGGCGCGGCGCCGACTGCAGCGGCGGCCGGGGAGGACGGGGGCGGCCAGGGCTCTCCGCGGCGACCGGCTGCATCCACCGCCCGGCCCGGCCCGGCGGAGGGAAGAGCCATGGGGCGCAGCCGCCGCTGGAGCTGCCGCGGAGAAACTCCCCTTCGGCTGCCGGCTGCTGGTGGCCTGGTTTGAGGAGGAGGAGGGCAGGAGGGAAGGGGCCGTAGCCGCGGCGGAGCGTGCAAGTTGCGCTGTGCCCTTCTTCTTCCCGGCCCGTCTCCCGCCCGCGGAGCAGCATGCGGACTGGCCTCCGCGCCCCCTCAGCTCCGCTCGGGCCGCCGCCGCCTCCAGCGCATCCTGCTGCCGGCAGCGCTAACCCGGGCGCTGGATGAGCCGGGAGGGGGGAGATCGCTGCTGCGGTTCCGCCCGCTCCTTCATGCCGGCTTCTGCTCCGGCGGGGGTAGCAGCACCGCCGCCGCCGCCGAGGAGGAGCCGGCCGGCCTTGCCCGCCGCCGCCCGGGGGGCCGGGGCGCCCCCCCCGCCCGGGGGCCCCGCATGGCGTGTTACCTGGTCATCAGCTCCCGGCACCTCAGCAACGGGCACTACCGCGGCATCAAGGGCGTCTTCAGGGGACCGCTCTGCAAGAAGGGCGCTCGCTCGCCGGTAACTGCCACCTCCTCGCTCCCCCCCTCGCTTGCCCCCCGCACGGTAGGAGCCGGTGCGGGCGGACGGGTGCGCTCGGGGCCGTGGGTGCCCACGCCGCGGGGCTGCCGGCGCGGCGCGGCCCGCGGGGGGGCGGCGTTGGCCCGCGCGGGGCGTGGGCGCCGGCCCGGTCCCGCTCTGCGGGGCGGCCGTCGTGGGCGCTGCCTCGCCGGGCGGCTCGGAAAAGTTTCTGCGCTGGCGGCCGCCTGCGTGGGGCCGAGGGGACGGGGCTGGGGAGGCGGCGCCGGCCCTCCGCGGTGCGGCGCGGGGGTTGCCCCTCAGTCGCCGTTCCCCGGGGACCGCGCCTCGGGCTCCCGCCGGCGGAAAGGTTAATTTCTGGCGCTTTGCGGGAAAGTTGGAGGCTGCGAGAGGGGAAGGCGCCGGGTCGGCTCCAGGTGTCGCGGGTTAGGACCTTGTCCGAGGTTTTGGCGCTGCGGAGGAGGAGGAGGGAGGGGAAGCGGCCGATCTTCTGTTTTCGGCTGCAAAAAAAGGAACGCGCGCGTTCGGCTGTGGTGTGTTGCGAGCTACCTGTCGATTCTGACGTCTAGGCAGAACACGCGTGAAGTTTGGGGAGGTCCTGCGGAGACCAGAGCCCCGTCGAGCTACCGTGGACGGTCCCTCCGAGTCGCTAAAGGCGCTTCATAGGGGCGGGCGGGGGCCGGGCTGCGGGCGGGTGGCCCCGCGGCCGCCGGGGCGGGGGGCAGTGGGGTGCCCGCAGGGAGCCGCCCCGGGAAGGGCGCCCAGGCAGCGCCGGGGCGGTGCAGCCTCTCCCCCGCCTAACGAGGGTGGTGGCTTTTACGGTAACTGTGGTAGTACTGTAGGCGTTTCTGTAGCCGCGACTGAACTTTCCCTGTCAGCGTGCCGAGTCTCGATCCGTGAAATACGGAGGGATACGGACCGGCCAGGCTTGCGGAGGCTCCCTGGCACACCCCCGCCCCACTGGTGGGACTCCCTCTCCGGCTGTGCCGGGTTGTGCCCCATAACGCACCAGCACCCCAAACACCTTTTGGAAACTGCGTGTGATGACAAAGTCTCGGCTTTCGGTTTCTTGACTTTCCATGACGGAAAGTGACAGATGTTTCATTATACTTCTAAAATCCCTTCGGTGCCGTAGGCCGGCGCTCGGCTGCAGCACCGGCAGGTTCCCCCTTGCCCTGCTGTATCCTTCGCGTGCAGCGGAACACAGCTGCGCCCAGGTAGCATCAATCAGAGGCTGGCTGAGCTGTGTTTGTGCTCTCTGACCCGTGGAGCTGATCCACCCTTGTGTGTGGAACCTCCCAAAATGCGGGAGACGTTAACTGAGATTTCTGTACAAAATTACAGAGCTAGAAAGGAAAAGACCTCAAAGATCTGAAGCAGGAAGAAGCTTCATTGTAAATACTTCGTATTTAGTAGAACTTTAACAATCGATGCTCAAGTCGAGGAGTATCAGAAGGTATTACCTCCAAATAGTGTTATATTCCAAATCCTTCAGTTCCCAACTTCTTTCCCTTTCTTTCTAACTACCTAGTGAGTATGCACACCACTCTGCTCAATCTAAAGACTTAATGAAATAAATGTAATTGTCTGACTCCATTAACAAATCATCATGTTTAACGTAGTTTTGCTACCAGCTGGGAGTAATTTTTGTTTAAATGCAAATATCAGAGAAAAAGACAAACAAATAATTGTATTGATGGTTCTTATTGCTTAAAGGCATTTTTTTTTTTAAAAAAAAAAAAGGATTTTGCTTTAAATTGAAGCATCTTTGTCTGAAGCCAACTATCTAGGGTTTAGTGGAAAAGGAGAAAAATTTACAAAGTTGAAAATAACCTCAGGTCTCTTTCAGGTGAGCTTTCCAGAGTTTGAAACAAGTAGCAAGAGCACTTTGTATTGCTTTTCACTAAGATACAGAACCTCTTGGTTTTGAGATTCACATGACCAGGAGTTGGGGTGCTTTATGTGGTTTGGGATTTTTCTATAGAAAGGACTGAATTTTAGCAATCCTTAGCTTTCATTATGAATTCTTGAGGGAAAACTTTCACCTCTCCACACACATCTTTTTTTTTTTTTTTCTTTATTTCCTTTTGCTTTTTTTGGTGGCCACTATTTGAAGCTAGTCAGGCTTTAGAGGTGATAGGCTAAGTCCTCTGGAGAGGGAGTGGTGGGCAGCTCGTGGAAATAAAAGTACATGATAAATTAATGTTTTGTAAATGCTGGGTAATTGTAGCTCTAGAACTCATTTATATGTGTTTGATATTTAGCATTTACTACTGTTTTATATATGCGGTTTTCATATTTTCATATGGGAGTCCAGACTTCAGGAGAAAAATAAGGGATACTTAGTTGGCAAAGTAGGTAATAGTTTGCTATTAAATACTGAAAGCAGTGATTCTCTAGAGTAATCTGCATGTGCCCGCAAACTTTTAACTTTCAAGACCATCTCCTTCTTGCTCATCAGTGTGTATGAAGTTGGGAACTGTGAACTGCAAACACCACCACCTGGTTGCATTTTTGCATTAGGGATGCAGGAGTCCTGCATACTGAGATTTAGTATTGACTGAGGTAGTAAAATTGTTTTTAAGCACGGGGAAAAAACCCCACACAATGCAAACAAACCCTCCAACTATTTGTATTTTCGATAAGCTATGGGTTAAGCTTGGGACAACTTCTTATGCAAGTCGCGTTTATTTGTATTCCCTGTGCTGTGCTTGTGTTTTTATTTAATATCTCCTGATTATAACTTTGAAAGATACAGGTTATGTCTTGAAGTCATCTTTAAAATGCTGAACTTGGAAGCAGCCTTGAAGATTTGATTTTATAGTTTGTACCATTAAACAATCTTATATTTGTACACCATGAGCTATCTTATGCATGAGTCTACGTAGTCTTTAGTGGATAACATGTACCTTTCTGTTTTTAAAGTGTTCTGTATTAACAGACCATGAAATGTCAGTAGACTTAAGGCTATGCTTTAAGAAATGAGAACAGTGGTGAATATTTTAAATACCTTTATCAAATTTCATGGCTATATGAACAAGGATTTTTCAGTCTGGATGTTTCTGTAGAAGGTATTTAGCATACATCGCTATTATTGTGTCAGAAACAATTCTGGTCCTTCTTGCTGGTATGCAGAGAGACCTTTAGCAGTAGCAAGAAGAACAAGATACGGAGGACTAAAAAGATAATACACTTTGTGTATGTGAATGTGTGGTGACATCATAAAATATTTTAAAACTCCTACCTTTCCTTTGCCCACTTTCACATGCTGGTAAAGGGACTAGCTATGAATGTGCTGAAGCTGGCATCTGAAGTTAGCAGTAATGAATTCAGAAAGAGTGGAATTAGAAGCAGCCGCCAGTGAATGATGTATCAATGGAGTTGTGACTTGCACGGGGAAGGGAATGATGAGTTTGAGCATGGTGCCAACATAACTGAGGATAGTGGACAGTAAGCTGAAGAAGGAAGCTGCTTATTTTAGAGACCTGATTCTGTGCTTTAAGCTTTTTTATTTTATCTGGAAAATTATGTTCATGAACATATTATGAGCCAGTTTTCTGCCTCTGAAAATTGGTATTTAATGAAATGCATTATGATACAGAGATATTGCATATACTTCAGACTGATTATATTGTCTATAGGATTTTTGAGTCCTGAATAGATTACATTGATCAGTGTACTGGTTTTAGTTTTTGCAGTCATGATAGATATGCTGTAATATTCACCTGCAGCCAAACCTGCTCAGAGGTTTACTGCCACAACTCACAGGCCTAGCAAAGCTGGCACTGAAAAGAACTTGGCTGTGAAACTTTCAAAGAAAATCTTCCAGGATACAGCAGAAAATGGTGTTGGGAATTCAGCAGATGGCCCCCTTGCTTCTGAATCATTTTTGAGACAAGGATGTTATTAGGGGGCACTGTTCTGTTTGTGGCTTTTTAAGGTGAGATATAAACAGTGTCTCGTTTACCACTTGGTAACAACATCCTTTTGTATTTTGAAGGAAATAGAAGGCTCAGAAGACCCAGTGCCTTAGCCAATTTCTGACTCGGCTAATTATTCTTCTTCTGTTGTTCCCTGCAGCTTCAGCTGAATACAGTATTTTTCACTACTTCTCTAAGCTGTTTTCTAATAAGGCTGTCAAGCAGCTGCTCTGTTGCACTTAGTGCTTGCCTAATTTTGTTGGGGTGTGGGGAGTGGGAAATGCCTCTCTGTTACACAGAGCTACCTTTTGAAAAGCACAGCTCTCTCACCCCAAGTCCAGAGGCTTGAGTAGTTCTAAGTAAGTACATTGCAGGTACTTGGAAACGATGACTGTTTAGTTGATACTGAGCCACAAACACGCTGTTCCAGCACTAAAGAAAGCGTAACCATGACTGAATAGCACCTTGTTAACTCTTTGTAGCAGATAACAACACTGGGCACCTGGAAACTTAGAAAATTTAAGGGTGTTTGAGGACTGAGGCACCATAAATAGAGAACAGGAGGGCCATGGCATGAGCAGCTCTCTTTGTGTCTGCCTCAGCCTAATGGGGAAACGCTAGCACAACTGAATCTGCGACAAAGAATGCCAGTTTTGTGTTTGCCACCAGTGAGGAGAGGTGTGTGCCAAGCACAGTTGTGAGAAAGCAATTTAAATGCTAGACATTGTGAATGTGTATCATGTGAAATGTGGTCTAGGTGGCAGCAGGTTAAAAGGAGGATCTGCCATATATCTGGGTGATCAGCTGGAAGACCAAATAACTTGTGAGTTTCTGATCATAAGCACTGCTGATCCTCAGCACTGTGGCTGCACCCTCAGCAGCACTGAAAGTGGAGAGGAAGGGAATGCCGTAGGCATTACCAAAGAAAATACATGGGAAGTAAGATTTCAATTAAGAAATATAGTCTAAAGGGACCAATAACGAACCAGCAGCTCCAATAAATAAACTGGTTTGGGTAGTTTCTATGAAGGAAAAGGGGCAAAAAAATCGACTGTACTAACAAAATAGTGTAGAAAGGAAAAGAGGGAGAAATAGCAAAAGAAATGGAAAGTGGTACTTTCACTCTTCTGTGCCAAAAGTCTCTGGCAGCTGCCTCCAGCAGAAGTGGCCACCTGCCAGGGGGGATCCTGCGCGCTCTGCTGAAAGCGTGGAGCTAGCTTGCCAAGGTACCTGCTGCACACAAACTAAGGGAAGGCACTGCTGCTTAACAGTTTCTCATCTCATTCATTCCAGGCACTTTGTGTCTCAGAGTGGGCTGAGCCTGTTTCCTACCAACCCTACGTCCTCCACCGTGCTGGAGAATATGAACATTCATGCAGCCCACACTCAACCTCATGGTGATCTTATTTGCTGATTTTGTGGTTCCTATTACTGTGCTTTCAGTGCATTTCTGACACGTGAGAGACAGAAAGAACTTTCAGAAAATATGAATGTGTTTTTAGCCACATGTAACTTCGCTGCTCACGCCTTGTATTAAACCTGTTTTTGTGGTACATATTGCTTTTGAGCATATTTTGTTTCTAATTCAGTCAGTGGATAGCACTTTGTATATAGCACTGCAATTAAATTTAATCATCTTCAACCAATTTCTGCTGGGGCCATTTCCTTCATCCACAATTAGCTGTAATGTTAAACAGGTGCTTTATGTTTGACAGCGCCTTTCCAGCATTCTAATATTTTTATTGGTCCCTCAATTGAGTTCTTAAAACCAGATCGATTTCTCTCTTATTTTGCATGTGGCAATGCTTTTTTGTCCATTACTTCCAGAGTTATTGCAGTTATATCCATTTGCATTCTCGCTTTCAGTTCATACACATTTTACTCACCCAGAGCGTAGCAGTTGTGTTTGTTTTGGTGTTGTTTGTTTTTTTTTTTTTTTTTAATTCTGCACCGTGTAGAAGTTTGAAAATGAATGTAGGGACCTAGTGTTTGTGAAACAGGTGCTCCCTTGGATAGTGAGTTGAGCTCTTAATCAGTCTCTGTGCATTAAAGGCTGTTCCTCTGCATGTTCCTGCCCTGCCTTCTGGACTCCTGCCCACATGTGCTGTCCATGGTAAGCACTTGCCTGGGAGGATGCTTCAGCTTCTTCCTCTGGCTAAATGATCGTTTTGTTTTGGCCACTTAACGACTAAATAAAGTGAGTAACTTTGTTTATGCAGATACTTTCATTTGAGATTAGATTCCTTGCATAAAAACTGCGGTCAGAAGATTCTCATAATCTGAATCTACCTATTCCCTGCTAAAAAGGATTTGCGGAAGCTCCCTGCAAGAGGTCTCTAAATGGAGAAGGAAAAGAAAGCTTTTAAAGACTGGCTAGAGTGTAGGCATTTTTCTCCTACTTGGGATTCCTTGATGGACTGCATAGGCTCTGGCTACAAGGCTTGAGGCTTTTTTGGTTTGGTTTTTTTTTTGGTGTTTAACACCAAGAACCTTTGTTAAGTCTTTTTATTACATCTCAACTGATTATTTTGGAAGACTTAAGTCATCATTACCTGCAAATGTAATTTTTCTCACTTGTATTAGGAAATGTGTGGGGTGTATTAAGAAGAATGTGGAAAAATACTCCCCTGGGGAAAATGTTGACTTTTCTGTGGAATAAACTAGAAATTTGAAATATTTTTATCGGCCTGCTGAAATACTGTTATTTTAAAATGCTGTAGTACACTGTGAGAGATTTAGTTTTACCGCTTTATGTGTCTGTCCACCTGGATAAGCCTGACTTCTTATATGGGCATATCTTCCATGATGCCCTCAAGGTCTTCACTCTGGAAGACAGCGCACCACATTTGTTACACAGCAGAAGCTGCAATCCTTCTTTTAGAGCTCAGGATTTAGGATCTTACTGTGAAAGTGGTTTACACCTACCACAGTAAAAAAAAATAATCATGGATCAGGGATAATTTATTTAAAAGATCAAATTAAGTTTATTACAGGGTCAAGTCAATGTCAGAGAGAAGTACAGATGCATACATGGGCCTTCAGGAAACAGAATTCCAAATGTAACATGCAGCACAATTAAAATCCAGTTTGTCCCTCCAAGGAATTAAGTGGTCTTCACTGGGGAAAAACAGTCATTTTGCAAACATACGTGCATGCAGAAGTCCATGCATGCAAACATTTCTGAATAACAATAAGAGGATCCTTTAAAAGAGCTTTTTAGCATTCACATCAACAGTTGCAAACATGTCTTTTTCAAGATTCAGCCAGCTCTGGTGTTACCCTTTGAACCTTCAAAACTCTGAATGAACACTATTAAAATAACTTGATTTATGATGATAATCTGCACAGGTGATACCAGAGGCAGCTACTGAAATGTTAGAGCTAGATATCCAGAGTTCACTCCTGCATTTCTGTATTTTATGTGGGCACATATCACTGCTTGTCTTGTACAATCAACTACTGCGCATGAGTAACAAGATTTGTCATGGGGTACGTACACATGCCTGAAAATGCTGTTCAGTGCTCAGAACGTATTGTTCTGTACCCAGTCGTAAGACACTTTAATGACAGCTTTTTGTTTTTTTTACACTAGACTAAATTTATGTGCATACTGGATAAGATGTAAACATCATCATCAAAATTTTGTCCCAGTTTCATAGTTACGCATAATGATAATTGGCAAGCTGGTTCGAGTAAAGAAATAGAACCATTGCTGGGAGATTACATGCATCTCCGAAACAATTCATACATTAATCAACTCTAGTTGATATCAATTTTTCAATTGATGTTTTCCCTGGAACACATTCTAAAACAGATTTAGTGCATTTGTGTCAACAGAAATATTCTATCTATATTCTGCTCAGACTGAACTGGAGTGATGTATTTGATGTTGTTGAGGAAAATTCTCAGTTGTAATCGGCTGTAAATCTGCAGCCTGCATTTCCAGCTTGGATTGTAACATGTTAGGAAGGCTTGTGAAACTAGACTGGAAAGTGTAAGGACAGAATTTCCTAAAATACACCCTTTGATAGCAAAATATTTGGTAGATGGGATTTTTGGGTTAAAATTGCAAATGAAATCTGTACGAATACTATGATCAGAGGGTCTGCTAGAAACACAAACTCTTATTAAGCTGTTCAGCGTATTTTTTATTTTTAAAGAGAAGTTTTCATATTCAGATTTTTATAATTCTAATTTTAGTAGTTTTTTGTGGGTTTCAGAAGTGAGAATTACAAATCATTTGTCTATACTAATCTTCATTTTTCTGTGCTAAATATTACGTCTTCAGTGGAAGTCTGACTTTCTGTGAGGTATGAAAAGCTCTGACCACTGTTTTTTGGTTTTTGGGGGGGTGGGGGTGGTTTAAGAAGGAGCAAAAGTTGTATATTCATGTCACCTTATGTTAGACATTGGAAAACCGAGTTCAAATCTTGATATTTTGAGCCTGTTCTTGAGCCCTTGTCTGTGATTACAAGAAGCTTCTGGTGATGCATCACAGGTCGACAGGGAAAGAATCTGCAGCGATTCTCGCATCAGATGCTTAGTCAATATTGTGGTCCACATGCTGGCTAAGGCAGGCGATCAGTGAACTGGATAATAATAAGGATTTCTCTGTGTGGGAGAGGCGCTGCTTACTTCCAGATGCTGTTCTGACTGCTCCACTGTGCTGGAAGGCATTACGGTGTAGGAACAGAATATCTGTGATGGCCACAGCCTGCGTGGCCACAGGTCTGTGCCAAAAAGCAGCCTGAGAGGTGTACCCATCATCTCAACATGGGGAGGGGCTGCCTGGTCTGATGAGCACCACCAGATCAGTAATTGTCACATAGCTATTGAGAACTTGTTTAGAAAACAAAATTAAAAAGCACAGTCATGTAGGTCCCCATAGAGCAAAAGACGAAAGCTCACAATATGATGTGTATGCAAGCAGTTTGCGCATACCAAATAATAAATACACATCCTGTAAATGTCACTGAATACATATACAGCTTCTCCTAGCTGTCTGAATGCTTAACTGCAGTCCTTATAAAGCTGTACTACTGCTCTTCCTTGATGGAAGATTGAGGTTATTATGTTGCATGGCATCTACACGAACGGTCATTAGCACTTCCCCTCTTCAGTGTTTCAGTATACTCTTACGTTACTTTAGAGAAAAGATAGCAAAACCGATGTGAAAAAATAGTTTAGTGAGCCAAATGAAGAAAGACTAGGTTGGTACTATATACAAAAATTTCAAATTTTCATTGGAATGATAAATATATGCATGGCTATTCAGTGTGGCAAAGAGGCAGTGTAAGGAGGGCTGTGCAATATTTGAGACAGTGATTTACTCACAAATTAACCAGCACTTTTAAAAAGTTTTGTTTCTGGGAGTGAGTGATAAATTTTTGTGGTTGCTAATAACCAATAGAAAAATCATAGATGTGTGCTCTTTGATGCAGACATTGTATTTGTATCCTATAAAAGAAAAATGACATTGAAATAAGTGTTGAATATGTAAACTTGCTGGTTTTATATTTTGTTAATTTCTTCTGCTGAAAAACTGTTTATCACCATAGTGTATTGTATACCATGTGGAACACGAGTATTTTATTCGGTATACATTGTACAATATATGTGGTTTATTGATTAGTATTATAATAAGCATATTTTAGAAGTTAAACTTTAAAAAATACAGATGCAACATTGTGGTTATTTATCTCAGAAGTTAACCCTCCCATCAAAATAAACAAAAAATGGTCTCTAAATTTATTCCCTAGAGGACATGTCTTACTTGAAAATGATAACGCTTGGTGGAGAAAGATATGCCTTTCATTTTAGCTAGCTTAATATGTCTGTGCAGCACAGGTTTAGAGCTCTCTTATTATTATTGGGGAACAAGTTTTCATTCTGTGAAGTTTAAAAAAAAAAGAGTATTGACAGCATTGGGCTTTTAATTACATAAAGCAGATGTGATGACTGAAATAGAGGGTTATATCCATATGCCATGTTATGATTTCTAATGGGGAAAGGAAAATAGATTTGGGCCGTTTTTTTATTTTCAATTTCTTTTTTGACAGCTGACTACTAGTCTGGGTATCTATTCATAATATTACTTCTTCACCTTAAAGAATCACTGACGTTGTAGGTGATGGAATTTTATATCTGTGGGTTGTGGGACCAGCCTTTAAATGTTTATGTTGTTTTGCCTACATGACAACTTTCATCAATAGAGATCATTATAAACAGCAAATTGGAATAAGTTAAAAAATGTTTCCTTGAAAGGGGTTTAAACAAGTTTACAGAATGACTTAATGGAGCCTGCATTATCTTCACAGTCAATAAAAGCAAAGGCAGAGAAACATGCTTAAAATCCACAGCAAAAGTATTTTGTTTCCACTGTCTCTTCTTGAAGACTCACTCTTTAAGCTGTAGCAAATGAGGCTTATTAGGTATGTACACTTAGAAATATTCCAGTAGAAAAACAGTTTTCAAGGGTTTTCTTTTTAAATCTGGAGTTCATCTGTAAACTTAAGTAATAAGGACCTTGAATGCCTTTTACCTCTACCTGAAGATGGTTGCTTATCCTAAACTTTGCCGAAATATGCTTAATTGCAGTAATATTGTCTTCCTGATGCCCCAACTAGCACTGTCTAAAGAATAAAGTTATTATTATAAAAAGTATTTGAAATATGTATGTTTAGAAACTATTTTCACTACAGTGATTTATCATTGTACCAAGCAATACTGTAACCTCGGATAATTGAAAAAAAATCCCAAACCCACCAACACCCCAAACCATGCCCCCAAACATAGCAAAATAATCAGAACGAGCAGGTGAGATCACCATGAATGTGATGAATCACTGGCAGCCTTTCTTTGTATGTCCGCTCAGGTAAAGTTCAAATCCTGACCTTCCACTTGCCTGGGAGCTGTATAGAAATTGTAATTGGCTTCCTGATTGCCTGTTAAGAATGATAACTGATTAAGAAATTGTAGCACCTTACACTGAAGAGTTTTAAATACATAAAGCAGTCTGATCTGTCTCCTCACAATAAAAGGTATGACTGCTCATGTTATATGTTACAAAGGAAACTCTATTCTTTTCTGTCATTGTTATGTATTTAGCTATGTTTATACTTCTAACCTCTGGCTAATGAAGATGGTGACTGTAGGCATTAGACAGCCTTAAAAAGACTGATGCTTTTGGTTACAGTATACTATAGGATAAATTGTACAGTTCAAATCTCTCACAGAGTTAAAAAGGATATGTGGTATCTGGAGAAACATAGAGCTGTCAATTTTCTACTTGATGGTACTAATATATTTTGATAAGATCTGCATATTAAGAATGAGCTGTCAAGTACAGTGATTTACTTCTGCAGTTGTACACTGTACTTCACAATGAGTAGAACAAACAATAAAAACATGAATCCTTGCCTCTGCTCTGAAGGACAGTGAACAAAGACGCGTAAGCATTACAGCTGCCAGGCGTGGAGAGGACATGGTTTTCAGAAGGGCCTGGAAAGAGAAAAGGAAGGAGGGTAGTAAATGTGAACGGGGAGGTTAATTGCAAAGTAAATGAATTTGCTACAGAAAGCGCTGAGGCTCAGATCCTCAAAGGCTGTGTATATATTAGTAAACAACACCAGGGAATGCACCAGGCGCTGGAGCTTAATCAGCTAAACGATGAAATTGTGAGGATTGTTTCTAGCATGCTTGTGGTGTGGACCAAGTAGCACTGTCCCAGACATTTCTTGGGAATGGTTTGGGAATGAGGATAGGGCAGGGACAGTTAGCAGCATGTGGTTTCCATTCCCAGAGGGTTTAACAGCACTGACAAGGGCTGCTCAGTAAAGGCAAGTAGAAGCCTTCCTTATTTTTTTATACGGTTCTGAAATCCCTCCCCTCTCTGGGGTAGGGGATTGCTGCTTCCTGGGTTCTGCTGACCTGCATGGCTGGTCCTGAATGCCCATGTGCATGGACCATCCCTGACTCCAACTGAAATCTGGCCCAAACAACTGTCATATTTGTTGTGTAAATCTGGAGTAACTCCATGCAATCAGGAATTCTCAGAACATTATGTCCTCAGCCTACTTTTGGCTCTTTTGCTCCTCTTTGTCTTCCCTGTAGTCACTAGATATTTTCTGTTTCTCTTTTTTTGGGCAGCAGACTTCACTGTCTCTGGGTGTGTTTGCTCCATTTGTTCCTTGATCTTCTCTGTTTCTTGGTATTGAACCTTGCTCAGGTTCTAGATGCATTGGAGTCAATCCCACAGTTGGTAGTTAAGTCTGTGCAGCATATTTACCCAGGTTTTTTTAGTTTCAGGCCATCTTTCCTCTTTGAGATAACAACAAGTAATACAGAGGAAAACTTGTGTAAAGCACAGCCACCCATGGAAAGAAACAAAATCAAAGACCTGCCAGAATGGGGCAGAAGATGTTTTTTGAGGGCATTAGGGTATTAAATGTATTTTGGGACTTGGGATTGCTCAGAAATGATGTTTAAAAGCGTCAAAGAACCCAAAGGTACTCTCTAAAGAGAAATTGCTCTAAAATTATGGTTTACATATCTGTGTGTCTTCATCAACCCAGGCCTCTGAGGTACTGATGAATGATTACATTCAGTGCCAGGTGGGTGACCTCTTATGGATTCTCCCTGAAATTATAAGCTTTCTGTGTGTCTGAGCTGGTGTAGGACTGCCCTCTGCTTTCCTACTCTTTGCACTCCATCTTGGGCTACAGTTTCTAGAAGGAGCTGTTAAGGCCCAATAAGATTTCAGCATTTACTGCTGATTGTAACTTCTCTGTAGAATAAAATTGATGTTTAGGCAGTAGTGGAAGCCCACAGGGTTGGTTTTGGACCCCAGGCACTGGCAGTGGGATTGTGAAGCTATGTCTGTCCTGTGAAGGGAGGAGCAGTGGAGCTTTGCAGGTACGTGGGGGATGCTCACAGTTCTTGCCCACACAGCGAAGCCTACCACAAGGTAGCCTTTTCCAATGCACCTACTGGGAACATTGCCCATCCTCTGTTGTTCCCCAAACTACAACTGGGCATTGACAGAGTGGTGGGTGCTGTAAGTCAAAATTGTGCCGGGGAGCATTGTAAAAACAAAAAGGTGTTGACAGTTGTGTGCTAGTGCTTGAGCTTGTGTCCTGGCTCTGTTTAATTACTAGAATGAGTGTAGCCTGGGCTGCAGCTCCAGTAAGGGTAGACAGAAGATAGGACTTGGAGCGTGTTGGGGTACCTGAAGATTGAAGGGTAGTAGCTGGATCTGCAATCTGGTGGGTGGATCAGATGGAGCGGCTGGATTTCCTCATAAATACTATTACAAATCTGTCTCGTACTCCCAACATGAGGAGTCACAGTAAATGTGATATGCATATGCGGACTGAATAAGAGAAAGCTCAGCTTCACCACTCAAGCAATGATCTTCAAAGATAAAGAGCAGGTGAGAGGATATTGGTGAATCATAATGAGCTTCTTGTAGTGCTTTCTGTAGTTCCTTCAAGGATCCTTAAAATTCACAGGGAGCAGAAGTACCTGGTGCCTGTTTGTTCAGGGCAAGATTTTAGCTTGTGTAAATCAATGTATTTAATTGATTGCGTTTTGCAAGGCTGATTTCTGCCAGTGTGGATCTGGTACTCAGATTTTACTTACATTTTATTTAGTAAGTCATCTGGCTAAAGTTAGTGAATACTAGTTGCTAGGACCTTCAGGGTTGAGACAATGCTGTGATTAAGTTGCAGCATTTCGATTAGAAAGGAAATGCAACTGTGTGCCAAAAATTAAACATTGTATATTTTTGCTGGACTCTATACAGTGACTGTCTTTTCTATACTACTGAAACACAAACAATGCTGGTTAATTACAAACCGTGCTGCTATAGTGTATATATTCATACAGTCAGCATAACACCGTTCTTGCTATGGAGCTGCTCTTTGATTTGCACACTTCCCTGAGAGCACGCAGTTTGATTCAGAACTTGCTTCCCCATTCCTTATCCTCATAGCAAATAGCTGTTCATTAAGAAGGACAATTCACTGTGGGATGGTGTTATACTATATATTTTAGATGCTTATCATAGTAACATCAGTGGCACTTGCTTTCAGGATCTAGATTACTGGCTGGAATAAATCAGATCTAAGTAAAAGACATTTTTTATCTTTCCAGCAGAGAAAAAGCTCCATAGAAGTCAGCTGC
Source organism: Strix aluco (assembly GCF_031877795.1). Classification (NCBI taxonomy): domain Eukaryota; kingdom Metazoa; phylum Chordata; class Aves; order Strigiformes; family Strigidae; genus Strix; species Strix aluco. Next base: position 127,957,011 of record NC_133931.1, read on the forward strand.
AACTTTTGCTGGATTAGAAATGCAGAGCAGTGTGCTTTTGAAATGTGAATTAGTGATCGGAATTAATATCCCAATATTAGCTAATATTAAGCACTATCCTAGTATTATCTTAATATCTGAATATTAAGTTAATATCCTCTGTTCTCTGCTGTTACAATTTTTGTGCATAAATGAGTGAGCGACTAGACCAGTTAACACCAGTTGTTGATGTAGTGAAGTGATTCGCTTCCCGTGGAGGACAAGTGTAATTTTCAGGTTTCTTTTGAAATGGAATGCACAATATTTTATTAACAGTATAAGATGGATTTTTCTGGGTTTGTATGTTTAGCTGCCATGTTAGGGATTTCTGTTTGTTTCTTTTCCTCTTAGATTACAGTGTTGCCACACTGGTAATTTCCTCTAACATAATATGTACCAGAAACTTGCCAACAGTCATTATCTGTAAGGCTGCTGCTGTAAGGAATCCTGCTCTTTAATGACTTCAGTGGGACTCTGCCCTTGGATGAAATAGGAGGGCTGACATTTATTTCCACATAAGATATTCTCTCTTCGCAAGAGCAGAGAGTCACTCTGCTGTTTCAGTTCTGCAGGTGAGTGCACACCAGGGATGCTGTGGGGAGCTGGGTGACTGCAGGTCACTGAGTGTTGGGAAACTTTTGATCTTGGTGCTTTGCTGGACAAAAGGGATTCATCTTTGGGTAGTCTTATTTCTTCATGTTGTTGATGCCACCATTAGGCAAGTGAGATCTTGCTTTATTATCTGGAGGTAGTAAATATTTCCATTGTGATAAGTGATGACCTGATGAGTCTGGAAAATTACTACTAGAAAATTAAGTCTGGAGAAATGACATCTGTGGAGATTCCAGAGGTTTTGTGAGGCTGCTTCAGTTTCTCTAACTGGGGTGGAGATATATGATAAGTCTCTCTGCTGGCCTTCCTCTTGGTATGTCCACTAGCAGTGCTACGCTATGTGCCCAGCGCTGCTAGTCCTGGCTCTCTCAGCCTCTGTCCAAAAGTTCAGGAGGAAGCTTGCAAGGGAACATGGAAGATGAAACTGTGAAGGGCAGGACTGTTCATCCTGCCTTTCTGAGATACACTTGAAGTTCATCATGGTTCAGCAGGAAGGTGAAAGGGACAGGAAGAAAGGGGAAGCTAAATATGGGAAAATGCATGGTTTTTCCATTGGTTTTGTTTTCATACTGATAACATGCTAGAGAAAAGGTATTCATCCGTGGCCAAAGGTCTGCAATGTGACAGTCGATCTAAAATAATTGACACAAAGAAGTACAAGCTTTGGAAAACAAAATTTTGGCAATCGTGTGTGAGGATATTTTTGCTCTCTGTAGCTGGTTAATGAACGAATCTGCAACTGCAGCTGGAAATGGAGTCAGCTCTCTGGCTCTGACATTTAGCCTACTGACACTGGTTTAATCCCACCCCCCAAAACAACTGAGACACAAATACAGGTTACGTGGGATTTTAGTTAATTTACGTGTGGCTACTCTGGGTGTATGTATGGGTTACAGGCAATGTAATGGAAGGAGGATTGGTTTTAGTACACAGATAAGTGAACTGCCTCCCTTGCATGACTAATTCCAGTGTCTTTATTAGTGTGTGTAAACGATAAACTGTTGCTCTGTTAGCACACTGAGAGCATTTATCACAAACTAAAAGTCTTAGAAAATGCAGCTGTTGTCAGGAAAAAATGCAGAGTTCCCCTCTTCAGGTATGGTGCTGAGAATGATTTTGTGTAAAGGAAGGAATGAATCAATAGCTTTTTCAGTTGCAGGAGCACAACTTTTCATGGTAGGTATCCCTAGGAAGCATAGTTTCTAGGTAGGCATGTGCAGTAATTTATGTCTGAGCCATTTGTTAATATTGGCAAAGCGTCAGAGGTGCTCTGAGTGCTTATGGCAGGCTGGGGAGAAGAATGCAGCAGGTTGCTGCTTCATCCCCGCACCAAGAGCTGGCATTTGTACACAGTGAGAGGTCAGAAAGGTACATTATTTCCCCCTGTAACTAGTATAAGAATTAATCTGTGCTTCTCATAGTGGTTTCAAGGAGTTTTACTGAGCTCGATTTTCAGCAAAACCTCTTGTAAAAATGTTTATAGAAAATCCTGGCAATTACTCTGCCATATGCAGTGGCACATCTTACTCATTCTTTGAACATTTTATGCTCTCAGGGGGATTTAAGAATAAATACTACCGGAGTACAAAATTAACATATCAAATTAATTTTGTGTTATACACACAGAGTGATGGATAATGTCAGTTCAGGGCTTGATCCTGCATATGCTGAAGTTGAGAAGATTTCTTGGTATTATTTTGGTTTATGATTGGCACATAAAGGTCTTGATTTTTTTCTAGTTGTATAAAACTGCATGCTGTTAAATAAATGTAGGCATAGATTATTAACCAATGGCAAGTAAAGAATACATTAGGTTCTTCTATAAGGAATATAATACCAAACTTTTACCAACATTTTTGTTTTTCATGAAGAACAAATGCATTTGCAGTCCTATAATTATTTTCTGAAGCACAAAGTCAGTCAGATTACTTTCAGATTATTATATCACCTGTGTTAGAGAGTGGTAATTGGGGATTACTGACAGTTTCTATCAGGTTTGGCTTGGCAGCAAACAAGGTTAACAGAAGTGGTCATATAGCTGAGTTAATTTTAAATGATCTTTAAGGTCGAGATGTTAAGGTTGAAATGTCTTTAAAGTAAGCTAAATGCTGCTTCTGTTTGGAATGTGATCTGATGTATAATTAAGTTTCTTCTATGGAAAGGTCAGAAGTTGTAATCCAGTGTTCAGAATCAACAGCAGAAATGTCTTTTTAAAGTTTAGAAATGTATAAAACTTAATATAAGCTGATTTTGAAGATTTATATGCATGTAATGGTGTTGGCATGGAAGACACTGGATTTTAAATAAAGAAAATTTTGTATTATGCAGGATATTGTAAGTGATATGAGTTCATACTCCAGGTGGTGGGGCTGTTTAAGAATGTGAATTTGAGCAGCTGGTATTGTTATGTATTAAATATAAATACGTAGAGAAATTTATTAGCATGAAGGACTGTGTGTAAGACTTAGGATACCCAACACTATCCCTTACAGTGTTTTTAAAGACTGTCATACCTTTGTTAGTGTTTTTTCATTTTTCAAAGCTGAACAAGCTTAACACATTGCAGAGGCTGGTTAATTTATTTAGAGTTTTTATCACAAATAATTGACCGTTTCTCTTTCCCTTTAATAAAGAGATTTTTGCAACTAGGGTTTTTTTTGTTCTCTCAAAAGAAGGAAAGATCAAAATGATGGCAGTGTTAGCTCAAAATTTAGGCCAGCATCTTTTGGCTGTTTTGGAAATACAGTGTTGCTGTGTTCTCTCTTGAAGGGAAAACAATGTCTTTTTCATATGCACAATGACTTCCCATGCTAAGTCAGCTTGAATTAAAGTCGCTGAAGGTTCTACGGCAGAAAGAGCTTTGAACCTAAATTTGATTTTAGCCTTCCTCACCGCAGCCTGAGGACAGGAGGAGGAACGTGTAGTGTTTTCATAGAATAGTGGAAATCTTGTGGACATCCGACCGCCTCCCTTTCCCTCTGTTTTATGCATTAATTTGGTGAAAATACATTCAGCAAGCCTGGAGAAGGGAAGGACAGAAGAAAAGGAAGGTAATGATGAATGCTGCATGAAGAAATGCTTCCCTTGCTTCCATTATGTCTCCCTGGTTGTTCCTAGAAAGCTATGATGTGCTTTGCTCTTACTACTGTATGGTGGCTTAGTGCAGAGTGTACACACACAGTGAGCTGGCTGAGTGGAGAAGGGCAAAGAGCAGAAGTGAGGAAAGGAGGGTACGGCAAGGCAAAGACGGCTGTGGCCCCTTCCTCCGGGAAGCACCCTGTGCAGACAGGGCTGTGTGACGCAGCAGCAGCAGCAGTAGCTGTGAAGCTCCTCCGTTAATCTTGAGGGGAAGTGGTGCAAGCAAGAGGCAAAGTGAGGGGGTAGTTTGCTTTCTCATTATGAACTGGTTGCAGAAGAGAAAGGGATGCTCCTTGAAGTCAGGGGAGATTAATGCATATGTGCATGTAGACTCTTCCATGATCCAGTTTCTAAGCCACAGTATGTAAGTGTTGCTACCATCTTTACGAGATATATAAATAGGGAAAGTACATTTTCACTAAAACTGGAGAAGATGGAATCTAGTATTCTCCTGATAAAATGTGATACTGTTATTGGAGAGGGAAGGAGTCTGTGTGGGGAAATGGATGTGTAAGTTAAAAATGTATATTACATTTCTATAAATTCATTTTATGTTAATATTAACAAGACTATTAATTTCTTACATTAACATATGAGAACAGTGTCAGTAATTTTTGCCTGGGTCCAGTGGCAGCATACCTATATACTTCACTTGACACATCTTGGCTCTGAAAATTTTAATGAGATTTCTTCCTTTTCCAATCTGTGAAGCTCGCTGTGCACCTAAATGTCTAGCTGGTACCTGACTTTAGAAAAAAATAATAATATATTGACCTTATTAATGAAAGAGAAAATTCTAGCAGAAATTATGTGGCAGTCATCTGTATCAAGCTCAGGATAGTCTAAAAGTGGCAGACCACTGATAACTTTATGTATTATTCAAAATAATTAGTGCAAGCAGTCAGTCTCACATCAGCTGCTTCGAGTTTACAAGGTGAGGTGCAGTCCCAGCCTGGGGCCATGCTACCTCCCTCAGCAGCGGTCTGTGCTTGAGCTGAGAAGTCGGAGTCGTAAGTGGGCCTCACTGGTACAGGTGCATTTAACAGTGAGCATCTTTGAGCAGCTTGATGGCTGAGATGGTACGGAGGGGTGGCATGTGATTGTTCTGACTATATAGGCATAATTTTCTGTTATTTAAAAAAAAAAAATAAAGTCCACTGTCTCTGAATCAATGGGCAAAAGAGAAAGTAATTAGATTGTGCAGTGTTTGCATGAGAATAAATGAGTAAATTGCATTAAGGAAACTCCCTCTAATCAGAAGTACTTCCTTCAAGAAATGGTGTTAATAACCATAAGTAAGAGTAATAAAATCTGAAATTTGGTTTCTAGGACCACAAAGAATACAGATAATTTTATTTACGGTTTCTGGTTTTGTAAAATCTGCCAAAATAATATTTTTTTGTGATAGCCTATACTTTATTTCTTCACCAAAACAGTAAAAAAGAATAAGGAGAATAAATATTAATGGATATTACTACATCCAAATGGATTATTCAGGTAATGCTACATGACACCTGTCCTGGAAATGAGGGGACAGGGGTATATTTGCTAGTGTGGTGTTCTTAATTCTGTCATTTATAATGATAGGAAAGGTAATGAAAGCTACTTGTTGAAGACAGCTTACAAAAATGCTAAGTGAGAGCAAACAGGTGACACATGGGGAAGAAGAATTCCTGGTGGTTAGAGATGACAGAGGGGGTCTTATGTGCGTTATCTATTGTGGCTCTATGCCTGCCTCCTGGATAACTAGCAATTCAATTAACCGATATGAGCCTGTGTTTCATCATCTATAAAAGGTAGATAATACTTACCTACCTCACAGCATCTTAATAATTGATTTTTGTAAAGTGCTTTGTGATTCTCAGATGGAAGGCACTATACAAGTGTCAAGTATTATTATTATTGCTACTAGTAGTAGTAACAGTACTTGGCATTTTTACTGCTCTTGCCTCTTCACAATGCTTTAACATTAGCTAATGCATTCATGCAGTGCCTCTGTGAAGTAGGTACCTATGTTCTTTTAGAGATGAAGAAATTCAACAATCATCTAGCTTTTCCATTTTCATGGTGGTCATAAGATTTAAAAAAAAAAATGGTGAAAAAAAATCCTGAAGTACAAACATCTGTGTGATGATTAGAGCACTTGCAGGAGGTTGTAGATTAGGTTTGGAGTTTGGTCACAGTTGGAAGGACACAGAACACCATGCTCACAATTTCTGGACAAGTTTTTTTATCACTGAACTCTCTAAAAGCTTTCCTCCTCTAGCTGTGTTTCTGAATGCAGAAGCCTAACGATGTGGCTGTGTGTTTATGTTCTCTGACCAAGCCTGTTCTTCCAGGCACTTCCGAGCAATTGTGGCTGGTTTTGGCAAATCTGGGGAGTTTGGCCGAGAGGTCAGTGCTGGCTAACAGGGAGTCCTGGGCATGTTTAGAACTCTTGGTGCTGCTCTTAGACCATCTTTCTTTTCAAACACAGTTTTTGGTATCTCCGAGCTTAGATCGATCAGGATGTTTTGGATCGTATTTTGGTTGAAAGGCTTAAAATCTCCTAAATTCTGGTTTAGGTGCTTGAGAGTTTGTGTAGGGGTTGAGTTTTTTGTTTTGTTTTAACTTCACTAAATCTGTCTAATAGTAATCTGAGATTTTAGATTTGTCTTTTTTTCCTAACTGCACACATTTCTTTAAGCTGTGACATCTTGGAAAACTGTGACTCTAACTTGTTCAAGCATCTTTCATATCAAATTCCACAGTAAGAAGTAAATATTTAGCCACAGTTCCATTGCTGCCTTTGGTGTGGGCTCAACAGCTACAAATGTCATTGAGTCTTGAGGTGCTCTCTTCAAAAGCAGCTAATTTTCAAGATGACAGAATATCTTTGATTCACAGCAGCAATGGGCTCCAAAGCTCAGGCATTCTTCCCAAGTTCAGCAGGTGTCTAAATGTCACTTACTGGAAATTACATGTGTCTGTTGCTGCACACACAGTCAGAGATGATATGAATGCATCATGCTCAAGCAGCAAGCCACAGTTTTAATGCACTTAAGATATAACCATAATCAGACATAAAATCTGTTCAGCTTATGTGGATATAGCATGATTATACTAACGCACTGTACAGGGTGCTAAGGTATTCTGGTCTGTGCAGAGACCCCTTTAAGCAAGCAATTAGGATGTGTGATCTGCTGTTCAGAAGTCTTTTCCTAAGGCTTCACAGGATGAGAGCTGCAGTGTGATCGTGGGCTACAGTTTAAGGCCTTATCCCATGGTTTGCCTCTTGAGAACTGCACTGAACCTCCCCCCTTTTGGACATCTTCCAGTGGACTTCTACTTGCAACAGAATGAGGTGTAAATAGTTTTCACTGCAAACAGCTTTCAGGGTTGGGTGGGGTTTTTTTTGTGCAATCAAAAGCTGAAATCACATTTGTCAAGAAAACTCCTTATTTGCCACTGTGACCCAGGAGACCAGTTACAGCTCAGAATCGCATATTTGGGATATATGTGGTTTGGGAAGTGGGGAAGACTTGGCTTTGAAAACAGAACTTCAATCGTTATTTATATGCAGACAATCTCAATGAATCATTTATGTAGTCCATGTGTAAATGAGAGCAAAATGTGACTCAGCGTTTCATGATAAAAAGCAGGTACCCAGAGACATCTCGTTTTGTTAAGTGTTGCATTCCCAGGCCATCACTAATGAGAGCCTTGGAAATCTGTAAGTAAATGTTTCTTCTTTGTGTCCTAGACATTAATGGTTATCAATAGCAGCAGGCTGCTGAAGTCAGCTTAAATGGCAAGTATGCTTTTCATGAAAATAGTAATGGGTAAAAACTGACTGAATTTGAAATTCAGTGCAGGCACATGCTTCAGGCTTGCCTGAGAGGTGAGCTGTCTAGAGACCTCTGTGTTGCTCATGATGGTGAAAAACTGGAAAATGACTATCAGAGCTGGTTAAATGTGCAACAGGCAGGCTTGGGTTCTGTATTGAGACAGTCTTTTTGTTTTCTGCAGAATGGCAGGTACAGGGTCCCGCTGCCTCCCTCAGCAGAAGAAAGGCTCCGAGAATTGATGAAGTATTACCCATAGAAATCATAATATAGGCATAAACAGCAAAACTGTCTTGTGCCCCATACGTGCTCTGCATCATCCTGCTTCCTTGCTTTAGCTCGCCAGTGGAACAGCTCCATCCACTTGTACTGCCACAGGATTTGACTTTCTGCTTCAGAAAAGGATATTTCTGTAACAGGTGATTTTCATATACTGTCTATCCGTAGTTTTAGGGATACTATCTCAGTATTTTATGGCACCTTTTGAAAATAAGATTCAGTCTCACAAACATTAACTGAATCCATACAATTACCTGCACGAATAAAAGTTAAAGCATTACTTAGAAGCACATAGTCAATGCAAGAAATCATTAGTTTTGATATAATTTCCATTTCTACTTTTAACGTTCTTTTTGGACAAATTATCCTGTCTTTAAATCAGATAGATGCAAAAATGTTTTTTAAACAGACTTTAAAACATCTTTTTTGCATATAGATAAAAATTATCTGAGTTATAAAATAGCATGCAAGTGTTCTAACTTAAATGAAATTTCACTTTCAGGCTTGTACAGTAAGAGATTTTAAAATCTCCTGTATATATGGACATACAGTGTCAAGGTGTATCATTAAACTACAGAAAATTGTGTTTAATATTTTCCTGAGGCCACAAAAGAGGTTTTAAAACTTGTCTGATTATCTTAAACCTCCCTTCAGGTTTAAACTTTTGAGGACAGTTTGGTGTATTAGAAGATCCCATTTTATGAAGTTAGGTGAAATGTAGCTGCACCAGGACATGTTTCTATGGCTGCATTCTGTGATGGGTTTTATTTATTTATTTATTTAATATGACCCCTCCTCCATATTATCCAAGGAAGTTAAATTAAAGCAGATATTTCTGGGTAATTATTTTAAAAATGTACACCTTGAAGGAAACCTCATGCAGGCAAGACTTTAACATATGAGTGTTGGTAGTCATCTGAATGTTGAATTTTGTATTTCTGGTTTGAAGTTGTGTAAGATTTTTGGGGCAGCTTTTAATTTACTGTATAATAAAGATAATTTGGCTTTTGCTTGTAATACAATTCCTTACCGTTCTGTAGCTTAACCAATAGTGTATCTGCCTTATATTGATGGAGTCTGAGTGCTTCTAGGAGAAAAAAATGTGGCTGTGATGTTTTGTACCTTTTTTCTTTCCAGCAAGACTGGAAACGGAATCATTCATCACTTAAAAAAAAATAATTGCTGAATGTACAGAATATTGCATGTTATAAATAAGGAAAGTTCTTTATGACAGATGGCCTAGACACTTAAAGATAGGATATTTGGTGGTTATTGGGTTCTTAGAAATTAACAGATGTCTAGATAGAAAATACATGAATCTCACCTCGGCTTTTCCAGGTTTATACCCATGTAGCCCTGTTGATGTCACTGCTGTTTTTCAATAATATTATGACTATCTCTTCAGTTTGGAGAGTGTGCCTTGCACCTTAGTGATCTAACTTACATCAGGGTATTGTTATCTGTATTTTAATCTGGAGTACTTATGCCTGTGTAGCATGTGAAAGAATATGGGGTGATGCTGCTGTACCATCATAGTGGGCATTTTTCCATTTTCACGTAGCTTTAATTTCAGCATCTGAAATTTGAAATACTGTAATTCATGAATGAGGTTTTTTGGAGATGTTACATCTTTGTGTAAGGCAATTGGTATTTAAAATGTTATCTTTAAAGAATTCTAGTGCATTGCATAACTACGTAAAATACATTTCTGGGGTCTATATTTGGCTTGCCTGAAGGGTAGCCCATGTGTTGTTTCTGTTTTACTGTAGCTTTCTCCATCCTACAGCTGTGGCTGTGCTTGTAAAGACAATGAGGATTTCCATCAGGATGCTTAATTTTTTTCACCCATGGCAAAGAATACCCAGAACCCTGAAATTGTGGCAGTAGTCACAGAGCTTCCCAGGACTTAAATATCACATAATGAGTTTATATCAACTAGTTACATGCATATACACAAAGCACTCCTGACTGTAAATACATTTCTTCTCGACGTGTGTAAATCTTCTGTACGCTATCCGTTACTGTTAACAGGTACCAGGCAGGAGAAGAGCAATAAGGAGATACTCTAAAGGATTTAAATTGCTTTGGAGCTGGGAAAGGAGCCTGCCTGTGGACATAATTTGAGAACTGTACAATGTCCTTTTATTGATTCTTTGTAAGGCTTGAGATAGAGGAAGAATATCCAACCTTTTAAGACAGGGTAACATACCAGGAATCTTTTCAAGTGATTCAGCCAGAGAATTTTGCCTGGTGGAGGTTAAGAGCTGCTCCTCTCACTATTTATTGTCAAGGATTTATAACAGATACGATATAACCTATTGGTGTTTTCAAGATGCAGCTTCCACTATTTTAAAAAAAGCACTAGAAGCAATAAAGTCATGCACATAATTAAAAATTACTGTGTGTATTAAATATGTTGTTCCATTAGAAGAAGCAGTTTCAGCTAAGTTTGTCATCATCTGCCAGATGCTTGGTAGTTTATATAAAATGGTATAGTAATTGCAGGTTGATTCTTGTGGACAAATGCTTAAAACTCTGGATGACTGTGAAGCGCTAATTGGTCCCTTGGCTGGAATACTGTTGGGAAGAAAATAAATGGGAATGTGGAGTAAAACCATCTCTCATCTCTATAGGTGTCTCCTAATATTCACATCTTTATTGCTGTCTTTTCTGTGATGGGGTAGGCAAATTTCCAGGCTGTTCACTGGAATCCTTTACAGCCGCTTTAAATGCTTACACAGAGGAAATGAAAATGTTGAGGTTAGTTATAAGAATCCATATGCCTAATACAAAGCAATGTAATATTAAAATGCACATAGATCTTTTTTCCTTTTTCTTTTTGTCCAACTCAAGCGATGCTTATCTGACTTATTGCATATTGACTGATATGAAAAGCTGTAGAAGTTGCTTCAATTTAAGGTCAGTCTGATTTTTTTTTTTTCTGTGATTCACCTCTAATTGTTCAAAACCTATCTCTATTTACATGCTTGAGAACAAGATTACTAACCAGTGCTTTAGAGGAACCAACTCCAAGACTCCAAGGGTCATTAGCAATCAAACTCTTAAGTGAACACCTCTCCCTCCTCTCCCCCATGCTCAGTGTAAGCCAAACACCCAACCCACCCCTTCCTAGTCTCCACTTCCCTTATGTTCACTGTGTGTTACTACATCCATCCCAATTCCTCCAGGCAGGCAATGAATGGTGCATGAGAAAGGTTGTGGTCATGTGCGTAAAGGTCTCTGCCAGTTGCTTTTCCCTTCTTACTGGTGGTCCTCTGCCTTGCTGTGATTCATCTGCAGGCCACAGTCCTTTGAGGGTGTCCTACCCCCGTGTGGGTTGTCCACGGGCTCCATCACGGTTCTTCAGGGGTGTTTCCGCTCCTTTGTCATGGGGAGTCTCCTTCCAAGAGTGCATCTCCAGCTGTGCCCTTGTGGGTCTTCTCTGCAGCACGTCTCCTGCCCCCAGCAGCTGCTGCCTGATCAGAGGTGCTATGCAATCCCCTGACTGGTTGCAGTTTTGGTGTGTAAGGGGAATTGTGTGTCTGCAATTGGTTTTTATTGGCACATGGCAGTTCATGGCCTCCTCTCACACATCACCACTGCAGCACCTTGCTAATTAAATCCTGCCATTTATGCCCAGTACAGTGACATACATCAAATTCCTTAAATAAGTATCTTTCAGAAATAAACTGTATTGTTAAGTCTGTATTGGACTTCCTATCCCTCCCCTTGAGAAGGCACAGCTATTTCAGTGTCTGGCAGCATGTTTCAAGGTAAAACAGAAAACTGCACCTGGACTTTGGCAAGGTGCTTGGTGGGCAAAAACATCTTGTTGAAGCTGGGGTACTTGGAATCTGTTTGGGTGCTATAAATTGCTTTTTTCCATGGAATAAAATAAAGCAGATTTGAGAATTTTTCATTACTTTCTTTGGTTGGTAAATTCATTGTAACTATGTTTTCCCAAAAGCACAGTGGTTTTTGTAGCTTTTTTTTTAAGAACATCCCCACTTTTTTGCTAGATCTCAAATGTATTTGTGTGGTGAATGAAGTTCTAGCTTTGCCTGATCCTATCTTCCTTTCCTCTCTTTTCCACATCCACCCTGGCTTGCTGAGTGAATTGTTTATGGTGAGTGGAATAGTTTCTACAGACAAAGGAATACAGATACGGATTGCACCTGGGATACTTAGTTGTGGAGTGGGAGATGCTGTTTGCTCTAAACCCAATAGGGTAGGGTTTTCAAGGATGTGCAACCTCTTAAGACTGAGCGATTAGCTGTTCTTAAAGGTGTCTTTTTAAAGATCATATTTTACCATGGAACAAATTCATAGTCTTGTTTTGTAGCACTGAAAAAAAATATGCGAGATTCTCCTTTTTTTGTCTTCATGTCTGGTAAGTCCCATGGTCATTATGAAATCACATATGTTTTCAGTTAGGTATGTTGTAATTTCTTTATGTTTTTTAAAAATGATTCCAAGCAATCTCATTATGTACTTGTAGGCAGAGTTAAGCTCTCCATTATTTGCTATCAAACCAAGAAATTGAAGTGGGATGAAATCAGAATAACATGAGTTTAAAGTTTATGTATTAAAATAAATAGGAAACATTTTTGTCTATTAGGCTGATGGCAGAAGTAAAATTAAATTCAGCCACAGAATACAGAAGAGCAAGATTAAATTTGTGATGCACTGTGGTTTGTGAGTGGAAGAGAATGATTCCTGCATATGTTTTACAACATCTGAGTGGAAACACTGATTCTGCAGCTTGGGATAGGAAATACAATCAGTGCAGCTGAAGCCAGCATCTATTTATCTTAAATTAATCATTCTCCAAGTAGGCAGTTGATATCCTAGTGCTGTGTGCCATCTTTTTTACATTCATGCAGCACACATTAAACCAAAGAACTGTTTTTGTAGGAGCTGAAATATATTGCAGCACACAGATTGTAAGTGTTTAAAAATACACTAACTCTTTCCTGTATGTTCAGTTGACAATTAAACTGTATTAATAATTTTTCTTTTAATATTTACAATTATTAGACACTTGAAAACAGATATACTTACAAAATTCTTACAGTTTTCACAAGTAGAAAAATTTGTTTTAAGACTTCAAATACAAGAGAACTAAAAGAAGCTACAGGTAGATTTCAAGCTAGAATATTTTTTAGTTTATTTGAAGTTTTTAATTCAATTAGTTTTATTTATCATTTTCTTCAGTATGGAGACAAACAAAATCTGAGAGTTCTTTCTAGTTGCTTTTGAATTTACAGGGAATTGGATAGGTCAGGTCTGAATCTCATACTCTGGATTGAATAATAGGAGGAAAGTTATTCTTTTTTGCATTTCAATTTGGATACATATAGTTCAATTCAAGAAAAGAAGAATTCACGCGATAGCAATGCTAAAGAGAGACCTGCCTTTGAGGCACAGATTCTCCAAGGCATTTAAGTGTTTCATTTCATTCTAGGAGAGAGCCTGAGGTTTTGTTGGATTTGACCTCAAATGTCATAAGAGTAAGTGAAATAGAAAGATAATTTAGTGCAGATGTAGTAATTAGAAGAAACTAAAGGGAAGAGGAGAGCCAGTCATTATGCGAAAAGCAGGAAATGAAACAGGCAAAATTTTCTCTTAAAGCCATTTTTTTTCCTAAGTATTGATGATATCTGACAGTAATTGCATGCCAAAGTACTGCAACTGTAATCTTATTTATTTTTGTTGATTCTCATTTTATCACAGGTTTTTTTTTATTCTTCCTCCTCCAAGTATTCTTTGTTTCTGCTTCTAAATCAAAGCTACTTTAAAAATAATTTTAAAAAAGATAATAAGATTTAGAAATCCTAAATGGCAACTTTTTAGTGGTGTTGTAGCTTTTAATGTTTTCAGCAGCTTTTCTTTCATCTGTAGCGAACACGCAGCATGTATACGGACAAATACTAGCTTTACAGCAAAGTTTGCATTTGGACTCTGTCAACTCTTATAGACTATTCACGCTCTTCATATGCTGACCACTCTTCAGACACACCATACTGAAGCAGTTCTGAAGGATTTGCCACCTCCACTCCTAAGCTTGGCTGTGAAGTGACTTGTCTGCTGTGATGCCATGTTTTAAACTAAATTGACATCCTGTGTATTGAAGTGCAAGTAAGAGTGCATTCCCTATCTGTAACCATAGCTTAACTTCGAGGGGTGCCAACACACACATGGTGGGCAGTCACATCTTAAATCACTATTTCTGAAGCAGATAGTTTGACACTAATGTTTCCCCAGGACAAATACTAGATGCCAGTCAGTGTTTAAGTCAGAGTTTAAGAGGCATTTGGACAATGCCCTTAATAGCATGCTTTAACTTTTGGTCAGCCCTGAAGTGGTCAGGCATTTGGACTAGAATCACAGAATCAACTAGGTTGGAAAGGACCTTGAAGATCATCTAGTCCAACCATTAACCAAACACTGCCAGTTCCCATCTACACCATATCTCTCAGCGCTATGTCGACCCTACTCTTAAACACCTCCAGGGATGGGGACTCCACCACCTCCCTGGGCAGCCCATTCCAACGCCTAACAACCTGTTCTGTAAAGAAATACTTCCTGAATACTTCCTAGATGATCATTGTAGGTCCCTCCCAACTGAGGAATGTTCTGTTCTATTCTAAAATGTTAAGTATCCAGAGTTTGGAAGTAAGTGAAACTGTAAGTGGAACTACTCTATCTTCAAAGTAATTGAAAAAATAGGTTGTTTAGAGTTTGATGAAAAACCTAATTAAGCCAATGGGGATGGTGCCTTTATTTTGACTGCTGGATTTACATCAAGAGGATGTTGTTGAAGAAACTGAATGTGGACAAAAGGAGTACAAATTCCCATTTGTTAGGAGCAGGTGCCAAGGAAGCCACCCATTTGAGGAGGACAAGTTTGTAACATCCAGGTAACAGGCAGGACAAGGAGGACTGAATGCATGAAGCCAGTTAAAGCCTGTCATTCTGTAGCTGCTCATTGTGGTATTTCTTGTGCTTATGTTGGAGGGCACTGTCAGAAAAGGTAGCAAACTGCACCTGTCATCGGGCTGGTCTGCTCTGGTTTAGCTATCTATGTGAAGACTCCATATAGTTTGAGGCAGAACAGAAAATGTAGATGTACTCAAATTATTATTGCAGTGGCCAAGTACACTTACAGGGAGATTAAGATACAAAAGGTCTGATTTATAAAGATCTTCTTGCTCAAAAGAGAGCAATAATGAAAACCTTTTTACCAGACTTGAGACACTTGAAACCAGAGACAGTGGAAATGCTGACAGACTTAACTATAGCAGTCTTGAATAGACCTACTATGACATAATGTGTTTCAGAAGTCTGCAAAGGGTTTTTACTAATAGTGATGCAAAGAACAAGATTTTATTTTTCATCTCAAGGAGATTCCTTATCCATTGGTAGAATGAAAATCACTCGTGCCTAGAAGCAAACTTTGTTTTTGTGATGAAAACATAGATTGAATGTGTGTTGCCTACCGCTGGCACTTGTTTAGAAGGACTTTTTACTAGTAAGAATACCCTTGCCTGTGTGTGTATTTTCACTGTATATAAAAGATTTACACTTACTTGCTGTTTGGTGCATACAGCACATAATGTACATAGAAGACTGCAATATGTTAAAGCAAGACAAGGTTCTGCAAGACTAGGGAGTTTAGATAGCTCAAGTTAGAGTAACTGCATGGCCACAGGCAAGTCTTACATTTCCAGGGCAACTGTTTATGAAGTTATAGCAGAAGTCATATATTAATTGAAGATTTTTCCCTTGTAAGTCACTGAAGTATAAGTGAAGGCCTGTTCTATCAACAGATGGAAATGAAAAGAAAGCTTACACAAATTTACTTCCTCAAGTGTTCATTTCAGCTGTAACACTCATTTGTAATTTTACACCCGAAGGGGAGGCAAGACAAGGTTTATTTTGAAAGCACCGTATTTACTTTTTGTCCTCTACTATGTACCTTTTAGACAAGCACAAGGTAAGGCTTTATACATCCACAGCCAAATTTTCAGAACCAGTGAGCAGCATAGATTCCTGTGATAACATCTGGAGGTGTATGTCTTAACACCTCTGAAAAATCAGGCCTTCAGACATTATTGCTTCATTTCCCCAGGCAAATTGTCTCACAGTACCTGACAAAATGAATGAGAAGTGCAGAGTGCTGCAGTTCAATTTGTACTAACATTTATGTCTTTTGAATGTCAGGATGGCTTTTTAAATGTTTCCTCATAAAACTGAGTCCACTGTCAACAGTATTCCTCGCTCTGATTAGAGGCAGTACTCTAGAGCTTAATAAAATCCTAATCTAAGCAGAGAGCTGCCAGAGTTTCAGAAGAAAATACGTGAAGTCAGCTTGGCCTTTCTCTGAGCTAAGGAAGAGGCATGGAGTGGTTAGGTGTGTAGGTGAGAACAGTTCTCCCTTTCACCTTGATGTGCAAAACAGCATTTCATGATACGCATGCGTATTTTTCTCTCTCACACCTTGTGGACAGGAAAGGGTAGATGGAGCTTCCTTCACTAAATCTTTGTGATGCCTGAATGGAGCATTTGCCTAATTTTCACAATTTCTGTTTCTCCTTGTCGATCATTTGATCCCTCTGATGGTGGGTTTTTTGTTGGTGGTTGGTTGGTTGTCTGTTTATTTGTTTTGAGAAAGGAGAGGGATTCTTTATGAATAATTGTTCCTGTAATTTCTTCATAGTCCAGTTTTTTTCAGGAGATCAAGCTCTTTCCTCAAACAGTGTAAAATGCTTGAGGAGATGTCAGGCTTACCAGCTGTCCTAAGATTGTGATTCCCTGAAGAAGGATGAGAAGTTCTGACTTCTGCATCCTTTTCAGGTCAGTGCTACCCATGCAGCGATGGAGGCATTTACTTATATAAGACTTCTGCCTTCTGTTAAGGGGAGAAGAAAAGTAGCGGAAGTCCCAAAATCCATGTAAAGTATCTTTTTCTGAAAAATTAGGATTTACCAGTTTACTTACTTGCAATTGCTTTGATCGTGACTTTGCTGCACATAAAAGCTCTTCTAGGTGGCATTTACACTTCTCTGTCTAGCGGCTCAGCTTTACTTGAAACCATGTGGGAAATAATGGCTTTGGGGTCTTTGCTCTAAGTATGGTTTTCATCTCAAGTATGTCAGAGCCTTTGGTACAGAAACTTGATTGTCATGATGTAAACGTGCCCCTATCCTGGGATGGTCTCACACTGGAATATTGTATTGTGTAGGTTACAGTCAGTCTGCTATTGTCTGACTGTTGTCCAGAAAACAACGTTTTCCATTAAATGATCAGTGTAATAGCTGTTTCCATTCTCTCCCTTGTCTTCGAATGAACACTTTCTGTCATAGTACCCTTTTCTGTTGTTAGTCTTCCACTCTCATTCACCAATTTCCATGTTCTTCTGCATGCTTCTGTTCAGAGCCCCTTTTGAGAATACTTCCAGTGCTGGTATCAGCACCAGTAATATTGCCATTGCTTCTGATACTGCTTCTGCACTGCACTAAATTTTTCAAAGAGTTTCAGGGTATTCAGGGTATTACACTTAAGTGGTTTGCAAAGAATCAGGGATGCTTTGGCGCTGTACAAATAATCATTGCAATGGTAACAGTCACTTTGTTCTCTTAAGCCTCTCTGTTCATTTATTCCTTTTCATGTGTGATATAGTCACTATACATCAAGCACTGTAGCAAAACTCTTGTGATTTGCAACATTCAGCTTATCATATTGTCAGGCTTGAATCCAGAAATACATGCCTATGTTTTTGTATGTGTGTACATGTATTGTCGTATATATATTGATGTAGACTATGTATTTGGTAATGGTAGAAAGGGAAGAGCACTAGAGCAGTAAAGCGGAGATGAAAATGCATCTGTTGTTTATATGACTGAGCATAATGCACTCGAGGTTATGAGGCTGTTACCCTTGCTTGTGGCAGAGAATGTGTAATAAATATAATGCAAATACTGTACAAAGGAAGAACTGTACACCAGTACAGTGCTACAACTCCTGTACAACTGTAAGGAGCCACTGTACTTACAACTGAATAAAACAACGAGAAAGAATTATTCTCTGGTAAACCAGTGCCTGTGTGAGGGCAAAATACCACAGCAGGGTTAGGGAGAGAGGGAGAAAGCTCATACCCTTTGTGAGCTTCTCTGGCAAGGTAAATACCAGACTATGATTTCTCTTGTCAAACTGGAGCAAGGTTCAGCCTGAAGAATGTCAAAAACATACTCACAGTTCACATCAGTTTAAGAGAATTAAAGAAACATGGTAAAGATAGTACTAATCAGTTTAGGAGGTGGGAAAGAGCACATTATGTTGGTGGCTAGGGTCTTGGGGGCAGGTCTGTCTGGAATGTCTTCTGCTGACAAACCTAAGGCATGCAGTAGATTTTGCCAATGTGACAACTAGAAAAAACAAAACCTCCATCATCTGGCCAGTAAAGTGAACTCACCAGAGACTTACTTCTTAGGTAAGTTCTCTGAAAGATAGTAAGTGGTCCTTTCTTGTAATGTGGTTGTGTAGGTGAATATGTGTATGGCATTGAGTCCTTTAGGAGTCTCTGTGACTCTAGATATACATAAAGAACATTTATTTGTTCATGCAAAGTCTAAGATGACAGGTTAGAGAAGGTGGATGCAGCTATTTTTACAGGTGCAGTCTGTGTTCTGCACTGTTAGCAGTAATGGATTGCGGATTCGGGGTAGGTCACCTCCATTTAAACTATCTGTTGTAATACTGAATTATAGAGACGAAAAAAGTATGCAGGTTTATCCCACCTTTTGAAAACAAGATTTTAAATTATAATTGCTTGAATTATCTGAGCGCCTCATATGAGGCAAAAATATTAACTTAGGGGATAGAGAAATAAAACAGATACCTGCCTGTCAAGTCTCATGAGGCATAATGGTTATTGATAGTGCACAATGTGATGCCTACAGGATGAATGGCTGCACAGAAAGGTTTGGTCCCATAAAATGGGCCTGTACTTGGACATACCAATGATATTCCTCTGCCCAGATGGTCAAAAGCATTCCCTGGATTTTTTTTTTTTTTTCTTTTTTTTCCAAGTACTGCTTATGGAATTGAAATGTACACTGCAAAATGGTAGCATAGGGGAGGTGGAAAAAGGGACAGAATTCAAAAGAGGAATTTAGAAAGATTGTCCAGGCATGTAGGAGGATTTTAGGGAGAGCAACACTCAACTGGGATTGAGACTTGTCAAGGGTAGCAAGCAGAGCTTCTACTGCTATATTAGTAATAAAGGGCTAAATAAGGACAGTGTGCACCTGTTGTTAAATGGGGTGGGTGAATTAATAACAGCAGACAGAGATATGGCTGAGTTGCTCAGTGCTGTCTTTGCCTCAGTATTCACTGACTTGGTGTTAGTGAAATCTAACTAATCTGACTCTGATAACTGAATGTTCAGAGCGCAGCTGATGTGAAAGGGTTTTCTACTGTGAAGAAGCTCCAGCTTTCAGAAGAGGTCACTGTTAGATGGTAACTCACACTTACCTCTTTAATAGTGGTGTTTTGGTGGATTTTTGCTATAAAGTTGTTGGCAGATCATGGGAATATCCAAATAGTTCAGAAGCAGGCACATCTGTCAAGAATGTACTTAAAGAAGAAAGCTTTAGTTGTTGAAATCTACCATGATGCGCTAAACAGAGTATTAGCATTCAAAATACCTTTAATTTGAATGTTATTCTAATGCTGGCACAATGAAAGGGTTACATCAACAGAGACAGCTGGGAGTTAACTCACTGCTGTGCTGTGTATGTTTGAATTGTCCAACTAGCCAGCAAAATATACTTCTTTCTGAAAGTATTGTCTTTTTCCCAATTTGAGTCCTTAGCTTAAGATTCTCTGTACAATTATTAACACTTCTACTTCCTGCTTAGCCTAATGAAATACTCAGTAGACATGTATTTCTGTTATTCTTTATGGAGTATTATAAGCAATGTGCTTAATGTTTTAATAAGTATCAAAAAGGAATGTCTTCCAGATGCTGGTGGCATGCAGTATGTCTTCCAGATTCCTAACTGAATCCAGTCTGAGGACCAACCGTGTGAATTTGTCACAGGCATAGCTGTGGAGTTAACTCAGTTTAAAGACTTTTGACTTTTGTTCTTCATTGGAAGTCACTGATTCAGTCTCAGGTTTTCTGATCACAATGATTGCTGTTGAAAAAACACAGAAGAATAAATAGGCTGATAGAGCCTACTGTGTAAATCAAATACAAATGATTCAGCTTTGACACATGTGATAGATATATAGAGGGTTAAAAACCACAGAAGTAGTGAGCTCTCAGGAAAGATTGGGTTGAAAAGACACATCATTTGCAGGAAAAAAAAGCATTTTCAAGTAAAAGAAAAAATACAGGGAAAGAGGCATTAAAATCACAACATGAGGAAGAAACAGGAAAAAAAAAGATGTTAGGAGCACACAGAAATGTAGAAACAGCAGAAGAAAAGAGCAGAGACTTTGGAAGGAGCAAAGCTGCTGTAGGAGATGCTGCGATGAAGACAATCACCTCATATACGTGTACGTGGCTTTTTCTAATTTGAATGGCTTGCTGAGCTTAGTGTTAAAAGCAAGAATTTTTGTACTGAGTTTTTGATAGCAAAGGAAGGTTTTTTTTCTGTTCATATAGATAAGGCTTTGAGGATCAATAGCTCAGGAAGTCCTCTGAAAGGTGAATGCAGATCTTTTACAAGATGTGGGTCAACATCCGTTTTAGAACTTGAAATCCTGAAATCCGCTGTTAGACTAAACCATGGCAAAACACAGGAAAAAATACAGCCTTTTTTCTTTTGTAATGTCCCACAAAGTTTTCAATGGATTTGTTCAATTTGCTTCACATTTTTAAAAATTAAAAGAAGCCTACTCTTGTGATAGTTTTGTAGTTTGCATAGGAGTCATTAATAACTTATGCACCTTCCAGCCTCACTTCTTTGTCTGACACCTATTCAGCTGTAACTATGACAAATTACTCACACACAAAGGCTTTCCAATCCCTGGAAGTACAGACTGAAGTAGAAAACGTTCATTTGTCAAAAAATTTAAACTGACTACGTGGTCATTGCCAGATGTATTTTGTCAGGAAGGCTTTTTGCCTGAAAGTCTGGTCTTGCTTGTTCCTTTTCTACTTCTAGAGTGCTTTTTAGCACCTACTTTTCTGGACTGATGCTAAAAAAATTAAAGGATTTAAAAATTCTTTTCTGTAAAATAATTAAAATATCTTTCTTAAGGTGTCTCATTAATGGCTGGTGGTATTATTTGGCAGAGGAGGATAGCTCCAAGGTCTAAACATTATTCTGAATCCATCTTGTCTTCAGGTTTGATCTAAACTATTACAAAAGATAAAATGGTCAAAAATAGAGCAGCATCAGCACTGATATAATAATTTGTCCCATTCCCTTTCCCTCTGGTAAAGAATTTTATAACATGACCACCCAGTTGTTCAGGTCTTGAAAACATCTGAGCCTCGTTTTCCGCGTCAAAATAATTTTTCCCTTGAAAAGCTCTGATACTTAATTTTGACTACTTCTTTGTATTGGTGGTCAAGAAATCTTTAAATTTAGGATTAGAGGCTGTAAAGCTGAAATATCTCTGAAAGAGCAAGTGCAGGACCATTTCAAAACCTATTGACCATGAATGATACCTTAAGCAATAAACAAGGATATCTTCTTTCTCCTTTCTTTGATATGATTTACAAAGGTCTTCAGAAAACCTTTCTACCGCTCTGCAGCTCAAAGTATATTAAAAAACTATTTTTTATAATAACAAAGTTTGTATTTCATTTAAGTTCACTTCTCCAATTTTTAAAGTTACTTTCCACTTCATAGGTTTTCCCATGTTGTAATTAGTCTTAGAATAAAAAAGTAAGATTATGCCAAATATTAATTTTTCAGAATTCCTACTTTAACATTTTTCCTATGTTAACTGTTGTGACAACCTCTTTGAAAAGGGATTATTTCATGAGATTTGCACTAACTGTCCATAAGTTTTACTTAGCAAATTACTGTATGTGGCATAATGTCCCTTATTTATGTCTTGATTTCAAAGACTATGATGTTGAATCTACTTTAGAACAGTGCTAATGTTCTGTGGTACTCTGTTGACTAGCACTGCATGGTGTGTTTAGGTGGTTTGGTTCAAAAGAGGCTAGAAATAAAATACTGCAGTAATTTCAAAACTTAAGTAACTGCTGGGTGACAGGATCAATTTGAGTTTTGGTTGAGGAAGTGTTGAAAAGCAATGCCCAAATATGTCTTAATATAGTTGATCCTCACCGTGTTTTGATGAAACAGATAACACTTTCTGGTTTTGTTTTTTAGGGGTTCCTTCCTCCCACCCGAGTTGTGGCTGACTGGATGAGATGTCCCAATCCTATATTTAGATAGTCAGAAGTAAAATAGTCCCTTTAAGGTTTTAAATGCTAGATTATATATTCCTGAACAAGCTGGTCATGGAGAGGTCTTTGTTTTTTGGTTTTTTTTTTCTAAAATCTTCTAATTTTTTTACGAAGAACACATGTAGTCTTTTTATTTAAACATAGGGTATGATTTGTAGTTCTTTTAGACTGTTGACCTTCCCCCACAGCCATCTTAACCAAGTCCTGTACTTTCTATAATGTCAACCTCAGCACATATTGGATGGTGCCAGAGTTAAGAGACATGTGCCTGCTGAAGACAGCAAAGCTGTGCTTGTCTTACTGTCCCTTGGAAAGGCTTCTCACGCGTGTTATACCAGAAGAGCAGGCTATGGGAGTAATTGCTTAAAACCACCTCAACTACCATCTAGATTTGTTCAGAAAAAAGCTACAGAAATGCTACTCTGTCTGGCCTGCTGAGATCTGAAAATTTCTGAGGAAAAACCTGTGGTCAAGGCATCAGAAGCCAGAGAGAGTCCTGATAAACCTGCATTAGTTCGCTGCAAAAGGGAGCCACTTATGATCAGTGAAATACTAAATTTGTAACTTTCTCAGTGTTCCTACCTCTGAAAGAGGAACAAAAAAAATCAAAATTCCAGCCTCAGAAATATTTCCGAAGTGTTAGCAAAGTAGGTACTTTGGTCTAAGTATGCCAGTGCTTAATAGTAGCTGTAAGAGTGATTGGCATAGGTTTTTTTGTTTAAAAAGCTCATAACAATATAACAGAAATAAGTATACAATTTCAGGATATAAATCCTATTTAAAATGAGGAGGAAGATATACCAAATATTAACATTTAAAAAAAAAATCTCTTCCCATGCATACAGTGAGTTAATGTGTTTGGGTTTTTTTTCCCCTTTTCTTCACATTACTATAGTTATCCAGTAATGCCAGAGATTAGTATCTCCTTCAAAGGCAAGCAAGACAGGATTCAAGCAATTCTGGGGAAAATGATGAAGATAATACATTTCAAGTTTGTCTAATTTTTCAAATACATTTATTTTACCAATCCTATATTTCATTATTTAAAGGTGATTCAAGCTTTTGATGCTCAGTTTGGCTCCTCCTTCTGAAACATTAGAAATATTTCTCCAGTGGTGGTATAGAGTGGAAATAACTACATGAAAACAGCTCAACATTAGCACTGTAAAACAACATATAAAATATCATTTTGCTATTACAAAGCAATACAACATAGCTGTGACTAAGAAATACAAAACATTGTATTTAAAAAGAAAGTATCCTTAAGAAGCTGTATACCTTGGGTGTGCTGAACTATATGTGAAGATCTCTCTAAAACCCACTTAATTTCTTAAAGAGTATTCCATCCAGTGTTCACTTGGTATCTCTCAGGACTCGGTACAGGATGGCAAAGATATGAAGTTAAAAATAATGAGCAGAACAGAGTTCAGAGGAACTTGGCCAGACAATGATGCCACTCAATAAGTAAAAGCAGAGAGGTGTGTATACAAGAGAAAGCCTTGATTTGCTCGTGCAGAGCTTAAAATTCCTCTAAGACATCTGTCTGCTTATGTATATCCTGCTTAGTTTGTAACCATTGCTCCGAGAGGTAATGAGTGAGAATGTAAGAAACCCAAGGCATTCTCAGTTCAGAGAAATATGGCTGGGGCTCATCCCCATCAGGCTCGCCGTGAGCTGGAAACCACATCCAAACTGGCCTGTAACAACTTTGTTGCCTTTCTGGATGGTAGGACCACAGACTAAGGGTAACGAGAGAATGGCTTGTCTTCTGTTCTTTCCATCACTTTTCACATAGATCTCTTTATTATGTAGGTACTTTAGATAGGGATCTTTAATATAAAAAGTAATGAAGCCCAGTTTCTAGCAAGAACACTAAAGGTGAAAAGGAAATGAACTCAAGTGTTTAGAATTAAGTATTTTGTCTGATAGTTTATTTTTTTCTTAATACAAGGAAAGAAGAAATAAAAGACCCATTTAAACTTTTAGGATATAAAGCTTAAACAGAAACCTCAATAAGTTTAAATAAACTTGACTTTAAAAATCATGAATAAATGTAAATAAAGTGAAAGCTATAGTTCATGTAAAAAGTACTTGAAATCTGGCTACATACCTATATCTGATTTTTTGTTGTTATTCAAACTGTGAAAACAGTGTCATGTTTACAATTTTACTTGTCTGATGCAACTGTAATGTGATGAAAGTATAATGACAAGAATATTCAGCAAGGAAGCAAAAAATAATCAGTGAGAATTTGCTTATACAGAAAAAGGCCTATGCTTATATATATATCACATGTATTTATTTGAATACTATCTGTATCACATATGACAAAGGTATTATGAATTTCAACAAGTTTGAGGGATGATACCTGTAGTTTGATAGAGGAACTAGTGTAATTTGAATTATTGCTTTTACATTTTATGCCTGTAGGGATACCTGCCCTGTCTGTGTAGTTCTCAGTGTGGCTTTCAATGACAAAATAAGTTATAAAATTAATGTCCCCCTCATGAAAGTGTTGCTCCATGCATTGTGCAGAAGAGCACTTCAAGGCAGATCCACCTTTTCATTTTGATTTTCTGTATCTTAAACTTTTGAACATCACATTTCTGGTGGCATGTTAATTCTATTTGTGGCTTCTAGATTCTTTCTGTGCAGCACCTACATGTGTGGGGCAGCGTGCACAGTGATCTTGTTACTAATTCTGTAGGTAGTATGGCTTCTGTCATGGCAGTACTTATGCGCCCTCACCATGGGTCCTGTCTGTACTGTCTGTACTCTCTGTATTATACAGATGCTGCCCTGATTTAGCCACTAATTTGATATCATTGCTAATGCTTTTGGAAGTGTATGTATAGAAGGAATTGGATGAAAGACGACAATATCATACATTTCTTGTCAAATTGAGGAATAAAAATTAGTGGATTTTTGATTACATTGTTTATTTTTTCCTGTTAAGAGGCAAGAGTAAAAATACATGTGCTTTGTCCTTTTATGTCTGTTGCACATAGGTACTTCAATTATAACTTTTTCTAGTAATATAAGTGAGTAAATGGAAGCTTACTTTTTTCAACCTAGGTCTGTCAGCATAGCTGTACTTGATATTATATAAATTCCACATCAGATCACTAAGTGGTTTTCCTGGGTTAATAACATAAGTTTATGCTGTGCTTTTACCAGAGCACTCAGGGAAGAATTTATGTCAGAGGCCCAATGTTAAAGGGTCAAATGAATGGGATAAAACATAAGCTTCTGGCAAATGTGGAATTATTTAGTGTACTTCGTTGTGTAAGAAATATGCCAAAGGCTGTAATTTTTGGTGCTGGCAAAATATGTGAAATCTTAAATCCTTACTAGTGAATCAGAATCATTCTACTAGCCAAAATCTTTGAAGCCAACCAAAAAACCTTGAAGTTCAAGCTACATCAAAAACAGTGAAATAGGTTCTAAATAAACTTTTGTGCTAGGACAGTTTTGTTACTATTAAGTGCTTTCACTGTATTTTCAAATGGTTATTGTTCCAGGTTACTTTAGTAGTGATATTTGATATATCAAATACATTATGTTTGCTGTGAAATGTCTGTCCAATTTATTTATTAAGAGTCAGTGGCTGTGGGAGATCCTGTTACTCATATCTATGTTGAATTATGTTTAAAATATATGTATTTATTACATTCAAAAATTATTAATTTAAAATGTATTTATTTCACTTGCCCAGCATTTTCTGTCAACAGGTGGGGGGTTTTTTTGACAATTTTTAAACATGCAGAAAGAAAAACATCTTTCACAGGTTTGGAAATCACTGCCACAAAATGACAAATAATTCCCCCCCCCCCCCCCCCCCCCCAGTCTATAATTATATCTGATAATGTTTGCCTATTTTAATAGTTCTGATAAACATTCAAGCTTCATGTCTAACGCTACAGATTGGGTACATTTTCAAATCCTTGCATTATCCTTCCATCAGGGGACATGTTCATATTGTGTGTACCAATTGTGGTACATATTTTGCCAAAACTAAGGGAACTGAATTTCTCCGATAACAAAATTATCAGATAATTTTATATTGTGATACTGACTCAGTCATGACTGTCTTTCATTTATGACAGGGATCATATACTGTCTGTTTATGCTGAAAGAAGTGTCTACCAGAATCTTTTCCTTTCAATGATTAGGTATTAATATTTTTTTTCACATCTACTCTTACCCACTAGGCTCATGATGTGCAGATACTAACATCTATTCTTTTTAGAAAATGTTCCAGCATAAAATCTGATCTCCTGTTAACTTCACTCAGTCATATGTTGTCTGTTATTCCTAAGAAGCAGGTAACAGGGAGTCATCTTGTGTAGTCACTTGCTCATAGTATTGCATCATACGCTTAGAACCTGCATTAATGCAAGGTCTTTAAAATATGGAGAAAGCATAATAATAAAGGTTTTTCCTCTTCAAGCTTATTATTAAGCCAGAGAGGCCATTCGTTCTTTCAGTTCACATTTTAGCACAGACAGAAAAGTTAGGGTAGGGTTCTTTTCAAAGCTGTTGAAATAACACATTCTTGACTTTTTAACTCTTCTTGGCATAATTAAGAATTGTTTAAATTCTGGATGATGCTTTTCCTGCTCCCTGTTTGTTAGACATTGTTCCTCGCTTACTTTGTCCCACTGCACTCTGAAGTTCATACTGACATGGTAAGCAAGGCTGGCAATCAGTTGAAATACTTGAAAGCATTAAATGCTTTAGATTTATTTTCAGTTCATGTGGGATAAAACCTTTCTGTACCTTCTTCACAATTAGCCCTCATCCTTGGGCACTGTGCTCATTAGCATTGCTGATATTGAAACCCAATGGACGTATTCATTCAGATCTGGGATTATCCTTTATTCATGTTATGCCTTCTCATATATTGTCATGTCAATAAGTTGCAATGCTATCTTACAATATAATATTTCTCTCTTTAATGGGAGAAATTAATCTTTCACTAACAGCACCTTTCCATAATGCTTTTTGTTCTGGCCAGGATTTCCTTAATATTTCTATTATGCTTATACTAGCTGCCTTCAGGTCTGTATCAGTAATTTTAACACCTCCATTTTGTTGCCTTTGCCTTTCAGCAGTTCAGTTACTTCCTTTAAGAACTAGTGGATCTAGCCTTCTTTTAGACTATGTAGGCTAGACTGTCATCTTCATTTCATTATCTGTGTTGATTGCATATTTACTGTGCTCATCAACGTTAATATTTTCATTCCCCTTATTGTACTTTCAAATTTTCTCTGATAATCATTCTTCTATCTTACCTACTCATTTTCCTCTTTCTGCACACTACAGCCATGCACAGAACTTCATCTGCTTCCAGAGCTTCATCTGTTTTCCTTTCCCCCCCACAATGAATAACCAAGCTAATGCAAATGAGGCAAATCTCCTTCTAATTTCCATCTGTATTTCTTAATTTAAAACTCATCTCATTAACCATGCTAGCATTTGTCTCAGCTTGATTCACACTTCTTTGGGGCCCATGCATAGAGCAGATACTCATTTGATCACTAGCAGTCATTCTAACATTTTCTGATCCAATGGTATAGTTTTCCCACAGCACTAATTCTTGATCTTCATTATTTTGCTGTGCTTTTTCCTTTCTTTGAGAAAAATGGCAGGAATTTCAATGA
The DNA here is from genome assembly GCF_031877795.1 of Strix aluco. Taxonomy (NCBI): domain Eukaryota; kingdom Metazoa; phylum Chordata; class Aves; order Strigiformes; family Strigidae; genus Strix; species Strix aluco. The sequence goes on from NC_133931.1 coordinate 127,984,982, forward strand.
AAATTTCCTGAGATTCCTTTTCTCTGAGATCGTCAGAGGCATCATCCGTAGTCCCTTTCATGTAAGTTTTATTTTGTCAGCTTTGCTGGTATGACGGATGGTCAGTGGGTTCTTCCTGACTCCCATGAGGGTGTTTTTCAGACTCCCATCCTCCTTTCATGGCCTTGTTTTTGTCACGTCCTTCTTTCTTCTATATGTGTTATAAGGACAGGCCCACTTATTTCTCCTCGTAAAAGCAAGGCAAACTAAATTAGGCAGATGAGAAAACTGATTCTTTTACCTTATTTTTTTGAATCAACCTCCTCATCTTTTCATAATATCATTCTTCTTAACTTCCTAAAATTCAGGGGCTCATTCTTGTTTCCCCGTACACGCCTTATTCTTTCCAATTCTGGTTCCAAGGCAGGGATTTGGGCAGATATGTGTTAAAATAGTGTCTGTCTGGTAAATCTCAGAAATTAAATGTTTTTAGTTGTTCTTCGAGAGAAGAAAAGGAAAGGGAGGATTTCATTTATGACACAGGCATTTTTATGAATCACATTCATTCTGCAGACCCAATATGCTCCTGAACCCCACACCATATTTGTGCCGTAGTCTCCACTGGGAGCCACAGAAACCCTTTAGGGAATGGGTTTTTTCCCAAAGGAATAACTGAAGAGTTAAAAAAGATGTAAAATCCACATCTTTATCAACTTTATGAAAAGCTTTGTATGCCACTGCAACTGCAGTAACAGCTGATTGATTAAGAAGACCTTATTTGAAGTTAAATAAATATTTTTCCATTTATAGACATTCTTATTTCATATTTTGATTTTATTTGATTTTATATTTTTTTTAAATCTTGATTTTTATTTCTTCCACACTCAATAGGTGAACAAACTGTCAACATGCCTTCTTCTGTAGCTAATTCTCCAGTACGGCAAATTGCAGAAGGCCAAGACCCTTCTTTTGGCATTACCAAACATGCAAATCATACTAAGTTTAGTGGGAGACATGCTTATATAGCGTAGCATTTTGTTAAAAGAATGTCCGTTGGGAAACTGGGATCATTGTGTGAAGTACTTTTAAACTTGATACAAACACGAAGATGTTTCCTTTATCAATTAAAGAGATTTAAAACAGAGTATTTCTTGCAGTGAGGCGGACAGTGGAAAAATGTAGAGAGATTAGTATTCATACTCCAGCATTGATGTCGGTGAAATTTTGGAAGGTGACATTTCCTCTCTGATGTTTTTTGTTACAGACGGTGTTTAAGTGTATGATTACATAAAAATTGTTTAGTTGCTGGTGTTCTTTCAGTTTTGACAGAAAGGAATCACTGCTTTTTCAGTTTTTTCCATTCTTTTAACTTAGTTGTTACATGTATTTGCATAGAACTTGTCACTACAGCACCTAACAATTTCAAGTCCCAGAAGATGCCATGTAGCATGTGCAGTGTATGACATTATTCATTATGTTGGTGGCTGAAGATTTTCCAGACTTCACATCTTAAGAAAAATCTAGCATTTGATGACCCATTTGAGGTGCTGACTTAGTGGGGGAACCACAGCTAACGTAGTATGAGTGTGATGAAGAGGTTGTAGAGGAAGATTTCAAAGTGGCTGGCCAAGTTAAGTGAAATAAACCACAGGAATAGTGCCTGCTGATTCCCAGTTGTCAGGAAAACTTCATTCCTGTAAGGTACAGAGAATTTCTGCCATTTCATGCTTGGAATATTGCTTTGGGCTTGTTCTTCTGAAGTGTAATTTTTTTGTCATTTTTATCTGGTTGGCTAGTCAGAAAGCACAAAAATCCAATTTTCAATGGGTGAGAGTAATGCTGTACAAGTGGAAAGATATACCTGCCTCATTAGAGGAGTAAGGTCTAAGTTTGTTGCTTGTATCCTGTGGGAGAAACAGTCACGTAGGGAGCATTTCTTGTCCTTGTGTAGGGTCCTGTTCTTGTTCAGGCTCCATCCACAGTCCGTAGAGAGGGATGTCACTGAGAATGTAGGGGATGGCTGCGTCTGTCTATGTGACTGTCTCCCTTCAATAATGCTTAAGCTTCTAAACACCTACACTTGGGGGTGACGAATCTCAGACTTGGTGCTTAACTTAGTGACTGCCCCTAAACACCCATATCTGCTCTGGAGCATGACAGTGTGCTGTTTTCTGCTATATGCTTCAAAATGACTTTTGGTGTCGAGATGTTACTGCAAATGTGTCAGACCCTGCGCTCTGGATGAATTCAACTTAACATAAGCATTTCAAGGAGAAGGAACCAAAGAAATGTCATTATATATACATACAGATGAGGAATTTTTTACCTGAGCATCAAGCAAACATACAGTAGAGACTAAGTTTTCTTATTTACATCCTCCACGTTATCAGCAAATCAACAAATCTAAGGATTGGCAAGAATTTGTTCTCATCCCATAAGAAGTGATTGCCATCTGCTTAGAGAAGGTACCAGATCATGAAACTGGCATCTTCTGTAAGATGCTGGTGAAAAAACTGCTGGAATATGCACCTCCTTATCCACTAACAGGTGTCATTAAGAGGATAGACAGACAGAACTGAAAGGGAAAAAGCAAAAACTACAAAGATATAGTTTGGCTAATTAACGAGTAATGGCAATACGACAACCACCTAGCAAAACAGGAATGCTGTGAGTACCTGGGAGGCGGCAAAAATGTGGTTAAATTCTTTGCATTGATTAGGGTAAGACTGTCTTGGTACTGCATGTGAAATGTGCCAAAGGGAATGTGACTGGATGTAATAGGATATAATTTAGTAAAGAGACCGTTTAGATCAATAACAAGACAACTACCTGACATTGAGATCTATACAACTGTGGAAGAGCTTTCTTAAAGAAATTTTAAAGGCTCCATCCTTTAAGACATTTAAAATTAGAATAGGATACATCAGGGAAAAAAAATCTATTTTGACATGAGATGTCTTTTTCTCTCACTTTCTTTTCTAAAGCACCCACAAGTATTGCTGTAATACTTGGGTGCTTCAAGATGGACTAAAGGGACTTTTATCTGTAATTTGTATGATTTTCTGATATGTTCAGCCCTCTGAGTAGCCTGACTACTTCTGTGATATGGCCTATTGATAATGGGTTTTCTCAATCTCGATAAACACTTCTTAAGTGAACCCTGTTGTGGGAACTATAACAGTATGTTTTTGTAATTTTATATCAGTGTATTTTCTTGATAAAATTTATAGTTTATGTGTTGTTTTAATTTATTGCCAGATTTATTTTTGTAAGCATGTCAGTTTTGCACTTACAAACAGTGTGAAAAACAGTCATCTTCATTTCTTCTTTTTCTTTTTTCTTTTCTTTCTATATGTAGGGTCTAGTACATGTGAGTTAGTAATGTTTAAATGTCAGGGTGAATTACCACTTGCTGAAAGGCAATAATTTACAATAGTTCTATCTTAGGAAGAACTGAAATGTTTAGTGTTATGGTAGTGTTAGGTTAATGGTTGGACTTGATGATCTTAAGGGTCTTTTCCAACCTAAATGATTCTATGATTCTATGGAGAAGTATCATGAGGGACTACTTCTGTTTATTTCCACTAGGTTTGAGAAAATGAACAAATAAGTTTCTAGCCTGAGTCTGGTTTTCATGTGCCTCTGACAACTTGCCTTGTTTTGAAGATACTGACAATTGAAAATAAATCTCCAGGTAATTCTCATCTCCAGATAGCAGGAAGAAAACCAGAAGCAGATGTAAGGAGAACTTGAATGTAAGAGGACTGATGATACAGAGGGAAAGCAATAGCAGCATGAAGCGAGGGGCTTGGGAGGAGGATAACAAATGTTCTGGGGAAATTCCCCCTTGTATTAATGTTACCTGCACGCTATCCAAACTGCTGCTTATTGAAAGGATGTTTTTAATACAAATGAAAATATGGTAGTGTTATGACTTCTGTAAACACTCGAAACTTCCAAAGCACCAGGTTTAAACTCAATTTGGGCCATTCCATCTTAGAAAACAAGGGCTGCAACCACCCCGGGAAAAGCTCCACTGCTCTGAGCCTCAGCAGGCGGTGGAGCCACCTGCCTCTGTCCTGGCCCTCGGATCTCACACCTGAGCAATCCACTCGCTCTCAAGCCACATTTGAAGCCATCCTCTTGTTGTTTACATGTTGAGCAACTTTTCCTTCCAGCCACTCTTGCTCCTTGGTCAGGTGGTTTTCACAGTAAATTGTTTCTCTGCCTCTCTCCATTCTGTTCAGTCCCTGTCCAGCCTCTCCATCCAGTCCCTTCAGCCTGTTGAAAGGGTGACAGCAGTCCTATTCTCCTTTTCAAAAATACATAGTGTCATTTCTTCCTTGTTTCTTAAACCCTACCCAAATGATTGCAAGAATTCCTTATATTGTAGTGTGCCAGTATACTTTTTCAAATATTCTTAGGAAGATTAGATTTTAGTATGGTAACTTTTATTAAAGCTCTGAAGAAAGGTGGAGAGACCTCACCAGTTCGTGTGCTGATTATAAAATATAGACTTCATCTAGCTTACTGCCACCTAAAAAGCAGAAGGAGAAGCTATCTGTAATTTCTGAGTCTTAACCTTGAGTTCTGTTCTGCCTGGTGTCTGTGCAGCATTATTTCTAACTTTGCAACAATCTCACTATGATTAGGTAATCAAAGGAATGGAGTATACTTGACATACTATGTTGTTATTCTATGCTGTAACACTGCCATGTCTTCTGATTCACTCCTTCTGCTTGTAGAATCCAATTCTCCGTTACTTATTTTTTTATTTTCTGTGCTCATCTAAAGCCTAACATCTTCTTCTAGCTATGTTCATGTGTATATTCCTGGACTTAAGATATATAATTTCCTACTGTACATTTTCTGTGTTTCGTTTCTTTGGCTTAGTTTTTGTGTTCTGTCTCTTCCCTTATTAAGCTCTCTGCTGTGGGTGACTTGTAGTTTCCTTTGGATCTGAAGTATTTCTGTTTCAGTAATATAATATTTTTTATTTTGATGTTGCTAAAGTTTACTGCAGATATTTTCCACAGAATGGTTAATAAGCTGGCCTCCTTTTCTAAAGATTTAATTCCATCCTAGAATAGGATGTTTAGTGAAAATCAGGATTTCCTGACGGCCAGCCATTTTGTTTAACTTTGACACTATTAAGGCAGAATGTTGTTTATCTAGTATTAATAAGGTGTGTTTGGTTTTCAGTTAATAATAAATTATTTATCAAATTAGAAGCACAAATTAAAGAAGTTGAAACTTTATGACCTTTAATTAGAGCTCAGCAAATATTGATACTATAATTAGATATGAACAGATTTCCAACTCATGGTAATGCATGTCAGGCCCTGAGTTTGCATGTTTGCTTTAGAAGCTTTTACAAAAGCTGGGTCTGAGACTACTTTGTTAACTCATGATTTTATCTTTGTTTAAAACCCATGGATTTACTAAGCCACAGAGATGACCTTTTGTTGAAATCTGAAGTGTGTCTTAAGACAGAGTCCTGTTGGAAGGATTTACTGACAACTAGCAATGAACAAAGCTCTGATCAGTTATTCCAGCTAAGATCTCATCTATACTCTGCTGTCCAGCACGCAGATTTTGTATTAAACCTCTAAAAAAGAACTATGACATGGAAAGTACAGCTGACCATTTTTCTGCTTTCCTGTTTCCATGGTTCTTTCAAGGGACAGCAAAGGCTGAGGAGAGGAAATTCTGTTGTAAAACTTGCCTTTTTTTCTCTCTTACATAGAAAAACCTTTGCAGCTTTATGGTGAGAACTGTCGAATATATTTTATACTATGTATTATTATTATTTTTCAGTACTACAATGCAAAAGATTTTTTTAAAGATAGAACTATCAGTACACTAATGTTTCATTGTTTTCATCTATTTATGAAATTTAAGCCTATCCAAATTTAATCATAAGAGCTCTTTTTGTTTGCTGGAGGGATTTTTTTCTCTTGAGTTGTTTTTCTAAAAAGATACTTTAGTATATTGCCACTATAACTGAGTATCACTAATGTTGGTTGTAAAACTTTTCACAGCATTGTCAAGGTTGGAGAGGCCTATCGATTTTACAAGTTTCGGAGTCTGTGCTAGGAAACATGTTTAATAAACCTCATTTTTTTTAATCCCTTTGAATCCATTTGCTTTCAAAGCTAAGCCTTTTAAAAGTTAAGGCTTTCAGAGGTATGTAAAATAATTTGTATCAGCTCTTCAGTTGAAGTACTTCAGTTGGAGTACTGTGTTCAGCGCTGGGGCCCCCAACATAAGAAGGATGGGACCTGTTGTAGCAAGTCTAGAGGAGGGCCATGAAGATGATGAGGGGGCTGGAGCACCTTTTCTATGAGGACCGGCTGAGAGAGTTGGGGTTGTTCAGCCTGGAAAAGAGAAGGCTCATGGGAGACCTTAGAGCAGCCTTCTAGTACTTAAAGGGGGCTACAGGAAAGATGGGGAGGGACTCTTTATCAGGGAGCGTAGGGATAGGACGAGGGGTAATGGTTTTAAACTGAAAGCGGACATATTTAGATTAGCTATAAGGAAGAAATTCTTTCCTGTGAGGGTGGTGAGACACTGGAACAGGTTGCCCAGAGAAGCTGTGGCCGCCCCCTCCCTGGAAGTGTTCAAGGCCAGGTTGGACGGGGCTTGGAGCAACCTGGTCTAGTGGAAGGTGTCCCTGCCCATGGCAGGGGGGTTGGAACCAGATGATTTTTAAGGTCCCTTCCGACCCAAACCATTCTATGATTCTATGAATGCATTGTCAGCTTTTTAAGTGCAAGGCATATGATTACTACACATGGTTTCCTGTGCTATTTTCTGTGCATGGTTAATTCAGTCCCTAAAAAACTAGCAATATAGCTACTATTATTTTTAAGGGCACTGTCATTTGCATAAATTCTTAGAGATAGCTGAGCTAGTACTGGCATAGGTTTTTAAGAAAGAAAGAAACAAGAACAAACAAACCATGATCAAATTATAAAATTAATGGAGGAAAGGAGTATAATAGAGGCAATATATTTACATTTTAATAGAACATTTGATGGTGTCTTTCTCAAAAGCTTATTTTAAAAGAGCTCATTTCAGGCTGCCTCCTGCATTTAAACTTAGGAGTATGGAAATACATTGTCAGTTGTTAATGAATTGAAGGGAAGTGTTCAAATGAGTGCCACAGGGCCTGTGTTGGGTTTATTTTTACCTGCTCTCTGTATTGACTCTTTGAAAAGAGGGAGACGATGCACTAGGGACTGCTGAGAGAACAGAAGTCATATTGCAGTGCCATGCTTGCTGTGTTAGCAAGTGGCTCCCCTTGCCCTGCTCTGGAGCCGGAGGAAGGAGTGCATTCCATGCTGCATCCAGGCAGTCCAGTGGATGCTGGGGGCTCCTGACTGGCACAGAGCTGCTGTCTCCCTGGCAAGCCAGGAGAGGAAAAGAAAGGAAATGAGAGCACTTCAGGCTGTGGCAGAGCAGTGCTGTGTATGAAGGTGAGTAACAGGCTAAAAGCATGAACCTTAGGGCAACTTTGGAGGATGGGCAGTTCAGAGGCAGCCTGAGTGTTGGGCCTGAAGACCAGGGAGCTCTGCAGCGAGTGGGCTGTGTTGACAGCGGTGGAAGGAGGATGCTGGTGGTCCTTTGCAGAGCCTATGATTAGACTCTGCTGGTTAGATAGAGGAGGAGGGAACTCTCTTGAGTGCACAGAGTCTGTAAATGGGCCTGAGCTTAATGGAACAATAAATAAGCTATGGCAGATACTTTATACATGGCAGATTACCCTGGGAAAATAGCAGTGTATTACCTGACTCTCAGTGCTTATAAAGAGTTAGTAAAGGGCATATGTAATCAACCTAGCCCTCAGGGTGTGGTTTGCAGTCTGATTGTTGCCAGCTGGTGGGTGTCCAGCATTCAGGAATTGTTCTGTCCAGATAATCGGAGAGAGCAACCCCAAAAACATTGCACTTGGAGGCAGATCTATAGCTTAATTGGCCTCTAAACAGGGAAATGAGGGATCAGAAAAGGAAACTAGGTATTAGAAAAAGAATGCTAGTTAGATATGAATGTCTAGTAACTAGTAATGTAAATGCTGGTAGGAGTTACATGAATAATCAATTCCTATTTTCCTGCTTTACTTGCTATTATCTCACATTTAAGTCTGAGACAATTGGTGTTGATTACCAGAAGAGAAGTCAAAGTAGGTGAAACATACATCAAGTCCTACTCAAGATCTGTATAAAATATGCCAGGCTTTCTCCACAAAACTTCAGGTCAACGTCAGCACTTGGGAGGAGTAAATGATAAATTCAGAGTTTTGAAGCAGAGATGCCATATACAGCTGAATAAACAGCCAAGCACCTTTTCTATGTATTGTGATCTAGCCCGCAGTTGACTGTCAGAAAGCAGAGAGAGGCCATTTCAGTGAGAATTTTTATAGTCATATGAAAATGAAACATATCTATTATTTATTCTTCTTCTCTGAGCACCTGTAAAATTAAATAAGATTAAAAATCCCTGAAATATTTATTGATACACATGACAGCTGGAACCTGTAGTATGGACAAGTTCTGATCATCATATAGGTGCTATTCCTTTCGTTTTGTCCCTCAAAAAGAAGCAAGACTGGAAACATCAAACTTCAGAGACCTGGAGAACAGAATACACAGAGAGAAGCCAGAGAGCTTCCAGAGAGCTCTCTCTTCCTAAGCTGATTCAAGTTTAAAGTTTTATAAGCTTGAATGCAATAAGAGATTAATTTCTAAAATTTTATTTCTCTTACAATCTATCACTCTGTAATTCTTGGCTATTTTTCAAAGAGACAGCAGCTGTGTGTTGTGTACAAAGACTTTATAATTGCACTGGTTTGCTGATAGAGCTTCAGTTCTTTTTTAGCAAAGCTGGACCTGTGATTAGTTCTGAAAAACTGAGCTTAACTACATTGTCCATATTTTACTACAGATAGAAAATTCAGAATGTGGGATAAAGCAAAATTTGGGGTTGTGATGACAACACCTGTTTTATGGCAATGCCATAGAAAGACTGTGCTGTTGGGTTTTTTAAATTTACATGAAAGCACATAAAAATTATAATCACAAACAACTCAAATATAATTGAATTGTGTATAATAGAAATTTTACTTGTAACATTCATCATGTATTTCTGAAATAGATTAATAGAAATAAACAGTCCAGAAAAATCTTCAAGTGAGAAGTGAAAGGAAAAAACATGATTCAGAAATTACTATAGGGTTCATTGCAAGGCATCATTGATGTAGAAACCTACTAGCTGAGTTCATTGTCTTGGGTTGTCTTTTTAGTTGGTGGAAAGGAGGAACTTTAAGGACCTAAATCCACCTAATTTGTTTAACTCCTACATGAAATTAATTTCATCCTAGATAACATGATTGTATTTACTAGATCGTTGATGACTATAAAGGATCCCTTGGGGTGACAGGGTAAGATAGATATCTGGATTGTACAAATCTGCTCTTGGTTTGATGGATTCTACACCAGTCTTTTCAGTCTTCTGTTTTTTACTTTCTCTTTTTTTAAAAATAAAATCACTTTAATGCTTCTCTAATCTGTCTCATTACCTGTCACAGTTCTGTGAGTCTAGGCTACAAGGAACCTCATTCTTCACTGACCCTCTGTACTTTAGATATTATTTATAGAATTTGTTTAAAGCTGACATAAAGTGCTACTGTTCATACTTGGGCACAGTCTTACCATCTGTACATTTGAGCAAGATTTGTCTGGGGATCTCTGAAAGTTGGCCTAGAGAGCTGTAAGATATTATTTGAGCTTTTTATCTAGTATCTCTATTCAGAAGGTATACATATGAAACTCAAATACAGAATGCCTGACATTTGTAGGATATTTTTTCCCCCAAGCAGATAATCTGCTGTTTGAGTTCAAATCTTCTGGATAGCTCAGGATTTGAGTCAGAAGACTTAGCCAAGCAATTTTGTTTTTTCTTTTTGCATTACTTCTGAGTTCCTTATTAGTTTGTTTTTTTTCACAACTGCTTTTCTGCTAATATAACTTACTCTAAGGAGGGGAATATAGCTGTCTTACAACCACAGAAGAACCTACCTTTGAGAATTATCTTTATGAAATGAAACAAAGTCATACTTTTCTATGATTTTATAATAAGAAAATACACTACAGAATATTACCGTATATAACATACAAATTTCTAGTAGTCTTATCTTGAAATTTTCTTATAGGTCAGTTTTTTTATATATGACAATTCCCATACATATTTTTTATATATGACAATTCCCATAAAAGCACTGCATATAGTGATTTTTGAATGTTTGCCCTGTAAGATTTGTCTTGGTTTTGAATTAACAATTATAATTCGCATGTGGTTTTCCATTTATCACAGAAATAGTCTGCTTTGTCATGCTGATAAACTTTAAAAAATTTACATCTCCATGAAACTCCAGACAGTAATTTTCTTTCATTTTTAGAGTAAGAATACATTTTAAAATACTGATGTTTAATATAAATTATACACAGTGATGGAGGTAAACCAGATTTCAGTCAACCTGATTTACCTCACATCTGTAACTAAAAAGTTGCTGTTAAAGTCTAAAGAGACACGGGCATGTAAAAGTGGAATACATAGTCAGAGGCTCATATACTATTTGATAAAATCATCTGATTTTGAGTCCTAGTGTTTGTGGATAAGGGTGTAGATTCCTGATCATACATTTTCTGGAAAAGCCAGCAAAACGAAACTTGAATACGTTAAGAACTACCTCGTGTGGTTGTCAGTTCACATGGTCAGTGATAAAGCCTGAAAGTTTTCACTAGGGCTATTCACTTGTCATTAATACTGTCACACTGAAACTTCCCATTTCACCCTCGACATGTGTCCTCAGGAGTTTAGTAAAGCCTCAGCCCCCAGCCTGCTGCACAGGTACATTGAGACTTCTACAGGGACAGTTCCCAGTGCTGAGAATAAGGACAGTATAAATAGCATCCTTTGTGGTTTTTTTCTCGATGTTTTATGGTACAGTGCACAGGTTAGTATTAAAAGGTAGACATTTGTCTGCATGGTAGCATTATAGATATCCTAACCATTTTCTGTACTAAATTTGGGAAAACAATATGATTTCATTTAGTGGGTCGCAATTTTAGGTAAAAGGCTTTAGTGTTGTTGCATTAGTGTGATTATGTTTGGGGGTCTGCACACATACAGTTGTAAAATTGGGTAAATATGCTTTTAAAAATATTTAAAAAGCTTATTACTTTCCCCATTTAAAAAGTGTATTATATACATATTTTGAGTCCTTGAACACCAGGTTTCTGCCAAAGGCAAGATTTTATGGTTGAGTTATATACTGAAATGGGAGATTGTAATGGAAATGCATATTCGTGTTTATCAGTTGTGGCCAGAAGATGCACACACAATTAATTATTAACAAACCAAGGGAAAAAAAAAAAGAAGGTCATTGACTAAACAACACCTAATCTATTTAACTGAGCCCTGTTGCATATTGCTAGCTGAGCTGGCCACTTGTTAAACTGGCCATATTGTTCTTTGGGTGGTAAATTGTACAGAACCCCTTGGCTTAGTGGTTCAAAAGATCTGTCAGGAAGAGTTAGCTAGTGGTAAGCACACTGTAGATCAATCTAGATAGAGGAAATTAATCCTGGATTTTTAAAATATATTTGGAAGTTAATGATGAAAATTGAACATCTAACATTTGTAACTTTTTATTCAAAGTCAGTAAAATATATGATTTGAAAATGATTCTTCTTTAAGTAGTTATTGCTACAAATTTGGTTGAATATCTTACAATATTTGTGTCAAAAATCATTTATCTCAAATCCCAGACCATCTTTTACATGTAAATGACATATAGCAAGTGTCCACTCGAAAAACTTAAGCCTACAAAGTGACACAATGGATCTGTGTAAGAATTGCATCTCCACCCCCAATTCGAGACAGTATAAGAGAAGTGATGACCGGGTGCCTTTTCTTGAGATCTCTTTCCCAACAGGCAGAATTCCCTTGCGCCATTTCCCTCCTTCTCCTTCCATCCATTCCTGTCCTTCTCCTTCCCGTCTCCCCCCATTCCTCCATCCCCAGCATCACAGCTGACAATACAGATGTACAAGTCTATATTTCTCCTGGCTGTGGAAGTGTGGAAACACACAGGCTCTGAAAAAGGCATGACCCCAGGAGTAATATTTCTGCTTGCTGTCTTTCCTCCCAAGTAATGTCCACACTGAACTCCCAGGACTAATGCCCTGAGGAAAGGGGCTAGTTCTAGAGATGTGGCATTGATGACCTTGCTGTACAGAGGACAGACCACTCTAAACTAATAGCTGTTATACCTGCTAGTTCTGCATACTAAGTGCATACAGCGATTTCCTAATGGCCATGCTGCCACAAGAGTCCTTCCAGTAAGGGTGTGTATAATTGAGTTATATATCATGATGAAATGACGCAGGGGAGATTCTTGTTCTTGGGGAAGATGCAGCATTTTTCCTTGAAAGAGCCTGTCTGGTTACATCTCTGAGGATGTGTGGTAGGTGTATGATGGGTAAAAAATCTAGTTGTATACTACATTCTGTGTTACCAGTTGTCGTAATATTGTATATCAATATTCAGTGTTTCTCCTAGAGCCCCAGTTATGAAATCAGGTTGTTTTCTGAGAAGCCAAACTTCCCTAGAAAATAAATAACCCTTGCTATTGTGGAAAAAACTTGGAAGGAAGAATTGTAAGGTCTTTCTTGAGAAGATAAAGGATAGCATTGATTATTGTCTTTAAATCTCATGATTTTTAGGCCTATTTTTTAGGAGCTGGGGAGGACTTGATAATAATTTTGAACACAGGGGACTGGCAATATTGCAGTCCTTTGATTCTTGAGGGTCTCCTGAGGTCTGCAGAGAGATAATATTGTATTACTTCTGCAGAAATTGCATGGGATTTTAAGCTGTGTCATAATCCATGTTGATGTTTGAGGTTTAGTGATATATATTGTTGTGTTGTTGTACAAGATTTATTAGTAGCTATTCTGTGAAGCCCGCTTTACCCCTGTGTAATATAGTACAACATACAGTTACTTTAAATGACATAAATGAACTTGGATGCAGTTGGTCTGGGAGTATTCAACATTATGTTACTTGATTTTTTATTAACCACCTACTACAGCATAAATGAGTAACAGTACTTTCCAAAATAACGTTTTTCAAGAAAGCTAGACTTTTGTCACTTGTGGCCTTAATAATGAGATTTTCTCATTGAGATTATTGTTCCATCGGTTATATAAAAAGAAGTTCTTCCTTTTGACTGCTTGTAATCCTTTATATTGTTTTATGGCTGTACCTTTCTACTAAAGGGGTAATGCACTGGAATGAATAGTCTGACTAGTTTTAACAGTTCAGATGTCACAGAAAAGCCTACTTTATCGTATACAAAGTTGGACACTGATTGCGAAATGTACACTTCATGTCTTTGCACTCTGAGATAAAAACAGCTGATGAAGTCAACTTACTTGTACCTTAGAAAGAGTTGAAACTCTGAGCAGCATCATGTTTTATGATGAAATTGCCAGAACCAGTGATAATGTTAGGGCAAATTAGGTGTAAACTAGCTAGAAACTGGGTATAATTGCTAATTTCTTAGGTGCCCTAACAAATCTTAATTTTACTTTGGTTACCCAAAGAAGGAGGAGTTGGGAATAGGGTGGGAGGAAAGAGGCTGTAGAATGGAAGTTCCCATTTCAACTTAAAATAGTAGAGTCTTTAACCAGCATAAAGCTAACATTATACATCAGTCTCACCAAGAAGTCTGCTGTGTGCCCTAGCAGCTCTTTAAGGCTGAATGTCGCATGTTTGTATTATAACTAAATATGTATCTCTTTACAACCTGTCCACAGATACTCAGTGGTGGTGTACTGCTTAGCTCTTGGTATAACATTGGATTTCAATATCCTGCTTTGTGTAGACTTACTAAATAAGAAATCCTGGATGTATTCTGATGACTTTATTTGGACTTCCTGTGTTATTTTTCCCAAGGTGGAAGGGAAATAAAATTTTCCTGGAGGAGCCGTCGAGTTTTGTATGGGGTCTTTAAGAGCAGTTTCCACAGCTACCTCCTTTCTTCCCGATGCTCTGTAGGTTTAAACTGCCTGCCCATCCTAAACTCAGTCTGCACTGCCAGCTGTGGAATTTTTACTGCACTTAATTTTTATTTCCTCACCCCCTTGACCCTCCAAGCTCTTGTGAAGGATTTATACCAGTGCCGTGTTTAGGTCTTGGGAGAGGCAGAGAAACTGGTTCTCCCTTGACAGTGCTGTTTGTATCCTAAACAGTAGCCATTGTGGTGGCACGGGCGTTCCTATAATTAGGTTGTTGTTCTGCTCACTCTGTGCTATGGACCCCTTGTAAAGACTAATATACCTCCTTAATCCCTTTTCACTCTGCTGTTGCTACTGCTGAAGTCACATTTATATTTCTACAAAACCAGTGACCAACTTCCACGTACTCTGTCCAATTTCTGTGCTGCTGTTTCCTGGGCAAGGTTGTACAATCCCTAAAATACTGATTTTTCAAGGTTTGCACACCTTTTTGGAGAACAGGAGCTGAATGAAGATTGTATTGGACCTGGCTCTGAGTAGCACTGCCAGATGACAAGCTATTAATTTTCCTGCCCAGATAGATTTTAACTCATGCGAGTCAGTTGTATGTTTTGGAAATTATTCCAAGATTATTTTTATCATCTTGTCTATTGGTTATTTGAATGTGTGTGGTTCATGTGCACTTCTGTAGCTTCTTGAATCCCATTGTACCCGATCCTTTTGTGAACCAGCAAACATGTGCACCTGTATGGGCCAAATCCTGCCCAGATGAGCACTGAATGTATATAAACTAGCCTTGATCAAGCTTCAGTCATTAAGATTCTAGCCCAGTACCCAATGATCATCTACATGATATGTAAATCACAGTAAAAATAGGGCCTGATATTTAAAAGGTCAGACATGCAAGTGTGCATGCAAAGATGTATGTGAATTTGCTTTTATAACAGTGATATTTCACCAAGGATCTGCTGCACAAATTATCAATTTGATAAATTAATGGTTGGTTGACTGCAATCATGGTTACTGTGTATGCAAAATAAATGTGTAAATATGCATACGTTTTCTGTCCACGCATTTTCTGCTAAACCTTATGGAAACCAGACAATTTTATTTCTCTTATATTCAGATTTCTATTTCTGGTCTTGAAGCAGTTTCTCCCTTGCAATTCAAGACACTTCTAAAGGACGCTATAAAATTTTAAAGAGCATAAAAAAACCTGTTAGAATGGCATGAAATAGAATTAGAACAATTGATTGAGAAAGTTATTTTCTTATGTCTTCTACTTCACCATTAACAGAATTACTCATATTATCTGTTAAAAATGGACAAAGATTGTTATGCGTCTTTAAACAGTGGAAAAGAGGTTCTGAATCTTACTTATTTTTACTTTCAAGACATTAAGGTCTGACTACAGATCAGTGTGTAGGTTTCACTGA
The DNA here is from genome assembly GCF_031877795.1 of Strix aluco. NCBI lineage: Eukaryota > Metazoa > Chordata > Aves > Strigiformes > Strigidae > Strix > Strix aluco. The sequence goes on from NC_133931.1 coordinate 128,000,478, forward strand.
ACTAGCTTTACTCCTTTGTAGGAATGCAGGTAAGTGAATAAAAGCAAGTTCTGAGACATGAGCAAAGTTTAATATTCTGTAGGTTGTAATAGGATTATTTTTATTTAAAAATCAGGGTCAAGTAAAGTTGATGTCTCAGAATTGGCATTTCTGTTAGACTACAAGTGTTTCTCTTTTTCCCAGTTCACATTTCTTTATCAGTTGGATATCGTGTACATCAGATGTAGATTGTAGAAGAATTTTTAGAGTAGTGTAGAATGAGCTCTAGACATTGCATATGTTCTAATATATTTTTTGGAGAATGAATGGAATTTACATATTTGCTCAAATATTGTTTCCAGTAGTTAGTGTTCATGTAGGAATATGTCTAGACTTCTTGATATATGGGAACTATTTGTATTGTACTTATATTTAACTACCTTTGCATATAGTCAAGGAACACTGGGTCATGCTATCTGGCATGATTTTTCACAAAGTACAGCTGTGTAAACTGAAGTTGGTTAGAAGCAAAGGGGATAAAGTCCTTATTTTTTTTCCTATGTCTGCATTTTTTTTTAAAAGTCTGATTAGAACTGGAGAATTTTTTTCAGTGACTAGGAAATTTAAAGAAGCAAAAATTACATCATGACCTAGATTGGTCTAACCATGAAGACACTTCATTCATGTCAAATGAAATCTTACAGGTTTAACCCTAAATAATTTTTGCAGGGTATAGAGTATTTTAGTTAAAAAACTTAGAAATACATGTTTTGATTTAACACAAACTAATTTTTTTCACTGATTTCTTTCTTTCACAAGTGAACAAGAAGAACATTGTTTGCCAAGCATTAAGCTGATACTCTTCTGGTTATTGCAGATAAACCAGACTAGAAAGCCCTCAAAAACTACTTAACCAAATTTTTATAGTCTGTCTATTTTTTACCATTTTTGCCTTGCCAAGGTGTGTCACTCTGCATACTTCAATGCACCCTTGCTAGTTTTGTTAATTTTTACACAACTAAAGTGATCAGATCTAATGTGAGTCAATAAACGTGTAAGAGTAAAATGTATGAAAAACAATCATGGTCCACAGCATAAAAATGTGGATATTTTATCACAGAATATCACATGAATTATAACTTTTTTTGCTTGCCCATCCCAAAAATGTTATATAATGGTATGTATTTGGATGTAGAATTTAAATGGAATATGATTTATATCACAGAATCATAGAACCATATACTGTATTGAACTGGAAGGGACCCATTAAGGATCACAGACTCACGGAATGGTTTGGGTCGGAAGGGACCTCAAGGATCATCTAGTTCCAACCCCCCTGCCATGGGCAGGGACACCTTCCACTAGACCAGGTTGCTCAAAGCCCCGTCCAACCTGATCTTGAACACTTCCACGGAGGGGGCAGCCACAGCTTCTCTGGGCAACCTGTTCCAGTGTGTCACCACCCTCACAGGAAAGAATTTCTTCCTTATAACTAATCTAGATCTACCTTTTTTCAGTTTAAAACCATTACACCTCGTCCTATGATTAGACTCCCTGATAAAGAGTCCCTCCCCGTCTTTCCTGTAGGCCCCCTTTAACTACTGGAAGGCTGCTATAAGGTCTCCCCAGAGCTTTCTCTTTTCCAGGCTGAACAACCCCAACTTTCTCAGCCTGTCCTCATAAGGAAGGTGCTTCAGCCCTCTGATCATCTTTGTGTCCCCCCTCTGGACCCGCTCCACAGGTCCATGTCCTTCTTATGTTGGGGGCCTCAGAGCTGGACACAGCACTCCAGGTGGGGTCTCATGAGAGCAGAGTAGAGGGGGAGAATCTCCTCCCTCGACCTGCTGGCCACACTTCTCTTGATGAAGCCCAGGATACAGTTGCCTTTCTGGGCTGCAAGTGCATATTGCTGGCTCATAGTCAGTTTTCCATCCACCAGTACTCCCAAATCCTTCTCTGCAGGGCTGCTCTCAATCCACTCATCGCCCAGCCTGTATTTGTGCTTGGGATTGCCCTGACCCATGTGCAGGACCTTGCACTTGCCCTTGTTGAACTTCATGAGGTTCACACGGGCCCACCTCTCAAGGCTGTCCAGGTCCCTCTGGATGGCACATCCCTTCCCTCCAGTGTGTCGACCATACCACACAGCTTGGTATTGTCATTAAACTTGCTGAGGGTGCACTCAATCCCACTGTCCATGTCACCAACAAACGTGTTAAACAGCGCCCTTCAGTACCAACCCCTGAAGAACACCACTCGTCACTGCTCCCCACTTGGACATTGAGCAGTTGCCCACAACTCTCTGAGTGTGGCCATCCAGCCAATTCCCTTTTCACCGAGTGGTCCATCTATCAAATCCATGTGTCTCCAATTTAGAGTCAAGGATGTTGTATAGGACAGCGTTAAAAGCTTTGCACAAGTCCAGGTAGATGACGTCAGTTGCTCTTCCTTTATGCACCAGTACTGTAACCCCGTCGTAGAAGGCCACCAAACTCGTCAGGCACAATTTGACCCTAATGAAACCATGTTGGCTGTCACCAGCCCTAACATAGTTGCCAGTTGGATCATTGAGGCCAACTCCCTGCTCCTCACAGGACTGCCTAAAACTGTATGCTGGTTTAGGAACTATCAATTAATTCTAAGGTAGAAAAGGAAGTAGACAATTAACTTTAGATGAGTTTCTAAATTTCCTCAGTCTACCTGAATCTATCCATTTTGTTAGTAAATATGACTTCATATATTAATTTGTTTACCAAATTTGATATAATTCCTTATGGGAAAACCAAGTTACCTTTTCTCTGGTTGATGTATCTGATGTTTGATAGATGTACTTGCCTGCCTGTGCTCAACAACACAGGTCTATTTGATTTTCATCAAAGTAATAAAAAACTTCTGCATATTTTGATTTGATGTGGCAGTTTCACTTTCCTCTTAATTTTATCATTTTTGTTTGTGGACCTATGAACCATTGAAACTGCTTTGAAAAATCAAGAGATAGGAACAGATGGTGAACAGCACTGAGAAGGTTGACCAGACCACATGAAGCACAGAGTCTTGCCATATAAAGAGAAGAAATAATAAGCATCTGAATACAGCTAGTCTCTTAAAGATTGTGAAGTATGCTTAGGAGTTTAACCTGAGCAAGCTGGTGAAGACAAGCTCTCAGATTTGTGTAACAGATGATGGAAAGGTTTGTATCAATTAAGTCAAATTCCTCTGAGCTATCTCTATTTGCAGTTTGGATCAATAAAGTTATAATTGTTCTTCTATAATAAAGGTACTTGTGTATGCATCTGTCTTGATCCACTCTGAACAATAATTCCTACTGGTCTGTTCCTCACAGATGGTCTTGTTGAGGGAAAAATGGATCTTTGGGAAGTACTGTGTGATCAGTCCTTGGATGCCATTCCTTATGCATTAGTGTTCACAAAAAAGATTGAACACAGTTGTGTTAAATGAAACAGGTGGTGGAGAAATCAGCACTTGGATGCGTTGATGATCAAGCTCGTATGCTGTACATGATTCACTGAGTATATTTTATATATATGATTAGACACCACAAATAACGTTGGCCTATAACTTCATCTTCCTTTTCTTCATAGCTCCTTAGCTTTTATCTTGTGCTATTTTCAAATTTTCTGTATTCTTTCTGAAAAGAGTATTAGACATTTGGCTGTTAAATTTATGTTTAAAATTTTAAATTTAAGGTGGTATAATTGTTTGTTGATTTGATCTGAAAAATAATAATGTGATAATGAATATTGTCTTCATTGTCTGATGTATTTGGGAATGCCCTTCTGTGATATCTACTGAAAGTAACTAAACACGTGTCAAGTGCCTTTTTAGTTTTGCATTGTACATCGGGTAGATTGAACTGTAACTTACAACTTTTGAGTAGAATAAGATTGCCAGAGAAACTGTCTAGCTCTTTCTCAGATCTTGGTGTTCACTCATGACTTAAAATTAATCCACTGCTATAATCAATTGCTTTATCAAGCTGCAAATCCTGTAATTACATACTCTAATCTAGATGTGGTTTCCCAGGATGCTTCCTCCTCTTTAATTTGTTGTTTGCTCTTCTGTGCGGATATGCTGCTGCTTTTTTTTGCTTTTGAAGCTTTTAACATTGTCCACTGTCAGCACCTGGATTCTTTTTTCAAATGAGTTTTCATGAGCATCTTTATCTCTAAGGCATAGTTCCTCTTGCTGTTCATTCATCCAGTCCTGGTTTACTTCTATATATTAAATGCATAAATAAACGTAATATAGTCACCCATTCTTCATTACTGTCTCTAGATCTTTTAAGCTATGTTTCTCACCTGCTTGGAACTCAGTAGTTTAACTGGTTGCAGACATAAATATTCAAGTGTATTTTCTCTCTGTCTGCAGAGACTGAATGTATATATTTCCTATGCCAGTTCATAAGTTACCTACCAAATCTTTCAGTTAATTGGAAAGGAATATAAAAAACAGTAGTAAGAATTAAACCATTCTGAACAAGTCCATCAAAGAAGAGCTAATATTATGATATTATAATTAAAATTCTGTCAAAATCTGTTATTATTGTAGAATGTATGAAAGAGCTGTTTTATCTTTGTGAGGTAATAGTACAAACATTAGAGAATTATCCTTTCAGAGTTAAGGAAAAGGATTTATCAGTTCATAAGCTGTGAAATGCTAAGTGTTCTTTCTTCAATGTGAATGAAGAAGAAAAGCTATCAACTGTCAGGGCTCAGTCTGCCTTCTTTGCTTTCAAGTTTTACTGTCATGTGAAAAAATATGCTCTCAGTCCTTGGGTCTGAAAGCCAGCTATAAAGGGACAGAGCAACCCTTTCACCTTGTGTTTCCATTCCTCCAAATCAAACTAGCTCAAAATGTCAGTGCCTCCAAAATAAGCTAGTCTGTTCCTGGTTCTTAAAAAGGCATCCTATTCAAGGTATGATCAGTTCACCTGAATCCTGATGATAATAAAATGTTTCAGGAATTTGAGATTTAGCATTTAAGAACTGTACGAAAGCCAGCCTTAACAAGCCCAAGAAAATCAGCAACAATGTTGGAACATTATGCAGTAATCACATAGTTTTGATTAAGATGTTTTAATTCCAGATTATATTAAGCAATCTGTTGAAGACAGCTTTTTCATATACTTTCTACTTGAGACATCAATGCTAGATTGAATTATGATTGTTTGTGTATCTGAACTATGTATTTTTTTCATTTTGAATATTTGATTTTTTGTGTGTGTGTGTTGGTTTTCTGTATATATTAGATTCTCCTGAGTATATAATACCTGAGCCTGAGATGATTTGATTGTCCTACTGCCACCCTTGAAGGGCAGAAAATTTCCTGATAGAAAACTGCATTAACACAGAGTCAGGAATGTTTGCCTTACATATATAATATCTAAAACTGCAAGCAGAATGATATTGTCTAATACTTGTAATGAGTTGAAGATGTGAGGTATCTAACTTCAGTGAGGGTTTTATGAAATGTTAATTTTGAAGCTGTCCTGGTTTGGGCTGGGATAGAGCTAATTTTCTTCCTAGTAGCTGGTATAGTGCTACGTTCTGGATTTAGGATGAGAATAATGTTGATAACACACTGATGTTTTAGTTGTTGCTAAGCAGTGTTTACACTAAGTCAGGGCCTTTTCAGCTTCTCATGCTGCCCTGACAGCAAGGAGGCTGAGGGTGCACAAGAAGCTGGGACAGCAAGGACAGCTGACCCAAACTGACCGTACCATATAACATCATGCTCAGCATATAAACTAGGGGGGGAAGGCTGGCCAGGGACCGTTGGTCGGGAACTGGCTGGACATTGGTCAGCGGGTGGTGAGCAATTGCATAATTGCATTGTGCATCACTTGTATATTCTGATTCTATTATTGTTATTGTTATTATTATTATTATTATTATTCCTTCCTTTCTCTGTCCTATTAAACTGTCTTTATCTCAGCCCACAAATTTTACTCTTTTTTTTCTAATTCTCCCTCATCCTGCTGTGGGGGGCTGGGGAGCGACCGAAAGGCTGCGTGGTGTTTAGTTACCTGCCAAATTAAACCGTGACAGAAGCCCATCTGCACCTCAGCAAGAGAAAACACTACACTACAGCAGCCTGTTGCACTGTATTAGGAGATGCTTTGCATCGCTAGAGAACCGCAAAATAACACCATTGTATGGTGACAATTTTTTTTTGATTTACAGTTGTGTTGCTGTCTCTGTCACTTTGTCAAAAGGGAGCCGATGGAGGAAACACAGTCCACACATCCAGGTACCTTAGTCCTCTAAGGGCTATTCTTGCACTTTGTGAGGTGCTGCTGTACCAGCCAGGCTGGAGCTAGGGGAGCAGTGCCCTGCCAAGCCCTTCCCTTGCTCTCCTCCTGGACCCCTGCACCACAACACAAGCCTTCTTCAAACTGTTCATGTACTGCAATGGAGAGAGTGGTTGGAAGATCATTTCTGTGGGAGAGGCATGAATGAGGTTGTCTTGGACACCACATGGCTCTACTTAAACCACCTGAACTATTGACTTGAACTGCTGTAGTGTATCTGGTCTTGATATGGTCATTTTTAATAACTTAATTTGCTTGGGGTCTAATTTATTCATATACAGTCTCTTAAGATTTCAATTAATAAAAATATATAGTTATAACTGCATTGTTACAATAATTAGGGCTCTGCTGAGATATGCTGGTTTTAATTGTATACATTTCAATACATTACTGCTATACTGTTTTGATATTTTTTACCTCCATGTCTCATTTCATGATGCTTGTAGGAAGTTAATAGCTTTGGCACCTTTACCACTATGTTAAATTTTGTTGAACTTGATCTCTGAGTTCAAATTTGTTGCTAACAGACAAACCCTGATATTATAGATGGCAGTGTAAATTTGACTCCTGTAGGAAGCCAAAATAAAAATCTATATTGAAAATACATTCAGGTTGTAAAAAGAGGCACTCAGAGCAAGGACACCATGGTACTAAGGTTGCTGGGGAATCTACAGAAGGAGCTGGATGTTTTCTTCAGTCATTCAAATCTGACCTTCTCTAAATGTAATAATAAGATGAAGAAGAGCAACTTTTTTCAAAGGGATAATGTTATAAGAAAAGCCTTTTCAAATACAGTTCTGTATCATTTCTGTTGATACCTTTCTATAACTAACATTTTCAACTGTGTAGAAGAATTCTGAAATATGATTATATTTTCCTGCAATTGTCTAATATCAATATTTTAATAAAAAATCCCATATTTTGGGAAGAAAATATATATACTTGACAGTATATGTGTTTGTGGTAATTTATTTTATTCTTTGGTGGATAATTTCAGTGTGCCTTTTAGCTAAGTCCAAAACATCAACTGCATAGTCAGAGATCATGTATTTAGTCTCCCGTATTCAATAGATTGTTCTATTTTTGCTAATTCTTAAGTGAAGATGTGGAAGCATGAAATGAAAAATACTGCTTTCTTTTCACTTTTTGCCTTGCATGGATTTTACCCCCTTTGAAGAGACCAGCTCTTCCCCAGGGAGACTTGGAGAATAGCGTGAGAAATGCTATTTATTAGCTGCAGCCTTCTGTCTTTTACATATGGTGTAAAAAAGAATAATTGTATTTATAACATTTTTAGGAAAGACTTTAACTACAAATTAACCTCTTAGCTGCAGAATGGATTTTTCTGTTCCACTGTAAAAGTATGTTACATTGAAATTTGTTTTATTTTGACAGAGCATTTCTCCCAGTGTTAGACTGGATCCCCAACACCACAAACACTTGGCCCATATTTGATTTCATGTACATTAGTCTCATGTCTCTGAGACCACCTGTATGCATAAACTTAAGCATATGCATAATTGTTTGTACTTTTGGGTCTAAGTGATCTTTTGAAAATATTCTAATTCTAAAATGCTACTACCTTTTGCTTTGCTTTTGATTAATGTTTCAGTGAATTCGAAGACTGCAGAATAAGAAGCAGAGGAAGGTGGTGATGGGAATAAACTTTGCAGCTGCAGTACAAAGTTACACACGTTGTATTTAGTCTTTGTTGCAAGTTTCTTTATTGTCATTGAACCTTAAGTTTCCTGGAGGAAATTTTATAGGACATTAAGCCTGTGGCCAAGAAAAGGGATGATATGTTCTTTCAGAACTTCTAGGATTGTTGGAGGACCTCTGGGGACACTGTGAAGCACTTTCTAGTGACTCCTATATCAAAAGATACCTACAAGAGGCTTTGACTTCTAGCAAAAGTTCTCTCAGCTCTGAGAAGCTCTGTCAGCTGTCCCTGACCAGAGCAGGTTTGTGGCTTTTGTTCCAGCTGCCTCCTGATTAGGGTGGGTAGAGCATGCTTGCATCTGGTGAGGGGCACCACCAGTTACAGAGCCGGGACTTCAGCTAACAGATACAGGAGTGTGCACAGGAGGATACTAGAAACTCTTCCGTACTTGGTGGTGGTGATACACCACAGGGCAGGGTCCCCAGTACCCATGGGAGTGACTACCTTGGGACAGCACGGGCCTTGACCCAGACTGAGCTCTAGAGGGAGGATGCGGCCTTGTAGGTCTGGGGCTGTGGGGGTGCCTGATACCTTGGGCTGGGGAGATGGTTTTTTTGCCTGCAGGAGGTGTGTGCTGCAGGGGAAGTCTGTGTTGCCAAGTATGGAGCAGCAGGAGATCAGCAGCCTGTGTGGCAGTGGGGATGGTGAAAAGGAGATTGACTGGATCTTCTGTGAGACCCTGCAGGTTCAAATGCTTGACCCCTCCCAGATGTACTGAAGCAGAGCCTGTGCTTACGTTGAGAAATGGAGACTCCCCTGATGGTGAAGGCTGGGAGCTTGTGACTTCTGGCAATAGAGGACAGTTCCTGTCTGCCTGTGGATCTGTGTCTACAGAGCCAATTTAGTGCCCTGGTTGCAGATGAGGGTCAGGATGGTGTATGACATCAGGAAATAGCAAGGGATAGTTGTGAGTGATTCCCTGCTGTGCAGGATGGAGGCCTCTCTAGGGAAGTTTGCTGCTTGCTTGGGACTCGGATCCAGGATGTTGTGGAGAGACCGCAGAGGCTTATCTGGTCTTTAGACTATTACCCCCTGCTGATCTTCCATGTGGGCACCAGTGATGCTGCCAGAAGAGACCTGGAGTGTATAAAACATGACTATACGGCTCTGGGCAGATTTTCAAGGGCATGGAGGCTCAGGTGGTCTCTCCTTGATCCTATTTGTGAGGAGCAAGGGCTTCAGGAAATCTTGAAAGCTAACAACTGGCTGCATAGCTGCTGTTGACAACAGATGGTTGGGGTTTATGACCATGGGACCATCTTTGAGGATCAAGGACTGGTAGAAAGAGACAGGGCTAATAATCTTAGGTCATGGTGATTGGAGGGAGGCTTCTGAGGACTCAAAGAAAGTAAATGTCACTCATTCAAGACAGGCAACAAGGAGGATCTGGGACCTATAAGCCAGTCAGCTTCACTTGACCTCTGGGAAGCTGATGGAGCAAATCATCCTGGAAACCATTTCCAAGTATGTGAAAGACAGGAAGGTGATTTGGAGTAGTGAGCATGGATTTATGAAGGGAAAATCATGCCTATCCAACCTGATAGCCTTCTGTGATGAGGTGACTGGCTTGATGGATGAGGGAAGAGTAGTAGATGGTTTTTTATCTCTACTTCAGCTAGACTATTATCATCCTCATAGACAAGCTGATGAAGTACAGGCTAGATAAATGGACAGTGTTTCTATGTATTTGTAGTTAGTTTAGGTAAATATAAGCAAGTAGAAACACTGTGATACCTTGTCAATATTGAAATTGTATGTGTGGAACCTGGATTTTCAGTGATCCTTCTGCACCATCTTATATGGCTGGCTTTGCTTTATTGTTAGAAACTTCAGGAATACAAATAGATCTTGTAGTATTTGATGTTATTTCATTTGGAGTGACCTATTCTCCGACATGTTCCCTGCTCTAAGATGTGCCTGTGGAATATTGCTGAGTTTGGGCCTCATACAGGTTTAGGTATGGAGCAGATTTCTGCCCTTGCCTGAAGATACACACATGGTGACATGTGACAGCTTTATCTACCTTGTTTGTGCTCTGCATCCTAAATTCTTCTGATATACTGACACTAGCCTTTATACTTCTGACTGTATCCTATTAATACATAATTAGAAGAGGTATGTTTCATCTTAATGGTCAATTGTATAAAGGAGTATGCTTAACCATCCCACCCTGGTAAGAAAGGACCAGAATTTATGGTATGGTAGACATAGAGATCCTCAGGTTATCTGGAGACAACTCATAGCCATATTTCAAGAAATATGTTTTGTTCAGTCATATTGCATTACATTCTTATTGCTGGAGATATAGTTGCAAGTCTTTGAGTATATCTCCAAGGAAGATAGCAATTTTGACTTCTCTCCAAACGTAAGGGTGTTTTCCATTATTATTAGCCTTTTATTGAAACAAGGTTGACATTCACATTAGTGATGCTTAAAACACTTATGTTGTTGGTGTGATGAATTTAGCCAGCCTAAGTATTTCAGCACAGAAACTACTAATTCACGCTCTAAACGCTACTATTAGCTTGTCTTTCTATTTGTTACCATTGAAGTTGAAAACTGAGTTCTGTGGTACTGAATTACAAAATCTATTTTCTTTTTGGCCTGGTGTTGCTTATTTAAATGAAGCTATCATCAGCTGCAATCGGGAACTCTGCTTCTTGCAACCTATTGAGAGGCCAACAAAGATACATTTTTTTTTGATTGTCACAAAACACAGCTCTTTCTTTTCACATGATTTGCCATGATGCTAGCTGCTTTTTTCTTACCTGCATTTGTTCCTTCAGATAACAACTGGGCTATTGGAGAGTCTCGGTGACCTCATGGAATCTCTTGAATGTGAGAACTGTAAGATCTCCAGCAACTCCCCTCTCAGTTGGGCTGGAAGGAGTTGTAATACCATTTTTTACTGTGGCGCCTACAGGATTTTGAATTTTCCTGAGGATTTTGAATTTTCCCCTTGTTTTTTTTTATCAGCTTGTTACTTGAAATCATAAAAGGCTTCATTGTCAGAGACTATAGTTTAAAATTTACTGTTTTTTTACTTAATAAGAGTAAGTCAAGGCTGTTTTCTCAAAAATATTCTGATAAATTGAATGCATTTTAGCTGACTTGAGTCACTTATCCTCTTACCTGCATTTAAGTCTGGGTGTCTGAGAGTGTTCTAGATTTTCAAAAAGTAGGCCTTCCTTTGGATTCTGCTCGTTTTGGGGACACAAATGATTTTAGATTGCTTTTGATTTGCTTTAATAAAATTTGCTTTAATAAATCTTTTTGGTGATTTGATTCCTTGTGGTTTTAATGTGACTAACCACAGAAAGTTGTTTTGACAACATAGAGAGATTGCCTGCCTGTGTTCCAGGGTACACTTACTAGTCAGTTGATAATGATGGATAATTTCATCAGCAGCTGTGGTGTCCTACCCACTTGTGTATTTTATGATTTACAATGCGTGATATCTGCAATAATATTTACATGAGTTCTAGTTCTGAATTTATTGTTGTGGAAGAGACTGAAATCTTCCTTATATTGAACTCCCTTTAATTCAAGCTTCAAAGTATAGTCCAATTCCTTTCAGTTGCCGTTGTGCATCTGCAACATTCAGAAGAAATAACAGACTGACTGTTCACTTTGCTTTACACTGCTAATGCCAGGCTGAACCACAGAACACTTCGCTTGTATTTGAATAGCTTTGTGTGTATGTGTGTGGGAAAATCCAGCTCCAGCTTGCACATTTGGTGAAAGCAGCAGGTCTTCTTTCATCCAAACCTGTGCTCTGCCTTTCTTCTGTCTCTGCATAGGATTTCTCACTTAAGCCTGCTTTTAGACTGGTCACTTGCCAGTCCAAAAGGACCTAGATTTGTGCTTGAACTGCTTGTCTGGTACTAATCTTTTGAGTTTAGTGCCCTTGTGAGCAAACCTCAAAATTGTGAGGGTCTCATACAGCTAAACTGCCAGAAAGTTTGATGGCCTAGCCAGGCTTTAAAGATTTCTTTGATCTCTCGAACATGCCCTTCATGCTTTTGTAGCATTCCTAAATCCCTCTAGTGACTTTGGACCTGATTTTTTTTCTTCTCCCTTTTTACAGATAGTTTCTTCCTTTCCTCCAAGAGCAACCACCTTTGATCATCTGGTTTCTCTTCGTGCCTTTGTTGAAGGCAAGATGTTCAGGGTTCTCTTGCTTTTTCCTCTAGAGAAGAGAAAACATCAGAGGGTATATGTTCTGTAGTAACCAAAGATAGCAGTTAACCTGAAGGTCTCCAGCAACCCTGACAGCCAGCATGCCGACTGCCACAATGATGTGTAGCTTTGATCATACTTAATTTATATTTTTATTTAATTGGTTTTTGAGTGCATATAGCTTTGGAAAGACTGAGATTTATCAATCTGAGTCATGGAGAATGTCTTACTGGGTGGGTGATTGGACTAATTTTAGACTTTCTCCCTTGGGTATATTTAGAAACAATTTCAGTGCTGGATTCTGTGACTTATCGTATGGAAGACAGCAGCCAGGGGATCATTCAGTGGCCTTCATTAATCAGAATGTCAAGCTGGATTATCTAAGAATTCCTTCTGTATTTAAAATGAAAGAAAGGAGTAACCTCTAGTCTTATAGAAATGTAAAAACGTTTTTTCTGGACACATCTTAAACCATTCTGTTTCAGTCCATACTTCCTCAATCAATGCCACTGCAGTGAAAGATGCTGGTGTAGTCTGAGAGAGCAAAATCTGACCTTCCATTCATTGCTTTAGAACTCAATTGCAATTCAATCTCCACCCTCTGTGTGTGGTCTCTGTCACACCTAATGCATTAATGCTGCATGTGTTACATTGGTATTCCAGAAGTCAAACAATTCTTGTTAGATTTTTAAGCTAACCTCTTGCAGTGGTGCTCATTTCATGTAAACAGGGCAGAGGAATTAATAACAAATTCTGGCACTTTGACTAATGCAGTTTTTTCGTTTCTTTCCAGTAATTTGATGAAGACAACCATTGTAGCCTTTTAAAAAAACATGTTCAGCCTTAGGTGACCTTAAAGGTATGAGTAGACTGTCAAGTATGAAACCAGAAGGGGGAGAAGAGTTTTCACATTTGTCTTGCATATCAGACTAGACAGTGCTTTGAATAAGTATCCAGAATATCTGTGCAACAAAGAAATGGATGGGCAAGATGAAAGATCAGTATCTTCTCAAAGTTGTGTCCAGATTTCATGGTTGGAAGCTGTAGAGAACTGGGATTGCAGAGAAGTCAAATTAGATGGAGAAGATAGCCATTTGAAGCAGGCAGAGGAGAGCTGTAAGCCCAGTTTCCTACCCAACACCTACAGTCACGTTTATGATGACAGTTCATTTAGACAGGTTCCTTTGAATTTTAGTGGTCCTTTGCCTAGCAAAAGTCAAATCTCAAGAGTATAGGCTTACAGTAGGACTACAATCCATTTAGAGGAAAAGCATTCTGTAGAGCTGAGCACTACCTTCAGATGAAGGAGTGGGGAGTAATGCTAATGGTCCCACAGTGATGAATAACAATCTGCCAAATGTACGTATATGTATATGGAACAGATGTTAAATTACAAAGTTTCTTTAAATGTCTGAATTCCTCTTAAATTGTGGCTTGGGTGGCAAGATGAAAGTTTTGAGTCCTACTGTGAGGGATTTTTTTAATAGAAACAGTGACTGTCAAGTTCAACATCTTAAAAAAAAGATTCCAAATAACAAGGGAGCTTGTTATCTGATTTAACTGGTAACACTTCTACTGGCTACCTACAGACTCCTAGCGTGTTCTGGATGGAGGCGTAACTCCAGATTACCTTTTCCTTTCTAATAAGTAGACCTTTATGTGGAGTTGATACTGCATTAATGGGATACTGTTGAATCTCTTATGGCTGCACTATAATTAAGTAGTTCTGGGAACTTGTCAGGGCATCATAGCCTGGACACTGCCACCTGGGGAAATCCTGTCCTTCCTCCAGCTTATGTGCCCATCCCTTTCTTTGTGAGGACACTGATGTTTGTGTCCAAGGGATCAGGGAGTTGGTTCAGGTTAAACCTGACTTTTTTTGCCAGTTCCAATTCAACCAAGATTTACTCCTTGATCACAGCACAGCTTCACAAATGCTTGTGCCAGCACAAAAAAAAAGGTCATGTAAGGTGGGAGAACCCTAGGAGAGGAGTTGCTGCCATACCCCTTCCAGGGATGTTGCAGGCCTTGTGCCTTCCAGTCATCCCTCTCATGTAAATCTCAAGCCACAAATGGCTGGAGCAAGTGCTTTACTGGCCTGGCTTGTACCTATGTGACCACAGACTTGTCCAGATTCCATACAGAAAAGGGAATGCTTTTCTTCCCTTTCACAGGATTTCTCACGGAATCTTGTCTTGTAACCTCAAGTGAGGGAATTCACACTGCCCAGCTCTAAATATCATCTAAGTGTCTACAGCAGCCTAAAAGGTATGATGTGTTATGTCTTAAAGCACCATTTACGTTAAAAATACTATGGAGGGCCAACAACATTACAAACATGATAAAACAGGTGGTCACAAAATTATTATTATTGTAATGTTTCCATACATCAGAACAGAATTCAGACTATATTCAACTTTAATTTAGGCATTTTCTGACTGTGGGATTTAACTCTGTATTCAGCAGTGGAGTGCTCTACAGCACTTGGTATACTCCAGTATGACTCATTGGTATAGAAAAATACCCAGGAGAAAGGATCAAATTGGTTTTTATTTTAATGTCTATTTGCATTTTCCTACAATAGAAATGAATACATGAAGATTCACTGCCTTCATTGTAATAAGCCTTTTTTCATTAGAACTTATACTGTCAAGAAATTGGTGCTATTGATTCCTGGGTGTTGTCTCCAAAAGCAGGTAATATGGAATGTATTTGAAATAATAGGTTTTCAATTATTTATCCCTGAAAATCTAAAACTTTATGCTAATTTGTGTTATTAAAATCCTTTCATTTCTAATTGTCTATGCAACTATAGAATAGATACGAAAAAAAAAAAAAAGTCAATATAAAAACTTTTTTCCAGAGATTTTGCTATTCAGTCACAGTGCAGTAGTTCTTAAGCTGAATTATTGTATATGCTTTCAGATAACTCTGGGTTTTTATCAACAGTATCTGTTTATAACTTGGCTTTTTATTGTGCCTTGAAATTCTGAGCACATACAGGTCCTTTTGCATTGTAAGACTTCATAACAATGCATTTGACAGTAGAGTACTTCCATTCATATTACAGTTCTCATGGTCTAGGATGTGTCTGAAACGATAGTGAAAAACTCCTTTTAGAGGTTAAGAAATTGTTGATCATACTAGTGACAGCTGAAGTTAACCAGCCACAACAAAAAGCAAGTTATCAGGTCAGTTTGCAATGGGATTTCTTAGGGGGCAAGATTGCTCGGGTGCATAGGAGATCCCCCATGGAGCCATAAATGTTTGCATTTTAAAATGAAACCATGATTAGAAGTGGTCTTTAAAAAGTCAGCATTAACATTTGTTTTTAGGTGGGCTTTGTCTGATATATCAGGCTTTTGCTGTGAAATCTTAGATATTTTAACAGTGATTTGGCAGGCATGCAACTGTAGTCCACAGTAAATGACTAAATGGTCCAAACCTTGAAAAAAAGGCATTATGTACCCTAACGATTAGAAGATATTGAGGTAGAGCTAGTGAAATGAAAATGATTGCTAAATAAACTTTTTCCTTCCTGAATTAATTATATCTGTTCAAAGAAGAATGACCTTAAGCCATAGATCATCTTAGAATAGGTTGACTTGATTAACCAAGATATTTTAAAATGCCATTTCTTCCTGTTATAGCCAGAAATTCTTAGTTTAAGGTTAAATTTTCCAACACAGAAAGGTATAAGCTATTCATGAAGAATCAAAAGGAAAATAAGTGGCGGTGAACATGGTAATTTATAATATAATCCACCCTTCAAACTTGCATGTGCAAGAAGAATGAAAAAGATCCCCATTACAAGGGTATGTATAAGCAAATATATGCAATTAACCATACTTGGGGATCTAGTTAAGAAAACCATGTAGGCCCATGTTTGTCTTTAATAGGTGTTTAATTTCATAGTTATTTATCAGAGCACGTAAATGTACTTAAAGGTATGTTTGTAGATAGTTTTTCCTGTGCAGACTCAAAAACTGTCCTGGATTGCAGCTTCTAGGGAATGATTGGCATGATTAGACCTTTAAAGATCACCCTGTCCAATCCCCCTGCCATGGGCAGGGACATTTTTCACTAGATCATGTTGCTCAAGGCCACATCCAACCTGACCTTGAACACTTCCAGGGAGGGGGCATCTACCGCTCCTCTGGGCAACTTGTTCCAGTGCCTCACCACCCTCATCGTAAAGAATTTCTTTCTTATGTCCTATCTAAATCTACCCTCTTTCAGTTCAGAACCCTTGTCCCTTGTCACAGCTCTTTTGCTGCTTTGTTTTCTTCTTCTGGCTGGTCTTAAAAAGGACTCTAGGAATGAAGGAGTGCACCATCTGTTCTTGCTTGCATGTGCTTTCCTTCTAGTTCCCTAGATATCAGGGACTCTGCTTTTCCAAGTCCACTTGCAGGTTTCAATCACTTGGATCAAAGTTGGACAAGTCTAGTCTCAGTTATAACGTGATCATGTTATTGCCTTGAGCTATTCCCAATTGAATGGATAATCATTAGTATTTAACAGACTAGCCTTACCCCAGCCCTTGAAGATATGTGACACTGGATGGTCTGTGACAGACGTGGGCAATGAGGCACTAAGTGACACAATTTCTTTGTGAGAACTAAAATTCAGGAGGTGTGCAAAAAGAATGTTGTAAATTCTGATAGAAAGCAGAGACCTAGTATTTCAGGTGAACAATTTCTAATGGGAAGTAAAAACATGAAAATTAGGTCAAATGAAACAAGTCTCAGCTTTTTTTCAGTGTAACTACTAAAGAGAAATTAAAGAGAAGGCATTAGATGTAGTACATTTTAAATTTCAATAAAGCAGACAATACTGTGGCACATAGGATTAAAATAATTGGTTAAATGACAACTAGGAAAAAATCATCCCAGGACCAAATGGATTCATAAAAAGAAGGCCACACATACAATGGTTAGTTATTATTTGTGTCATGGTATTGCTAAATGCTCAAGTCCTGAGTTAGTGCTGAACACCTTACAAAATAATGAACAAAAATACTTCAAGTCCCCAGATATTTATATCTAGTGATTTCCAAGGTATCACAGCCATCATTATTTCATGCAACTGCATACCTCCTTTTTACCACAGTTCTCCAGTTGTTAAGCTACTTGTAGGAATATAGCAATATCACATATAAATGCATTTACATATATATTTGTATGTATGTACATGTGTAACAGAACATTTCTAGTGGCTGAAAGGGAAAAGATCTTTGAGAAGAAAGAAAATATGGAGAATAAAAGGAGAGCAAGTGATGAGATGGAGGAATTTGAAACAGAATAAAGGTAAAGAGGCGGTATTGCTTAGTACTTAAAACTATATAAATTTTATTCAGAAGACACAAATTTTACTTGCTACCAGCAGCTTTATACAAACCAAGTCTCCTTGTGCTTCTGTCTGCCAATCTGTAAACTGGAAATACTTAGTGACCACATTGGTACAGTCCTTTGAAAGGTACTGATTAAATAAATAAAAAGAACAAGTTCATAATACCTTGTTCATAAAAAACATTTCTCCATGTGGAGAAATTAAATCACAGAGCGTAGGGCCTATAGGAAGATGGCTAATGAGTTAGGTGAGTAGAAATAGAGAAGTGGTACTAGAGAGACATGGAGAATAAGATCATAAAACAGGCAAGAGAAGAGAGTAAATGAGGAAAATAAAATTAGATAGGAAAAACTGGGAAATAGAAACAGATAAAAGACGCAGAAGAGGAGACTGATCAAGAAAAACAAAGGAAGGAGTAGGGAAATGTCCAAATACATCTTCCTAGCTGGTTTATTTTATTCAGACTATTCACATCTGTTCACATCTGCCTTTCTGGGCTGCTTTCAGGAAGTGATTTGTTGTACAGTCTTGTATTTCCAACAGTTTTTCTCTTCACTCTCCCAGTAGCAAAACTTCTAAAAATGCTTCACCTCTAAACATCCAGTGCACTGAAGGCTAGTCGTGTCCTCTGAAATGTTCCATGAGATCAGAACTGAGTAATGCTGTAGAGAGAAATGCTTACCCTTGTGGCCTGCTTGAGGCATGTTAGCTTGTAAAATTTGCATATAACACAGAATCTGTGGGAATTTCATGTTCTTCTAAAATAGTAGTAGAGTTATCAAGAAAAATAAAACATTAGATTAACTGAAAAAGGATTTTGTTTTCTGTGAAAATATTGGGGCAGTCAAAATATTTCCTATTAATAAAAATTTCCCTTCACACTTTCATCAATTCAAGCTTCATGTTCGATTGCCCAGGATTCACCCTGTGGCATTTACATTCTCTTAAATGTGTAGAGATGTCTCACCCTCAACCTCCCAGTGTTGCTGTCACTTAGCCTTTGTGAGGTTAGCAAGTCCAGTCATTCTTCATAAATTAATCCTGCTAACTCTGTAAGGTCTTTTGGATGCAACAACTTTCTTGCAAGGGTATATTAATTCCCAGCCTTGTAGCTTCATCTTCCCTGCCTTGATAGCTATCTTTGGGTAACATCATGTTTCAGATTTAAATCTGAATCAATTGGATACTGTTTGATCTGTGTATTGCATGGTTGCCTTTACATTGTCACTGCCCTCTGTACCTGCCCTTTTTCATTTTCTTCATGAAGTCTAACTTTTTTCTATCATCAGAATAGGCCTTTTCAAATCTCTACTCTTGAAAATAAAGATTTTTTTTTTCAGTACTACCACTGTTTCCCCTGTCCTATTTGGCCTCTCATCTCTAGATATCTCCTTCCTGAACCCCAGTTTTTGCTACTCAGCCACAAGGCACTCAAGGCACTCAAGACACTCTTTGTAGCACAGATATATATTTTCATTTATCATGTACCTGGCACTTAGATATTAAAATTCTGGTAAATTGCAATCTTATATTTAATCTAGCCAGACTAGCATATAGTGTGTCAGGCAATGTGTCATCCACTCTTAGTTTGTAGTTCATTAAGGTTCTCTCTTGTCCTTTAGGTATGCTAGTGCCAGGTCTTTTCATTGGACACAAATATTAAATTTACCTGTTTTTCCCTATTGAATGCTCCGTGTGTTTCATTGCAAGTTTTTGAATCCTGAGGAGTTCCTTGTATGTTAAGCAGCCAGACCAACTGGTTAAGAGCCAGTAAGTCTCTTACAAAGGGTCTAATTCTGCAAAGGAGCTGAGGATTATTAGGCTGTACTGGAAACTGTGGTTCTCAGGACCTCTGGTCATATGTTCAGTATCCTGCAAGATTATCTAAATATTTCAAGATTTCTCATGGTGTAAAATGCAACCTGTCAACTGTTGCAGGGTGTTGGTAGAGCTTCTAAACCACTTTTGATCAATTAAGCAATTGGATCAAATTTTCTACAACATATTTTACTTAGTTGGAACACTGTTCATAGATCAGAACTCTATAGTGTGAGGCACAGCAGAAACCCAGAGTAAACCCTGCCAGGATGACTGGCATGTCAAGACAACAGTAACAAGAACAGATGAGAAGTGCCAGGAGGCAAGAGATGATGCTGAGCAGCATGAGAAACAGCAGCCTTGGTGTGACAATGGCCTGGTCACTGTTGGCATTTGGTGGCAACCTGTCAAAGGAGAGTGGTTGTGGTGGCTCTTCAAAGAAACGCGTGGGTCCATCAGCCTCATGCAGTATGCAACAGGTTGTCTGGCTGCTGCATGGTGGCAGTTGGCCTCTCCATACCAAGTGACAAATGACCAAGTAGCATGTGTTTACTGTGGTAGAGACAGAGGTTATAGAGCCATACAGAGGCCTTAAATTTGTCCATGATAATGGAGAAAAGAGGTACAGAAGCATGGGAGGGAACACTAAGAAGTCAGCCTTGTGAGTTTTAATTGTCAGCCAGGCAGTCAGAAGGAAATAACATGGAGGGTCTGCCTTGAACATATACTCATATAGAAAGCTGGCTCTGTGAATTATCTGCCAAGAAATCAACTTAATGAACTTAATTTCACAGTGAATACATGAAGTAGAGCCAGAAAAACAAGCATGTCCTTCCTTCCTTCCAGATTCTCAGGAACTTTGATGTGACACCATACTGAATAAATGATTGTCAGTTTTTTCCTCAGATGATTTGGCTGATATTATGGGCCCATGGAATGTGTCCATGGCACAATATCATGCCCTGTGAGGTATGCGAAGCAGCTGTCGATGAAGGAGGCTTGAGTGCTGGAATGAGCTCGCTGCTCTGTGTGGCTGGTGAGACTTTGTTGAGCACAGCAGTCAGGTGGTCCTTCTACCTCTGCTAGCCCAGCTAGCATCTGCAGAGCCAGCTGTGTATCTTTACAGCATTGCATTGGTGTCACCTCCAACACAACCCTGTGTATTTGTGGAAGCAGAGGTAGGCCAGGAGATGGCTCAAAAGAGGAAAAGTAGACCAAGTCTAATCAATACCATTGCTGCATGTGAAAGTGAGCAATCAATCACACATGAACCTCTCAGTCAAGTGAAAACATAGGCTGGACAGTTTGGGGTTGTGTGATCTTTCTTTGTACAAGATGACAGTGGGGAAAAAAAATCGCATTTTCTTAGACATAGTTGACATCCCTCTCTAAGTAATTTTGCTGTCTCTCAGAATCATGCGCATGGGGAGATAATCTCAATAGAAATACGAAATGCCTACATAACAAAGGGAAAACTAAACTATTGAGTTTTCATCAGGCAAAACGCTTCTGAAGGATACTTGATGCAAATATGATACAACTCTGTCACAGGCAACTATTTTTTTCACCATGTTTTGCTGCTAGAAGACCATGGAAACAGATAAGCCATAAATCTTATGTTAAAAAAAAAAAAAGATGTACCCAAAATTTCATTAGGACCTTGGTGATTTAGATGGCTGGATGAAAGAGTTTTTATATATCTTTCCAAGATATATGTTTCCTCGGAAGTCCAGATGTGAGAAAGTATGCATGTTGCCACACATATAAAAATGTGACTGATATTCTTGCATAACAATATCTTGACATCTAGTGGGATGTGACTTACCCATTGCCCTTTATAAATGCTGCAGGAAATTCCAGGTTTTTTTCCCTGGTTCACCTAGAAATTTAATTTTGTATCTGAAACCTATAATCATGTTACGGTTCTCTATTTGCAGATGTTCCAAATTGGGGGGGAAAAGCATGATTGGAGATTTGCATTTTGTAAGGGCACCTCTTCTGTTCCAAACCTGTAATTGTTCATCATTCCTAATTACAGATTGTAAATTATATGAATAACTGCCTATTTTATTCACAAAACCACACATTCTGTTCAACTGAAATGTATGGTTTTGGGACTGTAACCCCAAATCTATAAATGAATGTTAATTTTGCATTCTGAATAACTTGGTTTCCTTGTTGAGCTTTTTAATCTCCTCACAAAATGTTTATGTAGTCTATACTGAAGCTTTTAGTTGAGTGTAATATCCTCTACTGTCTGTGTAGAAGATTTGGAAGTTCTGTTCCTTGAAAGAAGAGGTGTACCTTAAATTCCTATGTTTTGAGCTGTATATAGGAACCAGAGAAGTTCTTTTCTAAAGCTTCATCGAACATTGCAGTAGTTTGAGATTTCTGACGGCTCTTCAGATCAACAAGATATGGGTTTAAAAAAAATCCATTTCAGAGCAACAAGATTACCCTGAAAATTTGCTTTAGGTTTAGAGCTGTAGCTATCCCTTTGATCTGTTCTAAGTATCTGAGACTCAGTGTATGAGGGAACACAGATGCTGGTTGAATATTTTTGAAGTGAAATACTTAGTAGATTAGGAAACAAACCAAGTTGTGGCATCAAATTAACAGCCTAATGTACATTTAAATAAATTGTGAGCTAAATTCAACAGGGAGGGACAACATTTATTGAGTTGCTTTTTTGTTAAATTGGGCTAGTTTAGAAAAATAAAACATCACACAGTTTTCATCAAAGAGTAGTGAGGGAAAAGGCACTTGTCTTTCCCAGGAAACGAGCTGTTAATCATTGTGCCTCTTTATAGTATGTTTATAAAATGTACTCTGGGCAAACGCAAGCTCTCTTTGAGCTGACCTGAAGTTGTGCAATTGCCAAGATTAGTCTAATAATTACTGCCAGAAGAGTTTATCTCAGTTTATTAGCTTGAGTTTGGAGTCGCTCTACAGTGGTTGCATAGGCTTTTGTTTTTTTTCTCATGACAAATTCAAATAAGGTAGTGACCTCCTTGGTGGACAATGACATTAGATGTTCTACCTTGGCAGTATGCATATGCACCAAGAACCATTTAAAATGTCTGAATGTGCTGCAGAAAAACAGAATCAGCTTTCAGTGCTGGTATGCTTGGATGCTGTGTTTTCATGACTGAAATGATAAAATAAACATAATATGGTGAACATACCAAATCATTAGAGGACATGATCCTACATGCAGTTCCCCTTTTCGAGGGCATTAGTAGATACCCTACAGGTACCAGTGAGATAGGAGCTATGGGGATTGAAATTAAGTGGGCCGCTACTTAAGCCCTGGAACTGTACTTCTCCAGCATTGAGCACTGGCTTCATGGGCACAGGAGAGTTACCTACCGTGTGCACACGATCTGAGGGAGGGAGCTGACCACTGGGCTGGGGGTGTGACACAAAAGTCCTCGCTGGCTTCACACTGCTCTGCTGACCGAGTAGTACTGCCTGAATACTTGGTTGTAAGAAGTGAACGTGAAGACTCATGTGGCCCTTTTATGTATTTGCAGATATGGATCACACAAACATGGAGAACTAAGCTTTTTGAAAATCCTCACTTCTTGAAAACATACTATATTGGTTACACTGCATTGATAATGATTATGTCTCTCTAACATGTAAATATAATGTATCAGACGTATGGTTTGACACTGCCCAGCTTTTAGGAAATCAGGATCAGATGTGGTTTGGGTTAAAGTTTTGACCGGGTCATAAGGAAAAGCATCACAATTCTCCAAATGACAGATAATTCTTGTCTGGAAGTTGTCACCCAAATTTGGCATATCTAACATTGTCATATGAGAGTGATAGAATGAATGGGTTTGGGTAATAAGTGTTATAAAGATAATGCTCTAATTGTACTAGTAATTGGTGCTAATTTATTTATTAAATAAATGCAGTAGCATAATGGTGAAAAAATGAAGAAAATTAATGATGATTGTTTTCATTCATGTGATCTTATTTGCTTTCTTTAATGCTGAGAACTAGAGAATGATATGGTGAGTCTCACAATTAAACCAGTGCAAAAGTGATGGCAGAATTTTATCTGGCTTTAACTTAGAATGATTTCATTTTTGAAGCCTTGAGTCCACCACCAGTGAGAAAAGAATATAATATGTAGCATTCCTCCATTATTTGCCTCTCAGACAGACAAAATTCCACATTCATGTCTCTGTAATGCTGAAATGTCAGCTCAGATACGTTTTTCTTCTGCCTTATGTCCCTTGAATAATAAAAATATTAGTATTAATATACTGGCATCACTAAAAGTGCCATCCTTTTCAGCTGACTAAAATGAGTCACTGACTTTTCTTTTATATGCTGGACATCATATAGCTCTAGAGATCAGTTTATATGACAAATTATCTGTCATTCAAGTAAAAATAAATCTTGCCAGAAATACATTCTATGCTCTTGTCCATGTTGACAAACAATACGACAGAGATGACGGATAATGTGGGTTCCCATTAGATTTTGATGATGTAGTTGTATCTTATCTTTGGACTTTCTTGGGTAATATTATCCTGTATTCAAATCAGGTTTTACTGTCTCCTCAATATCTGCAGCTGCCTGGCTTCAGTCCCTGAAGTCCAAGAGGAGAGTCAAAGAATTACTGGCAACTTAAGCTAAATCCTAAACTTCACCGTAAAATTGCAGGTGGCTTTACCCAAAACACAGGAAGTGAAAACTTGAGCTCCTATGGGTGGGATAGCCACTTCATGCATGAAAACTGGAGTAGGGCAGTACTGCTCTTGGTGAAAGAAATGCTGAGGTGTGGCTACAGCTGCCCCACAGCTTCCAGGCTTTGTTCAGGGTGAACAGAGCTTCACTGGCCATCCTTGTCTGGATTATATTTATCTTTTTATAGTAAACTTCACTCAGCAATGTTAAATGGTATCAGGATAAGAGCACTGAGAAAAGTATATCCTTCAACAGTCAGAAATCATTGGTCAGATGGCAAGATGCCCTCCCTATCAGCATGGTACAAGAATCAGCAGAGAACAGACCTGTCTGTAGACAGGTGCATAAACTAGTGTCAGACATTTCCATTATGATGATGTAGTTGAGGCATGGACAGAGATCCCTCAAGCCTGGCCTTGGTCCATCTGTTTTACCTGGATTGTAGGAGAAATGGCCAGCACTCAATTTGAAGTTTAACTGGTTATCTAAAGTGGAACAGAACATCAATTAAAATTATTTATCTTTAGGGAAGAGGAATAAAAAATTTAAATCTTGTACAGCACAGGCCAGAAGAAGTAGTTAAAGTATTAGAACAAACAATGAGGTGGACAGTCTGCAAGTTTTTAAAAGAGATTAATGCAGAAAGGCGGTATGGATTCATAAAAATAAATCATGTCAAGCTAACTTGGTTTTTGCCTTTGATGAGATAATAAGCTTCATAGAAAAGAGGAATAAAGGGGACATATCTTTTGACTTCAGCAAAGCATTTGACATTACTCCACATCAGAAAAAAAGTGGTGTGGTTAATGCTTTTGAAATTGTTAGACAGATGGCTGACTAACCACAATTGAAGAGTAATTATTAATGCAGCTCAGGCAAACTGCAAAGTGTACATCATAGTTGGATTGGTGCTTTATCTAGCATTAAACAGATATGGATATTCACCATATCGCCACAAAAATGGCTGTAGAATGTGCTAGTACTGGCCAGAGATTTTATGTCACACTGTATGTTCAGCCCAGCCTGCATGGCTGCATGCTGCTTGACATGGCTGAATATAACAGAGGCAGTGGAGGGCAGGTTAGTGAGAAAGAACTAATTAATTACAAACATAATTGCTAACTAATCTTTCCTAAGTTGCAGGAGACTGTGGTACAAATTACTATAGGTTCCCTTGCAGGAGTCCTAAATCAGTCCTCTGGTTTACCTATCAACTTGTTTTAGTCTGCTCTTCTGCCTTACCCATTATCTCAGAGCCACCATGAGTTCCCATGAGTTCCTCTCCTTTTTTTGCTGTGTTACTATATATTGTACATTCCTTCCTAAGCCTTCACTAACCTACCATATTCTTCTGTTATGACTTTGTTTACACTTAGTCCCCCCAAAAATTCTTCAGTCCCATGAATTCACGCCATCAGTGCTATGTGAGCCTCCCTGCTGCTCCAGTGTGCCCTTATGCTCATGCCTTTCCAGCTGCCTTTCACTTCATCACCTCTGGCACTCCTGAACCTCCTTCAGGGGGTCCAGTCCCCACGAAGCTCCAGGAAGCCTCAGAAGTCATCTCCACTGCTAAACACTACAATGCTTCACATTAGAGGAGCAGACGCTCGGATACGCTGTTCTGCTTGTTCACCTGCAGTATCTCTCATGTGAGACTTATCCATGTCTTGGACAATGCTTTGGCCAAGTAAACCATATAGGAAAAAGAAGTGTATTTTGTTTGCTATATTATGTTATATTTCTGAGGATGTCAAGGGATACAGACCTGCTTCCTGCATGACTGAGGCATGGGTCAGTGCCTTGCACCTTCCAATAATGTTTCTTTTACCTGTCCATGTCATCACTTTAGATTATGATCCCCACTCTTACTCTTTATAAGACTGCAGGACCAGGACAACTGTTCCTCTGGTACCCCATCTAGTTTTTACCTAAAGTCAATCTGCCATTTTTTTCTCGTAATTATAACTTGTCCACTGTCCCTCATAAAACATCTGTCAGTTAAAGGGTAGGAAGTTTTAATCCTCATCAACAGATACTTTTCCCTAGACAAACACATAACAAGGTCAAACATCAGAGGTTCTTGTCATAAGCCTCTCTTTATTGCTCATTTTAATGCAATGTATTATAGTTAAATATTTTTCCTCAATAATACAGCACTGCAATATTGTTTTACTTTTTGTATCCTCCTTCATCTCTTGGTATTTCCTGCATCTCAGCTGTAAATTCATTAAAATGACTGGATTACAGTGATACAATTTTGTACTTTTTCCCCCTAAGGAGCCTCTTTCAGGCCATTGCCCTCCTGAAGATCCAATTTACATGCTTATGTTATAGCATTTGATTTTGATTGAAACGATCGATTCACATGTATTCCAAGATAGATGGCTAAAAGCCTGAGTTGGAGACAGACATTGAAGAAGTCAACTTTAATTAAATCCTCTGTACCTTTACACATATGCAGATATCAGAGATGTGTACAGGAATGATGTGATGCTCAGCAGATACGCTAAATAGCTGTTCTGCAGCCGTGAAGGGTGCAAATAGTTTCTGCATGTCTGTGAAATGAACCCATCAGAGATTAAGAGAAAATCATAATCTATGCATTTAAGACAATCCCGTAGGCACAATAGCTCTGTAGTACAGGAGTAAAAGTTACTTATATTCTGGTAATACGTCAAATACAGCCTCTGTATTCCTGATATCACTGAAAGTTGAAGAGATATTTGGCTCTTGGATCAGATTTGAGAAGAATGTGTTTTTAAATGTATTAAAAAATAAAAGCTTTTCCATGTTCTGTTAAAACATTGCCCTATCATCAAGGTCATAAAGAAATTTATACAAAGAATTATTTAATGTTTTTTATTTAAAGGTTATTTGTAAGTATTTCCAATACTCTGTGCAAGTTTTCAATGTATTTTCATTGATCAACATAATTTCATTATGTTTTATCAAAAAACTGCCTATGGTTGAATGTTCATCCTTCTGTCTGCAATACCCTTGAGATTTAGCCCTCTGAAAAGGATGTATGGAATGATAGAATTTACTCTGTGAATTAGCTAGTTTAAACTAGTTTAAACTGAATTTCAGGATTGAAAAGGGGCTAAAATTTCACATGGTATTATCTTGATTCTCTTTTTGCCCATTTTTCCAGAATTTATCAGCCTGTGTTCTTGCCTGAAGCATGCGTCTTGTTTCTGGTCTATCTTAAATAAGAAACATTGACTGTATCGTTCTGTATAGCAGTATCTTTAAACAAGCATTTGATAGAGCAGTTCATACAGCTCTTATCATTTTTTGTCCTTTGTTGATGAAGTCCTCCCCAAATAAGGGAATCTTTTTAAAAGTAAATCTTAATATTTCACCAACTTTGCTGGCATCATTCAAGAAGGGCTTTTGTTGCCTAAACCAAATTCAGCTCTCTAGATGAAGTGCTAAAATCAACAATTGCTTCCTGGGATATTGGTTGATTAGCATTTTGAGAATTTGTCACTTGTCAAAGTAGCTTGATTGACAGACCAAATATTTGAACAGCACTTAAATGCCCTATGTCCGAAGTTGCATAATGCTCACATATGCATCTGTCATATATGAAAGTAGCAATTTATGTTTTCACTTTGTGCTTAGGATTATATTATTGATTTATGTTTAATTTCTCACTGACTGTCAAGTAGCAAATAAAATATGGGGATTTTAATGTAGTAAAAACTGCATTTTAAACATTTCTTGAAAGTTTAATTCACCTTAACTCAAATGCATTTATTGAAAAGTCTGGGAATACTCAGACCTTGTAAATAGATTGAACTGCCATTCATGTGGTAGTTGCAGTTGAGCTTCACATTTTCTGCACACAAGCAAGTAGCCACTGCCATGAACATTATTTTGTGAGAAATTCATACTCTCAGTATTATCAAGGTAAATCAAATTATTATTAATTATATTAAATATTAAAATATTTATTAAACTAATATGTAATTTCAAAGATGCAAGATAAAACTAACAAAATCCATTGTAACAAGATAAATAAGGACATGGAAACATAGATAAATGAGGTTATTACTTAGATTAATACAGTCAGTTTGATAACATCTGCTTGGTAAACTCTGGTGAGAAAGGCTTAACAGTTAAGATTCCTTGGAAAATAGGCCATAGATGACCATTTCCCATCAGGAATGTTTGGAAAATTTTCATTTTAATTATTATGATTGATTTTAAACAGTAGTCTTATGTATTGCTTTTTCATGTAACAACTATGTAAAACATCCTAAGAAAGGTACAGCAAGAAAGTAATACATGCTTGATCTCAGCAAAAGGAGAGATGGTCAAATATCTGATCTTTTTCTGAAATCCATTTGTCCAGGTTACAGTATTGTCAACCCACATCGCTATGAGCTAGTTCTATGTTCAAATTGAGAAGTGAATTAGGAGCAGAACTTCTAAGCTAGGTACCATATCTAGGGGAGCTTAGAGAAGAGCAGGAGTTGAAGCTGACTGAAGTTCCCTCTGACTCACCTTGCCCTATTGCAAGTGGCACTGACTGAAGCAGGTACAGGTCGGCCACCTGCAACTTCAAAAATGGATTGCAGCCTTAGCCTCCCAGACCACACAGAAAAACTGATGACAGGGAGAGGGAAGTCTGAGGATGCTGAAAGGGAAGCCTGACCAGGGACTAGGCCAGGCTCTGCCCAGGGTCATGCCAGGTCCTGGCCAGAAAGAAGATTGAGGTGGTAGAGCAGACGGCAGGGGGACTCGCTCAAGAAAGGCCTGGGTTTGCTGGCCACAGATGTCCCTTTGTGGGACAAAACCCAGCAGTTTAAACACCTTCTTACAGTGCCTCCTTCCTACTCCAACATCTCCTCTACCCACTTCTGAGCCTTCTCTCCTGCCTGGCACCTTCCCTCCCTTGCTCCCTCCTCTGTTGTAGGCAGGGCAGGGTAAGGACTGTGGGGCCACTTGGGAAGCACGATTTTATTTCTATTGTATAGTATTTCCCTCCTCTGTCCTAAAGAGCATGGTGAGATTTCAGGAGTTACAGGCGCTTGGCAAATAGAACTAAGGAGGCTTATATAAGATAAAGGGTGGCTGGGATTATAGGGTGAAAAAGGCAAGGTGGAATTGGATCCTGATCTCCAAAGACTTTAAAATTACTCCTTGTAGCCATCACTGGCAATGGTTCGAGCCTGTTCTTCTGTCTCAGTAGTAGAGCAATGGGAGAAACATTCTGGGGAGCATTTAGAATTTTTTTCCTTTTCACATATGAATACATTAATTTTATATTTTAGTGTGATTTGGTTCAGTGCTTCTTAATGCCTAACTACACTGCCTGACCTGTACTGAGGAAAGACGTTGATCTCTCCCTGTGGTTATAAACTACACTCTGTAACATCCTTTTCACACTATTCAATTCTGGCTGGTTACTGGTGCTTTTCCATCTTAGTCCCAGCACCTGTACTGTCATTTTTTTTTACCACATTGTTTTTTTCACGGAACTATCCACAGAGTATGTGGATGATTTTGTTTTGATATGAAATCAGAACACTTCTGTCTCTGTTCAACCAACAAGTAGCTTGCTCCCCTTTATTTGAAAAACTGGAAGTTGCTAAATGCAGATGTATTTGTTTGATAACATATTTGCTGTCTCTGCATACAGTTAAAAAAATCTGGTGCCTTTGCAACTGTAATTTTTTATTTCAGCCCAGTAATTCCTTTCCAGATGCATGATCACAGCCAGAAACAGACCCATTTTCATTTAATCTCTTTTCTAGCTGTACATTATCTTAGCCTGGAATAAATCAATTTCATATAGGTTTCCCTAAAGCCATGAAGAAATGAGACCCTCGCTTCCTGCTTTTGGGATCTGTGCTACACCTTGCAACACAGAGAGAGAAGAATGTTAAAATTATGACTATAGTCAAAACTATGAAAATGAGGAATTGGGGGTAAAAGCCTTTTTTTAATCTATTCATGAGAACTGCAATGTGTGGTCCAGTTTCCATATACTGGGAAAGAAGCTGGAAATACATAATCTTAAAATTTACATCCTACTCTGAGTCTCTGATTTCACAAGGGCACCCAGTCCTGGTTTCCAAAAACATCTCTTCTGGCCATTTATTCTCTCGGTGGAACACAGCCACCACTGAAGAAAAAGCACGGAAAAGGGGAACATTACGTCATGGAGATTTTGACAGCCAAGTCAAACCACGCAAGGGCAGATCTTGCTTAAGGCTACTTTCAGGTCTGTCTGTGAAGATGAATCCTGTTTTCCAACAGATGATTAGTTTCCTTTGGGGTTTAAGGGTCTAACCTAACCTTTGCACAGCTATACACTGTATCTATGTTAGCAAGTAGTGAAACCAATGGGAGTGAATTAGTAGAGTAAAACCATTGGTCCTAAGGACACAACGTTCACACTACACATATTTCAGGAATTTTATGGCAAAAAACCCTAGTCTGGTCCAGCGGACCGGTGTTCACCCACTACAGGCTGGAGTACAAGGCAGCCACTCCTGGAGAGGGTCTTCAGGTCCACATGCTTGAAGACTATAACATGAACCAAAGCTCATTAAGTGACCAGGAGATTTGTTTCAAAAGTGCACTCCTGATCTGAATGAAAACGCTAATGCAGATGCACAGTATGAAATCTTCTACCAGGTCGTGAGCCTCATAAAGTTTGTGGGCTAATGACATCCCAGGATTTGGGGTTGAAGGCATAGTCTATAATGTGGAAGAAATGGAGAATATACCTTAAATCATGCCACCTCTTGGGTTTCAAGAGCACTTTAAAAGCTGTACAGTTCATAAGATGTATTTTGTATTGTGCTATATTTTAAGGCCTCATCCATTTCTCCATGGGTGATTTTTAAGGAAGCAGGGTAATTATGCTAAAGTGCTAGTAGTATTTGAATCACACAGTAGACATTTTCATGTTTTTATGCAAATACAGATCACTGCTTATCTCTATAATTTAGAAAACTGTTTTCTTTGCCAAAGTGGTTTGGAAATCCGTGACTCGTAATGGTACATTTTGGTTGTAATTTGCACTGAGTGTATATTGCATTTTTGAGCTGAAGAAAGAAGGAAGCACAACAGTGAGCACCATCTAAAAAGCTGCTCATTTGTGTGTATATTCACATCAGAAGTGTGCCCACCCCCTCTTCCATGGTAGATGAAAGCATACAGCTCATTCCTCTAACACAGGAACTAACACCATTATGGCTCTAGTATTTTCTTGTTTAGAGTGCAAATGTGTTATATTTACAGGTGATCTCTCACCTGTTTATTCCGTGAGCCAACTGGCAGGCAACTACCTCTCTTCCCTTGCACCTCAGCCACTCCCAGACAGTATTTGGATTTTCTTTTATTCCTGTTCATGGGGTGGGCGCTGAGGGAGGTCAGTCATCAAGCTCAGTCACGCTAAGGTCTGTGAATTACACAATTTAAAGTCAAGAGCAAGGTCTGGAGGGCACAAGGCTTTTCAGAGCTGTAAGGCACATAGAAGGGATGTGTGTGTTTGTTTACGTCCTTAGGAGCCACAGTGATTGCTTCCTTCTGTGGCCCTGTGCTCAGCACTAGCAGACACAGATACCAGCTTGAATCCCAGTGCCGGAGACAAGGTGTGTAGGGTCATGGAAGAAATGCTGGTGGACATGTGTGTTGGGTACTGAGAACAGCTTTCACCTGGAACTGTTTCACCTTAAATGGTTGTGATGAATCACATGATGTTTGTCTGTCTGGGAAGCCAGTGAGCATGAGTCTGGGTGGGTGCAGTTTTGGTTCTGCACCGCAGGTATTGATGGTGCAGGGGGAAAGATAAGGGACGTGAAGCATCCTTTCAGGCAGGGGACATATTAGTCTCATGGCAGATGCATGAGGCTTGTCTGCTAATTCAAAGTCTTTCAGCCCATGTCAGTTTTAACCAGCTTCTGGCTGGTTCCAGTGTTGGATGGGTTTCCCTCTATTCTTCAGTGAGTTGATAGTGTTATCACATATTTCCTCTTCTTTCAGTCCAGAACACTTCAACCTCTGCTATGAGAAGGATAAGAGGGGGAGGGTTTCTTGTACCTTATTCCATGTTTCATATTCAATTACGGGCTTTTGCACTTGGGGTACAGTGTGAGCTATGGTCATTTATATTTAAGCCTTGTTGTCTTTGATGAAAATGCATTCTGCCTTGTACTTGGGACTCCTCTCTTTCCTCACGCTGCTATCCAGTGCTGTATGGCTTATGTTTTTTTTTCATTAATAGCAAAAAATAACAATATGAGTTTTTCTGTCAAATACATTACTGCTGCACAATTCCACCCAGTAACCTCAAACTTAGACATAATGGGATTTAATCACTTGAATGATAGCTTGATTGCTTTAGATATTCATGTCCTTGAACCTCCAAAGTTTTGTTTTTCTTTCCACCTTGAGACTCTAAAAGATGTTGAGGATATTTTTCTTGCTGTTAGGAGAAATTTTTCTGGAGAGAGTTAATTTTCAAGTTTTTCATGCCACACTACCATTTTGAAGTTTTGTCTACATTGACCAGTGTGACTGTTTATTTCCAGAACTGCTGTTACAGTAGAAGACACAGCCTAGTTTGATAAGTTTTTCCAGCTTTGTATGTGAACTATCATAGTATCTTATGTAACTTTAATGTCTTATTTTCCAATTTGTGTTTTAGTCTCCTGTATTTAGTTGATATCTTTCACATATCTTGACCAGTATTAAGCTTTTCCAGCCACTTCAGAACCAGAACAATTGAAACTGGACTCAATAATTCTGATTCATACATGCCTTCGCTAAAAAGACTTTTGTTTTGTATTGTGGTACTTTATGGATAGTGTTTACTAATTTTTATGTTGCTTAGCTATCTTAAACAAATTAAGGCTTGGTAAGATGTATGCAAAGATATCACAGGCTTCTAAATCCTTGAAGTCTTTTACCTGTAAAACAGAGAAACCTAGTTTGGTTATAAAAGGGACTGCTGAGATAGCATCAGGTTCTTTTGCAGTGTGTTACTAGCAAAGATGATTTTCCACTTCTAAGGTAACCAAAAATGTTGAAGAGCTCTTAAGAAAATTATCACAGATTTTGCTCTTTTATGGACACATTATCCAATGAAAAGGCAATGCACTTTGCAATCTATGTTGGAGAAATACTAATGATAATTGATGGTCTCTAATTGTGGTCCTTTCATTCTGCTATGTAGCTTGTAAAAAGAGAAAAACACTATTCTTGTTCATTTGATTTACAGTATTTTAAGATTTAGTCCTGAAAAAAATGAGAAGGACAACATAATGAATGGGACTGTGTAGAGTCAACATAGCTGACCTTTTTCTTTCAGGTATTCAGATTTGGGTCAGGTGAAATGTTTTGGAAATGTATGCTTTGGCAAA
The DNA here is from genome assembly GCF_031877795.1 of Strix aluco. Classification (NCBI taxonomy): domain Eukaryota; kingdom Metazoa; phylum Chordata; class Aves; order Strigiformes; family Strigidae; genus Strix; species Strix aluco. The sequence goes on from NC_133931.1 coordinate 128,033,938, forward strand.
TTGTTTTGATTTGAGCAGCCCAAATATTTTGTTAAAGTATTTTCTAAATGAAATGTTTGAATTTTACTGTTAAGAAATAGTTCATACTTTAACTGCTGAATAGTGTTGACATGCACTAGAAAGTGTAAACATTGAAAATGCAGTGTTTTGGGTAAAGTAAAATGTTTCCTTTGGCTTGATTGCATTTTAAAATTGTCAGCTAATAAAAATAATATTAATTGGTCAACGAGAAATAAATGTTTTTGTTATTTCCCCTACTTGTTCAAAAGGGTGTTTTTCAATTCGTGGTTAAAGAACAGACCTGAGTGCTGTTGAACAAGACATATAATTTCTTTTCATCACTTCTTTCTTCCATTTTTTAAGAGGGGAAAATGCCAAGAATTCCTAACTACCAAGAGTATTGAACACAGTAATCTGTTAATTCTGTTAATATTTTGAGATTCTTAGCTATTAAATTGAGAGGTAGTATATAAAATCCAAAGAAATGCTTTGCTCTGCAAACTACAGTCTATGCTATTTGAGTGGGGTAAAGAAAACAGTGAAAATGTATTTGCTTATTTGGTTTTCAGTAGGATTACATTACCTCTAAGAGAAAAGGAGTTTGCAAACTGACATGCAGAGAGGAGAAATATGGTAGTAATACACTGGGACATTCTTTCAGTGGCAGTGGAAAAACTTCTGCATTTTTCTCCTCAGAATAGATTTTCAAGTGCTTTCTTTCATAGCCAATACTGGACCCAATACTGTTCCTATTTGAACTATTTTTACTAGAGAAGGTTGGTGAAATACAGATAATCCAGAAGACGGTGTGATGATGTCTACTGTTTGTCCTTTTGCATGGCTACACTGCCACCTCTTCTGCCCTTCCTTTCCCATTACCAGGTAGAGGCACTGAAACCATATGAGAAAGAAAGTAGATGGAAGTTGTGATTGTGGTGAGAAGTGTCCTGGGAGGCTGCCACTCATCCTTGGTTATGTCTCAGATACTTCATGCTCAAAACATGTCAGATTTTCTCTGGCTATTGTAGAATATTGACATACTTCCAAAGGGCCTCTTTTGTTTATGTATCCAGGGAATACACATGACAGATCTTCCTTGAAGAGGATTTTTCTTTTGCCTTTGGTTGTGTCAAACAGTAAAATCAATGAGTCTTACTGCTCCCAAAATCAATGAATGCTGGCCTCTACTGTTTTGTGGGACCCTAATGCTGGTGTTGTTATTGCTGCCCTTGTGACTTCAGGAGCTCTCTAGCAGCAGGGTATTGACTACCCTTCCCAGCGTGAAGGGCAGGAGAGCCTTCCTAATTAGACCAGGAAGCTTATTCTGAAAAATGTTCTGTTGATGTAAAATTTTTTTTTTTTTTTTTAACTGAAAACCTGTGCAAAAAAGTTTCATCCCTCCCGCCCTCTAGATTTTTCCATTGGAAGTAACATTATTAGCTTTAAAGTTCACTGGTTCCCCCTGACATTGTTTTTTCCCCACTTTCATTAAATAAAGGAGAATTCATATTCTCGAGTGGAGATTTCATTTCCATAACCACCCCTTTTTCAACTTTGCTATTCTCAGGCTTTCTTTGTTATTGGAAAGAACACAAGACTTTCAACATATTTTATTTTGTATATTTTGAACCTCAAGGTCTCAAAATTGAGAAATTCTTAAAAGTTGGTAACACAGCAAGAGAGGGAATTTGCTGGGCCAGTGAGTCCATCCCCTGTCAGTCATAGGTAACTGTGCAAGAGGCATCTAGTCCAGAAGAGGCTACAGGGCACCATGTGCCACCAGCTACACTATAGTGAAATACAAATGAAGGAATGATGGTGAAATCATCCTATAAGCACATTATTCAGCCTTTTAGGTCACTCCTTACCAAAGAGACGTAAAATAGGATCAGTTTCCATAAATGAAAAAATTAGAGATTTATTTCCTGAATAATTTTAAAAGCATAGCGGTTTTTTTCTTGTTTTCAGGCTTTTGTTGAATTTGCTTTTGTTTTTGCTTCAAAGTTACCATGATCTGGCTTGAGCTACAGCAGCACTGTGCAAGTTGAGCAGGGTTTAAAGCACTTGGAGTCTCATGTAAAGGGCTTTCCCATGTGTGCCATAAGGACATGAGGTCTGGGTAACAGCTGAATTAATTGGGCAGTGAGGATTTCAGAGCACTTCAGATCCTTCTAAGGCTGAGTGGCGACAGCAGGAAAGGGAATAAGGATTCTGTCCCCATTAGTCAGAAGGCAGAAGTCTTGAGATGAATTATGACTGCAAGGAAAAAAATGTGTACTTGCAATGTAAACTGTGAAGCTGATGTCCCACTGGGGAATGTGAATGCCATTACAATGCTACCTTCTGTACAGAATACATAAATTAATGGATTAATTTAATTATTTATCTGTCAACATTTTCTCACCTTGCAGAATGGAAATGCTGGTAGAAGCTTTGATAAGCACAAAAAAAAATATCTGTGCTACTCTTCCTTTATTAATAACTTTTAGTCACTGGAAATTCTCAGACTATTAGGATATATGGAGTTCTCTTAATAAGAGACAAGAAAAAAACCACATGGGATTGTTACTCATTCATTGATTGAGTCCAAGATTGAAGCAGGGTCTCACATGAAATTACTGCTAACACTGATTTCTCTTTGAGCTTTCTAGGAATGTTGCTACAATTTTCTCCTTCCCACTATTTTGGGAAAATTGCAAGGTACCAGAAATAACCAATAACAGAAGGAAAAAAAAACCAAACCCCTTAAGGTTCTTCTGTTCATTTGTCAGAGGCTGATTGCTGTTTTTCATTTACCCATTCTCCCTCTGCAGGGCCCAAATCTTGGAGTCATTACTCAGTTATTCACTCCTCCATTGACTTCTAATGGGATAATTAGCCAGTGTAAAGACTTCGGACACAAACTAACTTGAGTGGTGATCTGGAGCATGTGTGGTCTCATTGCGTCAAATTAATAAGGGTCTGTTATCATTTCTCAGGCATACTCTGAAGGTTTCAACCAGAGCTAAAATCTAGAGGGTATTTTTTGTTCATTTCTTCTGCATGACCATGACTTAGCTAATATTCTGTGCAGTATGCAATATCCTATAACTGTCTTGGACTGTATAAATAATGGAAGGCATTTGCATGCTGACCTGCAGTTATGTCTGTTTAGAGCAGACAGTGAACTTGCTTGCTTGGCTTGTTAATATTCTAGTTCCCTAGCAATCAATCTGCTTTGATATTTATGTGACCCAGTAAAGTATATTTTTCTTGGGTTTTAAATTATGTTGTTTCATCTCCCTTTATATCTCTAAAATTCAGTCTGGCTTGATTGCCATTTGGATCATGATATGTGGACAGCATGCCTTCACCTCGCCCCTGTAATCACTTGGCTGTGCAGGCATGGAGATCTTGCTTTGTTTTCCTGGGCAATGCGGAGATGGTTAATCATTATACAAATGCAATGTGCTGTCCTCCATCTATTCCTTGGGTTTGTCTTTCTCAGGATACTTTTCTCTTCTTTGTATTTATGTAATGTAAAGCTCAGTTCCTATATACAGAAATTAACATTTTGATATAAAAATGCTGCTGTTATAAACAACTACCTCAGCCACTATAAAACAAACAGATAAAAAGAATAAACATACTGAGTCAGTGGAAGCTGATAAAGTGCAGACATTGCCTTAGGCTATCTCTGCACAGTGCAGACTTAACCTACACATCAGCTTTATCTCCTTCCCCCTCCCCTTTTTTTTTTTTTTTTATGAGGTCACTAAAGACATTCTCTGTTTCTAAAAGTAATTTTTGGTCACCAGTGATAAGCAGAGTAATCTTTCCCAATATTTCTGGTAACTTGGGACTTTAACTTGAGGTGGTGCGATGAAGCGAGCAGACCAGACCCACTCCTGCTCAGTGAGCAGTGAACCGCCGCCTCTCCACAGCCTGCAAGCTCGTGGGCAGGCAAGGAGGATCCCTTTCCAGACTTTGTACTTTTAATAGTTCTGAGAGGCACTTGAGCAACTGTCTTCCTGTCTGTTAGATGAGATAAATGCTGTGTTTATCTCATTGAAATCTCATATTCGTTTATAATAAACATTTCAAAGTGTCAACAGCTCCAAAGAATAGGTCAGTTTCCATGTGCTACCATGATGCAAAAAACATTTGTATCAAAGAGCAAATATCTTATTAAGTATTTTATAATAGGACAACAGGTTACAAATTGTCCCCTCTCCCAGTCTCCAGCCTGTGTAATACTCCTCCGGCACCTCCTCTGCAATTACAGACGCAGCCTTAGGGATGCTTGCTTCTGTCACCCCTGGGGCTTTGAACAGGAAAATCCTGGGTTTGATCCAGTCTCAGACTTTTCACCTTTCTTCACTTCACTGACCAACTGTGTGCAGTGGATTAAGCAACAGCAGAGACACCTTTACAGGTGGGCTGTGGTGGGGACCATGGTGGGAATGCGTGTCTGGGCTGGGCACTCCTTGGAGCTCCTGCTTCAGTGCAGCGAGCAGCTTCTGCCCTGCATGCCTGATAGAGCTGGTCATGGAACTGCTGCATCCAGTGTCCTGGACTGAGAGGTAGTTACCCTGAAAAAGTATGAGACAGAGGAGCTAGTGAGCCTGAGGTGGAAGAAAACGGGCACCCCATCAACAATGCATTTGTGTAAGAGATGCAGCAGGTCTGCAGTTCATCAGAACACTGACAATATTGTCCAGGGTCCTCCTAGCCTCCTCTATACCACTGTCTATCAGTCCACCTAAGAATCTTCAGCAGGAAAATGATTCATTGCAACCTTTCTGGGTCTTCTCCCCTTTTCCAGGCATGTGTTGCAAATTGGCAATATAAAAGGCATTGGTGGACTGTTCCTCTCAACTTAAAAAACCCAGAATTTTCTAAATATTGTTTTGATCTCTTTGGGACAGTTCCAGGACCATTTATTTATCCAGAGTTATGTATCACACACTCTCTCAGAGAATTTTTGCTTCCCATATATTTTTTAAATTATTTTTTAGCTGTGGACTGACTGAACTGTCATTCAAATCAATGGAAAGTTCCCCCAGCAGTTTACTAGAGCAGGGTACAGTCCTTAGCATCTATTCAAATCACTGATGTAAGTAGAAAGCTTCCTACTTGCATTGCTTAGCCCCTAAACCCCTACGGGAGAGAGGGACAGGACGCTCAGCTAACGTGTGTATAGCCTGTCAGGGAAGAAAAGCTTGTCATGGCATTACAGTTTTCCCTCTTTTTCATGCAGGCTCATTAATTTGCTAAACCAGATGTTTCTGAGCCTGGCAGATCTATTAATCTGTATATTTTCCAGTTTGCCAAACATTAAATTACCAGAAAAGTAAATGGAAACTCTCATTTACTTCTAGTGCTTAAGATCTCCTAACATAATCTAAAAGTGCTTCAAGCAAGAAACAAAAGGGAATAACCAAAGCCTACATCATCCTTGAGCTTCCATTCGTCTCCCCATAAGGGAGCAGCCTTCCTCTTCTGGAGGAGCTCTATGCACATGTATTAAAGTAATTTCCTCCGACAGTTCTCCTGATAGGAATATTCCTCCAGTTATCATATCTCCAGAGGCATTCCTGCATAAAAAGCATATCTGCACTATTAGAGGAATCATGTTAATGGGCCTAAAATGTTTCAGTCAGGGAACTGAAAAATTTAGCAAGGATATTACAGTGCAGAAGAATTTTGTTGTTGGGATGTGTCTGTGTGTGGGCTGTTGACTCATCTGTATTTAACTTCTCACAGCCTTTGACTTGACCTTTCACTTGACTCCTTCTCCTGTCATTTTCTTGGTATGAAAAATTTTAGCCTTTCGTTTGACCTGTGTGAACTCATAAATTCTGATTGCTCACACGTGTAATCACAGAGCAAACAAAGGAGCTGGAAAAAAGCTCCTGCTGAAGGAAGCGAGGTTGTTACAGTGCAGATGGAGGAGACCATGCAGCATCCTGCTTCTCTCCAGCCAACTCTGGTTTCTCTCACAAATACCCTTCCACATCTTACCCTATGTGGTATGCCAGGTGTAGCGTGAAACTGGCCATGAGCTCCCAGTAACCTGGTCAATACATGAGTATGTCCCAGTTTAGCTATTTTAGACTAAAGTATCTCTGGGAGAGCTACTGGAGTTCTGTAGGTTCTGTGGATTCTGTTCCACACCCATACCTGAGATGAAAACCCAGGAACATCACTTTAAGAAGACATTACTGGTTCTGGTGCCTTCTTAATGCTAAAAATAGAAAGCTATCCTCTGAGTTCATTTTTCCTACCTAGTGAAATTTTACACAATCAGGAGTAAAAAAAAATTGCATAAAGGATTCACAAAGATTCAGAAACAACTGTTAGAAAAGCTGGTTGGGTTTTCTTCTGGTAGAAAATTCATTGTGGCCATACTGGATAGGGCTATTTCAGTCATGATGGCAAGAAAGAATTTCTAGGTTTCAAAAAGGGATTTCTGGACAAATGCAGTGTGGTCCATACCTGTCATTCTCACAATATCTTACATTTTTAAGTACCATCTTATATTATGAGTAGCCTTACTACTGCTTATTCTTTTAAAAGAAATTAGTAGCTTCTTACTCTTTCAAATACTTTAGCTGTCTGTGTCTCAAAAACCATCCTTACAATTAGCATTTTTGAACTGTCAGCAGATGATTGCTGTCTCATCCCAAGGGTGGCATATTCTCTTCATGGTGACAATTTCCCCTATTTCTTATTGCATTTCTGCATTGCATGTCTTCAGACACAGAGGGGTCTAAAAGTCAGGACTGTCATTGTGGTACCTCTGTGACCACTGATCTTATTGGAAACTTACAGGTGAAAAGAAGTTCCAAGAAGTATTTGTAGCTATCTGATTAATTTCTGGCTTTTTTTATGACCCTTTTAATTGACAGTTTGAAACTTTTGTTATTTCTGCACCTACTAAAGTGATTCTCCTTTGAAAATAACACTTCAGACAAGTGTAAATGGAAGGGTTGGTATATTCAGACCATAAAAATATTATTATCATCATAAATTAAAAGTCAACAGTCCCTTTAGTTTTGTAAAAAAGAAAAAGAAATTGGGAAAAATATGCTGACTAATGTCCTCTTCATTCTTGTATCTCTGCAGCCCAAAGTAATGGTGGCCAAGAAGGCCAATGGCATCCTGGCTTGTATCAGAAATAGCGTGGCCAGCAGGGACAAGGAAGTGATCTTACCCCTGTACTTGGCACTGGTGAGGCCGCACCTCGATTACTGTGTTCAGTTTTGGGCCCCTCACTACAAAAAGGACATTGAATTACTCGAGCGTGTCCAGAGAAGGACAACGAGGCTGGTGAAGGGTCTGGAGCACATGTCGTACGAGGAGCGGCTGAAGGAACTGGGGTTGTTTAGTCTGGAGAAGAGGAGGCTGAGGGGAGACCTCATCACCCTCTACAACTACCTGAAAGGAGGTTGCAGAGAGCTGGGGATGAGTCTCTTTAACCAAGTAACAAGCGATAGGACAAGAGGGAATGGCCTCAAGTTGCACCAGGGAAGGTTTAGACTAGATATTAGGAAGCATTTCTTTACAGAACGGGTTGTTAGGCGTTGGAACGGCCTGCCCAGGGAGGTGGTGGAGTCCCCATCCCTGGAGGTGTTTAAGAGTAGGGTCGACGTAGCACTGAGGGATATGGTGTAGTTGGGAACTGTCAATGTTAGGTTAATGGCTGGACTGGATGATCTTCAAGGTCTTTTCCAACCTAGATGATTCTGTGATTCTGTGATTCTGTAATAACTAAAATTAGACTAAACTTTGTGTATTGACTGTGCTGAACTTGCTTGGCAAGGATAGAAACTTGGGATTCATATAACAAGAAAACTTATTTTGGGTCCATCTTTCATATTATGTGGTTGTTGTTCATTCTATAAAAGCAGAAGGCTCATGAACCATACAACACTGGTCTGGAAAGTTCTGGCAGGACTGCCTTGACCACCTAGTGGTAGTGAAGTGAATTAAAGTATGAAGAAATTCAGTTTAGCATGCACCTTGCTCCTTTTCTGAATGAGGCTGCTGGTAAGGACAATAACATTATTTTTTTGGCTGTTGCTCTGTAAAATATGTGGATGTAGAAGCCTTAACTTACAGTGGTCATTACTGGTTAATTAAGGAGATTCATTGATTTATTCTTAGCAAAGGACTGTTAGCCAACGTTCACTGCTAGGGAATTATTGAATTCAGATAGATCATAAGATAGCTGAGAAGAAATATTTTTCTTCCCTGGAATAATGTTTCTGTCTGATTCTCAAAATAGGAATTATATATGTCTTCCATTGTTAAATTATTATAATTACTAAATTATTGTAATCTTTAAATAACTGGCTGCAATTTTATAGCAAAAATATTAATTACCATATTTAATAAAGTATTTCTCTTTGCTTAACAAAGTATTACTGAAATTCGGGGTTGGAAGTGAGAAGTTCAAAGATGAGAGTTCGATAGATTTGGATCCTGCCTGAAGAATTATTTTTAAAGCAATGTTTGGCACGTATTTGACAGCTTACCATTAAATGTATGCTTTCAAATCATCTGCTGGTGGCATGGATTTTCAGATTGCACTGTAACAACGCAAGTGCCTGGAACCCTAATTCTCATAATGCAAAGATTCAAAAATAGAACTGGTGCTATTTATACTACCTATTTGGCTATGCATGAAATAATATTGAATAAAAGGCTTGTGTAGAAATCTCTTTCACATTTTCATAGCAAATAATGAGCATACATTAAGAACAAATTACATGTATCTGAACTTAATGGGTGAGGTGTCTCAAGCTTCTACAAATGAATATTAATGGAAAGAAGCTGTAATATATATTGAACATTTAATTAACTTTTGAGGCAAGACTGTCAGTGCATGACACAGTGGCAGCACGTGTAAGAAAAGCAAACAAACAACCCCCCCAACCTGTATTTACAAGTACAGTTCCAGAATGGGAACCAAGAGACATTTTAGCAGCAATTTTTCTGCAGAGCAATCCTAATGCCTCCGTGCCACAGCGGCAGGTACATACACATGGAAGAAGTCCAAACAGTACTGTCCTTCTTTGGCCCTTGTTATGTGGCTTTCTGTTTTCTTTTTCACTAGCATTTGAGTGGACTATGATTGAGATGGCCACGGGTTTACTGTGCTGTGTCAAGGACAAAATTGAAGTGTCTGTGGTGTCAAAGGATGGAGCCGTATGGTGCCTGGTCGAGGTCTCTGTGTGCGTGCATGTATGCGTGTACAACGAGAATGAACCTACATTCAGTAGCCTGAAGTTTTGTAAACCTCAACTGACTGCTGATATGTAGCTCATATTTTCATCCTGTACAAGTTGGTATTACTTGTAAATGGAGGAGAACTGGAGTTCTGTGTTTGCAGTCCCTCTAAATAAATCACTGTGAACACATTACATTATCACATTAAGAAATATAATATGTATATAATACAACTTTGGCTGAAGCATTTGACTTTCTGGAAAACCAGCTGAAATATTTGTGTCTCAGTCTAAGTGGAGTAACACCAGGAAATAAGCAGCTAGGATATTTTCTCATTGGCTAGGCTATTTCCTCATCATACAAGCAGTTCCTGGCAATGTCAACTACTGCAGCCTACGACAATTCAGTCTCAGAAATTTCTTTGTGTTGTGAGCAGCACATTAAGATATAGTATGTAAGTAGTGATGCTAGTGATCCTTGTAGTCTCTACTAGGATGCTATTAAACAGCTTTTAGTCAGTTAATTACAAAGTAGAAAGGTCTGCTTATGTGTTCGTTATTCAAGAGGTTTCCTTCACAGTCCATGCATTATCTGGCTTAACTACCATTTTTAGAGTTCATTGGTGCAGTAGTGAAATAATATCATGTGTTTCTAAGGAAATGAGAAGATGTGAGAGACAGCTCAAAGACCAAATAGACTGATTACTCCGTATCAAAGCTGAGTTAATCCCCTGATGTTTAGTTGGTGTACAGCTGGGAGTTGATCAGCTGGGGAACTGCAAACAAATGATAAATAGCATCTATTCCTAGGAGCTAAATTTCCTCTCCGTGTTGAATTTTGTGAGCAGGATTGCATTCGCCTTGACTAGCTGTCAATTCCATCTTGGCTCATTTTGTTACATTTGGGAGCTTTGATTTGTGATTTGGGAGAACAGCTACATTTTGTCAAGCATTTCTGAGTATGGATTTCTGGTATACAGTTTGATCTTTGAATGTAGGGTAAACTTCCCATTAAGTGTAAGTGCAGTGTTTGTTATCACTGAGTATGTATTTTTGCTCAAAGATTTTGGTCTTTTGGGCTCAAAACATTGCATTTTTTTCATTTGTGATGACTCTGTCTTACTGGTAATTCATCAGTAAGTGCTATGTCTCGCCTGGTGACAGCCTGGTCCTGCTCCATCTCCTGTAGAAGAGCTGTGCTGTTGTGGGGACAGGGAGGCACAGCAAGGCTCTCCAGCCTTGGAGGTCCTGTGACCTCCGAGGTCCCCTGGTACTTCAAGGACTTGCCAATTTTGGGTATCCAACACTCTGCTCTGTTGGGGCTGAAGAGAGGCAAGTCTAGCTTTCTGCACTTGTCCCACTTTGGAAACACGAACAACAATGCATGTACACAGACAATCAGACACCACCACTCTTTCCAGCTGCTGTGTAAGGAATAATTGTACCAGGGACAAATTGCTCTTAAGAATCCGCTTTTACATCTGTATGTAATCTCTCTAGCTTGCTTTCTTACACGAAGTGCAGTTACTTGGATTCACTTTGTGATGTCTGGAGCTTGAAATAAATCTCAGGAAATGTTCACATTTGCTGTTTACATACTTCATACACAGCAGGTGCTGTAGTCACTGTGGGAAGCAATCTCCTCCCCTAGAGCAGTGCTTTCTGCCTAGAAAGCATGTTTGGATTTAACACAGTTGTAAACTTGGGCAGTTGCTGGTTCTCTCTTCTCCTAACTCAGAAAACAAAAACCAGTTTTACTTTCTGGCGCTAACTAGAACAATTCAGAGATGGGATAATACTCTTCAGATTTTACCTGGGGTAGGAAGGAGCTAGTAATTTGCTGAAACGGAGTTATTCTCGTCATCAGTAATAAGCCTCTATGCACCAGTATGGGAACTGTCCCTCATCAGTTTCCCATTAGCACATGAGTGTTTTGAGTGAGGTGAAGAGGGACAGATTCAGTGAGAGCAAAGAGAGTGTTGCAGTTGAAGGAGATCACAGCTTCACCACCCAAAATGTGAATTACATCTTATAAAACTGGCAGAAAAGCAGCAAGTAGTAAGTTGCATACCATTTTATTTAGCTGGCAGGCAATAAACAGTGGTCAACCTGCTGCCTTGTATCACTCACTTCCTGCAGGATCTGTGGCTTGACTGCCTTTTATTACCCGCTGGCTTTTCTGCTGGTTTTATAAAATGTAATTTTAAGAGCTTGCATGACCTCCTTAATTCATCTTGCAGTGCCTGTGTGTTTCAGGGACTTCACTATGTACATGTGATCTAACTTGATCAAATACAATGAACTGTAGATGCTGTCGCACTTGTGAAGTGTGTAGAAAAACAAATATTGAACAGAAAAGAGAAGGTAAATCAAGAAGTCCCTGCTAAACTGACAAGGGACTACAGAAAGGAAAAGGAAGAAAAACAGTAAAAGGTTGCTTAAAGTGCAAAACTTACATTTATAATTTGCCACAGAGGTCAAGAGAGCAGTGATATTTTGATATGTAAAAATACACAAAAAAATTATAGTAGATAAGCTTATGTATTTTAGATAACCTTGTATGCATTACACTGGCCAACACACTGGTTGGAAGAAGATTTCTCTGTCAACAACTCTTCTGCAATTACCAGCTGTGCGCAGAAGTCGGTGCCAGTCCCCGGGAGAGGCCAGACCTGCTGGGCTGTGTGTGCTGCTGGAAATGGTGAGGAGTGGAGCCCAAAGGACCCAGATAAGCCCAGGGTTGTATTGGGGCAGCTCCCTTTGTCTTCACTGTGAATTAAATCAACTTTTGCTGCTAGGTTCAATTGGGTCAAGGCTGGATTTTTTTCTTTTCAAAATAAATTTTTTCCACCTACAGGTAAGCCAGATACTGGCTTACAAATGTTTCCAGATAGAAAAAACACAGGATAGATTAGGGTAGAAAGTGTAACAGCACTGAGGCAGAAAAAATATGAAGTAATTGAGTTCTTTCTGTGTTTTGAAAGCTTTTTTTTCTTCCAATTTAACTCACTTATACAATGATTTGGTGCTTTTGGTTTCGTCCCTCACTGTGAATGTAGAATTCAGTCATTTTTCTCTTTCATACAAAAAGTATCCATTAAGATAAATTTCAGTGTGGCTCAGTGTCCCAATCCAATGTTGGGGGAGGTTTTGATACGATCCCAAGAGCGAGATTAAGACACAAATGAGGTCAAATGCTGTACACCCACAACAGGTTTTTATTATTAAAAAAGTGAAGAGGGGTAGCGATAGGACAGAATGGAAGGAAAAGACAGAAATAAAGCAAGGATGTGGGATAGGGCTGCAAGAATAGTCACCACCATGGATCTAGTGGCATCCCGTTGGTCCTCAGTCTTCAGTTCTTCGGTGGTGGGTGCACATGGATCTGGCTTTGATGGTGGATGCACACCAAGCAAAGTTTCTGTTGCCTTTTTAAGTCCATCGTATCGCTGATTAGCATATCTGCCCACCTTTATTTTTTTTTTTCCTCTGATCCCACAGGTTTCCTTGCATCTGGCTTCAGGGCAGGAACGTTTGCCTCTTATCAGTTCATAAGCAATGCATGCATGGGGTCTGGCCTACACAATAGAGCCACAACTGGCTACAGATGGGGCCAGCTCAGTATGGTCTGCCCCTTTGAGGCTTGTCTAAGGAGTCCGGCAATGCAGCCACAAAGAAGTGGGGAGGTGCATCCTTTAATACACTCCTGCTTCTCTGGGCGACACTCCCCAGACCAATCCACAGGCCGAAGCAGCTTCTCTTGGAGGTTTGCACAGACACAAGCAAGCTTTGAGACGGTCATATGACATTTCAGTCTCTCACACTCTGTAACATGACTTGTGACTGTCATGGGGGATCCCTAATTGCATTCATGTCATCAAGGATTTTTTTTACAAAGTATTTGCCTAAAACAGTTATTTCAGAAACATTAAGAAAACTTCTTATCATTACAGCTGAAATATAAAACCAAACCCAGTAATACCAAATCCAGAAAATATTTACCTTACTGTACTGAATCATTTGGTGTAATATAATTACACTGTGTGTTGGTTTCCCATAATAATCATGTTCTGGTAGGAAAACTAAATATGAACTAAAAGGAAAATACACAGAATAATCTGTATCATTTCAATTAGTAATTTATTTCACACTGAATTTTTGTTGTTGTTGTTGAGTCTTATCCTACTGTGTGAAAGTTTGGCATCAAATGACTGGAAACTGTAGAATGGATCCGGTTTCATTTTTCATATTTGAAGCCTATTTTCAGCTGCAGTAATAAAATGTCCTAGCCACTAGGAGCTATAGTATGGTGTAATGAACAGTCTCGGGAAACAAGTGTCTAATTTCAGATGTAGATGGTGGTGGAAATCTGGCTAAATGAAAGGTTTTCCAAGCAGAACCGTTAGGAGGAAACCATTGCTCTCACTGATGAGGTCCTGTCTGTGGAACAGAGATTTTCATAGTGCACTACTTGTGTCACTGACAGCCACTTATAAATCATGGAAATAATGATCGATGGGGCATCATCGAAAAGGCTCCACAAGCTGGAATTTATAAGCTCCATCATGAAAGGCGGGTGCAGCCCAGCAGTCAGCAGAGCAGCAGCCGAACAAGGGTGGCTTCATGGTGCGAACCAAAGGGGCTCCCATGGTCATCGCACCACTGCCCTTCCTGTGGCTCATGTCCCTGCCCCAGGGAGTCTACTGCATCTGCATGCACCACATGTCCTGCCACATGTGCTGCTCTGTGTGTTTCTAATTCAGTCATTTAACCTGTTGGTTTGAAACAGAGTTGTGCACACCCAATCTTAACATTTCTGGAAGAAGGTTTATTCTCCATTTCAATATTGTAAATCCAGGTTAATGTCAGAGTTACAATCTATAACCGATGAAGATGGGATTCTCGCAAGTGCTTGGTATCAGTTTCTCCATAACTATGGAAATCAATATACGTTTAATGTTTTCAGTAAACAGTGAGTGTAGACTTAGGCTAAACCTGAACACATTTGTGAGTCTCAGATATGTTCTGGGAGGTAGCATGTTCACAGCTTATACCTAAGGTTAGACTCAGAAGTAACTATTAAGAAAATTAAACAAAACTGGCTTAACTTTTCTGAGGCATTGCAAACCTATTCATTGTAGGGTTTGTGGACCCCTGGAACGAAGAGGTATATAAATACAGAACCCTAATTTTAGGCAACTGGGTTTGAAGACTGTGGTCTCAGTTCTGTGCAATAAAACAGAAAAACTTGTGTTCCAGTAATCTCAGACAAATGGCAGCGTTAGTACATATGAGACAATCTTTGAAAAATATGGCAATAAAATAACGGAAAATAACTTTGGCTTATAGGTTAAATTCTGCACACTAAATAAAACTGGGCAGAATATCAGTCAAGAAAATGGTGCAGAAAAGAGAGAATTTCTTCTTGTTGAATTAATAGAGGGTATGTCTTGAAGATTTTTGTTCACAGATTGAGACTAATTTGCAGGTTATCAAACTGTAATATCTGAGTCCTTCCGCAGAACGTGTCTCTTCCACACCACATTTTTAACATACCAAGTTGCTACAGAACATCTAATGAAATAACAAAGAGCTTGCAAGATACTGTATGGTGTAGCTAAGTTTTTTTCAGTTGTGTAGAAAGTAATTCCTAAATTCAAAATGCTAATTTGTAGTGTTTGACATCTGTCACAGGGTAACAAATTTGGAACCCTCTGCATAAAAAGCCTTAACAAGTCCTTAACAAGCTACCCTCATTTTGACAAATGTGCTTCTTCTACCTGCTGCTGTTTCTGTGTGAAGAGGAAGGTGACAAAATGCTTCAAGTTAGATGACGAAAATATCTTTCCTACTGTTTGATTACCTCCATGCACCTGGTCTCCATGGGGAGGCCAAGAGGCAGGCAGCTTTAGTTACCAGTGTCTTCAGCATGCCTCCCTTTGTGGAGATGGGGCAGGCAGAGGTTAAGCAACAAAATTTTTTCTGTTAGACCAACAGCCTCTCCTCTAATATTACTGTGTGCTCAGGTACAACTGAAGGAAAATAAGGAAAAAAGCCACCAGCAAAACTGTAGAGGCTTTGCTGTTCACTTGCAAAGACAGTCAAAGAATCTCTGCATTTCATTTTGCAAAACTTCTATAAGAAGAAGCAAATCTTAGAAAAATTCCTACCTGTCTGTAGAGTAATTGGAGAAATGAGAACACAGCGGGGTCCTTTGCTTTTTTGCTCCTTTTGCACATACACATTATGTGCACACTCCTGCATCACACACCATGGCCACAGACCCTTTCCCCTCTCCTACTCTCCCCTGTCCCATGGTCCAGAGCAGTATTTCAGGAGCAGCTGGAGCACAAAGTGAAGTCAGGATACACCTTGGAGGAACCTGACTGTATCACAGTGGGGTTATGCGGCAGCAGTTGCTCAAAACAGAGCTTTGACCTTGCCATAAGCCACACTCCTCTGCCTTCGTCCCCCAGCTTCTTCGCAGTGCTGCAGGAGCCCGCATGAAGGCGAGCCTTGCAGATGGTCTTCTCCAATGGGCAGAAACCCCAGCAAGGTCTGAAGCTGGTCCTGGACCCAGGTCTGTGATGCTCAAGTGGCTGCCTTGCTCGGTGGCCACTCTCACGAGCAAGGTGATGCTGACCAATTTGACCATGACACCAGTTCTCTCCTCCCAGTCTGCTTTCGCATTAAAAATTAGTACTTCATTTTTCCGCTAAGAGATTTTTTTTTTTTTTAAGGGCCTAATAGCCTTATGTCAATCTAAAATGAAAAGCCTGATACTTACCATTCTTAGGGAAACAGCTAGGGCATTATGTGAAAGTCATTATTCTCCAGAGATGCTGGTGGCAGCGGCTGGTGCTGAGTCCCTGGCTCTGCTGCGCCGCAGGGCAGACTTGGGCACAGCAGGTGCAGCTGTGGAAACGTCTTCCCAGCACAACAGCCATCTGCACAATCCTTCATCAGACTCTTCCAAACTGCTCGGAAGAAAAACATTATTGTGGGTTGAGTGAAATATGTTACATATTTTCTTCCCAAGACAACTCACTTAAGTTTGGGGAATTCTAATAAAAGTCCAGGAAACATGGATGCATTCTTCAGTGTAATTAGAAAAAGTTTAATGAGCTTTAAAGCAGCAATATTTTGGCTTAGGCCATTGTTGTCTATTTTTCAAATAAGAAGGAGCCTTGTTTCTGTCTTTAACTGAAAATGCAAGAAGCCACCAGTGGATGTAAAGCAGACCTGCTGTCAGCCCATCTTTGTATCCCTACTCCCTGGTAAATGCATAAAGCTATCAGATTGGCTTCATTCCAAAAGGGCTTAAGGAGCTGGTGAGAAATATGCAGAGATATACTGACTGGTCTCTTGGCACTGTCCCTGGCACAGAATCTTAGGTGCTGAGTGAAGTGGACCTGAAGAAGGACACAACCCCAGTGAAGAGCATCCCCGCTGCAGCCATGCTGCATGCCATAGCCTTCACTCTCCAAACAAGAATTCAGCCTGTGCAGCAACCCTAAAGTTCGGAGTGGTTGTGATACACAATGTACCAACTGACAGCAGATTTACCACAACTGCAACTGTAATGTGTTGTAATTACTACAAGTTAAAACACTTCTCTTTTTTTTCACTCTTACTCTGCCTTTAGTCATATTTGCACAACTCCCAAACCACAGGGGTACCTGAGACAAGAATGCAGGGTGGGTTAAAGAACACATATTTTTACCGTAGGGCAGGATGCATCAATAGATACTGTGGCTCTGCCAGTGCTAGCCATTGCTTTACTTCCCAAATCTGGTCAGTGGCTTGGGAAGTCAGCTGTGACATTTATAATTCATTAGAGTCTATGTTCCTGTGTGCTGAGCCACTACATCACCCAGATTTAACCTGCTTTGCTTTTTCTTTTTTTTTTTCAGCAAGTCAGCTCCCTTTATTCTGTAAGCTACAATACAAAGAAATCCCAAGTGGAGCTGTTTTCTTTATTACATGGGTTATGCTACAAAGTTATTCCTGTCTTCTTAAATTAAACAGAAGGATTGTATGGCCATTTAAAGAAGAGTAGAACAAACATAATTATGTTGTGTGTGGGTGAATTTCCATTGAAGTCAGCTTACTTTGCATTGGGCTGCATTTGGCAGCGTGTCAATGTCTGTGTGGGGAAATTGGCATATATTACCTTTTTATTCACTGGATCTCATTTATAAAAGGAAAAGGCAAGTCCAAAAACTTCTTGAAAAAGTCAGTCCAGTAGACAGACTGAAGTCACAGAGATTGTTTAGTTTATTTTAGAGAAGATTCTGTTACAAACTCACATTCCAGTTCGGGTTGACATAATATTGTTATATGTTTGCACCATATGTTTATAATTTTAAACAGCTTGGGGGAAAACAAACAAAAACTATGCCTCCTGCTAGAGGGACCTATTGGCAATATAATCCTAGGCAAAAAATTCAGATGGTGAATTGCGTCTCTCAGAACATCAATCAAACCTCGTCAGCAAAGAATGAGCAAACAATGCTTTTATTAACCTGAATTTAGTCACTGACAGTGTGTTAGTTTCTAAAAAAGAGTAATTCATTTGAGAAACAGCTCACCAGATAAATTACGTTCTCTTTTTCTCTAATAACACACCTTCTTACCACATTTTACACTTCTAGTAAGGTTTGTTTTTAATGTATCATTCTATACATAGTCCATAATGGGCAACTTATTTTAATTTAAAAACCAATATGGTATCTCATGCTTGCCCAAGGAGATCAAAGGAAATAATCTGTATCAGTATTTAGTAATGGAAATACAGTGTCAAAAAGAAGATTTATGAATTCCTGATGTTATAATATGACTGATGAGAAAAGTAATGCTTTTGCCCTAACGTCTGCCTCTCCTTCCACAGTACAACACTGTCATTGTTTCCATAGGGAAAGATTATCTGAGAATGCAGAATGAATAAAATGTGAGGGCATTTTTTATTTCCATTTTCATACAGCTTTTAGACACAGACAGAGAAGTGGTAGGAAATGTGATTCTTTGATTAATCAGGCTATTTCTTGCAGAAAGCACCACCTCCACTCACTGGAATTAATTTTCTTGAGGGCATGATGACTTTTAGATGGAAAAAAAGGAAAAAAAACCCCAACCTTTTCATCCTCAAACTGTAAACTATCATGTGAAATTTCTCAGTTTAGAAATTACTGTCCTGAAAAACACCGAGGTTTTTTTCAGCTGCACCACCTCTGTAGTCTTATCTGCAGTTGGGACTCTTGGCCATCCATGTGTCACTGGCTCTCACTTATGGAGCTGCTGTGGCTGCAGATGATATTGTGCTAGCCTACACCAGAATCACCAGGCAGCTAAACCACATCTCTTCATTACGTTAAGGCAGCATTTCCATATGAAACTTTTGTGGTTTTATTCTGATACTTTTAATGAAAAACATACTTGGTTGAAATACACCTATAATTTTCCATCAGCTCAGAATGGTGCTTAAATGCTTTGCAGAATTGGGTCCTTGCAGGGAAACCCATATATATATATGGATTCTGTGTATATATATATATATTTAGAGCTGGAAGCTTAGTTTGGCTCATACTTGGCACTAAACACTAATTAACTATAATTACTTACACCTATATTTGGGAAACACATACAAATATGAGCCATACAAAATTAGATGGTCTGCCCTCTTGACAGACTGTTTCAAATAATATTAGCCATTCGTATTAATGGAAATAAAATGTAATAATTAGTGATTCAGGGAAAATTGTGGGAAATATCAGAGCTACTCAGAGCATTAGTAGGGAAATAATAAAGCTCTAAGATGGGCAAATTGCATTTGATGAATACCACAGGTGCAACACTTTTCAATACACCTTTGCTGGGCTAATAGCAATAAATGAAGCTCTGAACTCAGTGAGGGGTGCCAGGCACTCTTCTAATAACAGTAATTCCAAAATAGTGGGTGTGTATGAGTTTAGAAATGAAAAAGGGAAATCAAAATACTGTCTCAGTCTTGTTGAAAGAAGCTTTTCTTTTAATTTCTAACAAAAAAAACCCGCAAAAACCAACCCTGAGTTATAGAACTTTTTGCTGTATAACTTTTACCATTCCAGAAATGTCATAAATATATTACAAAACAAGCTTTGGAGAACTGTGGACTTTGAATCAAACCTGACAGAGAATTTCAGGGTAATAAATCACCGAACAAAGCAAGAAGTATGGGGGAAGATAAAGATCCTGCAGATCCTCAGTGAGGAGCGGATAGGTTTTGATGGCTGTTGTGTCTTATCTATCTCCTCAAACCTGCCTATTTTCCCAGCTTCTTCTTCATATGAACCAGCAGCAGAAGTGAGCTTTGGGGGAGGCTGGAAGGAAGGTAGCACCCCTGTGAGTGGCAAAGGGGATTAAAGGCATCAGGAAGACTTGACAGTCATCAGCAATGATCTGGCTCTTGGGAGTACTTGCACCCAACTAGTTATATGACCTGTGCTATCTACATATTTGGCTCTAACAGCAAATTTTGAGGGAGTGGCTACCACATATGGTGGGATTTACATCCAGGTTTTTGCAGTTTAAACATTCCTAGCTGAAATATTTATGTTCTCCCATTGTACCACAACTAATTTATCAGGAGCTGTTACAAAGGTGATAAAGAGATGTGGAGGATAGCAACATGTGTCACCTAGCAACACAGTAAATGACTGCTTTTGGATACCATGGATAACCATATTTCTTCTTTAGATTCCTAGTTATTTAAATTGATGAGTATAAAATGTCTATTCTGCTAGTGAAGGTAAACTTTCATCTATCTGGAAATAGTATTGTCACATATTTGAAACAGAAAAAGGGATGAAAAGCTGGGAACTGATGCAGTGGGAACTTGTGGCTGTTGCTGCACTTCAGCTGGAGGTGCAGCACAGGGTTGCCCAGACTCTGTGGCAAGACAAGAAAGAGCTGTTACTTTGATCATCTCCTCTGACTTTCTGCCTACTCCAGGTTCCTGAGTTTCACATGATTGTTCTTTCAGCAAGCCCACAACTTCCCATGGGGCTGGAGCATTGCTCTGGATCTAGACTCCAGGCTCACCCAGGATTACCCAGTTCTCCTTATGCTGCTCACTTGGGGAATGCTGCGGCTCCCAGTTTGTGCCAGTTGGGGTAATAGGGTTTCTAGTATGTGGGTAGTTGCCTACAGAATCTGAGCAGGGACACCTTATTCACTTTACAGACTTGCTTTTGCTGAGTATGGTCTCCTCTCTCTGACTGCTTTTAGGTGAAATTGTGCAGGATTTTTAAAAAATGTATTGCTCTTGTTCTTGTCAAAATCAACTTGTTTGAAAAAGGGACTGCACCATATTCAGAAGGCACATTTTCAATGTTTTGTTTCTCCAACTGTTTGAAAGCAATGATTTACACAGCCATAGTGGAATGGCAAATGTAGATAAGGAAACTAGCCTGCAGGCGCTTGCCATCTGCATTTAACTGTAACATAAATGCCAATTAATGCAAATGTTGACAGTTTGTTAGATCTTTAATACCTGCCTGAACAATAACTCAAAAAAGTCAGATGGAACTTCATTAAAACTACTAAAATAAAGTAGTTTGTCACTTTCCTTCAACAATCTGGCTGTCCTCCAGGTTATGGTTCAGAGGCCTTTGCAACTACATCAGGAAGAAGAGACGGTTGTGAAGGACTTAACAGCAGCTGCCAAGTGTGCAAATCTCACAGGTGGAAGGTATTGGCAGATGTTCCCCAACTTGTTCTCCTTTGCTGTCTCCTGGGATACAACACACCTTTGCAAATACGTGGCTGGTGTCAGGAGGAGAATGAATATGTTGCTCCAGAGCTGCTCTTTCTGGTCAGAGGTGATAGTCTTTCTGGCTACCTCTCTGCAACGGCTTCATTCATAGCCTTCTCCCAGTGCTTTTCCCTACAGAGAGCACTGCTGATCCAGCAGCTTGAGAATCACAGAATCATCTAGGTTGGAAAAGACCTTGAAGATCATCCAGTCCAACTGCTAACCTAACACTGACAGTTCCCAACTACACCATATCCCTCAGTGCTATGTCAACCCTACTCTTAAACACCTCCAGGGATGGGGACTCCACCACCTCCCTGGGCAGGCCGTTCCAACGCCTGACTACCCGTTCTGTAAAGAAATGCTTCCTAATATCCAGTCTAAACCTTCCCTGGTGCAACTTGAGGCCATTCCCTCTTGTCCTATCGCTTGTTACTTGGTTAAAGAGACTCATCCCCAGCTCTCTGCAACCTCCTTTCAGGTAGTTGTAGAGGGCGATGAGGTCTCCCCTCAGCCTCCTCTTCTCCAGACTAAACAACCCCAGTTCCCTCAGCCACTCCTCGTACGACATGTGCTCCAGACCCTTCACCAGCTTCGTTGCCCTTCTCTGGACACGCTCGAGTAATTCAATGTCCTTTTTGTAGTGAGGGGCCCAAAACTGAACACAGTAATTGAGGTGCGGCCTCACCAGTGCCGAGTACAGGGGTAAGATCACTTCCCTGTCCCTGCTGGCCATGCTATTTCTGATACAAGCCAGAATATCATTGGCCTTCTTGGCCACCTGGGCACACTGCTGGCTCATGTTCAGAATGATGCAGGATATCTGGGTTTGGGCTGCTGCAAACTCTCTCGGAAAAATATCCATACTGGGTGTAATACAACTGCCTACATAGTTCAATGCTTCCTGGTCATGTCAGCAGGTGCTGCCCCAAATCAGAGCTACTGTCTGTCAAAGGCACAGGCTTACAAAGCAAGCTGAGAGCGGTCTGTCTCTGCAGCAGTGTGGCTGCTGCTATGTACGTTGCCAGTTTGGTCAAGCAGGTAATTTGGGAAAACAACAAATGAGAAATCTGGATATGGTCCTCTGTGCTCTCAAAGACATTTTCTGTGTAATTGGAAGCCCTGAGTATATGGCTTTGTCTCAGATACAGAGAAGGGACAGGTAATTGAGATTACTAGAAAGAAAAGTGAGTGTATTGAATTAATTTGCTTAGCTCCCATAGGTGCATTGTCACAGCTAAGTTTCATTTCCAAGTTTTTAACCTCTGGTTACATGTTTGAGCATAAAACTGTTCTTCTGAGCCAGAAAATCCTCTGCTTAAAAACTCACTTTCTCCAAATCTGAAGACTGAAGTAGAGCATCAGTCACGAGTATCTCCCATGTCTGCTGAAATCGTGTCTATTTAAAATCTACATGCTAAAATTAGGAGATCAAACTCAGTCTGTGCAACAACAGGCAGCTAATGATCCCACAGTACAGAGCAAGCAGGTAGGCACCTTATTTTCTGTTACCTGCTGACAGTTGCTGTGGCTCATTCAGACTTACTGCATGTGATGGAGCGGACAAGTTGTCAGTATTTTGTGGTGCACCCTGCAGCACTCCATCCATGCTGTTGAATGTGGCATGAAACCAAGCCTCTAGGTTCAGCTGGAAGAAGGGAAAGCAGCAGATATTCCTAAAGAGGGGTTTATTTGTTCTTTGTTCTTGTCTTTTGAGAACTGTGGTCACCCCTGACAACTGAGTCTGTACACTGCATATGCTGTAGAAACGGTTTTCAGCTTATTAACTGCAAAAACAACTGAATTTGCCAGTTTAGAGATCTGGTTTTAATTACAACCTAAGTGCATCCTCCTGCAGAAGGAGGCTGCAGCAGCAGAGACCATTAACTGCCTTGCTTGGTAGCTGTTTGATGGGAGATAGCTCCAGGGATGACTTTGGATTGTCACCAGTGTGTGCTGTGTTGCTGCTACCACTCACCCAGGTGGGCTCTGGTGGTGTGGTGCAGAGCTGGGTGCTGCTCACGGGTGCCAGCGAGCAGCCCTCTCCATGCATGTGCCCCGGAGAGCTCCCAAACTCCTGAGCGTTCACCCGCTCGCTGCAGGATAAAAAGCAAATTCAATTGTTTTATCCGGAGTCTGGGGAGAGGATGTGCAAGATCAAAGTAAAAAACATTGCCTTGAAGTCGTGCTTTCCTTGAAGATTTCCCTCACTTGCAGCTGAAGTTGCTCCCTTCCTAGACCTGTGAGGAATCTCAGAAATGGGGAGTGACATTTGCCTTTGCAATATTGAGAATATTGAGCCTGCTAAAACATGCAGGTGCTCTTGGGGCCAGGACATAGGGAAAACTGTACTTTCCTTGCCCATGGTCGCTGGCAGAAGACACCTGATGGGCCTTTCCCATCCCAACATTTCTGGTGTGCTGGCCCTGGGGACCCTGGCCACCAGAGCACCCCTGTGCCACCTCCCTCAGCAACTCTCTGGCTACACAGGGATGGGGAGCAGTGAGGTCATGGATGGCTTTCATCTCCTGTCCCCTATGGTGTGAGCTGCTGTCACTGCTCCAGGACTGGTTTTGAAAACAGTGACACGTTTCATGAAAAAGGCAACAGATTTGGGCATTTGCTTTAGTTACTTAGACATGGCAAAGATAATTAGAAATCAAAACTTTGCAATTAATCTCTGAGGAAGTTAAAAATCCGGTACGCTAAGTTAGATTTTGCAAGAGATGAATGTACAAAAAATGAACAGTGCCTTTCTATAGAATATTTTTAGCAAGCACTAGGTATCATGCACATGTGACTATTTTCTTACTTGTTCAGTAACTAATCTATTTTGGAGACAGCATGTATAGCGTGGCTTCCAATTGCCTCAGCCCATTAATGAGATTTATTTTTTGAAAAACTTGGCTGCAAAAGATTAAAACACTAATGACTGTGATTTTCATGCTTCTTTTTTGAAGTTTGTATTTGATACTGCACCTTGACACCAAAGCAAAAATTGTCAGTGTTATGAATTAATAAATGTTTCGCATATTTGTATAAGAGATCTGTGAGTTAACAGTATTGCAATAGATTTACTCATGAGAATATGCTTTTTAATTACAATAAGCCAGTGTTTCATGATAGGATGATGAGGGGAGAGCATTTTCATGAGTCCTACCACAGTTAGGAGTCTTTGTTCTGCACTGTTGTGAGAAAAATGACATTATTTTTTTCTTTCTTAGATAACACATACACAGAAAAGAGTTTCATAATAATACCATACCGAGTCAATGAAAAACAGTTGTGATATGTTACCAATTATTTATGAAGGGAATCTTGGAGAAATGCTCTGAATATAATACTTTTCTGCTTTTCTATACTACCTATATTTTGTTAAATAACACAATTATCTTGGATTGAAGATAAAAATCTCCTTTTCTTCCACACAAACATGCACACAGGTAGATTCACCTTTTCAATGGATAATTGAAGGCTTTTTAATCTAGCAAACAGCACAAAATAAGCCAATGCCTGGAAGCTGTGGCTCATGAAATTCAAACTTTAAATAAGTATTTTTAGCACTTTTAAAGAACAAAGGTACTGGTGCAGTTTCCTCAGAGAAGTGCTAGATTTTCTACTGAAGATATGTTCCTGATACAAAGAAATGTAATTAAAAGTGTTGGACTTTACGTAGCAATTATGGAGGAACTGGAGAGATTCTCTATTATTACAGTGTTATGCCTACCGTTATGCAAAGAGAGCAGGTGACAAATTACTGTGGCTACTTCTTTTGCATTCACAGAATCACAGAATTGTCTAGGTTGGAAAAGACCTTGAAGATCATCCAGTCCAACTGCTAACCTAACACTGACAGTTTCCAACTACATCATATCCCTCAGCGCTAAGTTGACTCGACTCTTAAACACCTCCAGGGATGGGGACTCCACCACCTCCCTGGGCAGCCCATTCCAACACCTAACAACCCGTTCTGTAAAGAAATGCTTCTTAATATCTAGTCTAAACCTTCCCTGGTGCAACTTGAGGCCATTCCCTCTTGTCCTATCACTTGTTACTTGGTTAAAGAGACTCATCCCCAGCTCTCTGCAACCTCCTTTCAGGTAGTTGTAGAGGGCGATGAGGTCTCCCCTCAGCCTCCTCTTCTCCAGACTAAACAACCCCAGTTCCCTCAGCTGCTCCTCATAAGACCTGTGCTCCAGACCCTTCACCAGCTTTGTTGCCCTTCTCTGGACACGCTCGAGTAATTCAATGTCCTTTTTGTAGTGAGGGGCCCAAAACTGAACACAGTAATCAAGTTCAAATCCATTAATTTATTCTGAGTACTCAAAACATTGCAAAATCCTTGTGTTCTTTGGTTCTGCTCTGAATTCTTCTTTTGTTTGATCTCTAAAGTTGTTATTTGGGCTTTTTGAATTTTCCAGGATGCAGTGGACTATATAGTATCCCCAGCAGAGCAATAGTCAGCCTGGGGAATATTGTAAAGCAGCTGTTCTTCAGTAGTCAGTGGGTCTTGTTTTTGCTTTACTACTTAAGGCTCCTGTTTTATATTCCATAGGAATAGATCTACTCAAAGTTGAAGAACAGCTAGCTGTTTTTCTTCAAAGCAGTCTAAATGCCATTCTCTAGTGTGATCAGTGGCAGTCTGAATGTCCCTGACTTGTAGCATTGGGAGTGCCAAGCGTGAGCAGCAAGGCAAGAGAGCTGGTGGTGGCTGCTTTGAGCTTGGAAGTGACTAATGTTGTATGTGAGATGGTAAATATCATGTATGCCATGTATTCCCAGAAATGGACAATTTTATCAAGTATATTATAACAAGGAAGAATATGAGTCACTAATAATATGAGTCACTAATAAATAACCTCAAAATATAAGCAAGTAGTAAAGAATGCAGTAATAGCTTAACATTGATAAACTGGCATAACACAACTATAGCATTTGTTGTTTTCATTAGATGTTGCATTTGATTAGTCTTGTGTGATTGCAGAGAATAACTGGTTGCTCTTGAAAAGTTGAAGGATTCTTTACTATTGCCTTGTTGAGAGATAAAGTACACAGGCACAGGTACAAAAACTAAGGTTGAATGCTCTGCAGTTGAATTTTTCTCTGCTATAAATAATTGCCCTTCCCTAGGACAGTTGCTGTCTCCAGGCCTGAATTACACCTGGGTTCTGCTGCTTCTGCTGAGGAGCGGGGAAGGTCATACTGCCTGGTTTGTCCCGGTCCCAGACTGGGTCCCCCCATGCAGCCCACAGGATTTCTCCGCTGCCTCCTGCGCTCCTGTGCTGGCTGCCCTCATGTTCCTCCCCTGAGCTCCGACACGGGCTGTTACAGGGACATGGAGATACCAGTCACAGCTGGTGTCAGTGGCAGCCGAGCTGTCTGGCAAAAGTGCATGTGGGACTTTTGGGCACACACCTAGGAGTCTCACATTTTCGAAGGAAATTCTAACAAAATTTCTAAGGAATTTCAAAGGAATTTCTAAGGAAAAATATCTCAATTTTTGGGGGGGGGAAAGAAAGAACTCTTTTTTTTTTTTTTTTTCCTAACAGAAAACTTTAAAGAGACATGTATCAGTGAGGTGGGAAAAAAAAACTAAAAACCAAAAATTTGTAACCAGTTTTAATGAATGGTCTGTTAGAATGGTCTTTTCATTCTCTACTTGTTCCCAAAGACTACTTATAGGTTTTAAGAAATTTCAATAGATATTTCAATAGATCAGGTCTTGGCTATGTGTGATTCCTTTTTATGCCATTATAGTCCTTCCTTGTATTCTTTTATAGAATATAGATCACCAATAGATCACTGTATCGTCAGTGCCTGGGATTTCATGTGTGTGGAAATGTCAGATTCATAAAATTCCATGCTAAATCTGAATTCATAAATCAATCACAAAGGAGTTTCCTTAAGCTCAGAGTGTTAAAAGGAGGCAAAAGCTTTAGAGGATCCATAAATAATGTAAAACTAATTGGAAAATATTTGTGTGAAAGGCGATTAAAAGTCACGCGTATTTCTTCCTAATAGTCCAAAGAGATTTGTAGACAGCTAAGTCCATAATTTATTTTTTTTTTTTTTTTTAAACCTCATCTAGAAAGCATCTAGTTGTTTGCAAGCAGGCCTATTCACTTGCCAGACAGAGTAGCCTGGCATACTTATCGGCAGGACTGAAAGAGGAGTTCAGGAAGAAAGTAGTGTGGTGTTATCTAGATGGCCATGGCTGCTGAAGTAAAAATATTTCATTCTTCATTCGTACCACCTGCAGAGTGAAGGATGGTACAGAGCTATATACAGCTCTGTGTAGCTCCCCAGCACTGAGACATGGAAAATCATGATCAGAGACATGTGTGTGCTTGAGGATCTGCCAACCTGCGTGAGCTGTAGCCTATCCTCTGGGAACATCCCAGATGACCATTTTCTATTTCCCAGTTTCTGTTGTGTCTGTGGGAGCAGTGGGACCTTGCTGGTGCTGGTCTCTGCGTGACCCTGTGGGGCTGCGGATGAGGTGTAGCTGCTTTGTGGTACCAGATGTTTAAGCTGCTTTTCTCAGCTTTACTGGGGGCTTTCCCCTACCTAGTATCATTAAGGTATTTGGATGAGTAACAATACCTTGTAAGCTGTATCCTAGGCAAAGCTGGCTCAGGGGCCACACTAGATCTTAAAAACTGTTCCCATGCTGATCCAGTGAAGACTGCTCAGGAGCTGCTGCCCTCAGGCTGGAGAGGGCATTATTGGAGAGAAT
This sequence comes from Strix aluco, assembly GCF_031877795.1. NCBI lineage: Eukaryota > Metazoa > Chordata > Aves > Strigiformes > Strigidae > Strix > Strix aluco. The sequence continues at coordinate 128,061,677 of NC_133931.1, forward strand.
GAGCACAAATACGCCCGTGCCTGCAGTGCCTGGTTGGCTGCTCTCCGTGTCACTTCCATCCTGCTCTGGGTGAGCATCTGAATTTGGCCCTGTAAAGGTCTCTTTCTATACAACATATTTGATTTAGAATAACGCATTATGATAATTTTTGCAGCTGTTGATATATGGGTAAAGACTGAAAATGTAAATTTGTAGTTAAAATGATGCAACTTTTTCACACTTCAGGATGTACCAGATGCCCCAGTCCTGCCCTAGGAAGAGACAGGCTCGCTGACCTGATGCTCTGGGTTTCTTACATCTGAGTTATATGGCTCAGTTTTATTACATCTAGGGAGTTAGGTTTGAGTCAGATTGTTATCTTGGCCATGTCATCTACCTTCAGTTACACGAAAGTAAGCAGGCCTGAGAAATTTCTCCTGTTATTATTATTCTATATTTTAAGGCATTCCACTGTAAGCAGCTCTGAATGTAACAGTGACCCCTTTACCGCTTTCAAAATGAAAGATCTCTCAAGCCATAGGGTTTTTAAAAAAAAATAAAAGTACAGAGCTGAAATGAAATACCCTAAGCACAGCCAGTGTCTCCTGTGCACCTTTGCACCATTTTCCATTTTGGGCACAAAATAAAAAGTGTATCTTGGCTGTGTATAATTAATGTCATGGAACTGTGATCCTGGCATGACATGAGCTGTATCACTGAGAGCAGAAGGTAAGAAGAAATCATGATTGCTCAGCAATTTACACGGGAGGATGAAGGGGAAAGGCATTTTAAATTAATGGTTCTAAGGCCTTGATGTTGCCCTGCCACATTTCATAAATCTTTTCTGAGCAATATCTCCTGCGAAAGGGACTTCACAGTCGCTTAGGGAATACCAAACAGGTACCCTTTTCAGGAGGAAACTGTTTTTACATTTTATTTCAAAATGCATCCCATGGAAGGAAGTAGCATTTCAGCTTATAGAGTAGCACTAAATGTCTACTGACTGCAAAGAAGAGTCCTTCTTCTCAAAGCCATTTATCTTCGAAACAGCACCTGTCCCCTTTGATAAAAGGTTGATCTCTCCCCACCATGCTTGCGTGCCACAGAGGAGGGCTGTCTCAAGGCTGGTCCCATTCCAGCAAGGTAGAAATGCCCCTCGCCACCTCACAGCCCAGCTACTCAGACCCCAGCACTCCATGACCCTCAGTGCATGGGTGGATCTGCCTTTGCAGAGAGCTCTGCAGCTCTGTGTGCCCTGTAAAATCAGTGACTTCATGCAAGCACCGCAGCACATTTAAACCTTTATTTAAAACAACTGGGGAGCAGATTTGGGTACTTTTAAAGTTTTGGGAACATAGCAGGGGTGGGAAATCTCACTGGTATTCACAGTGATCTTGTATTTGTAGTGTTCCAGCAGCAGCACTGTTTGGCAGTGGGCAGTGCTTCTCCTCGACATTCACCCCCTCACAAGGCTTTCTGCATCTTTTGGCAGAGCTGACAGCACACGTCTTACAGCAGCTGTCATAGGTAGCAGTAACCCCACAGGTTATATATGTCCCTCTCAAAGACTTCAGTGATGGAGCAGATCAGTCTTTATGTGAACTGATTGCATTAATTGGCATTTATAACACTGTAGTTAGCTAGTACATAGTGAGAGAAGGATAGATGACCTGCCTTAATATATTCAGTTGCTGTTTATGTTCCTTATAGTACCGCTTCCAATGCACAAAAAGCTTTTACCTCACATTGCCTGCTCTTGGGTACTAAAAACACTTGAGCGATAGCACAAGTGACTCCCTTATGACAGTTATTTCCCAAAAAATAATTCCTTATGCCTCCCTCATGACTGTCATTTGCTACAAAATCATTTCCACTATGATCCGTACAGAGTCACTAATGTATTTTGTGACTAAAAGCAACCACTGCTTAGCACTGGAATCCTAAAAAGATTTCAGAGGAAAAACAAAAAGGAAAAAAATTGCACCATATGTCCACAGGCAAAGACACAGGGAAGGGATTGGAAGCAGAGGGCGAACCTTCCCCTATGCTGGCAGGGCTGGCAGCAGCTGTGCAGAAAGAAGGCTACAGTGCAAGCACCAGGTGCCTCTGTGCCTGATGGTCATGTTCAGCCACAACAGCCACAGCTCCTCACAGTTGTATGCAGGAGGAGCAGGGTGATGCCCAGGGAGGAGAGGGAAGGGGATGCTGAGAGGTTTGATTAGCACTGTCCCGGTAAGCCTGGGTGGAAATGGCACATAGCTATCCTTGTGAAGCACATGTGGGAGAGCACAGCCCCACATGTCAGTCAGTGCTGCCTCCAGCCATGCCTGGAAGCTTCATTTCACCTTTACACCCCACAATCTGGGCGACTGGTGCAGCCACCACACTGGCGTTGCCCCAGCCAGCACTTCTAGTGTCATGGTAAGCTGAGCTTCTCATTTTTTAATGATGGACAACATTTTCTAGAGCATACAGAGAATGTGCTGAATGAATCCAGCCTTTACATGGGCACAGACGCAGGGATCATTCAGGAAACTGCCAATTAAGCAAAACACTGGAAAAAAAACCCTTCTGTTTGTTTCACACAGTCCTAGAGTTTATCATGTTATGGGAAGGTATCATGCCGTAGAGACAGAAATCTAGTCTGCTAGACTTATGACAGACTCTTTCCATCCCAGAGAACTTGAAAATAATGACTTGTGAGGAAAAATGCAAAGAACGGGGCTTTAGCCAAAAAAAAAGGGGACATGTTAACAGCCCATAAAAACAGTTACAGAAAAAGTTTCCATAATCAGGGCAAGGAATAATGTGGTGCCCATGTTAATGGTGGATAGACAAGAACTATTGCCCTAAAATTGCACTATGGGATTAAATACTAGGAAAATCCTTATAACGGTAAAGATATGGTGAGATTGGTAAATGGGGAAGTTGTGGGGGGTCTCCATCACTGGCAGTCTTTAGTAACATGTTATCAGGCTGGACTGGACAGATATGTGTGGTTGATTCTGCCTTCAGATGGAGGACAGGCCATACAGCCTCTTTAAGTCCCTTCCAAATATAGTACTCCAAACGTGTTTGCAGGGACAATGGAAAAATTATTAATTCACTTAATTTAATTGCAGATAAATAAAGTATTTGTTGAATAGTGGCCAATTTGCTCAGTGAATGTTTAATGCTTTATATCTGATTGAATCTACATATTATTTATTACTCCCAATTTCTGTTCTTGTCAGACAGCTTTCAGCACTGGCTAGCAATCTTTCTGCATTTTGGCAGACTGGATAATAACAGTTTTAAGTAGAGTGATCTGTTACTTGGATAATATACTCATTATGGGTGGAAATTAGGAAGCTTATTTGAGAAATGTGAAGTGCATTAAAATAAAATGAAATCCCAAATGAGATTCAGGCTACATGTAAAAAACCTCATTCTTAAAAAAGTCAGAATTTACAAAGATGTAGGGACTGTAAAAGTTTGGAATGAGAAGCGTGACTTTTACAAACGTGATATCAGCAGGGCTAATTTCAGATGACTGATTGGGAAGGCACTTATGCCTTGAGAAAAAAAAAAATGCAAAAAACCTAATGCAGGGAAACCCAAGGAACCTTTATTTTTTGCTTAAGTGCAAGGGATGTTTTGAACCTATGTTGTCTCTAGTAATAACTTCAATGACAGCAGCTAAAAATAAGCACTATGCAAACACAATGGAATTCACTGGTATGAGGTGTTTTACGGCAGCATGGTCTTTATAAATTGGGATTCTGATCTGCTACCAAAATAACTCTCCTCTGCGGTTAGAAGTACTGTCCCATAATGTAAAAGTCAAATAGGTCCTCGAGAGGGACTTTTTACAAGGGCATGTAGTGATAGGGCAAGGAGTAACAGCTTTAAACTGAAATAGGGTAGATTTAGATTAGCTATAAGGAAGAAATTCTTTCCTGTGAGGGTGGTGACACACTGGAACAGGTTGCCCAGAGAGGCTGTGGCTGCCCCCTCCCTGGAAGTGTTCAAGGCCAGGTTGGACGGGGCTTTGAGCAACCTGGTCTAGTGGAAGGTGTCCCTGCCCATGGCAGGGGGGTTGGAACTAGACGATCTTTAAGGTCCCTCCCAACCCACAACATTCTATGATTCTATGATGCAGGGGACCAGTCACTGCCTCCTCCTGAACCTTAACAAAAATGGTCTTAGCAATAAAAGTCTACAAGACTATATCATAAGACTTTAAGATCTTGCATTGAATATGTATGTCCATCAGAGCAGAGTTAAAGATTTTAAAATATCCCTTTTTTTGAAGGATCAAAATTGAACATGATTTGGGGATAGTAAAAATGTGGAGCAAGAAACATCTTGTGGGAAATACTGTCCAAAATCATAAGCATCTAGCTGAGAAAAGGTGAATGTGCCAAGACTATCATGCAATCATGGTTTTTAACTTGTGACAGAATTTTTGCAAAGGGAAATTTTTAACAGAATCACAATGAAGCTGCTGAAGGGGCAACATGGAAATTACTCCAGAAGTTGCTTTTGAAGGAGGGTACAGACTTGGCCACTCAAGTTCCAGCACCTCCCTCCCCATTTAGCACTGGTTTTGCTGTTCTGCATTACCCTTCTGAAGCCTGAGTCAGCTGGTACTTTGCATGAGCCTGGTGCTTCAGTTGTGTTGGCTGTATCTGGTTACAGGGGTGTTTCTGACTGTGTAAGTCTAATGAGCAGGGCTGGCAAAGCCATGTGGCTGCAGTCTGAAAAGGGGCCTGCCTGCACATTTAGCTGACTTCGGAAATGAGCTCCAAACCCCATCAGGATGTACAGCAACTGGCCTGGTACAGAGGTGAGGGCAAACATTCCTCATAGGTACTGGAATGAAATGGAGCCAGTTGGTTTAAGAAGTGTAACCTCCGGAGGACATAGTAGCATTTTGAGGAATTTTATTTACCACCTGTGATTTCAAGAAGCTATTTTATTTATTGATGAACTCCAGCTCCTGTGGAAAAGATAAAACGGATCTTAAAAATTTACTATAAAAAATACCTTTATGGGAAAATGGAATCTGACACATGCACCTTATTAGTAATTAGGAGATCTAGGTTGAGTCCTTAGATCTGTCACCATGTTATCTAAGAACCTAGTAATGGTTGATTTTTAAAAGGTTTTCTTTTACCTTCTGTAAAATGGAGACAATAATGTTCCTATTCTCTCATTCTTAGTTGGCTTTCTTTACTGCCTCTACAGGAGTATGTTCTTAACTAATTACTAGTACTAGAAGAATAGGAGCCCTCAGCACTCACCGTGATAATTTATAAAAATAATAGATCAGATGCTTCCTAACTTGCATAAAGTGGGTTAGTATAGTCTAACATGAAAAATAATAATGCTGAAAGGCAAGTCTGCAAAAAGAGCTGGCTGAATAATTCATACTTCAATTGAATCTGATAAATTTTGCTCCTTTTCTCCATTGACAGAAAGCCTATATACAGTTGTCTGTTTCTGCAGATGTGTTCTGTTATTCTGTGATTCATGTGCTCTACAGATCTCTTTTGGAGTATTGTCTGTATTGTTTATCTGTGACTGGTTGCATAAGGCACACGGTGTTGATTCTGTTTCCTGATGGTGCAGTGCTAATGCTGACAACCAGGAGTCTTATACTAATGTTTATGGAAAACAAACATAAAATTCACCTTCTATAAATATTTGAGCATAAAAACTTAGTACTTGCTTTACATGAATATTGATAATAGGAAAATACAGTGTTACGAGTTTTCCAAATGTTCATGGAAAGTTAAACAAGGTCGAAGGCAGACTGAAAATGTGACTGAATATTCATGCTGGTTTTTCCTGGTTTCAGAGCTCTGACACAATTTTAAGCCATGCAGTTGTCAACAGGATCCTCTTCTTCTTTCCTTACCCTAATTTATGTCTTGTATGTGAATCCTGACAAGGGTTTACAAATGAAAAACTCCACCTATTAGCACTGATGGTGTGAGGTGTGTGCTAAGGATACCCAGAGCACTACAGCATTAGTTTAGATCCTTAGAGCTTATTTTAAGGAGCCACACGAGGTCCCTGATGGCAGCTTTGCTGGCATGTATTCTCCCAACATGAGCCTGCTGGCGGGTCAGCTGGGAGGACACAACCCCATAACCTTATTCATTTAAGATAATCACTCGAATACCTGAGTGAGTCACTGGAAAGCACATTGTGTCCGAGTTCACTCTGTCTGTCAGAGTGCCAGGAAGCCCAGTTAAGCTGGTTTTAAAATGCCACCATGGAACCAGATTTTTCTAAGTCCCCAAACAGCAAAGCAATTTCAGGAATACAGCAAGATAAACAAGGAGAAAAATATGAAAGCAAAACAGTAAGTGCAGGCTGCTTATTCTCTTGAAACATCAAGTGTTAATCACAGACTGCAGCAGGGAAAGGGGAACATGGGAAAAATACTGAGTAGTGACATTTTGTAATTGCAAATAGTACGGTGAGTACCAATAACCTTCATCATACTCAGAAACCTTAGAAGCACTGTCTGTGAGTGATGCTTGAGAAAACAAGAAAAAACTGTCTTCTTGTCAAAGAGAGTTCTTCTCCCTCTTGGTACTCAGCTTCTGCATGAATAGGCTGATGGTGGAGTAGAAGATGCCTTTTGTGATTCTATTTTTTGCTCCTGTGTTGCTGGTATCACAGACCAACGTGGTCCATCTGGCAGCTCATAGGCTGAAGCTCATGTGCAGGACTCTTTCTACAAGTCTCCCTTTCCATCAGTGTAGCCAGGGACCAGCACATCAGCTGCTTTAACAACTCTCCCTGCTGCTTGTGTCCTCACCCACAAACAGACGGTGCTTAGAGTCTGAACTGGTGCCTCTGTGGCTGTGTGTATGTGTGTGTGTGAGTGCGTGTGGTGCAGCGGACAGAGAAGCTTGAGGCACCCGTGTCCACCTGGCATCACAAGGGAGCTCCCTCCCCTGCACGGGTCTGGCCTGCCTGGCTCCCAAAATTGGGGTCCAGTCCCTATAAATACCATTTAGAGCACGATTTGTTCACATGCAGCATTTCCCCATAGAGACTTTTCTTAAGGAGGAAAAAAAAATTGACTTTAGGCACTTTAAAATAAAATTAAGCTGGTGTTTTATTTTCTGACCTATGTTATTGGGTCAGTGGGTTTTTTTGAGAGCTTGTTTGAGCAAATAGAAGGTGGAGAAGCTGACATTTCAAGGATGTCTTTTGTACACAGAAGAAATCGAGTGTAAATACATTTTGGATTCATGAATTTGTATGTTTGTACTGAGATATCTTTCTGATTGAAATACAAGGACTACAGCTATATGGGCCCTATGCTGAAATTCAAGGTACACTTTCTGCTGGTGAAGAGCATGTGCTTTTTCCTGGCAAAACACCTACAGCTTAGTATGTATAGAATTATTGCTCATATTCTTCTCTTATGTTCTTGAGCAAAAGCAGCATGTATTTAAATTAACGATCTATTTTTATGAAATAATTCCCTGTTAATAATGGAAGGGTTACCAGCTCTCTCTTGTCTAGTTATGGAAATTCTTCCACATTCAATCTAGGAGCTTTCCTTGTTGATATTAATACATCAATCTAATTATAACAGCCTTATATAAATGGGCAAAACAAATGGATTTCATTCTGCTCTGTCTCACAATCACAAGAATATTTATTTTCAGTTCACATATCTTTGCATTGCAGGTCATATATCTCATAAACTTTCAAAATAAAGCCAGCTTATGACTAATTACATTTGCCCTCTGCAGTGCCATCAAATTCATTTTCTGCTATGACACTATTACAAATATTCTATTTCATTGCTAGCACTGAACATCCTTATGAAGTCTTTGTCAACTTGTTATTACAGTAACATGTGGCTTATAACAAGATGTGTTTTATATTCATTTTAACATGTTTAAATATCAAGTTGCCTTTACTTTGCCCTATGTAATAAACCACTGAATGTGCAAGAGAATGTTAATGTAATAGGGAAAAAAAATCATGTTCAAGTTTCAACTAATAGCCTTAATAGCTGGGCAAATCTCATCAAAGTTTTCTGTTTGAGGCTAATTTGACAGCAGGCCTAACATCAAGAAACAATTACTGGCTTTAAAGTGGTTCTTGTCTTTATCTCCTGTTTTAAGACACTTCAAATGAAAATTAGGAGAAGTAAGGAAGAGGAAATGTTATAGTTAACATTAAACTCCTGAGTATGTGAGTTAAGTTCATTTTACTGCTTAGCTTGAGAAGTCAGTGAAATGCAAGGCCTAGGACCTGGCCTCTTTGCATTGTATTTTGTGATTACAGTTTATGGGAATTCATGTGATTGTTTAGAGCAAGGATGCTGTTGGATGTCTATGTGAGTGAGTTTCTTTGCACTTGTTCTAATGTTTTTTGCTGGAGCCATAGCTGCCAGCTCATGTGTTCCTAGCTGGGGACTCAAAGCAAGGAGCTTGTCTAAAGCGAGATACAGTGTGAGATACAAAGCAAGACACCTCTGGCTCCATCAGGAAGCTTGCTAGTAGTTGATGCTTCATCCTGATGAGCATGGTCACCTGGTGGGCTGCAGTCCATGGATGCAAAGATTAATTCAGAAATGAACAGGATGAGTGTGTAAGAGGTATTGATTTTATCCTGGGACCTGTGTCTCTTCAGACCAAGTCAGGTGGAGGTCTCAGGTCCTAGTGCTAGGTGTCCTCACTTTAATGGCTTTCCAACTTAGCATTAATTTTCTGCTAAAATGGGGTTTGGAAGCTGAATAATGCATAAACAGAAACGTACACAGAGCTATTTCAGGATCCCCAAACTGGCATGCCTTCACTCAAATGATAAGCATCTAGCTGTGTCTGTGAAGCTAGGCACATCAAAATGTCTTTGCGCTGTCATAAATTCTTAACTTCAAGCTAAGAGCATTCAAATATTTTATCAAAAATTCAAAGGACTGACCTCAGTTATTGACTACTTGTGTGCTGTATCATATCACTTGCCATATTCTGTGTAGGCAGCAAATACATCCACTTGGTGAAGATTTCCAAAGAGTGTGTAGCAGCAGATTAGAACTTTCCTTGAATCCCAATATTTGGATGAATAGTCCATACTGTTCCTAGAACATATGCATTTTCTGGCATCAATGAAGAATGTGATGTTCTCGCAATAAATTTAACTTGACATATACCAAGTATTGAAATCTATTACTTCTGGACAACGTCATGGCACATTTTTTGACTTGAAGTGTTCCATAACTGATGTGATGAGCCACTGACATTTTTGGGGAGATTTTGCAAAGCATTTCATTTTTACTATCATAACCTGATTTGCCATCAGAATAACCTTACAGTCTAAGTAAGTCCAGACTATAGAGCTATTAATTGAGATCCTAGAAAAAGCTGGAGGGATACAAATGAGAAGAAGGAATGTAACTGCTGATCTTGAAAGCACAGAGAGAAATAGCATACCAAGTAGAAGAATCAAAATGAAAATGAGAATAATACAAGACACAGATCAAAGCTGACCCGGAACTGACAATATTCTGGTGACAAGCATAATAGTGTCTCTATTGCTGTTGATAAGTATTTACCGTAGCAGGAAAGTGTTATTTACAGTTCCCATAGGAAAAGGATAAGGTACCACTTTAAGAAATTTCTTTGTCCAGTTTCTCTGCCATGGGTTAAGCAGCAGACCACACTGGATGATGAACACAACACCTTTCTGGCCTTGAAATCTGCAAAAGGTCAAGAAAATGTAGTTAAAAAAATAAAATTGAAGAAGTATGTGTGGAATGGTATTACTACACAGCTTTAGTGATTGCTATCCAGTTCCACACATATTTCTTCAATTTAATTTTTAATGGGCTCTATTTCACCTGCATAACTGTCCCTCTAGGAGCATGAACCCAACATTTAGATAATTAAAATTCTCACCACTTAACCTTACAAGTGCCTAAAATGTGTAGTGGTCTATAACCTGGTCCATCTACAGGACACAGTGCAGTACCGCCCTGAAAGCAGTTGGGTTCATATGGAAGTTGCATTGCATCTGAACTAAACGTGCTGCAGGAGTTTTAGAGTTAGCTTTGTCAGTCCTGTTTCAAGGATTTCTGCACCATCTCTGCCACAGGTACTCACAAAATAAGATTTACCTGATTTGGCCCTGCAGGTGTGTGTGACTAAAACAGAAAAAGTTTAGAAATGAGTGAGAATATAGGTACTTCCTATTTTTTTCTTTCAGCTATTGCTGTTCTTGTGCTTGTTTATTATCAGTATTCATGATGTACATCATCAAGGCCCATTTGTAAACTCTCAGCTTTAATTCTTACATCAAGTTTTCAAAAGAAGGATTTGAGCAATGGAAACATAAAAAATATTACACCAGCAAGACATGCTTTTTCCATTCAGCACAACTCAACAGTTGAGAACTATTTAAAATATGTTTATATATTTACATATTTTATGGGTTTGGGCAAACAGAGAAATCTGGTGCATATTTACAATAAGTTTGAAAGTTCAGTAATTATCACCAGAAGTCATCATTAAGCCTCCAGATAAACAATGAAATGTCACTTGGTTTGACAATGCAATAGGAATAATTTCTACTAATTATTCCTGTGATGAATTTGGCTCATTAGCTTTTACTAGAGGAAAAGGAAACTGAAAAATCAATATTTCAGTTCACTCTTTTTTTTTTTTTTTTCATCATCTGGGAATGCTAGTTATATATTTTGCATGTAATAAAGGGAACCAGAGGGCAGTCAAGGAGACCAAAAAATATTAAACTTAGAACCAATAGTGATTAACAATAGATGCAGCTGTTACCGGAACGCAAAGAACTGTTGATTCAGAGGAAAGTTTGGTCCTTTACAGTCTTTCTTTAGAGACTCAGTTTTTTCCTTTTCCTTAAAACAATCATATAGATGGCTCTTTTGGGCAAATTATCTAGATTAATTTGTGTTGATTCAGCATCACTTCTTTCTTCCTTTGCTTGTATAATGTCTAATCACAACACTTGTTTCTTCCCATTTTTGCTTATTAAGGTGTTGTTTGGTACTCCTTTAGTTTTGCGTTAATTTTGCCTTTTTAGTATCTTCACTCAGTCCCACCAATGATGATGTGAGATCTTTCCTTTGCTGTCTGAACACAGCTAGAAAAGCCAATGAACAGTCAAGGCTTTTTAAACACAGACATTTTAAGCTGGGGAATTGCTTCAGTTGGGAGCATTGGTCAGCTGGCTTCTCAACTTATACTGCAATTTGATTAACTATGATGCCAAAGAAGATGTCAGGATTGTGGTGCGCCAGGAGCAAGTCACCAGCTGGTTTGCAATCTTTAGGGGATATATAAGGCTCAGTCAAAACATGTACTCAACCTAGGATGCACTGCATGCTAGTCACATTAATGAAAAAAAGAATTGGTGTTGTTGAAGACTAGAACTGATCAGAAACTTTCTGACTGAGTGTTTTGCCCTCTAAAGATCCTGATCTGTCAGGGAGAAATGTTCCTATGGTGTGTAGCACCTGGGGGGAAGCCCAGCTTGTTCTCCAGCTAGGTACCTATCCTGGCACCTATCCTGGTGCTGCCCAGAATCCCACCTTTGAGCACCCAAGGCTCTGAAACTTTGACAAAGAGAACCTCAGGGGTGATTAGAGAAAGTCAAAGAATAGGATTGATCTTAAACTATTTTGATTGTCTAAAGAAAGATGACCACATCTAGGTTATGTATAGCACTCTTTGTAGTCATTGCAGAAAATGGGTAAACCAGAGAATGATTTCATCTGTTCTTTTTTAAGGTACTTTTCTTCAGCTGAAAGGGATCGTCCTTTGGGAATGCCTGCTTCCTTCCATTGTTCAGAAATCCTAAATTAGATTTCAATGTAAACCCTTTAGACAGGAAAGCTAGGACAGAAGAATCCTTCCCAAAATGACATGTAAACTCATATATATGTTTATAGTTACAATTATAGTTGTGAATATGTATGCATATATACACATACATACAGATATATATAGATCAATTTCAACTCTGCAAGAAATTTTACTTATTGATTTTCCGTTTTTTTAAGGATATAGTTTTGAAATCTGGGAATTTCTTGAGAATGGCAGTTCCAGTTTTCACATAATTCTGTGTATAACAAATATCTTGCTTTGTCTTTTCTGTAGAGGATGAAATCTGAAGTCTGCTAACCACAGATGTGAATGATGTAGCATTCTAACAGAGTTTCAGAGAAAATAGAACATGAAAATCAGAGTATTCCTGCAGTTCTGATGATAGGAAAACAAAAATATTTTTTTCAGTGTTGGAAAAGAATATTTGCAGGAGTCACACCTAGCTGGGTATATCCGAATGCTTTTCATCAAAAGAGTGCACACACATCAAATAATAGATGCAAGACGTATTTTTTAGTCTCTCAATATGGCTATCGTATTATGAAAAGAGAGGTACACTAATTTACCATTGCTCATTGAGCTGTTTAAGCGTGGCAATGAGTAATTGGCCAATAGGTTCTGAAACAGATGTAAAGTGTCAGTGCGATGTTTCCAGTGGGGTTATTATAAAACATTTGCTTTCTTAGTTTCCAGCATAGAGGGCTTTGGGCCATATAACCCATCAAAGAAATTGCTAACTAAATGAAATCCTTATTCTATCTAGAAATAAAAATCTATTTATAATATTTAGGAGGCCCTTTTACTGTACTATCTGAGCACCTCACAACCCTTTACAGTAGCTTCACTTATATATAAGTAGGAAATGGAGACCCCCTGAGTCACGAACTCTGTGACAGAGTGGTGTCAGGCACTCAAGCCTACCCACCTTCAGGCTAATGGTCTAACTACAAGCTCCTTTGTGTTTCTCCCAGCGGAATAAGTATAGCTGCATGCAACCTAAAATTGTAAAGGAACTTGATATAGAAAACTGTAGGAGAAATAAAAGAATCATTAAATTCAAAAATTGAGGTTATATCTGGTCTGAACATCTTTATGACAGCAGAGAAAATAACTAGCTGCAAGCAGCTAAAGGACATTCTCCAGTTTCAGATATGTATGCTGCTCCCGTTCCTATTTCCAAGGTTGTTTACTATTATGGCACCATGGCTTGTGATATCAAGTCATCTCATATAATGCTACTGACATTTCAGTGTATGTCAGATATGTTTTAGTGCTGCATGAAAACATGAGATTTTTAAAGAACGTATGTCTCGATGTATTCCATTGCATTTCAAACATCCAGCAAGAGCAGCATTGGAAATGTGTCTTTGATACCTCTTAAGAAACAGAAGGCTGAATTCCATGGTTACACCCCGGCATCTGCAGAGTTTTCTCTGCAGTTCTGAGCAAAACTGGGAACAGAAGAACATTTTAAAGCATTTCTCCATAATTGGACTATTGTAAGGGTTTGATCTTGTTACTGGAGCATACAGAATCTTTAACGTCTGTGACTGAATGCCATTTCTGTCTGTTTCTGTGATTACAAACGTGGTGAAAAATATGGCTGGATAGGAAAAAAGCACGTATATGGCTAGTGTTACTAGTTTTGCACTTTTATTAGGTGCCTGTTTACCTGATTACAATTTATGCAATATGTAACAATAGAATGTGTATGAATGGCCCGTAAGCCCATCTGAACTTCTTTAGGTTATGGTGATCAGGTAAATTAAATTGTATTTTCAGTTACTCTCACAGAATCTCTGAAGTAAAAATCTGGGTAAAGAAGATGATTTTGGTTTACCCCAAAACTGATATCTAAAAAGTGTTGAGAACAAAAATGTTCTCTTTTGTTGTAATGTTGATGGAAAATCTTTCTTTGTTTTCAGTTGTCTGAATCACATCCACTAGCAGGAAAATGTGCAGAATGCAAAATAGTATTAGATCCCAAAGAGCATGTGGTACATATTTTATTTCAGAACATCAGTTACACTACTGAAGTAGGATACTGAAGTTGCCAGTTTATCAGACAATTATGCATAATTCAAAATTTCTGGAGACTTGAGTCTCAGGCTTTCTAGTTAGTCATTCAGTGACTAAATTTTTAGATCGCTGCCCTGAGTTTGGTGCCTTGTTTCGGTATAGTGCTTCAGGAGACATAACTGTCTAATAATGAGATTTGCAAACTGTGCTGAGCTACTTCAGCTAGCTGGTAGGAACTGTTATGAACAGAGGTGGTCTTAAGCTGTCCTCGAGTACTTACAACTTTAGCCCCAGTGGAACTCGCGACACCGAAGCTCTATTGTATAAGGTGCTATTATTAATTTCTCACAAAATGCATCTGGAGAAGCCAATGGTGATCCTTCCTTAACCTTTAATCCAATAACTCATGATTAAAGTACTCACCCAGGCTGCAGGAAAGGCAGATTGAATTGCCTTCTCTACTTAATGGGATTCACTGCCCCCCCCACCCCCCATGTCCCAGAAGAGCAGCATAACGGCCAGACTATAGGCTATTCTGAGTAAAGGCTTTCCCAGTCCCATGAAAGCTGTTTCATGCTGTCTGAAATAACTGAAACTAGTGGTAGTGCTCTTGTAGCTGTAATGGTCTAAGAATAATAAGAGAAGAAAAGCTTGGTGGAAAAAGGTAATGTCTCCTATAAGAACATCTGATGAAGCTGAAAGAAAAGGACAAGTTCAGGGTCATCTAAGACATTCCGCAGATCTACAGTAGAAATTTAATTTCACAACAATACATTTAATGTAAAAGATGTAGGGCCAGTGAGACAATTATTAGGGCACTTGGGAATGCAGACTTCATCCCTACTCAGATGAGTACTTAGTACACATTACTTATTCATGGGATGAGGACATGGCATTTAGGTAGCTAAGTTAGATGGCTCTAGCTCCATTGTCATTTTATCCATTTACCATGTAAAAATGGATAAAACGGGACATGCAGCTGGAAGTTGCAAACTATCATATTTTTTTCCAGCACAGTTTTTAAATACTGTTCATCTCTGTCAGTGCCCGCAGCTTTATGTCCTGGTAGCTTGGGAGAGATGTCCTCTTCAAAGGCAGTATCTCAGGTTTTGCACACATGTTCAGTGAGTTATTTCAAACTGTCCCACCTCTGTGTTATGTGGAACACTGTCTCTTTCACTAAATTTCTCACACTTGCTTCCCACAGAAAACATTTTTCATCAGAGCTGTGGGAAAACGGTTTTCCATTCTGGGCTGGGTGCTCTGGGATCTGCCTTTCCAGATACTCCCCTCCATAGTGGACACCTGAAATGTGTAGACTGGGCGCACATGGCGTCCACCAGCGTGCCTGAAAGGACAATGAGTGATGCTCGTGGCCCTGTTTCCCAGCTTGGTTGGTCTGACTTCAGGACAAAGTGACAGCTCTTACCTTCATCTTACCCTTTTTCTCCATTATTAATTTTTATAGGAACATTATACAAACTCTCCTGTAAAGTCAGAGGCCATATATGGTCTCCATGAGAGAATAAGTCAGGAGGTATTCCCTGCTGTTTGGAGAATGCATTTTTATTGTTTTTCACAATTACATACAGAATGCCAGTTAAACAATGTCCACCAGCCAGGATAACATCCCAGAGGTCCAAGAGTACAGCTGTACTATTTTCCGGACCACCAATCCCTCATTTACTGTTAACAATCTTGTCAATATTGCTAAAAAAATTAATGTTTTCTTCTAATTTATCTTGCAGAATTGAGTACTGGCAGCTGTAGCCCTTAAATGTTAGAGTAATGCATAAAAACAGAGAGCTAATTCATTAATTATTTTTTAAAATATTTTCTCTAGGTTTCTTTTATATTTCAGCCTCACTTTTAACTTGAGAATTTGAGTTATATTTGAATCTTACCCTTTCTTCCTCACCTGTCCTTTTTTGCCTGTCATAAATAGGAACAGCTATACTGTAGGGAAGACATGGAATGGGGGAATAAAATAGGATAAAGGATTAGGACAAAAAGTAAAAATGCTAATTCAGATTATTTGGTTAATCAGTTCAGTTAAACAATAAGGTCATATAGGGAGTCTTTGGCTGGAAATTCCATACTGTAAACCTTTAATAATACACAGAAAGCATAAAATTCAATCCCATCAAGGCTGAAATCTAATTTGAAGAAGAGTCAGCCTTGGAGGTCTCAAATTTCTTGTTATTTGTGCAATAATGTTTGTTACACAAACATTTGTCATTAATGGTAAGCATTAAAATTAGAAGAAAAACTCCATGGATTGGTCAGAGGGACAGGTAGGATATGTTTATACAAAGTCTAAAGAAGCAAAGAATGCATTTCTTGTTGGCATTGCAGTGTTATTAGCAAGGTCATAATTTTGCATAGAGCCCTTTCACTGCTGCTACAGGACAGCTGTAAAGGAGGAACTTGTTGATCTGCATTTTCTGAAGTTGGAAACACTTTTAGACCTTTGGAAGTCTTGTACTACTCACTTCTCAAAATAATGATGTATCATATGTAGAGTGTGATTTCCTGCTTACAGGGATGGCAGATGCAAAAGTATTGCAACAGCTCGTAGAAGCAGTTAGAGCTGAAACATGCACCAATTGGAGTTTTACTGAGACAGTATCGTTCACCAGACTGGGTGGGAAGATGGCACAGCAGCTGCAATCCACGTAACAAAGAGCCTTAGTATGAGCTATTACCAAAACCTTTAGAAGAGGAATGGGGAAATTTTGCACTTAAAAATACAGTTTTGTTTGAGGTTTTTTAATTTTGATAAAGTTTTCAAACAAATGTCAAAACTAATGCTCTCTGTTCTTCAGAATGTGTAGTAGAGAAAAACTCATTTAGCTATGACATGGTTCTTCCACTTAATATAGCCTTATTCTAGTTGCTACATCAGGAATGCTACTCACTTATGTGGAGCTGTTTCCACATTATCAGGCTATTGTTCATCTCTATTATAATTTATATTATTTTAATATTTTGCATTTTTCCAGTGCCATTAAAATGCTTTTAACTTTCTGAGACAACATATTTTGACATTAGCAAAGTGCAACAATTTGACATTATCAAAACAAACGATTCAGTATTTCTGATTCTACATTTCTTGGAGTTTCAATTCTGTGAAAATTGATGACATTTTGACATTTCTCTCTGATTTAGAATGAAAATACATTTTTATTTGTAAGATTTTTTATCAAAAGGAAACTCCATTTACGGATTGGACCCTGTTGTGACCCTGATACTATGGGGAGGCAGCTAGCTATCATTTAGGAGAAGCAGGCATCTCCAGAAGATAATTCATCCAGTTCTAAAACAGGTGTTTCAGAGAGTTGTGATAAATCATCAGCTAGAGGTGCCCATTCCCCTGCACTGATTGGCAAATGTTTAGGCACCTAGTTTAGACTTTGTTTAGACTAAATTTAGAAGTTTAGATGTCTGAAGTGGGACAGGAGTCCCATCCAAAATGGACCCAAATTCAGCAATAGTTTACCTATTACCACCTCAAGTAAGGGACTCTAAGGTTACAATTAATGCACCACCCATGAGATAAATTTAGCTTTGAGTAAATGGTGGGAAGGGAGGGTTATTTTAATTTACACTATCTTACACTTTCCTGTGAGGGTTCCTTTTTTTTCCTTGCTATATTCCTTCTTTTGCATTCCTCTTGTAGGCTTGTAGGTTATAAAATCTAAAACCGCTGACTCCCCTGAATCCATGTTTGTCATGTCTGAATTTGGCCTAATGTCTTTAGCCACATGAGTCAACTAATCACTTAAATTCAATCAATTGCCTGACCTGCAGCAAACACGGAGTAAAGAATCGCGATTAGCTGGTGAGAATGTTAGCTTTACTTCTCCAGGATGCTCTCTAAGAGTGGATTATGTTTTAAAAAGTAAATAAAGTCATGGGGAGACTAAGCTTTAGAAAAACCCTCCTTCTGATCAGTTACTCTCTTCCCAGGAGCCACGTGTGATAGATGTCATTTTTCTTGAGCTGTAAAAACTGAATAACCTCAGTCTTGTTCTGTGGTTTCCTCTCTGGCTCTGTTCAGAAAATTGCTCTCTCAGAGTATAATTGGGACCCCTGATGCCATGTTATACTCCAAAGAATTACAGCAAGGAGAAAACTTATGATTTGTACTGTTCTGCACACAGACTGCATTATGCAGTGCTATGGTCAGACTAAGACAGCAAAACTTGGGGTTTTTACCAATTATTTTCTTTCCCTATTAAGACTCTTGAGTGATCTGAGCTCTGCTGAATTAAATAAAAGATTCCTGCTGGTGCCGGTGACTCAGTCCATGGAGAACAGTCGCTCCTGCCTTTTTCACATGAGCAAAACCGCACAGCTCCATACCTCACAGAAGTTTGAACACTTACTTCAGGACGCCACTAAAATATTCTCCTTGACTCAGCTGTGCCATCAGCAGCCTGTGCTTCATAAGCAGAGTACATCCCAGATTTCATGTATTTTGCCTCAGAACACCCAGGGAAAGCAGGAAACTTCTTTTATATGTATTTTCACCAATGTGAACTATATTCTCCTGGTTTCAGCTGGAATAAAGTTAATTTTTTCCTAGTAGCTGTTATAGTGCTGTGTTTTGGATTTAGGATGAGAACACCGTTGATATCACACTGATGTTTTAGTTGTTGGTGAGCAGTGTTTATACTGTCAAGAACTTTTCAACTTCTCATACTGCCCTGCTAGCAAGGAGGCTGAGGGTGCACAAGAAGCTGGAAGGGGAAACAGCAAGGACAGCTGACCCAAACTAGCCAAAGGGATATTCCATACCATGTGATGTCATGCCCAGTATATAAACTGGGGGGAGTTGACCGGGGGACACCGTGGCTCAGGGATTGGCTGGGCATCAGTCAGCAGGTGGTGAGCAATTGTATTGTGCATCACCTTGTTTTGTATATTCTATTTTTTTTTTTCTCCTTTCTTTTCTGTCCTATTAAACTGTCTTTATCTCAACCCATGAGTTTTACTTTTTTTTTTTTTTTCCCCATTCGCTCCCTCATCCCACTGGGCAGAGGGGCAGGGAGTGAGTGAGCGGCTGTGTGGTGGTTTATTGCTGGCTGGGGTTAAACCACAACACACAGAAAAGCTAAAGCTTCTCTAGACAATGAAAGTAGATACACAGCCACCTTGCTCCAAACCCAGCCCTGAGCCAGGCGTGGTCCCAGAGCCATACAGCTGCATTCAAGTAGCTGGGAGCCATGAGCAGGGCCCAGCTGAGAGGAGGATGTGTCTGGTAACTGGCTGGTTTTCTGACTGCCAGGCTGCAGCTGTGTTGTGGCCCTCAGGGACAAAATGCAGACAGAGAAAGGTGCTGACTGCCTGCCCTTGGGTTGGCAGCATGTGTATGTGGGATTTCCTAACCACCCAGGCAGTCTGTGGAGGATTTGGGACTCAGGCAAGCCTTGTCCTTTGGAAGGTAACAGTATGTCCGTGTGTGTTCACTGAAAGTCTAGGGATTGTATTTTTCATAAATTATTTTTTAAAAGTGCTCTGCAACTGTACAATCTCCGCGAGTTGTTGCAGCATGCATTTATGAAAGATGTCCTATAAACAGATATTCTGTAAATGCCCTCACTCATTATGTAAAGCTATAAACAGCCAGTCATGTCAGATGTGAGTCAAAGCTTGGAGGCATTATATAGTCCATTAAAGAAAGACTGAGGGCAGTGGCTCACCATGGTTATCACATCAACTATGCAGTACTTGAGAAGTTCCATGTGAGTTAGTGGAAACAAATAGAATTATTTAGCACTCCTCATTAGTGGAATCATCTGGTATGAAAAAGGCAATTGTGGGGTTTCTTCCTCAGTTTGCTTACTTTTTTACCATTCCTGTGATAGTTTGCAAACTTTTTGCTTAAGGAAACAATTTACTCCTTTTGTTTCTCAAGATGTGTTTCTAAAATTGAGGGTGTACCTGCAGAACACTCAATCTCCTCTGCAGAGAGTGCAAGTTTCCAAGTTGCACAGGGTGCCTTGTTGATCCAAAGAGCTGCAGTGATTTGCCTTTTCTTGCTTTTGCTTCAGACACTTGCATTACGTAGGGCTATAACTCAGCTTTTCATTGCTGTGGATCACAGGACCCCTGTGTTGTGATGGTGTGTGTGTAACCATGGCTACTACCATTTTCCAGACCATTTTTCCTTATACATAGCTGCAGTCATACTTTTGGGGTTACATTATGTGGGTTTCATTTTTGAACAGGAGCCTTTGAAATAGAAGTGTACTCTGATACAGAGTTGTCCACTGTCTCCAGTCTTCCCGACTTTGTGAAAAGAGGTTAGAGTGAAATCATTCAACTTCAACTTTACAATTTGACTGAACCTGTTAAAAGCGGATTACCTCTAGGCAAGTCTGCAAGCTCACGTTTGCTATTGACAGTGAGAGCTGGTGTTTGTGACACCCTTCAGGGAAAGCATCTTTCCTTGAGATAAAGCCCAGCAAAGCAAACTGCACACCTTTCATCACAGTGCATAGTGGGAGTAGGTCCTGAGCCAAAGTCTGCTAACATCAGTTGAATCTCTTCATTTACTTCAGTGTTATTGTTCGGGCCCTACAGTAAAGTGAATCTTTTCCACTGCTAAGCAGCAAGTAGGAGGATCTGAGCTGTGGTAATGCAGAAGTATGGGAACACAGTGCAGTGCTGTGAGGTCTGTCAGTCTATTCAAAGGGGATGTCACTTGGGAGACCCTATCTGAGAGGTAGAATTGGTCTCTTAAAACCTGTTTTTCTGCTTTAGATGTAAAAGACAGTGTCACTTATCTTCATAAAAAATTGAGGAATTTAAGCAAAAACAGTTTTTGCAACTCAGCCAAGCAGCAAAGCTATCTAACCTCTGACAGAAAAATACTGAAAGCACTAAAGAAAACCGCTGGTATGATGACTACCACTGTTTCCTTCAGATCATTTAAATCAGAATGAGACTGCATGTAAACACCAGAGCAAAGCAGTATAAGCCTACAAAAATCAGTAGAGCTCTTCCAACTACAAATCTGGCCCCAAAGGCACATTTTGAAACAAAGCGATAACTAATTTTTTTCAGGCTGGCTATTAAGAACAATCCATGACAACAATGGGTGTTAGAGACAGAGAGTTCCAAAATGTAGAGCTAATGCATTGCCTTCAAAAGAAATAGAGTTAATCAGTTATTACTGCTAGCTCTCCTTCTTGGGCACAGCTTCTGCTGGAATGTCCTGTCTGTTTGGATTCATATAGTGTATCCTGTAGACTAGAGTGCTAAGTGGATTGTAGCACCAGTTTTTGGAGGGGATTACTTCTTAAATTATATATACATATGTGTATTTTATTTGTCCTTCCTTTTTACAGGAGAGATCTCAGTCAGTAGCTGATAGTTAAAAATAACATTCAAATATTAGACCAGTATGTGAAGTGAGGTGATAATGTAGCTTATATTGTCTAGCTGTTATATCAGCTTCCTGGACAGGGAGTTGCAAGGATTTGTTGAAGAATAATAATTCTAAATTTGCCATACTCATGAGTGCAATTAACTGAGAACAGTCTTCAGGGAATAAGGAGTCTGCTGCTGCTGGCTAAGAAATGATTAGTAACTGGCGTAAAAATTCACTGTTCGGGTAAATACAAAAATGAGACATTAAATATGCTAGAACCATCTAAGCTCTCCTTATCACTACTTATGACTACTGACAACAGGCGTTTGTGATATGACATGAAGCCAGAATTCACTTTACATATAGAACTTTCTATTCTGCTCACACTCCGTGGAGACAGTATTGCTGTCTAAGTGATTGGTTATGAGTACAGCTTTTTGCTTTGATGCACTTTTCTCAAGTCACACTTGCTTTTCACAGTCTGTTTTCTCACCGTTCATACTACCCTCATTAGTATTTTAATCAATGCTCCAAAGAAGTGTGGAGGAAACTGCTGGTTAGCTAACGCTAGCATTCAAACCTCCAGACCCTGGAGCCATGGTGAATTTACTTCTGCTGTGAGACCTGCTCTGAGACCTGATTCCCCAGCTACACAGACACCTTGGGCAGCAGCCCAGCTCCCTGGCCCCAATGGGCAATGCCCCAGTGTGACTGGTACCCTGTGTGCACACGTACACTTGGTCTCCCTGTACCTCACCACACCGCATCTCCAGAGGCTGTCGAATGCAGTCAGTGAGGCAGCTGTGGGGATGGAGGTGAAGGAGCACACTGTGCTCTTCCCTCATCTCTACACGGCTCTTTAGCAATGGTGTGGATATAGCCAAGTATCTTCTAACCTATAGGTCTGTGCCTCTCATTCCTCACAGCCAAAACTATCCTTCATTTTATGCCTAATTTCAGTCCCAGAATGGTGCACCACCCAAACTACTATTTTATCTGATTTTTTATGCATGCTATCTTGTTCTGGTCCATATTTCCACATAAATTCATTCCTGATTGTGTGCCTTTCAACAATAATCCCCTTTCCTTTCTGTCTTTTCGAGTATCCTATCCTTGTGTCTTCTCATGTTCCACATATTTTTTTCTCAAATGTATTTCTCTCCCTCCTTCTCAGAACAGATTCTTGACTTTCCAGGTACTCAAACCTTCCCCTTCCCAGGGTATTTCTCAGTATTTTTACCACCATCTTACTTCCTTTCAACTTTCTCTTTCGCTACAGAGATAATGTATGATGTTTTTCTCCCACAGCTTTCTCCCCATCGGACCCTGACTAGGCTTTATGATCCAAGGGAAGAATATTAAATGTTATGATATCAGAGGGTGGATTGTAATATAAGTTTTGAGAAAGACATGTCTTCCAAGCCCAGTCTCAGTGGACAGGAAAGTAAACACATTTGTGAATAAGCACCAAACGGTGCGGTTTCCTAAAGTGCAAGTGCAAAATGTTTCTGCCCAAGAATATTGGAGAATTGTTGTTGAGATAAACCATGCTTGAGGCTCCAACCACCAAAGTTAGTTCATGGTATGATAAATTACTATTTATGATGATGCAGGCAGAGTAAGGTAGAAAAGTGGGGAGTTTTGTCAGGTGTAAGATCAGCCCACCATTTCAAAGTAAATCCAGCCTTTTGAATGTGACTCTGTGCTTGCTGATACAGTGTAGAAACGGTTATGGATGACCCTAGCTAACTAATGTAGCCCTGCTGATCTTGAGCTCGTGCCAAGTGCTTGCTTGCCATGGACTTAATAATTCAGTGTCTGACTCTCCCTCCATCCCTGCTACTACACACGCATTTTCTAACTAGAAAGTAGCCAGGTAGGGCTTGTAGTGTTGAATGGGCGATTCATTTAGAGCATCACTAATCTACAGGTCTTGCAAAAGCTTTGGTGAGAAGCATCGCTCGTTCAGAGACCTGGTGGATGTAGATACTTGCGAGCTGCATAAATAAATCTGGGTCCATATGATTTAAGAGCATATCTGCTTCCCCTGCCACCCTTCTTCCCAGGCACAACAAATAAGTGATTTCATAAGCTGCCAGGCTAAGTACTGATTCTGTCCAGGTTAACAGCTGTTTGAAAGAGAGAGGATATTTATTCAGGTCAAGCTGTCCCTCTACCTCAGACAAGTTCCTGTTGATACACAGACATTTTTCAGGAGGTAGTAATTTCCATTGTTAAACTAGGAGGAGGGGTCAGGCCCTAAGCTTTAATGGCAGTGGCAGGTCACAAGTCTTGGTCTGCCATTCTCACTAGAGTGTGGCCAGGGTGAGATTAGGACAGTAAGGACAAGGTGACCAGGCAAAGAATCGCAGAGCTGGGGAGTCGTGACAGGTCCTTCCCCCATGGGAGATGGTGGGAAAGGAGGGGGAAAGTGTTCTGCCTCAAACAGCCTCACCAACATCAGGCTCGCAGTGGGAGAGCTGCCACCTGTACAAACCACGCTCCTGAAAAGTTTGTCGACAGACTGCCTAGGCTTAAGATATTTCTCAGTGGCAACCGTCTTTTTTTTTTTTTTTTTTTTTTCCCCCAATTCATTAACTGTTAACTATTTTTTGGTGCTCTGCAATTTGCTTAAAAAGGCATCAGTTTCAGAATACTACTATTACACACATCTTAAATATCAGCTTGTGTCATTTAATCTCACCTATTCATACAAGTCGAAGAGCTAAAGAAAAGATTGAAATGGTACAGTTCTTTCCCTAGAAATCAACAGCTCTGTATTATTGTTGATCTCTTAATTGCATTACTATCTTATTAATAGAATGCAAATTTTTTTTTTCTAATCTTCCATGCTTTTTAAAGTGAAAAATCCAGGGAAGATTAAAAATCATTGAAGGTCCACTGAAATTTATAGACCCATACCAGCCATGGCCAGGGACAGAACTGCCTGCTCCTTTCAGTTCTACAGTATGTCATCAAAGTTTAAACCTGTTGGGAATAGCTGCATGATGACAAAACGTTTTTATATAGGAAGACACAAAGTATGTACAAAGATATTTTCACACTTAAGTCCAGCTTAAATCAGTGGGATACAGGTGTCAAAGTCTTTGTGGATCTGGGCTCCAGGCTCAAATCCTGAAATTGTTCCTGAGCTGTTTTCTTGTTTCCTAAGGTGACGTATTTTCCCTGGGTGGACAGAAAATAAATTTTTTAAAAAGTGATGAATATTTGTACAAACTGGGGATTTGTTTTCATAGCTCTTAAATTTAGTTTAATTCTCACTGACTTTAGGGGAGATTTGATGGGAAAGGTTCTCTGTATTAAACACTAACAAATACGTGTTTACATCTAGATATAAGTAGCAATTTATGCTCTGTTGCACAGGTAAAAATCTGTAGTATCTCACTAAACCCTACCGAATTCTTCTGAATTTGAACTTTGTATAAGAAGCCACAATTTGGCAAGTAAGTTTTAGTAATTGCTTTCCTTGAAGAAAAACCCAATTATGCAGGGAAAAATAATATATAGAAATATATAAATTTTTCAAGTTAATGTTTCTATAATGTGGTTTATTAGGGGTTTTGGTTAATAGTGTTTCAAAAAAGGACTAACAACATTTTCTAAAGAAACTTAGGGTCTGACATATTGTTGGAAGTGGAGGATTGTGTGCTATTGCTGCTTTTCAGCATCACAGAAATTACAGGAAAACAAACCCTTTTCATATCTGAAGGCTACTGCTGGAAGATGTATGTACCATTGACCACCCACTCCTCTCGTGTGGCTACAAATTGCTTCACCCATGTTTATTCACTCAGCTGGTTTGGAGTAGAGTGATTTACCTTTCGTAAGGCAGACATACATTCATTTAACAAACAGCTAGAGATTCTGAAGTTGAAGTGTTTATCAGTATACTGGTTTTTGCTAGGATACAGTTAAATTTCTTCATAGTAGCTAGTATGGGGCTGTGTTTTGGATTTGTGATGAAAACAGCATTGATAACACAAGGATGTTTTAGCTGTTGCTGAGCAGTGCTTACACAGCATTGAGGCCTTTTCTACTCCTCACCCCACCCCACCAGTGAACAGGAGGGGACAAACAAGGAGTTGGGAGGGGACACAGCTGGGACAGCTGACCCCAACTGACCAAAGGGGTATCCCACACCATATGACGTCATGTTCAGCATATAGAGCTGGGGGAAGAAGAAGGAAGGGGGGGACATTTAGAGTGATGACCTTTGTCTTCCCGAGTAACCGTTATGTGTGATGGAGCCCCGCTTTCCTGGAGATGGCTGAGCATCTGCCTGCCGGTGGGAAGTGGTGAATGGATTCCTTGTTTTGCTTTGCTTGTGTGCGCAGCTTTTGCTTTACTTATTAAACTGTCTAGCTCAACCCACAAATTTTCTCACTTTCACCCTTCTGATTCTCTCTCCCCCATCCCACTGGGGGGGGAGTGAGCGAGCAGCTGCGTGATTAAACCACCACCATCAGTTTCAGCACAAAGTTCCAGGACTTGATTTCATCTACTAAGGGAAGAGGTTTGCCCAAAGCTATGAGACTTTGGAGCATCATGGCTGGAGAGCAGTCAGATCCTGTTCTGCTTTGGCTGTGAAAGCAATAACCGCTAGTTTTGGATCAACTTGTATGGGATCTGTGGGGTCAGTAAGTTTTACTCCCTGTAGCTGTTTGGTCAGTGAATGTACATCTAATATAAATCATTAGATTTGGATATACCCATAGGTAAAGCAAGATTTTAGTATTTCAGAATCTCTCACAACTTGACCCTTTAGATATATACCTGGGTAACTGAGAGCTTGTGTGATACGAAATAATGAAGATTAATCTTGGTATATATGTTAAAAGAAGAAATTCAAAGTCAGGAAATACCCTTTATATGGATTTTCTTGGCCAGAGAATCCTGCTGCTTGCAGTGCAAAATGTGGCAGTGAACTCATTTGTGGCAGCTGCAGCAGAGATGGTGACATTGTGGACCTGTGAACTACAGTCAAGCAGCAGATACAGGTGATGAGTTATGCTCATCTCCATAAACTCGGATTTTTTTTTTTTTTTTAAATTTTCATTCCACAGTAATGAGGTGAAGCCTCTATTTCACCAAGGTGCAAAAGTACGTGAGTGCACCACATTCATGTTCAACTGCTTAATAAACAGTCAGGCTAAACCATCGAATCCTTGGCTTGTCCCATTTTGTATGCTGTGCTGCAGTGTTCTGGAACCTGATGCAGAGCGGGGTTGGTAGGACATCTACCCTCCTGGTCCCTGCCATGTGGGGGCTTTCTGCCTGTTGTGAAAGAGTGACCCAGATCTTGGGGTATCACAGCCAGATGCTGTGGTTTAATAGATTTAGAATAAACAAATGTCTAAATAAGTGCTATGAGTGCTGTCTCTGTACATACACACATAAAAAAGTATAATGTATTTGGTGTATGTGGCAGTGATAAGGAGATATTTCCTTCAAGATACTTCTGTCCCTAGCAGTACCACACACCAGTATCTCTCCTTTCTGATAGGAGCAGCTGTGACAGGTAGAAAAGCTGACTATGTACAGCATTTTTGTCCAAGCAGTACCCAGAGAGATGCCAGTCCTTTCACTCTGTCATCCCTGCAGATCTGCCTGGAAAAAAATCCACAAGTCCTTCAAAGCCAAGCATTTTAGCATATAAAACAACCTGCTGTTGGTCAAGGGCTCAGTCTTGTCTGTCCTGAGGAGCAGCATGGTTTGCAGGAATATGAGTGCTAATACATTGCTTATTTCAGAAATGGATATAGAATAGGAATAAGCAAAGATTTTTAGAGCCACATCATCTCTAAGGGCTAAACCCACCTACTAATTTTGATACTCACCTATCAAGTAGAACTTGCTGTCTCCCATTAGAGCCTAGGCTCTCCTCACAATACTTGGAAAGAGCTGCATGACTGGAGAGGAGATTCTTAGAAGTTAGTTTAGCTCACCAACAGAAAATGTTGTTGAGAGGGATGTGACTTGTGTCCTATCCTCTTCAGGGAGGTAGGGCTGTACCTTGGTTATTATCAGGGGTATAATGGCACTTTCCTCTGTCTGAGATTCACTGTTCTGTCCTCTTCCTTGAGTTAGGTGCCTAAATAATTTCTCAAACCTAAGGAAGCAGAGGATTTTTTTGCATATAACATGGTGATTAGTTCCTTTCCTTAAGCAGGTTACATAAGACCAGGTCCTCACTCTGATTTAGACAATGGTTTTGACCCCAGGTGACCCATTTCCCATTGATGACTCTTACCCTCTGCTACATTCTCGTCCATTATTTGCAGACAGGTCTTACCTACCTACTCTACATTGTAAATGCAAAATTAAAACATGTTGGAAATATTTGCACACTGTCTGAGGCCTGACTTTCTACTATGTACCTGTTACGGACTTGCGTGAATGTTTCCCAACTCCACGCATGTCTTGCTTAGGGTGTAAAGTGGGAGCAGTATGTTTAATTTAGGGCTGTTAATTATACTACATCAGAGTACTGAATTTTGAAATTAAGTTCCCTAGTGAATCTTTGACTCTAACAGCCTCAGGGTGCCAAGGCAGTAAGTTTAGGCCTCATATTAGGGAGAAACGTGCAATTAAACAACACTGATTTTGGTCTAACTACAGAAATGCCAATAAAGAAACCCTGCTTATGACTGGGTCTGGATCTTCTGCTTCTGACTTCATAGAAATTTGGATTAAGTTCTCCTTGCTTTTTTCTGCCTTTCAGACAGACAGATCTGAAACAGTCCATTTTGTGAACAGATTTCCAAAAGGCTAAACTTAGCTCCTGCTAAAGATCTGAAACCTGATTTAGAAATAAATAAATAAAATCTAACTACCACTGCATGCAAATTTATTCGGTTTAGGAGGAGATAATACCTATGGTTACAATAAGGAAATTATGTCCTCCTATGTTTCTAAATAAGAAACTTTTGCTGTCTAGCACTTATGTCCATTTTGCATGTGAAAGCAAAGACAGCTTCTCCTTTTGACCACTAGCCATTTTCTAAAGTATGGCACAGCATGCAAAACAGCATTAAGTTATGACTTCGATATCGAATACTAGTTCACACAATCAAAGCTCAAAGACCAAATATGTACATAGTTTTCTAGTTAATCCTCTGTCATAAAAGGAATACATCATTTCCTTCTTGTCAGTCTGTGCTTTTCAGCTTCTGACATGCAGACTACTAGGTCTAAGGACTATTTCTAAATATTCTGTGGAGGACATCAAAAAGAAATAGACTTATTATTCTTAAGCTTACATTCTCTACTCAGCAGTCTATTTCTTTATTGTAATATTCTTGGAAATGTATATCAAAGAGTTTTTGAAGGCTGGTATCCAATCACTTGATTTATCTGTACCATCAAATCTAAAAGACCTTATACCCATTTGCACAGAAGCCCTGAGAAATGTAAACCAGACATTTTGGCTGTGTTTGTATCAGTACAGAAAATCGTGTCAGGAAACACCCACAGGCACTGGATCACAGTCATTTCTACTGTTAGATTTTAGAATGATTCCTGGCACGCATTTGGGTGCAGGCCAGCATGCATTTTCCCGTACAGTTCCTGAGCATGTTTGGAGAGTTCTTGGAAGGAGGGGACTAGGTTGTCTCTGTCTTGGAGAATAAGATAGTTAATAATATGGGTACGGGCTGTTTCAAGCCAGTCAGTTTTAGTGCCAGAGAATGTTCCTACCACCTTGAGTGTAATATATACATAGGTAGTACTTGTGCAGATATCTCACTTTACTTCAGTTTGAGTGAAGTATCCAGTTCCCATCCTAACTTGTTTATGAATGTTTGTATGTGTGACTGAACACCTACCTTGTTGTTGACAGGTGGCTCTCTCCAAATGGCAGCAGAGATTACAGTTAGGAAAGAGATGCAAATATCATTGATGTTTTCTAGTTTCTATCTCCTTCAGCTAAAAGATCTTGCTTACTTTAGTTTTCCTTATGTGTGGATCAAATCTGATATTTATATTGCACATGCTACTTTTTGGCTCAGTTTCTTGTTCTGAGGACACTCTTTTTTCCCCATTCTTTCAGGAATGAGTCATAAACAAATCTCAACTGATAAGCAAGACATTTTTACAATGTTTACATGTTTATGTATCTTCAGTATTCATGCAATTTGTGCTCTGGTTTTAAAGCCACCTGCATATTATCTCTCACTTCTGAACTGTGTTTCCTTTGTGAAACATCAATGAAACACCAGCTTGTGTCCCCAGTACATATTACAATCCCTATTTGAAAGATACCACAAGTTGCTACGTTTAATAAGAAAGACCTAACTATTTTTAAAAATACTTTTAATAAAGCTTTCAATTTGAAAATAGCATATCACATTGTGACAATCACAACTGTAAAGCATGGAAATGTCAGACTTGGGCTCTTAGAAAAATGTAAATTTGAAAGATTCCTGCAATACAAGAAATTGTAGTTCCTGAAAGGTCACACAGATAGAGGAGAGGGAGCAGGAGTGGGAGTGTGAACAGAGTCAAGCAGTGAGGAGAAGGAAGGGGAAGGGAGTTATTTGCTCTGCGTAACTGGATAGCTGTTTCTCCTAAGGTTCTCCTTGAAGAGGGCAACTTGCATACAGGTCTCCTGCTGTTTCTCTTCCACACGTCAAGCTAGGGACATGTACAGTGATCAACTTGACAAGAAAAAATTAAGTAACAGAAGCTACATAAAAGATGTAGAAATGTGCTGGTGTAGATGAGCCTGGTTTATTTCAGCTTTTTGATAAGGTTCTTCTCAAACAAAGATCAACATGCAATACTTCACATATGTTGTTGTTTAAAGGTTTGCAAGCAGTTGCTGGGTAGTTGAAATGCAAATATGTTCATGCCCAAACCAAAACACAGTAGAGTGCAGCTTGTGTGACTAAAGTTGTTACAGTCTGTGCCATAGAAAGGAGAGACATTAAATTTCATTTGAACAAGAAATAAAATTAATGTTATGAGTTAATAAAATTAATTCGGTGTGAAATTCAGCCCATGTGAAGGAGCTGAAATAAATCTCCCTTTAGTGGCATACAAGCAGTACATGGGACTCCTGTAGAGAACAATCTTCATGCCTTTGCAGAAGTGAAATTACTTCATAAAGGTCAATATTAGTCATTTTTATTGGTGTTACAAAGAGGTTACAAAGACTGTTGAAATATGTGAAGGCATTGTTGTGCCAGATCTAAGAGATCCAACCAAGGAAACAACACCATGTGCCATCAGTAGCAAACTGTTGGTAAACAGTGAACCTGCAGCTCAAAAAATGTTTGTATAAAATGAACTATAGAATTTCATTAATGGAAACATTTATAAAAGCAAACCTGTTGACTGTTCACAAATAATGCACAAAAAAATATTTTTCTAAAAATGTTCAAAATTGATACTTTGCCTGTATTTGTCAGTTTCCTCTGCAGCATTATATGTGATCCACTTTTATATTTTTAACTCTTCAGGGATGCAAAAGAGTTGTAAGATGTATAGGTACATGATAGCAAAGCTTTGTGTAGTGATTCTGAAAACACTTTTTTTAATTTTTTATTGGAGAGCACAAGAAATATGTAGGTCCACAGAAAATAAACTCCCCTTGTACTTGCAGGCCATTCTTTGTATTTTTGATCGGGTTCTCTGGGAAAATGCAGTCTTCATCTAGACAGCCTATTGCACACCTAGAAAATTTTGGAGCTCTTTTAGGTCAGAGGTCTTCATGTATATATACATCTGCACAGTGTTTCTGAAAGGAAGTTTTTGTCACATCTCAGCTTCTGTTGTGCTGGGGAAATCTCCATTCCACAAATCCCTCCCTAAGAAGTGTCAAACCAGGTCTTCTTTAGCCTAGAAATTTCTTTAATATATTTGTAGTTACTCAAATTGAAATTCCTAAACACTGTTCATTTTTCTAGACTAGTGGGTAAATGTAATTTTTGACTGCAAAAGGAGATACAGAGATATTTCATAATAATACAGTCATTTTCAGAGTAGTGACTTCAGATTCCTCAAAATTTTAAAGCATAGATGTAAAATTTTCCTAAATTCAGAATCTTTGGTTTGTGTAGAAAAAAGACAGCAACTTCTTTAAACTCCTCAGAGGATAAAGTGACTTTGTTATTTTGCTGAATACATTAAAAACTTTGTTAATTTTTGTGGGGAATTAATTTAATCTACAGCAGAAGAGAGATGTAGGACTCCTGGTTTTTGGTTTCTGTCTGTATACATCAAATGACTACTGCATTGCTCCTGTCCTGTCCTGCAAAGAGTTTTGTGTGGAAAATCGTTGTTACGTGCCACAACGATAGCAGTAGTATCTTTGTATTAGCAGAATTGGTTTAGCTGTGATGGTCTCAGGACATAAAGAAAAAGCCAAGTTTCGTAGGAAATGTTAATCTTTTTTAAATATAAAGCTGGAAAAAACAGCTAAGCTTTTGGAAACATGAGACCTTCTTCAGGTATCCTTCGTGTTTATACAGAGAATATATTAAGAAGTCAACTTTCAAGAAACAGGGCATGTTATTCCACTAGCAACAGAAATGCTTTTCTTGTCCTACACAAGTGCACACAATATGTGATGATTGGTAACAATGTACTCTGTCATAAAGTGTTATTATTAATTATTTCTATAGTGTCATAGGTCTGTACAGACAAATTGTACACACAAATTGTACAGACAGATACTTACCTCAAGGAGCGTGCAATCCAAATTGCACGTAATACAGCAAGGGATGACAATAAACAAAGAAAGCAGGTGGGGGAATGCAGAAGGCAAAACTTCCAGGATTGTGAGAGATGCATTTCATTAGATACATATGCTGTTTGTTCTTTTTTTTTCTTTGCTGTCATTTAAAATGAGTGTATGAGACACAGGAAAATACATGAATAGTGCCTAGAACAGCAGCATATTGAAGCCATTTGTGTTTGAGTTGGAGGATTTGGAGGAAGAGATATGAGGTGGTCTTGTCAGTAAAAAAGGGCAGATAATTTATGTCCTGGATGACCTGAGCTGTTCTGTGGAGAGTTGTGTTCTGTATGAGAGCGTGTGCTTGCAACACCATCTACACAAAGCTTCTTATCATAAGCTTAAGAGCCAAGTTGCTCTGGTGCTGAAGGACAGGGATAGACCATTTAAGCTCAAGAATGATCAAGCAGAAAGTCCAGAGAAGTTGCAGGGAGCCTGCAAGTTTGAATAAGGAGCTCCTGACTAAACTGAAACATAAAAAGGAATCATACAAAGGTGACAGTAGGACCAGATCAGCCAGAAGGAAGATAGAGACACTTTCCAAGCATGCAGGAACGGGGTTAGGAACAGAAAAGCCCACCTGGAGCTGAATCTTCTACTTCCCAGGCTTTGTATAATGTTGAGAAATTCACTAGAACCCTGGCAATAATTATTGTTTACCAGAGGAGAAATAGGACACTGTAATCTACTTAACACAATAATTCGCTGTTTTTCTGGAAGGGGAAAGCCCCCTTTTTTCTGGACATGATCTACTTTAAATCTGCTCGATTCTGCAAATGTTATAATGAATTGCAGGAAATTTTCTAATCTCAGAACCCTAACTTTTCACTGCTACACTTCACTTCCAGCCCAGTGAGAATATTTTGTTCATAAGATCAGTTTTGAGTGTCCGTTCTTTTATGTTTTTGAAGCAACTGAATGCTTCAGTGAGAAGGTCCCTCCATATGGGGCCTTACAGCAGCTCTTATTTCTACAACATGTAGTAGGAGGCTGAAAGTATGCATGTGTACATAATTCCCCATGATTTTTTGTCGTCGCAGCATTGTATCAGAGAAATCCTGAATGCTTGGATGAAGTAGGTAACATCCTTGGTGGGATATCTTCTCACGTAGTTCCAGATCAAGAGATGTCACAGTCAACAAGAAGAACTTCTTCAGGTATATCATAAGCAAAAGGAAAATATGGGCCTTCTGCTGAATGGGAGTGGGGTCCTAGCGACAAAGGACATGGAAAAGGCTGAGGTGCTTAATGTTCCTTCACATCAGTCTTTACTAGTAAGATCAGCCTTCAGGAATCCCAGGCCCCTGAGAGCAATAGAAAAGTCTGGAGCAAGAAAGACTTGGAGGAGGAGGGGGAGGACAAGGCTTGGGAACATTAAAACCGATTCGACATGCACAATTCATCAACTTCATTAAGTTCAACAAAGGAAAGTGTAAAGTCCTGCACCTCAGGAGAAAAAACCCCAGGCACCAATATATGCTGTGAGCCACACAGCTGGAAAGCAGCTTTGCAGAAAAGGACCTGGGGCTCCTGGTGGGCACCAAGTTGAACGTGGGCCAGCAGTGTGCTCTTGCAGCAAAAGCAGCTAATGGTATCCTGGGCTGCATTAGACAAAGTATTGCCAGCAGGTCAAGGGAGACTATCCTTTCCCTCTACTCAGCACTGGTGAAGCCACACCTGGAGTGCTGTGTCCAGGTCTGGGCTTCTCAATACAAAAGAGACACAGACATACTGGAGAGAGTCCAGCAAAGGGACATGAAGGTGATGAAGGGGCTGGAGCATTTCTCCTGTGAAGAAAGACTGAGAGAGCTGGGACTGTTCAGTCTGGAGAAGAGAAGGCTCAGGGGGGGATCTTCTCAATGTATATAAATACCTGAAGGAAGGGTGTAAAGAAGGTGGAGCCGGGTTCTTTTCAGTGGTGCCCAGTGACAGAACCAGAGGCAATGGGCACCAACTGAAACACAGGAGGTTCCATCTGAACTTTTTTTTACTGTAAGGGTAACTGAGTAGTGGCACAGGTTGCTCAGCAATGTTGTGGACTCTTCCTGGACATATTGAAAACTTGACTGAACACAGCCCTGAGCATCTTGCTCCAGCTGACCCTGTCCAGAGCAGAGCATTAAACTGGATGGTATCCAGTGGAGACTCCTGGCATCAGCCATTCTGTGATAGACCAGGCCACTACAAGGAGAAGCCTGGCAGCTGTTCTGGGTTACTCTTTGCATCAAGAAGTTCACAACCTGGATTTCAGTAGCTTTTTCATTTTCATGTAGGTAAAATCGCAGGGTTTTATTTGACACCACTTCTGGAAAATACTCACCTGTGTGAAGAAAAAAACCCCAGCATAAATATGATTACTGTCGTAATTATCCATAGAGATAAGATATTATATTATTTGCATAATTAATTTTATGTACAGATGCATCAAAGGCAGTTTAGTATGAAACATTTTATTAGGTTCTGTCAATAGCGATGAAGAGAGTTTTATTTCATTTCACTGTAGTTCAGAACTACTCCTAAGGGTGCTGTTTCTAATTTCCTGTTTGGGAAACCAGTTGTGCTATTAGCAAAACAAAATCTTCTATTGTTTTTAGCAGCAATATTCAGTTTTTATAGTGATTATTTCTTGGGAGATGTATGTAGACTTTGAAATGGAAGAGATAAGTCAAGTGACATATAAATCTTCAGAATCAAATCCTGAAAGCATGTTCAATGTGATGTTTGCTGTGACACATAGTTTATTGGTGTTCCTAACCTTGTGACGCCCTTTTAGTTACATTTATAGTTAACTATGATTTCAGCCATATTTCTAGCAGCATTTTATTTAAAAAGTATCCAATTAAAATAGTCCTTTCTTGGAAAATATAATAGCTCTTCTATCAGCATAAAGTAATACTGATATAATCTAAATGTAATTATTTTTGTATTTAAATGCTAAGGTTGAGAGGGAGAATGACTAAGACATTCTCAAGATTGGTGTAATTGCCTGGACCACAAAAGAGTGGAATTGAACCCAAAATTTCATCAAAGTGGAAAATTGTTTCTTCTATTTTCTACTGTGTAGATTAAATGAGTGTACTAAAATAGCACATTAACATTTGCATATGAGGTAAACAGGATATATATTACATGTATGATGTAGTCAATTTAACAGTGCAGAACACATATACAAGATATCTACCTGATTAGATATTTAAATAATGCTTGTTTTTATTTCTAGTACAGTTCTTGAGAGCTAAGTGCACTCAATTGAAGTTTATTTGCTGCTTGAGTCTCTCTAAACAGAATAATTTCTTAGAGAGTGCCTATGAGCTACCCATGCAAAAAGAAAACATTAGTCAGTGTCTGAAATATTACATGGTAGAGTGTTATTTGTCTAATGACTATGTTGGTGTTTATTCTGGGTGTGTTGTTTGTATTTGGCTTATGTTTTGTGTTTATTATGATTTTTTATCCTCATGACTGTTTTGCTTTACAAAAAGTAAGAATCTTTCAAAGACCATTACAAAAGCTACTAGTTTAGTTCAATACCATTTCATTCATAAGAATTTCTTATTCTACAATGTCGCTTGAATGTCTTCTAAAAGCTGCTGATTTTTCTATTGACCTCAAGATTATTCAAGTTGTGTATATCTTTGATTTTTTCATAGTAGCTTTAGAAAGTGCCTTTTTAAGTGAAGAGGAAACGAACAGTAAATTCTCTCCCTCTGCCTCTTGCCTCCTTTTTTTGTTCTTCCACTCTGACCCTTCAGGACAGCAATGAAGTACATATTTAGGCATGAATATATGTCAGGGTCCTGTGAAATCCATGAGTTGTGTATGTGTCTGAGTGCCTGTCTAAAGCACAATTAATGTAAACCAAGTTAAAAAAACCCACCCAAAGCTGATCTTAGAAAAAATACCCCTAAAAATGATTGATAAATGGCCAACATTTGCAGCCTTTCAAATACACATCCTACCAACAGAATTATGGCTTGATGCTCATAGCTGGCTAGCAGATCTGAACTTGTGGCACTGAGTTGTCTCAGAAATATATCTCACATTTGGAGGCTATTTTTTGCCCAAGTGCTAATAAAGCTAAATAAAATTACATAATACTTATAAAATGCTGACAATATTTTTATCCCTCTTGCATTACAAATGTTCTTCATTTGGGGATAATTTTTCCAAAGGAAAAGTTGTTTGAAAAAATTATTCTGCTTTGTGTTTCTGAAGGTTTAGGAGATTGGTCCATGAAAGACCCGATTGGGACAAGTGAAAGTGTTTCAAACTTCTTTGAGTTTTATTATGAATACATTGCACACCTTATATTAAAAAAAACCCAAAAAACAAACAAACCACTTTTTGTGACTGTGTTTCTATCAAGTTGATTAGGACTTTCACAGGAGCTATCTGTTTTAGCATAATCCTCAGCCTTCCATAAAAAAAAAAAAAAGAGAGAATAAAGAAATTAAATAAGATGTCAGGAATATTCCCTGCGTACTCTGCTAAACAAAGACAGAATAAGAAATACTCTCTCAAAAGACTTGCAGTGTTCAAAGCTCTACTTTGACGGACGTGGAAGATTCCTAATGGCAGCAGATAGAAACAGTTTCAAGGGGGCGATGACAAGCCTAAAGACCAAAGGAAAGAGGGCAAGAAACAATACTCTTGGGGTAAGTATTTCATGCCAGGACCCTGAGAATGCTTGGTAATAGAGAAAGTCTGGAGAGATGTTCGGCTGATAGATGTTGAAGGTTTTTGCCTGTTGGGAAAACTCAGAAAAACAACCAAAATAAACTTTTTTGTTTCATATTCCACAGCTGGAGCCCACAGATCCTAACTCACAGTCTTACAGTCTCCAAAGTGTCACATTGCGTTTTGCTCCAGAGTCACATGGGCACAAGAATATAGGAAAAAAAGTAGTAGAAATGCGATTAATTGAGCAAAAGAGATGTGATCTCTCTCGGCTCATTTAGAAAAACGAATTATTTTAATTGCGAGTCTGATACATCTTTATTGAGTACATGAAAATATAGGCCTGGAGATTTTTTTTAAGGCTGGCCTACAGGGGTTCATTCAAATCTTTGCTGAACAGCTCACTGAAGATCTAATTGAAACATTTAATTTGGTACTCCATAAAAATACCTTGAAATACGTTTTATCACAGTACCAGCAAATATTAGATGTTACTTATTA
The DNA here is from genome assembly GCF_031877795.1 of Strix aluco. Taxonomy (NCBI): domain Eukaryota; kingdom Metazoa; phylum Chordata; class Aves; order Strigiformes; family Strigidae; genus Strix; species Strix aluco. The sequence goes on from NC_133931.1 coordinate 128,098,863, forward strand.
CAAGGAGGCAAAAATGATCCTGTGAAAAATTGATTTTTGCTTCAGAGGTGCCAGAAGGAAGCTAATTAACAAAATGCACACTGCTTACGTGAAGTAAGTTTTGATTATACAGTGAGATTTTCAGGGTGGAAAAAACAGTGTATTTTTTCATTGTTTTTTAATGCTCTTAAGTAGCATGTGGAAGGATCTGCACATATCTACATGTACATAATATTATGTACTCTTCACATAGCAGGTATTCATTTAAAATCAAACAAAGGAATCAAGGAATACTGTACCACAAATCAAGGACAGACTGAAGAAAACTGAAGCTATATAAAATATCTCGTGTGTGTGTGTGTGTGTGTGTGTGTGTGTGTGTGTGTGTGTAATGGCTTTTGAAGAAATTCTCAGTTATGTCTGACATTTCTAGTGATGAATGCTGGTGTTCACTGGGGCATACTAATAGGGAAAACAAGGAACAATTGAATGTCTTTAAGTAAAATGAGGGTCATTTTAAAGATATGCATAGAGGAGTCTTAGCCACTAATAAATGCAGCCTGTGTAACCCAAGGTTTATAAAAAGATGAAGCGCCGTATGTCTGTGGAAGGATCTGCAGAAGTTAAATCCTTCTCCTGCATGAAAATCTCTGGCTACTTCTCTCCTAAAATTGCCACAAAAAGTCATGTACTGTTCTTTCTCAAACTGCTCTGCAGTTTGCTATGAGCCCAAGAGAGAAATTTAAACAAGGCGTGAGTCCTACAAGGCAGTGGGATTGGGGGGCACTGTAAGCACACAGGTCATCACTTCAAGGTGGTACAAAGGAAAGCCACCATCAAAGTTGTCAAGAAGATATCCTGGAGGAATGGATGCAGCTCACTCAGCAGCTTACTCCATCAAACCACTTTATTGGCAGTGTTGTCCTGTGAAGTGGTGGAGGCTCAGTTATTCTTGGGGAAAATATATTTTCATTCTTTTTTCATTATAGCAAATTATTAATATTTGTTTGACTTAAACAGATTTGTTTGGCTTAAAATAAACCTGGTGAACCTGTTTAAAAGGAGAATGTGAAAAAATAAAATTAATTTCAAATCGAAAGTAACAAACAAAATGTCAAATTTCCACAAAATATTGATTTGGGACTATAGAATTGGTTTTGTATAAATTGTTACATAATTTTCATATGGTCAGAAACACTCCTGAGTCTTCAAAACTCATAATCTTGCTATTACTATGTTTCAATTTATCTCAAGTTTTCTGGTGAAAGCAATGTTTATTCTCTGTTCCAATATAAGAAATAATAAGAAAGAGTTGATTATGATCAAAAAACATATAATTAATTCTGGCATTAAAACTTAAACATTAAGAATGCCAGAATTTTTGTTATTTTTCAACAGGTTTTTTTAGTCAGCATCAAAGAAGTGAGCCTTAATAGGGCAAATTACTGGGGAAGGTATAGAAGGTAGGGCATTAGTTAAATGAAGCTGTATTGTGGGCGGGGGAATCGTGGAAGAATAGTTAGACAGATAGAAAGATAGATAAAGAGGGCTGAGACAAAATAAAATCTGGGTGCTACATTCTTTGTTAAATATGAAACTGAAAAATATGTTACACTGTTGTAAGCAATCCAGTCTTGAAAAAGTCAAATATGCTGAAATAGTTCCTAAAATTCAAACAGTGAAAGGAACCAGTAACATCACAATAGCCGGAGGCAGGAGAAGTAGAAGAAATTGTCAGACATCTAAAATCTGAAGGATGGGGCTATTTTTAACAAAATAAAAGATCATTTAGTCTTGGAGAAGTTGCAGAGAGAAAGAAAAGAAGTACAACTGCCTGACCCTGGCCAGATCAAACCCTGACCCTGGTCAGATCATACCATCCATTCTTTTGTGCCCAGCTCACGTCAAGATAATAGATCAAGATAAAAGCACTTGAGTTTTTAAGACTGCCTTTTTAGAAGTACTTTCACCTTTGAAGGTCTCCAGTATTAAAAGCCATTTCTCTTTATACTGATGAAAATCTTTTACTGTACTCTAGAATTATAAAGTTCCTAAGATGAGTGTAAATTAAAATGATGGAAAGAAGTATCTACTGTAAATGGAAATATTCATAATTATTTTTCCAGTTGATCTTAAGATTCTAAAGTGAGTCTATTTTTATTGGGAAACATTAACTTCCAAAAAAAATTCCATTATCATTTACATTTCTTACTACAGTAAATGAGCAACTTTTAAATGACCTCAGCTTTTCAATTTTAAATTCAGTAATAAAATTATGTACAGAGGACACTACACAGAACAAGAGACCATGCAAAGTTAAAATGTGTGCCTCAGTAAGTCAATATAGTGACTCAGAAACAGTAAGTCCAGATTGCTTAAAGGTTTCCTGAAAGAGGAAATCTCATGTTGGTAATGTTCAAATACAGAATCATAGAAACATAGAATCGTAGAATCACAGAATCATTTAGGTTGGAACAAGACATTAAGATCGAGTCCAGCCGTAAAGCTAACACTGCCAAGTCCACCACTAAACCATGTCCCCAAGAGCCATACCTACACATCTTTTAAATACCTCCAGGGATGTGACTCAAATGCTTCCCTGGGCAGCCTGTTCCAATGCTTGACAACCCTTTCAGTGAAGAAATTTTCCTCATACCCAATCTAAACCTTCCCTGGTGCAAGAGGCCATTCCCTCTTGCCCTATCACTTGTTACTTGGAGAAGAGACCGACACCCACATCGCTACAGTCTCTTCAGGAAGTTGTAGATGGTGATAAGGTCTCCCTTAAACCTCCTTTTCTGCAGGCTAAACAACCCCAATTCCCTCAGCTGCTCCTCATAGGGTTTGTTCTCTAGACCCTTCACCAGTTTTGTTGCCCTTCTTTGGAAGGGCAACTCAATGTCTTTCTTGTAGTGAGGGGCCCAAAACTGAACACAATATTTGAGGTGTGGCCTCACCAGGGCCAAGTAGAGGGGCACAATCACTTCCCCAGTCCTGCTAGCCACGCTATTTCTAATTATATGATAGAGCTCAGTAATGTGGAGTTTTGTACTAGGATCTGTCAAAATTGTATTGGTGCCCACAGGCAAGGAAATATTTTTCCAGGTTATTCTGATCAATGCTGTTAATCAAGCTCTTCAGCTGAAAATTGTTACGCTCCTTAAATTAAAACCAAATAGGTTGCTTTCAGTCTACAGTAAGTTGAGGGACCATTGGGAACAAAAAGGTAGTACACACATAAGAATAAGAGTTGTGGGAGGTCTACATGGGGGAAAAAACGTAAAACTTTTTTTTGTCTCTTTTTTTCTATAGAATTGAAGACGGATATATTTCTTTAAATATTTTAAAAACCTTTAAAAGATTGCTCTAGAGAGGAAAATAACAAACTTACTTGTTCATGTTTGTATATAAGAAGAATAATCAGCTTAAATTGTCACAAATGAAATACAAGGGAATAACATTCTAAAATGAGTAGGTACTGGAATAAACTCATTGAAAGATGTGCAATCAGCAATACTGAAGTTTTTTTAATTGTATTAGAAAAAACATTTCAGGCATAGTTGACCATGTCTTTGAAAACTAGAGGTGGACAAGATAAATTCTTTATTCTGTTGTGGCCCATGTCCTATGACTTCTTGATGGGACATCTAATGCATTACAAAGTTCCAGTGTGACTTAAGTATACTAATGACCCCTTTCGCAAAAGGCATAATTTCTTCAACAGTGTTACTCAGTTTTTATTTTTCAAGTCATGTCTGAAAATGTATTTCTGTTAACACTGATGCCAAAGCGATTTGAGATTCAAGAATGCCTAAAACTTCTAAGAGGCCAGCATGCAAAAGATTGTGTTCTGGTATTGCTTTCTATTATGTCAACTTTTAGGTTAGACCACTTAAAATCTGTGGGCTAGTGGTGGGACGTTTATCACATTCCAAAGAGCTTCTATTGTTTGTTTTAAAAATATACACAAAAACTTTAAGATATGAAAATGTTACTGCGTTGGCATTCAGTTGCATAGATACCATATATCATCTTATTACTTACAGGTTCAGAGATATGAGAGCTAAACAAACTATCTATCAGTCTGTTATTTTTTTTTAAAGGCAATATATTTTTTTCCAGAAAATACACATAGATGTTTCCTCTCATCTAAAAATTGGCAAGCAAATGTACTCCTGCCCAATTTAACTCTTCCAACTTAATACTTTTAAGTGTTTCTTAAAGAAAGATACAGTTTGAATTTCCTCACTTGAAATTCCAGTTGTTGGACCTCATTGTGTTTGGGGTGGGGTTAATCTATCCTAACTTCAGCCTCCCTAAAAGATGTGTGTTCAGTGTTTATGTTTGTCTAGTTTACCTCTACAGTCCATGGTAGAGAAAGGGAAACTTAGAGACCAATTCATCCCACCCAAAGATATGTGCCTAAGACAGGCAGGATAAATTGATGTTTTCAGAGCCTGTTTCCCTCCATGGAATAAAGAAAGAGTAAATGAATGACTTAGATTAGACACCTAGATTTATATTTACAAAGGAAGGTGAGATGCAGCCTTCCTTTAGTTGGCAATATTGAACTGCTTCACAGTATTTGGCTTGTTTTCTGGCCCCTGGACTTCTCTTGGTAAATCGTTGAACCATATTCAGTATCTTCATGCTCTCTGAAGTTTGGACACAGAACTGTGCTTGTGGGCCTTAACAGTGCTGTGGGAGAAGAGATCCTTCTTCTTATCACCCTGCTTAATATATCTGAGAGTTGTACAAAATCTTTTCATGTTAACATTGCTTTGGCAACTCCTGAAGTGATCATGCACAGCAGCCCTGTGTCACAGAATGGTATAGATCTGGATGGACCTTCTGAAACACCGTTTTCTCACTGTGTTCCAGAGCCCATGTCGATGTTGTGTAACCCAGCCTATAAACCACTCCAACTTAAAAAAAAGCTTTGTTCTCCCACTGCTCTTAGTCAATTGCTCCATCATTTTCTATTCTAAAATAAGGCTTCTTAGCACCAATATCTAACTTTTTTTTCCCCCACAAGTTTATACCCATTGAGTAGTCATCTAGTATTGTCCTTTAGTTCAAATAGTTCTTACTTTCCCTGGTGATATAAAATAGAGAGAAGTCATAATGACTCTCCGCTAATGCAGTGTTGCCTACCTCATTTTCTTTCTTATGGCAACTGAAATGGCAAACTTTAATTCTGTCATTCCAGGCAGAAGATGCCTCAAGGCAGGCAGAGCCTGGCTTCAGGTCCAGGTGGGCTCAGCAATGTACAGTGATATAATACTTAACTAGGTCAGCTAAAAATTTTTGCCTGTTCCATTTTTTTTTATGTTATCATACCCAAAATGGTGACTCAAACATAATTTGTGACTATAATTAAGCTCAGGCCTTTGTCTTTCTCCATTGATCCCAAGCTGCTTTGTAGCACAGCAGCTTTTGTTTTTCATCCTGTTTCCAGCCCTCTCATCCTCAGAATGGTTCAACTGCATCATTCGGATATATATTGCATATGATATGCATATATGTTTGTACCTATTACATATAAATGACAAGCTTCCAAATTTCCTTAGTATACTGCTACCTTTTGTGCCAAAGTCTTTAGTGAAAATGTCTTAACAAGATCAGGTATGGAACTGGTCCTTCTTGCCCATGGCCCCATACCCTATTTCACACCCCTGGTGGCGTCAGTCCCTGCCTGAGCAACACTGCAGCAGTTCCCATCTCCTGCTCCTCTCAGCCCTGCCCTGAGCCTCCAAGCTGGGCCCACCTGTGGGCCCACATCCCAGCCTAGCCCCAGCTTGGGCTCAACCCCAGCTTGGTGCCCGATGCCTGGGGCTGGGACTGCCCCGACTGCCCCCAGCTGCCCTGCTGCTGTCTGGGGTGGTGGTATGACCCCAGGCTGTGAGGTCTTACTCAGCCCCCTCGGAGGAGCCCCCATGGCTGCTGGCTTCTGGGAGTCCCCAGCCCGTGTGGCACCCTGACACTTTCCTAATGCCCTCTCTCTAGCCACGTAATTGCTTTCAGTACAACCATAATGGCCACTTTCCTACCTGCTCATCTGCTTTAGCTAATCATTTCTATAAGCATTTGCAAAGGTATGAGTTTTATAAAGCAGTTTTCTTTGAAGTTTATTTTGGTATAAAACAGTGTGCCACCTTTCTCTCCTCAGAGAATAAATCCTACCCACCGGTTTTACCCTGGCTAGCTATTAACCACAGAGAAGGAGCTGCTGCAAATGAACTTTCAGGAAGACGTTGTGACTAAAGCTTTTTATGCCAAAGAGCTGCAAGAATCTTTTCTTGTCAACAAAATAATAAGGCAACATTATGTTAGTCAAAAATATGCTCTTGGTGCATTTAACTCCTGAGTCTCTTTGGAAGTGCAGTTCAAAATTGCTGATGTGATTGGCATTTGACAGGCCATTGCTGAACCTTTTGTTATTTCTTATCACCCTTCTCTTCTGGATTATACTACTGAGCCAGGTGGGAGCTGAGAGAACTAAGCTCCTTACTACGAAATAACATTTGATATCAGATATTCAGCAATAATATTCAGGGTTTGTGCATTCCAGGGACTTGGCAGCAATTCTATGTGCACAACTGAAAAAATGCAAGAAACAATGTAAAAGTCAGTGTTTGAGTATTCACGCGTAATAGTGGCTATTCCAGACAGAAAATGCTCACTGTTTTAAAAGTGGATAAAATAGTTATCAGAAAGTTCAGAGACACACAGTTCAATAAACATTGTCAAGCTAAGTAGCGAAATGACCTGTAAAAGGTCAGCAAATTGAAGTTGGAATAATATGAACATCCTTTCTTCCAGGTTAAAAATTACTTTTTCCAATATGTTCTCTTATCGGTATACCTGAAATAATTCATAGGCCATCAGAAAGTGTTAGGCAGCATAATTTTATTGATAACATTCAAATGTGATGTGAAAGTGTTTCCAGTGCAAGGTCCATATCTTGAGATGTTCATGCACTCATTTATGGGAGGATTTATTTAGTCTGGCTTTAGCCATCTAAAAGTTTTCTTTAAGCGTCTCATCTACAATAACTATATTTAACAGTGAGAGAGCACTCAAGGGAGTCTTCTTCCCAATCATATTAAAAATCAATCTTAGCACTCAAGTGAATGTTTTTTGATAACTATAAAAGGAGCCCAAATAAATAATAGTCTGCATATCTACACCTCTGTGGGGTAACATTAAGTCAGAAGAATCATGTATCTTGCTGAATATGAAGACGTTCCCCGTTGCTTGTTCTGTGCTGACCCTTTCATCACTATCACAGTTTATCTGAGACTGTGTTGGTGACAGTAGCATAGTGTGTTTTATGGAAAGGAACATAAAGAATGGCTGAATTACACAAAATGTATAAATGAAGATATACAGACCTTTAATAATGCATGACAGAACTGAAATGGGGTGCAAAGCATTTCATTTTCTTGAGAATGACTCATCTTTCCAAAAACTGCACCATAAGAGAGAAAAATCACAACCCTAAACGATATGTTGCAAAGCTTTAGCTATCACAGAATGTTATGGACCATATATATGATGAACACGTTACTGTGTTTGGGACCTCAGTCATCTCAGCCTCAACAGGCTGTTGCTTGAATGAACTGAAGCATTTTTCTCTGTACAGTTATGTGATAAAATGAAACGTATGTTTTAATGAGTGTTGCATTGAGGCTTTTAGGCAAACAATATTTCTGACTCTCAGGATAAGCTAAAATAGCTCTTTTTGTCTGTGCCTGTCTCTTAGTTCCTGTCTTGTGTTTGGGATATGGGGGCTCTGTTTCAACATTACCTTGTGGTGTGTTCTTAGTACCTTATGGGAAGTTGTAAGTCATGTAGGAATATTAAAATTAAAGAATAGAAAAGGAAGGAAGTGCAGACCACACTTCAGTTTCTCCAAGAAGAATTGGGACCTTCCTCACTCACAGGTTTTTCGTGTTTGATGTAAAGGTTAAAATATTTATAAACATTAAGGGCATACTTCAGCCACCTAGCTAGATATGGGATGGATCTGAAGTCTTAAAGACATTTGCTTCTCTGTCAGCTATGTGTGGACCTTGGGCACTTTACTCTAGGAGATCTGATTCATTAACAATAAAGGAAAGTTCGTGCTGCATGGCTAACTCAGGCAGAATACATCAGCCTGAGTTCTGTTTGAGTTTGTTTCTTTGTCTTTATTCCTATGTCCAACCCTCCCACAATTTTCTCCTGAAAAGTTAGTTGAAAAGTTTAATTTTGAAAAAGAAAATACATTGTTCCTACAGCTTGACTGCATTACATTAGAAGTTTGTTTGACATTCTATTGTCCAGGTTATTTGGGAGCTGAGATACACTGGTCCGTGGGAAAGCCAGGTAATACTGGTTATATGAGCTGAACTCTATAGCAGAGTTATGCAGGCAGCCTAACCACTGGAGCAGAGAGAGCACAGTGCAGAGAAATTGAAATGGCTCCACAGGAATTGTATCAGGCATAGAATCATAGAAACAGAGAATCATAGAATTGTTTAGGTTGGAAACGACCTTTAAGGTCATCAAGTCCAACTGTTAACATGGCACTGCCAAGTCCACCACTAAACCATGTCCCTAAGTGCCACATCTACACGTCTTTTAAATACCTCCAGGGATAGTGACTCAACCACTTCCATGAGCAGCCTGTTCCAATGCTTGACAACTCTTTCAGAAGAAATTTTTCCTAATACCCAATCTAAATGTCCCCTGACACAACTTGAGGCCATTCTCTCGCATCCTATTACTTGTTACTTGGGAGAAGAGACTGACAACACCCACCTCGCTACAACCTCCTTTCAGGGAGTTGTAGAGAGCAATAAGGTCATCTCTGAGCCTCCTTTTCTCCAGGCTAAACAACCCCAGTTCCTTCAGCTGCTCCTCATAGGGTTTGTTCTCTAGACCCTTCACCAGCTTCATTGCCCTTCTTTGGACACACTCAATGTCTTTCTTGTAGTGAGGGGCCCAAAACTGAACACAATATTTGAGGTGCGGCCTCACCAGTGCCAAGTACAGGGGCACAATCACTTTCCCAGTCCTGCTAGCCACGCTATTTCTGATAAAAGCCAGGATGCTGTTGGCTGCCTTGGCCACCTGGGCACACTGCCAGTTTATGTTCATCTGGCTGTCAACCAACACCCCCGGGTCCTTTTCCACTGGGCAGCTTTCCAGCCACTACTTCCCATGCCTGTAGCATTGCATGGGGTTGTTGTGACCCAAGTGCAGGACCCAGCACTCAGCCTTGTTGCACCTCATACAACTGGCCTCAGCCCATCGATCCAGCCTGTCCAGATCCCTCTGTAGACCCTTCCTACCCTCAAGCAGATCAACACTCCCACTCAACTTGGTATTATCTGCAAACTTACTGAGGGTGCCCCCCTCATCCAGATCACTGATAAAGATATTAAACAGAACTGGCCCCAATACTGAGCCCTGAGGAACACCACTTGTGACTGGCCACCAACTGGATTTAACTCCATTCACCACAACCCTTTGGGCCTGGCCATCCAGCAATTTTTTAGCCAGCGAAGAGTACATCCATCCAAGCCATGAGAAGCCAGTTTCTCCAGGAGAATGCTGTGGGAAATGGTGTCAGAGGCTTTACTGAAGTCTAGGTAGACAATATCCACAGACTTTCCCTCATTCACTAAGCGGGTCACCCTGTCACAGAAGGAGATCAGGTTAGTCAAGCAGGACCTGTCTTTCATAAATCCAGGCTGACTGGGCCTGATCACCTGGTTGTCCTGTATGTGCTGCATGATGGCACTGAAGATGATCTGCTTCATAACCTTCCCCAGCACCAAGGTCAGACTGACAGGCCTGTAGTTCCCCAGATCCTCCTTCTGGCCCTTCTTGTAGATGCGCGTCACATTTGCTAATCTTCAGTCAACTGGGACCTCCCCGGTTAGCCAGGACTGCTGATAAATGACTGAAAGTGGCTTGGTAAGCACTTCTGCCAGCTCCCTCAGTACCCTGGGGTGGATCCCATCCCACCCCATCGACTTGTGTGTCTATGCTGTCAGAAGGGCAGCACTGAGCCAGAGTTGGTAAGCTTTGCTTGACTTCAGTGCAATACATACCTGATTATTTTGGTGTCTCTGTAAATGGGCTTCCTGTCATTTCCTGTGTAGAAAAAGTCACTAGATCTACATAGAATCACCTCAGTGCAGACTCCATGCTGCAGATAATCAGACTTACTCTTTCTGGGCTGAAGCTAGACCTGGAAACAGTATTGCCAAATTTTTGCAATGCTGCACCTGAACAGTGCACGATCTTGCAGATCAAACATATATGGAGCTAGCTCCGATGTCTCTCTTTATTATAAACAATAAAACTCCACTGATATTCCTCTCAGGTTTGCATAGCTGCCTACTGCTAAGAAAATTGCCTTGCTCATTATTCTGCCAACACAGCCAGTTGAATTCCATTTTACAGATATTTCTCATCCTAGATAGCTAACAGACAGGTAGAAAAGCTATTTCAAAGACACCAAAGACATCTCATCCTCTCCAAAAAGACTTTAGATTCACAAGTGACCGTTATTTCACTGATTAATGTTTTTAAAATGTTTAGACTAATCTGTTTCACTTGGATTTGCAGTGAAACACCAGGAAAAAAATCTCTTCTCAAGCAAAATTGGACAATTCTAGAATTTGTGGAAGACAGGTATAGGTTTGCTTTCTCTTCTTCCGTGCAAAAAAGAGACACCTTACTTCAGAAGAAAGGAATCTGAGCTATGGATGACAATTAGCATTATGTCAGATTATTTGGCAGCAGGCAGGAAAGGTGCTCCAAGTAAAGGATATCATTCTGACATCCACGTAGTCCAGTCATTCACTAACAGCTTCATCTGTGTGAGGGGCTGCTGCCTGCAGAGTCTTCATTGCTTGGAAGGGAACAGATTCTGCAGCATGCAGTAAACTTGTCTAGTATGCTGAAATCACCTGACTTCTACCTGTGAGCTTCGATGATGTCCCCATCTCCTTTCTGAATGGCAGGTAACTGAAAGTGAGTAAAAGAGAAGTTCGTGTTCACAGAAGTCCTACTTCATAATGCAGAATGTTTCTTGCATGCATATACATATAGACCAGATACAATCTGATTCTTTGTTGTTTGAGATGAACACACTTCAACACTTTATATGCAGATTATTCTCCTGTAGATTGCCTCACTGAGTAGAATAAGAAGGTTTGTCTTTGTATTTGAAATATATTGGAATTGAAGAAGAGGACATTTTGAGTCTTTTCATTTTAGTTTTAAGATCTTTAAGGAATGGACAATCATGAATGGATCAATAAGTATTGATCCAGATTTTCAGTTTAAATTTAAACCTTTGTTTAGATTTACAAACAATCAGGTAAATGTTGAGCTTTCTTCTCTATTATTGCATTCCCTCTAATTTTCCTCTAATAGAAAGGGAAAATGTGTTCAAATACACCAAGAAAGGCCACCTGATAAATATAATGTGATAGTGTGTGCAGACATTTTGTGTTGCATTGGCCCAAATGCGTCCTTAAGAGTCCAGGTTTCCCAAAGAGTTCAGTTAGGATTGAGTAGGCATCTGACCTATTGGATGGCACACAAACTTTATCAGTAAGAAAAAACAAAATCTAAAAAAGCCCCTGTATAAATAAAATCTTTAATCCTTCTGAGGTAAAATAAAGACAGGGAGCAAATTGTCTGTCAAAAAACAGCTGGCACAATACATCTAAAAAGATCTGCTGACACTAGTCAACTCTCTGTAGGGGAAGAAATGCCATGCAACTCTGTGTCAAAACAACAGAGTACGTTTTGGTGCAAGAAAATAGATGTGACAGAAGCTCAACAAATCTATCCATATTGGGTGATGGTTCTTAACAGATTCAGAAAAAAATAGACAATGGTAAAAACTAAAACACCCAGGACCTTCAGTCATGTCCAAATCAATTTGTGGTCCTTGTGACACCGAAATCTTACCAGTGCCATTTGAAGTCACTCCCAATTCTTCAGACTTTGGAAGAGGGATAGTTTGTTCATCAACCAGTTCAGCAAGGTCTGGTGTATCACCAATAACTATGATACTTACTATGTATCTGTCACAAATATAACAGTTGGCTTTTCTTTGAGAAGCAGAATATGCTAATATGTGTAATAACTTTACTCTGATACTGCTTTGTTACTGGGAGTTTACCCTGCACCCTGATCTAAACCAGGTGAGAAATATCACCTTCCGGAATGCCCCTCTCCCTACAGACTGTAGAGAAAATTCAAAAGATTTTGTGCAGCCAACATTTGATTATGTGAATGCCACCCTACATGGCAAAGTAAAGCAGCATGACTGTTTACTGTCTTAAAAGTAAGCATGTCCTGCACTGCTTTACTTATAGCCAGCTGCTTCAGCTAGCAATGCAAGTTATTAGGACTGGTTCACCTGGTGCTCATCAGGAGAGGTTCAGTGATACTGATAATGCCATTAAAACACACGAAACAATGACAGCATAATGAGGTCCATGGTTTAGCATGGAAATCAAAATCACTGTGACCACAGAAAGTAATGCGAAGATACAGACTTATCTTGTTGTCAACATAATCATAGAAAATAATTCACAACTATACCCTATCTTACTGTCATTGAAATTGTGGCAAAAGACCCTAGACAGGAACTACAAATCTTCATTGGTCTCAGCTCTCAGATATTCCTTTTGTCCAGATACTATTCAGTTCCTATAATTTCTGTTAGAAATATCACTGACCAAGCATAATTTGCAAACAACACAAAGGCTTGAGATGCATTTTAAAATGAACTTCTGAGGTATGGTATTGGTTAATAGTTTCGCTTCAGGTTCATAATTATTTTTATCAGTGTTATCTCCTTGCAGCTTTTTAATTGTCTAAGACCATAAAACATAACATTGTTTATTAGAAAAAAAGAAGCAGCAGCTCTTTCGTAACGTAACGTAACGTAACATAATTTTGCTGTTGGTGTTATTAACATAAAAGGATATACTGAAACAATTTTTAAAACTGTTACAATATTTAATTATAGTAGTCAGATTTTATTCTTTAGTTTTCTGTCCTCTTCATCTCTTTTATTATATCATCTATCCTTTTAAGTTAAACTACTTCTGCCATTGACAAGAGGAAAAAACCTGTCTATTTCTTTGTTAGAAATTAGTCTTCACATACTCTCATTTATGAAGGAACCTTGTGATGTGCCTAAATTTCAACATGTGAGTAAGAAGTTAGGTTATTTTCACATATATAATATTTCTTCATAATTTCAGGCTAAAAACATCCTTAGAAGTGTTACTCATAGTTCAAGTAAATAATCTTAATTCATTAGTTTGAGAAAAAGATGTTAAAACATGTGGAACAATGAGGGATTTGAATAAGGGGAAAGAAGAGAGGATCAATATCTCTTTTTTGGGGGGCAGAGAGAAGTAGTTATCTCTTATGGTTCTAAGTAGTGGCATACAAGATAATTGCAGTATGCCAGAAAACCAGTGTCACTTACTGATTCCATGACATTTAATATTCAGAGCAACTGTGTACTTTAATTTCCAAGTATGTCTCACAAGGATATTTTACAGGCTCTCTTTTAGGATTAGGAATGAGAAATTACAGGTGGAGTAGTGTGAAATATTCTGATATGAATAACTTTGTAACTGGTTGCAAGGCCATGGCTAAAGAATAGAAAATAATAATAAATAATATATAAATATATAAATATTTAGCAGCAAGTATTCATAGCAAAATTTTATTCACATCCACATTGTTCAAATTCCCACAGTATATCCCACAGTTTAGTACAATTATGCATTATTTTATCACTGAGAACAGTTTATCCTTGCCATTGTTTTGAAAGAAAGTGGGAGATGCTAGGGAAAGTTGACATATGTAGATATGAGCAGAAGCTACAAAAATTTTTTGTTCTACAAAGTATCTTCAGAAGCTACTGGAACACACATCTTTGATACCATCCCACCTACTTGCTCTATACAGTGTATGGAAAACTCTCTGTAATATTTGTCTGTGAAACATTATGTCCCTCAACTAAGGGACATGTTTCTTACCAGAACTGTGCTGACTGGGTTTATCTCCAGAGATTTGCATGCTGATGAACAAGCTTCTCTAGGCAGTCTGAAAAGGCTGTGAACCGACCTCTAAAGCAGCTGTGAGAATAGACTCAAAGGGGGAAAAAAAGCTTTCCAAAGGTCATGGCATTATATGGTGGAATCAGTGAGCCACAGAAAATAACTCATTTCCAAGAACAGAGCAAGCAGAACACTTTGAACAACTCTGGTAATGGAGAATTTGGAAGATACTGTATAGGAAAACAGGAAAAAATACAACATTGCCTACTGATAGTATTAGACACAGATGATGTGATTAAAGTGAGAATAAAAGACAGTACTCCCTCAGGAATCTTTCTTGAAGATATATCTTTCCTTCATTCCCTGCATTTAAATACTATGTGAAGATGCAGGATTCCATTACCTGTTTCAATGCAATAAACAGTTCCTTTCAATAGTTCTTTAAATTACGAATATACAGGGGAGGTGGAGCATTTGAACTAATGATTTATCTGAAATTTAATGCTGTGACTCACTGACAAACTACAACATATTCACAGAATTTAGTAAGAAAATATTAGTCCTTTCCTATACTGGGTCTCAGAAACATAGTTTTGCACAAGGAAAATACAGTATAACTTCGTGCTGTTTAAACAAAAAATCCCTGGATGGTGTAAATGGCATTACTATCTTCCTTTTAGTAAGCCAGTTTGCACCAGATGAAAATATTTGCTCTTTCAGATGTCTCTCACAGTAGCAACTATCAATCTTCCGACTGATGTGATTATGCATAATTCTGAATGTATTCTATCAGCCCTTGAGAAACTTATGCTCTTTGTCTTTTCTTAGGGCAAATCCAAATTAGTAAATTCTTTCCAAATGAAAATATTTCTAATTATTATTTTACTGACAAATGCAAATTTTTGCATTATTTAATTTGCAAGAATGGTATCATGACCACCCTAGATCCTAAGGTGTTTTTCAATAATATTTATTCAAGATGAATGAACATTTCTCATTTATTTAAAAAATATAATGCATGAAAAATTCTTACTAATTTCTTAAGAGATGTTTTTATGGGATGGTTTTCCTTGGATAACTATTTATGTACCTTATAGTTTACTCTTACATAGGTGATTAATAAAAAACACATTCACAGTAATTGTGGAAAGAGATAAACAATCCTTGAGGTATCCAGACAACATTGCAGAGATCATTGTAAGTCACCCGACTAACCATTCAGCTAACTTCTTACAAATGCTGATGAAGGATTAGTTTAGCTTTTGTTACCTTTGCCTTAAGTTTAAAAAGATCTATAATACTTTTAGTCTTGTATACATTAAGTATCTTCTTGATTTGTAATAATATTTACAGTCAGAATCTTTCTCTACATTTTTAGGACTTTTGGAAAGATATCTTCCAATACAGCAGTCTATCATAATTTCATAATCTGCTCAAGACCTTTGTTCACCTCCTGCACTAAATGCAGAATTTTGACAGTTTGACAAGTTTTAATAGACTTGTTCTTGGGGTTTATCTTCATGATGTCTGTATTTGGTAGCTAATGAGCTGTAGGGCTGTAAAATTTGAATCTTTTTTGTAAAGGTTTCTAGATGTCTTGCTTCATAGCCTTAAGGACTAGACTTTGATTTTACAAAGCTCTGTATTTCTTGGGCTTGTGGTGGCATGACACCATTGTTGTCCAGCCCAAAGCAAAGATTAAGGAGCAGTAGGAAAATTTGCTTTCTGTTTGTATCTATCACTCTTCACTGATTCCATGCTGTCTGAGACTTACTGCTGAAACTTTTATATTGCTAAACTTAACAATTATGAATCCTCTTGGCTATGATATTCATCACGCAATAATACTGAAATTTTTACAATGGCATAGAGATCCATAAGATGTATCACCTGACATCATGATTTAGTTGTTTAGTTTTGGTTATGGATTTTGATAAAAGCATATATATATTGACTTTAGAGGGATGAGCTTGTTTCCACAGACAAGTTTCTTGAAGATAAGATGTATTAGTGCCTTCAAAACATTATTCACATATCTCACATTGGAAGACAGAAATCTTTCACCTTTCAGTATTTTCATGATGGACCTGTTGGTTGTCTAAAAAGATCCTGAAAAAGACTTTGTGTAGCACCTTATGACAGAATTATTTTTTCTAACCTGGAGTCTGGCTAAGGGCACCCACATATGGAACTGCCTGATGTGTTTTCACACTCAGCAGAAAGGATTTGAGGGGTTTCTAGGTACATCTGGAGACTTCTCATTTGATTATGACCCTGTTGGGTAGAAAGTTCCATTCCTGATAGTGTTAAACAGCAAACAGCGATACTTGTTAGTGAACTGGCTTTATGTAACCAGTGAAATATTTAACAACTGAAAGATGAATATCTGCTTTGTCAAAGAAACTTGCAATACACACTAACAGAATACTCTGGTCTTTCATTAATTTCATTCTATATTTATGGCTTTGATGGCCCATCCATCTTTTCCACACTTTCAAATATCTCACAAATGCATACATTCTCTACCAACATCTGAAATGTCAAGAACTAGAGAGTGGAACCAAGCATCAGAAGCATGTCACTGGAGTTCCAGCCAGGATTAGTGAGACACCTTATAGATCTGTCTCAATATATCTGGAATGGCAAAGGTATGAAAATGGTAAGTACTGGGGGAACAAAGTATCCTGACGTTTATTTAGATAGTGCAGATGTGGGTTTGGGTCATGTTTTGTTCATGGTTACTCTTGTTTTATCTGGGTAGATTGAAATGTATGCACTTGACATGTTATTGTGTCTGAATTTTCTCTCTTAATGTCTACAGAACAGTAGAGATTAAGTTTCAGAAGTGCAGCATTGATAGAAGTGTAAGCAGCTCAGCTGTTCATCTAGTTATCGTTGTGCTGCTGAATAAATCTGGTTGAATGACTGAAAACTTAAACTTGAGCTGTAGAAGTAATTTGTCTGAGAGAAGGATATGGGTGTGTAAGCATGGAGTTATAGCATGATTTTTCTCATGCTGGAAGCACCTAGAGCTTCTTGGAATCAGCACAAAGTAGAGACAATTTGCTAAAGATAATGGAAACAATACAGATTATGGTCACATGTTATAAACACCTAAAAAAGAAGGAAAGCTGTGACGTCTTCCACTCTCATCTAATAGCATTATTGGTATTATTAATTATATTAATTATCTAATATTAATTGTAAAAGACTTTGTAATGAAATTTTCTATGTTAATGCAAAGTAATCTGTGCTGACTTGTTACCCACGGGGGACACTTTTTCCAAAGGCACAGGTTTCCCTGTTGTGTTTAAGAAGTTGCTTTTTCCTTCCCTTTTAAAGTTTTACTTTCTACTGTAAATTATTTTCAAGGTTAATGAACTGAAAATTAGTTTGACTTTGCAATTCCCAGAATCTAACATTGGTGGAATCTCCTGTTATGTGAAATATTTTGTGAAGTATAGGTAAAATAGTGGCAACGAGTGAAAAACACATGGAGCATTTCTCTGTGTGTGGGTTTCTAATGTTAGACACCAGTTAAAGGCACTGATTAATACACTTGCAGTTGATTCCATTTGTAATTACTTTCTTTCTCCAGTAAGACTCAGTTTTAAGGGCAGTAATAGTGCAGAACACAGTGGTTAATTGTGTGTGTTACAGCTTCTAAAATTGTGTACACGATTCATTTGGAGGTCTTACAATGTACATGCACAAGCCAAATAAATTAAAAAATAAAGGCCTCTTATTAATAATGATTTTTTTGACACTTGGCATAGTCTTTTGTGTTGTGTGAAAAAATAGACACACGGCTGTTAATTGACAAGGTAAGTAATAATCCTTTGATTACAGTAGCTAAAGGCTGTCCTTTAATGGATTTTACTTGTCACTTTTAATTCTTTTTAATCTTTGTCTGCATTTCATTAGAACGGCTTTATCATTCTGATGGCCCTCCTGTCGTTATTCTGATTGAGTTAATGGGTTGTCGTCATACCACAGAGCTCTGGTATAAAATATAATAGTGTTATATTTATAGTCTTCAGGGACATTTTTAAGATGATTGCTTTGCCAATCAGCTTTTCTGGTTTTACATAGTACATTATTGTAAGTGGAGTGCTGTATTTTGCTTTCTCTTGCCTGGTAGGTACTCTGAGCAAAGCTTCTGTCTTAATCTTCCATGACTTAATCTACCTAGAAAATTCAACAGCCAGTTGGTGAGGGAGCTAGAAAAGGTCTGTTACAATTTTCTGTCCTGCTCATCAGCTGCGATTTTGATTTTCTGTTCAAAAGCTACATGCCTGCACTGCAGTTTTCCTAACAGATGATACAGGTACTTGAATATTATTCGAAAACTTACCTGAGGTCTCATAATGCAGCTATTAAAGTGGATTTGTTACTATCTTGTTTTCAACTTCAGCTGTACAGCTGAAGGATGCATGATATTTAGGCCTTTATGCTTCATTTTACTTATCTTTGGAAAAACTAGTGTTGAGGGTACTGTATTTTTTTCCACATGTTATTGAGGAGCCTGATAAATTGCTAACAGTTTTAAAGATAATACCATTTAATGGAAGAAAACCTTGTTAAATAATTGTGGAACATGTGTCAGGTAGCTCATGATTATTTTTTCAATTAAATCTTTAAACATTATGCTGGTTGCATATAGAATGATACTTGGGTGAACAAACATATTTGTCTTTCTAGGTTGAGACAAACAATATACTATAATGTAAATTATTGCAGAGAATCCATTAATACAGTTTTAATGATTATATCTGTGATACAAGTCCAGCTGTGACACTGAGCCATGTTATTGGTATGGAACTATATAATACTCTGCTACAGAACAGATGTTGTAATTATAATAGGCAACATTTTATTATGTGTTTTCGGAAAGTTTCCTAGAGCATGACTTACATGTTTATAACAATGAAGTAATCTTGCCTATGAGCTAGGAAATGAGGAAGATATGTGGAAAGTAGCTATCTGAATTGATGTATTTCTATTTTTAAAACAATTTCAGTGTAACAATTTCGTTTCTCCCTTTTCTGTAGAGATTTGCTAAAATGGGGTGCAGTTTTCAAAGAACATTAGTGCTTACATTTATTGTCTAAAAATTGTTGATGAAGAAGCTGAGACATGCTGATAATGTATTATATCAGTAGGCAAGGTTTTCAGGACTGTAAATAGAAATGCAGAGGATTTTTTAAAACTGTCTTCTATAAAGAAAAAATATCTATTATATTTGGGGTAGTCTGTGTTGGTAGCATTAAACAGCGTTTTCTTGACAAGAGCTACTTATGTACCTTGTGTTGTTTAAATCTCTTACAGTGTTAAGTAGTGTAGAAGAAAAATACCGTGTCTGTTGATATGTGTATATTCATATATACACGTATGTTTGCTTATGCTCACTGTGCTTGTAATTAACTGTTTAATTGGAGAGGAGGCAATTAATATTTCTTTTACTTTAGTCAATGAAACTTTTCTTTGAGACACACTTTCATACGCTACATTATTAGCAGACCTTAAGCATGTAACAGATACCTGACTGTGACATTTGTTCTTTTCAGTTCCACTGTATTAAATTGCAGATGTTAGAGCTTGATGAATCATGTGCTGCTGCAAAAAAATGGTATTTTGTTGAAGTTCCAGATGCAACTATTTTTAAATGTTCTAATCAGAGATAGAGGCTCCAGAATAATAACCTCTATGGTTTTCTCCTGGGACCACCAGAGAACATCCTTTGGGCTATCTAGCTTTTAAATAATTACTATTATTGTTATTTGCATTCCTATAGTGCCCAGGAACCCCAGCTGGGAAGGAACTCCATCCAAGTCCTCCTATGCTATTTCTGCATGACAACAATCCAATATGAAATACAGTACAGACAAAGCTCACTTTACAAATTCTGTCCCATGCAAATCATTGAGTCCAAGTACAAGATATGCAGAGATTTTTTTGATCGTAGCAACCTGTTCACTTTTTGAAAACCTTTCAAAGACAAATATTTTCAAAACAGTATACTTAGTGCCCAGGTTTTTGTCATCTTCTTTCCCTTTTTGGGTAGCTACAGCAAAATGGCTCACATCAGCATTAGTATATTGCAGAGAAGTCCATATAACAGCACTCTGAGAGATGGTTCACAGGTATTCCTATTCTCTTGTAATTTTTAATGATTTCTAATATTGTACCTACTGTCTGAGCTGTTCTTCAATTCCAATATATCGGCAGTTATGTACATTACTGCTTGACTTCGATGGAAGCAACCTCTCCTGTTTTCTATACTTAGTTCAACATAACTGACTTTATAGCTTGCTTAAGGATTGGTGCATAGATCTGTATTGATTTATTTCTTTCTCTCCTCTATGAATTTGCCTTTGTG
The DNA here is from genome assembly GCF_031877795.1 of Strix aluco. Lineage (NCBI taxonomy): Eukaryota > Metazoa > Chordata > Aves > Strigiformes > Strigidae > Strix > Strix aluco. The sequence continues at coordinate 128,119,317 of NC_133931.1, forward strand.
GATGGTGCCAAACAAACTCAACAGATTTATTACAGTATTTTTCTAGCCCAAGTTAAAGGATAGGCAAGAGCAGATGATGGTTTCATGTGGGACCTATTGAAATACAGTGGTCATAGAACTGTAAACATTTACTAGAAACCTACAAGGAAATAAAACGGCTCCTAGAAATGTTTTAGTGTAGCTTTACTCCACTGAGCTGAATCAGCAGAGAAAAATTCAGAAATTTAGAGGTGTTTTATGAAGTATCTGTTCACTCTCAAGTGGTCTGCTGGACTACCCTTATTCTATATCAATAAATGAGGGCTCATTGACAGAGGTAGATGAGTGGCAAAATTCAAAAGACACAAGAAAGTCAGAATGGACATTTAGAAGATACTGGGTAGAGAAATGGAGGCCAAAACTGACAGAAAGCAGAGAGCGAGAGGAAAAAAAGAAGGAGAGACTAAAACAAAAGAACTTGGATGAAATAATAAGAGAGAATATGTGCAAGTTGAAAATAGCAGGATTTTAACTTCAGCTTCGACTGATGATATTTAATGCCCTAAGTCTCTAGATACCCTAGCAATAGTTGGGTTTATCTTTTTCATCTCTCTTGCTTTAGCACTGCACTATGAGTTATAATTAAAGCAGGGCTAAGATAGCAACAAAACTGAATAAATTATTCATTGAAAACCAGCAACATTTTCTAAATAATGTATTCAATGAATAATATTCAACTAAAAATAGGTACAATATACACAGTATTCTGTGCACACTCAGAGTTGGTCCTTGGCCCACGTTTTATCATAACTAGTAGATTGATTTATTTTCTTTCTAGGAGAGGCAAGCAAGAAATACTGCTTTTCTTTCTAGCCTCACAAGATAGGATATATGAGTGCATTTTGCTGTTACAATTTTAAAGTTCATTTCCTATAGTATTCTAATAAGTAAAAGTGAACTAATCTCTTCACTGGAACTTAGTGGTGGCCTAGACATTGGTGATGATACGATATGCTCAGAAAAGGAAAATAAAGATAGTTCCAAAACCCAAAGAAAATTAAAGAGAATTCTGACTGACAGCAAAAAGGTACACAGAAAATTTTGAGTGGAAATGGATATGAGAAAGGATTTATGGAACAGGCAGAAAGCTGTATTGCCTTACTGAAAAAGTCCGTTGCAGCTCAGTGACAATACAAAGGGCACCAATTGCCAGTGAAAAGCCATGGGGAGAAAGTGGAAGAAAGGGTACATAAAAATTAACCAGTAAACATGGGAATATAAAATAGAGAGTATTTAAAGAAAGATTAATCAGTGTAATGCAGCTGAGATACATTAAGTCATGTTTCATATTATATTCTAATATCCAGAATCACAAAATCATTTAGGTTGGAACGGACCTTGAAGATCATCTAGTCCAACTGTTAACCTAGCACTGACTGTTCCCAACTACACCATGTCCCTAAGCGCTATGTCGACACTGAATATGTTAGAAGTGTTCTAAATACAAAACCAAATGTTAAATGGATTTAGAACTGTCCATTCTCCTCTGTTTCCTGAGAAGTTGGACCTGTTGTAATTAATTTTACACTAACATTTACACTTACTTTACATTACATAAACATGTTGTTCAGTTTTACATTAAATAAATACATATTTTTAAAGCCGCTGTCAAAATAATCTTGTTGAAAAGTGGGACGATGAAAGGCGTTATTGACAGAATACTGAATTTTATTGTTAATTGAGGTAAATAGAATAAATTGATTGTGGCTTTATCACACAAAAGCATAGTTGCCATTTTGTACAGAAGTCATCACCACCCCACTTGTCAGGACTTTCTAAATTAAAGTCTATTAAAAACAGGAACATGGAAAGCAATCTAGTGGAAAATATCTGTGTTTTGGCTCATTCAGACTTCTCTTGTTAAAGCATTTGAAATATATAGAATCTTTCAAAAGTTTCTTGTTCAACCACAATCACTGTAATCTGCATTCATTATAATACTGTGCATTGTGTTCCTTTGACAGCAGAGCTAAGCAGTCAATATTCTCCTTTTCAGCAGTCTGTGCTGTACCAATCTCATATGGTTAATAATTGAGACAGATGCACTGTATAAGAATTTCACAGTTGTACCAAATGCATGTTGGCCTCTTGCAGCCTTCTGTTAGCAAGCAAACGCTTAAAACAATACATACTACAGTAACTTCTTGCTTAGCTTTTAGAATAATTTAAATGGAAGAACTAAACCCTGTATTTTAAATCTAGAAGAAAAAATGGTATAACAATATAGTTTAAAATACATACAAACAAATTATTATGTAAAACCAGCAGTTAAAAGATGTAAAATGCCAGTATATGCAAATACATAGCTAAGACACCCAAACAAACTTAACTTTTTGTAGGCCATAAAAAAGACAAAGATACATATTACATACAGCCCGTGCTTCTAAGTGATATAAACTTTCTTTTACTTATCCATATATATATCTAACTATATTTGTTCCTCTCTTGTAAATAATTTTCTTTGAAGTTTAATTGTCTTTTGTGTTTAGAATAATGCCTCATTGAATGTATAAAAATGTCAGATAATAATTAAGTCTGCATAATACATCTGCTTAATGCCACAGCTGTGTTAGGCAAAGAAACAAAGCCCAAGATGCCCTGAAGTGGCAGTTAAACAAGCCTGTACATGATATGTAGGATCCAATATTTATAAGAGTTTTGAGGAGTTTTATACTTGATAAATTTCATATTGTTTCTAATTTGTGCATATGAAGGCTGACATCACAGAATCATATGACCACAGGATAATTCAAGGTGGAAGAGACCTCAGGAGTTCTCTAGTCCAACCTCCTGCTCAAGCAGGGTCAGCTGTGAGCTCAGACCAGGTTGTTCAGGGCTTTGTCCAGTCTGGTCTGGAAAACCTCAAAGATACAGAACATGCAACCTCTCTGGGCAACCTGTGCCACTGCTTGATTGTCCTCATTGGGAGAAAGTTTTTCCCTATATTCAGTCTGAACTTCCCTTCTTTCATTTTACGCCCACTGCCTCTCATCCTCCCATCATGCACATCCGTGAAGTGCCCAGCTCCATCTTTTTGATAACCCCTTGCAAATACTGCTGTTAGGCCCCTCCAGAGCTATCCCTTTCCCAAGGTGACTAAGCCATGGTCATTCAGCCTCTCCTTACACAGCGAGACCTCCATCTTGACCATCCTGGAGGGCCTCATCAGACAAGGAAATCTCTTATAATTAGGTAGTACAAATCTCTTGAATTGCCCAGATAGTACAAAAGGTACCTGCCATCACGTTAAGGTGCTTTAGCTTTATTGAAGAAAGACATTTCCAGAACATTAGCAGTTCTTCCTTTCCTTCACTCCTAGTCCCTATCCACTGGGTGATGGTTCTACTTGTGATCTTATTTTTCGCTTTCAAAAACTGAGATTACACACAAAAAGAAAGGTTAGACTGGTTTCAGCAAAGACTGGAAAAGAATTGAAGACATTTTCAGTTCATATTTTGGGCTAAAGATATCATTAGGAGGTCTCATGAATTATGCAGAGACATGAAAAATGTGATGGTTACATGTGTATTAAATAGTAGATTTTTATGACAAGTGCAATGTATAAATAATATCAAGTTGCTTACTCTGTCTACTAATCCATCTTCGTATGCTAGTGACATATTTAATACAGGAATTTTTTTGCCACAAAAAGACCTAGATAAGAAGTGTTTACTGTTTTGCTACAGTTTACTTTTTTTTGGTAAATTCTTTGTATTTGTACATATAAACAGCTATTTAATATTTTGGTATACACTCAATCATTAAGTGATTATATTTTTTAAAATAATTACAGTAATACTACATTTTTGGTTATTATTAATTCCCCAGTATGCAAATTAATGTTTAACTTTTACAGGGAATGTAACTTAAACATATTGTTTCTAATAGTATCATCAATTAAGGTCACACAGGAAGTGAGCAATATATCAGGAAGTTATTGAATCCATTTATATATTTCTTTTCTTGCTCTGTATGCTTTGATCTTTCACTAATATATTTTGGTCACTCTTTGTATAATTCTGAGGGAGGGAGACTTTTTATTTCTTTTTTCATATGCACTATACCATGTTTGTCACAGTAATTACAAAACCAGTTATAAACTTAGTACTGGATTCACTCAAAAATTTTATTCTCAAAGAAAAATAAACCTTTGCTATGTGTGTTAAGCTTGAACTTTAACCTTATACTAAAATGATAATCACTTAAGATCATGAATTGTGGCTAACAGTACAATCAGTTTCTTAGATAGATAGGTGAGACAAGATCATCCTTTTGACTTCAACTCAGAAAAGAATGCCCTTGAATTCAATCACAGAGCAATGGGCAACATCAGATGAGAGATATAAACACACAGTCACTCAGAACCATGGTGTATATTTTTAGTCAAAGTAATACCCCTCTCTGATGTTAAATAAGTGGAATAATTAACATGTCCAAAATGGCTATACTAAAAATTGTGAAACAGAGCCAAAGAGTCTTCTAAATGGAGAATGTGTTTGGGGGTTTTTTTCTGTTTCAGAAGTACTTTATGCTGTGTTCTTAGCTGCTGTTTTGATTCTTTCTTCTTTATGCAGGTATATACCTACAATTGCAGTATTGCATGTGTCAAGTTTTGTGGGCAATAGGGAACTGTGATTTCTGAAATGGTCTATGCCAAAAAAATGGATTTTAGACTGGCTATCAGATGCAATCGTAGTCTCTGGCTATGAACTTAACAACAATATGTTTGTCTCTCCCTTAGTTACTGGAAGGACTGTATAAAATTAATGGGAAGCTCTCTTTTCCCAGGGATCTTCTTAACTTCTTGGCTAATGTTTTAACTCTTTTTTCAGGATGTCTTTTAAAAATGGCATAATATAGTTAGCATTAGAAAAGTCAATGAAATCTATTAATTGTCTTTTAAAATAATTCATTGAAGACAGTAATAATGACCATATCATTTGTCTGTTATGGTAAATTTCACTGAAATTAACTCTTTGCATGGGCTGAATTTATCTTCACTTAGTTATGCTTGAAAATGTTCTTTGCCTGCATGAACATAAGATAGAGCTTTTTCTTCTGCGACAGAATTCAAATTTTTATAGGCTTTTCAGTTTTAACTTTAATACTTGCTGTTGTAATTTTAAACTTAGATATGCCAAAGGTAGTCTCTGCAAAACGAATTTGGAAGAATGATAGGCTGGACTGAACTTTATCTGACTGCATTTGGGCACAAATTTGTGACTAGGGAAAGACTTAAAAAGTCATTGTAGTTCTCAAATTCTTCTGATTAGGAACAAGTTTCTGTAGTCATTATTCTTTCTTCACAAAACTTACCTAAGTTTTCTTATGCAAGAACACTGTGTTCATCTGTGTTTATGCCAGATTTTAATTAGGACTTTTGGGTACTACCACGATATAAATAATTAATAATTATAATTATGTTAATATTAAAAGGTTTGAATGCACAGGGAAAGCAACACTGGTATTCAGTTTACTGTTGATCTGATTAGTAATCATGCTTTCTGGAGACAACAGTACAATGATAACTAAAATCAATGTCATTCTTCTGGCAAAACAGTTTGTGATTTTTCATTATCCCTGCCCTCATTTGCAAAAACCCTCTCAAAATACTTACTCTTTATAAGGCTGCATTTTTTGTGATATGGCAGCTTCATGCAGATGAGCAATGGGTTTATGATGTCATTAAAGTCTGGCACCACAAACTGGCAAAAAATGTGCATTTTTATTTACTATTTGACTTGCTCTTTAATGTGTCATTTAGTACTTACAACCAAAATATTTGTTCATCTAATTGTTTTGGCAGTTGCATACAGTACAGATTATATAAGGAAATAGAAAGTTAGAGTGTTGCCAGTTTGGTAAACACTTTTCATGAGAATTTTCAAAATCTTAATAAAATAGTAATGTCAGAAACAAAAAAACACTACTAAAACCAAAACCACAAAATTAAAACTTTGGACTATGACAATAGACAAACTACATGTCAATCAATGTAGAATTTTTCCCTGTTGAGAATTCCTACAGAGAAAAAATATCTGCAGTTAATGACATAGATTAAATATTTATTTAAAACAGTGTCTTGGAATCAGTCTCTTTTTAAATTTTCCTAAAACCACTGGGTACAGTGAGCTATTACAAAATTGTTACAGTGAGGTTTAGTTGGTTTCATTCTGCTAGAGAATTTATTGCTTTGCTAACATATTGGAGCTATGGTTTTGGCCAACCTGATCATTAATTTCTAAACTTTCATGCACCTTGTTCTTAAATATGCAAATAATGATTAGAATTTTCAGTGGAAAATGGACATTTACATGTAATTGGTGCACAGTACCCTGATGACAAGCACCTTCCAGCTCCTTATTAGTGGAAATAAGCATTCCTGGAATTTTAGAGGTTACAAATGAGTTTGCCACTGCAATCATCTTCCATTTGCTCCAGCATGACAAGGGATGATCAATCAGTCCGTTATGAACAACTTTAAGAAAAGCAAACAATAAGCTATATAGCTCTCCAATTATTAATAATCTTCTTCCTAACATGCAGACTGTTTTAAGGAATATCTTTGATAGACAACTACAATTTCACTGTATTTATCAATGTTTTGTTTACCATTTAATCAAATAACCAGAGCTGATAGACCTGCCTTCCAAAATATGTCTCATTCTTTCTTATTAATTTTACAATAAATTAATTCGCAGAAAAGCTAAATTCCCTAATACAGGATGGTTCATATACACCCTGCTTGCTATCCAGCTCCCAAGCCATACTCTCCTAAATGGTTTGTTCCTCTTTGCTTAGTACTGCAACCTGTGAACTCATCTATGAAGACACTGGCAATATACCAGAATAAACAGAGACATTCGTTGTACTTAATCTCTATCTACAAAGACCATTAAGTTTACAAATTATGTGTTTAAATTTGTTATTACTGAGCAAAAAGTATTACATTATTATCCATCATGAGCATTTTTACAGTCCTGATATTCAACATTTATGGACATCAAAGTGTGGGTAGAAATGTTGAGTTGACCTGTGTTTTACAATATAAACATCCAGAAAGATCAGTAGAAAACTTTGAGAAAAAAATCTTTACAGTTGTTTTCACATAGAAAGGTGATATAATTCCTTACAGAGGATCAAAATGAAATAGTTGTTAGATTGTGAAACTGGTTGTAAGAGTATTAGGGATATGAGGATTTACTGAGCTCTAGGGATAAGATATAATTAAAACACTCTGCCAGGATTAAAAAATAAAATAAACTGACAGAAGGCAGGTTTGATAACCATCTATAAAGCCTAGCCATTGAGTGGTGAACAAAAAGTCACAATCTCCTATAGAGTGTGGTAAACAAAAAGTCATAATCTCCCCACATGTCACAACATGACATTCAGGAACAATACTGAAGTAGTGGTACAGAATCTTCTACGTCTTTAGCAGAAAGACAAAACAAGGCAAACAATAATCCCAGAAATGGTAAATCCCATTTAACTTTAGTCATCTAAAATCAAGTGTCTAATTTTTTAATCTCAGGCCCTCAGCATTAAGAACATTTTATCTTATCTATTTTAGGACCCCTATTTTACAAGGGCCATTGTTCAGGTGAGAATTATTTCTCCACTGGCTGTAAAGGAAATCTAAAGTGAGTAGTACTGTCCAAGACCAAATATAATTTTTATATGGTTGAATCAGGGTGAGTAAACCTATCCATGTAAGATTGATCACAATTCACTGGCAGTAAAGCAGTATGTTGAATGCATTTTCACCATGGATGTAGAGATGTACCATCGAGGGCTAGTTTCAGGACTCAGCAGTTTCTATTCAGATATGGACATAATAGGTTTACCTTTCCAGGCATTCATATTATACTGTAATAGAGAAATGTCTGCAGGGTGTAGAAGCTGAATATCTGGGCTGGAGTAGTAAATTGCCATAACACCTGGGCCTCAGAAAATATGTACATGTGTATCTGTGTGTGTATCTGTGTGTGCATGCATATGTAAATTTGCAGATAGCCACCCTTGTCTGTCACTCACTATGCAAAGTGTAGACTCGGGAGAGGGCATAAAAGTGTTGTAGAGTCCTTGTCACCTCAGAGCATTTCTCTTGACAGAAAAGCCTGATCAGTGTCGAGGAAGAGGAGTGCACGCTGCATGTGGAGTTCAGGGCTGATGCCTTGGGGAATTATGAGATTGTCTTTATTGTTTGCATTACAGTACCATCTGGGACTACCAGGCTTGGAGCTGGAGCCTTCTGTGGCAAGTAACCTTCAAACAGCCAGAAGGTATCTGCCCTGGATTTGTTGCAATTTAAATTAAAATACAAAGGACAGCAGATGGATATAGACAGAAAGAAGGGGGGGAAAAATGGGGGGGGGGGGGGGGGGGGAACCGAACAGTGAGGTAATACAGCATCAGTAGCCAAAACACCTTCTATTTTTGCACTACAGCAAAGGAGAGGCTTCCCAAGCAAAGTGAAGGAAAATAACCTCTTGACTTACTGGATGCTCATAGGTAACTGTCCCCCCAACATATGGGAGATCCTGAAAGTAAGTGTGAAGGTATTTTAAAATCCAAGCAACTGAGAGATACACACTGATGAGGTCAGTTTGTGGGTTTAAAGCAAGGAAGAATGAGATCTCCTGAGAGACATGAGAATAAGCTGTGTTGAGCTTTGACAGTAACAACAAATATTCCATTAGGTTGATTAAGCTGGACAGAGACTACATTAGCCAACATTCAACCAAATGTGTTTCTTGTCACATAATTATAATTACAATTATTTCTTGTCTTTCTTGCTTCTTCTGGACTCCCTTGCAGCTAGCCATTTCACATACAAAAAGAGGAAATCTTCAATATCTTTTTTTTTTTTTTTTTGAATTGCTAATATGCAACAGGAATGGATTTATAAAAGCACAAAACCTTTAAAGCAATTCAGTTTGTTTATGACTTGTACAATCACCAGTTATCACGCTCTGAAACTTGTTTTGGTGAAATAGTTATATAATTGAAGAATAATTAACTGGGCCCACTCCAATAGCTTCGTTACAAAAGAGGAGTGAAAACATTAAAGCTGCTTCAAAACTTACTGAATATCTGTTCTGGCCTTTAGGGGTTTTTTTTTTTAGAAAGACTGACAGTCTGAGAATCCACTTAATGACCTTGAATTTGAAGTTGCTCCATCACAGCTAGATTTTGTGCCATTTAATCAGTTATATCCTCATGAACATCCTGCAACACAAGTGACACAAGGTAATTCAAAGCTGTTAGATAAGAGCATTAAAAGCTTGGGGCTGAATTTTTAAAACATGCCTCTCCTATGTGCTTGGGCAATTTTGACACACACAGCTACGCACATCCAAAAATACACTAGAGACCCTTCAGAAAACTGTAACATGAAGCATTGCTCCTGAAGGGTGAGCTTCTGATCTTAGCTCTGTAAGTAAAGCAGTAGATTAACATAGAATATCTAATATCAAATAGAATTTAAGGAATTGCCTGCTCCATTATCAATGGCTTTTGTACAACTGAGATAGGGCTTTAATCTCTAATAAAATCATAAAAATTATTTCCATTGTCTTTCTCCCTTGTATTTTCCTCTAAATTCTTTAGCCTTTATTGATAGGGGCAGAAGAGAAATAGTCAGAGGTATTAGATGTCTATAAAATGTTAAAACAGAGTGAAATTTGTTTATTTATTTGTTAAAATTCTTCACTGGTTGTTAAAACTATAAACAAACATGTAAATAAAGCAGCGGTGGCTGAAATAGCAATGCCCATTTTGCAGGTTGCTATTCACTCAATCTGAACTTCCACAGCTATTTTAAAGAGTACTGTGTGCTGCTGAAATCTGTAGAGTATGATGAAATGTGATTTAATTGACAGGAGTTTGATTAATAAAACTGAAATGTCAAGTTATTTAAGATTAATATGTGACTTACCTTTCACTGTCATTATCAACAGTAGTTCAAACAGTGAAAGTGCTGGAATTTGTTTTAGGTAGTATTTGTCCTCATTTTAAACTGAAAAGCAAATTAAATTAATATTGGATTGGGTCACACAGGTACCTTTTGCAGCTGAGCAAGGAAGGAGGGGGAAATAAGGAATTTAACAAAGACAATGACTAACAAAGGCAATGAAAACAGCTCTGGTGTGAACAGTGTATGTGACTTTATCTAGTTTTGCTGTATCTGAGTTTCTGGGAAGAAGCAGATGAGGTCTATGGGCTTGCTGTTGGTCAGAGAGCAGAATAAATGTACCTTTTGAAGGCCTGGTGTACGTTCACACAATGGCAAAATTGCAAGTAATTGAATTGGTCATCTTAAGGAGTTTCTTCCTGCCAACACAGATGTAGCAATGGACATACTCCAGCCCATCCAAATAGTAAAGGTTTCAGGACAAGGATGTGCAGACATTTATGCCTGCGATCTTCATCCTGAGGATTCCTGTCACTGTGGTTTACAGGTGTCAGTAGAGCCAACGTTACTGAACAGTGGATGCTGAGGAAATGCTACATACAAAGGTCATATTCAAGACTGGATGCATTTCAAGATGAGGACACTGTACTTAACAGTATGTTCAGATTCTCCCTCCTTAGCACTTTGTAGAGCCTGTGGAGTCCAGAAGAGCTGCACAGGGATGTGAGGTGACTTTCTTCTGTGGCTATTGAGGAGACAAGAAGAGGACATGCACGATGGCATGGAAAATCAACTGATTATTCAAAATTTACTTGTTCTTTTACCTTGTGTTTATAGGTTTGACATTAAATCTCCAGAAATAGAAGGAAATTATGAACTACAGGCTAAATAACAGAAGAATACACTAGACTAAAATCTCACACATTTTACTTCATTAAAAATATTGAACTACACAAACAACAAATGCTGGCATAATCAATTTGATAATATAGTCATATAGATCAATGTCTTTACTTGCCATTTAGTATCACTTACTGATTTGACACCATTGTCTTCACAGGCAGTTCTTAACATTCATCTAGTTATAAATAAACACACACTGTGGCAAAACTATACACTTCTGCATATTCTTTGTAATATGTATTACAGAAAATTGATGGGTGGGGGATTGCTAAAGCAGCACAAAAAATGGTTTCTATGGCAGCATCTTGGACAAGATTTTGCTTTGACGTAATAGAATGTTTAAGACTTATTAGACCTATTTCATTTTCCATAGTGGATACAGCAGAGGCACCTGAATGGGGAAGTATTGAGCTGGTTAAAACAAAACGATTCAAAGAGCCAGTGTGGCCATATTATCACTAGGTCTGCAGGTTCAGCCATTTCCAACCACAGCTATGTGTCTTGTACCTTTTACATGACTGGAAAGCAGACTTTTAACTTCTGCTTTATTGACTTTATATTTACACAGCAGTAGCATCACACAGCAGCATCCGGTGTTTTAGTATGTAGGAACATCCACTGTGCCATTCTGATTGTATTGATGTGCTCAAGGTGCAGCTAGCAGCAGACTAGGAGTGCCTCTGAAGCAGACTGTGAAGTGATGTTTATCAATGATCATTTTCCCTAGTATTGGCTCAGACCTGAGGTTCCTTAAATCTCCAGAAACTTCTGACAAGATATAATTGTATTGCACATATGTATAATACCAGTGGAGTATTATAGTAAGGCTTGGCATTTTCTTAAATGCTAGAATAGAACACTAAAATGGGGCTGACTTTCTGCAGCCCATAAAATGTAGGAGACACAGATGTGTTCTAGCATGATAGGAGGACTCTGAGTGTGTGTGTGTACCCACCCTTAGTTTATCTCAGGGACATATGCAGAGCTGGTTCCTCTGGTACACCAGCAACAACTGCATGCAGCACTGGTGTTTAGGTCATGTTTTGGCTTGGCAAATTATTTTCTTCTTCTTAACATTCTTGTGCTTGGTCATTCATCTAGGTTCAGATGTGTGCCTTGTGAGTTTCATAAGCATTGTGGAACAGACAGGACAAAATATGATTTGGCTTGTATTTTTTTGAAAGCAAATATTGCAGCTCAGAAAAAATATAGTTAGGAAATGCTGGAAGTTTTGCAAACTTTATTGGCTCAAAACCAATCTAATCTGCATGTCAACAGACAAGTACTTCAGTGCCTCTGTATGTGCTCTGATTCAAGCATTGTCAGTATTTTCTAAGGTTGTGGAAGAGCAAATAATAGCAATCACTATGTATTATAATGTATTTTATGCTAAAACCAACAGAGATGGTCTGGTGTACAGCACGGGCGGTCCTACTTCGAAAAATATAACACAGAAGCATTTGGTTTATTGATCCTATCTCTTCATTAGTTCCTATCTCATCTGTCAGCATCTTAAGCAGTGAAACAGATAAAGACACAGTGTGGGAAACATTTATAGTGACTCTGAGACCAAATCCCATGCAAGAGAAGAGCTATTGCCAGTCTTTTTTTTTTTTTTCCTTTTCTTATGAAATAAGAGCATTTTTAATTGCAGTCTTTGGATCAATCTGATATTCATGTAATTATGCAATAGCAAATACATTCCTACAAGACAAGAGTCTTTTGCCAGCAAGACCAGTGAGTCTTTCCCTCCCTCCAACCTTCCGTCAGTGTAATGCTCAATCCGGTGATGTAGGGGAGATAAGGAACACACTGTCAGCAGCATGGATGAATTCTTCTTTTGTCTTTCACATATATTTTTACAGTTAAGTCTACTTTACTGGATTTGTGAACCAGAAAGTGGAACTGGTTCTTCACAGAACTGTCCCAAGCTGCATACCAGTTTTGCAGTCTGCTGATGAAAATATGCTTGCGTTTATACAAAGTTAGCCCAGTTTGACTAGAGAGAGATGTGAAGTATTAAGAAAGTATAAAAATCGGGGCATAACAGTAAGGAAGTGCTCTAGAGAAGCCTCTGAAAAACTGCCCCAGTCATAATGTAGTGGCAGAATATTCCTGTCTTGGCATTATCCTGAGGGAACAATGAAGCCTCCTGAGAAAGGTGGAAAAAACTTCTTCTTGAAAGTGCCAGGATCACAAAGGATTAAATTAAAGAGCATGAAAACATTCAGAAGTTTAATGAAATGACTGAGTCAGTAACAGTCCATTTCTTTGGTTCTTCTGGCACATTTAATTCACTCCCTTTTTAAAATTAGATTATTTGTATTCTCTTCAGATTCAGTAATTCTCTAGCTATTTTGTCATCGAATTACATTAAGTTTCCTAACTGTACCTTTTTTCCCTAGGATGTGGCATTTACCCATTTGTGTCCCCAATAGACCTTTTTACACTGAAAGGTTTTTTTTGCCTCTTGGTATTCATTTTTGGTGTTTTACATATTTTTTCTAATGTTCTACAAATGCGTATATGTAGTATTTCTATAGCTACTAGTAATGAGACTTGAGCCCAGCATATTAGCACAACTAATGAATAATTGTAAAAGCTAACTAGAACTCTGTTTGCCATAGACTACAGAAAGGCTAAGACAAAAGGTTTGTCAGTGTTTAATGCCTTTTGGGGAAACAATTTTGCAAATGCTGAAGCCAGTGTTACCTCACAGCTTGCAAGCCTGAATTCTTAATGTATGTCCCTATTGAAGCCACAGAACAAAGACAACTTCAGCTTCTCTGACTGTATTTTACTCCACAGAACAGAATGCTTGCTTTTGGTCAGAGGTTCTAGGAAGGAGAGGTTGCTTTTATTCAGATTACAGTCATATAAAGTTAGAGAGCAATAGAGACAGCATCTCTAGTATTGATGTCTGCAGTATTGGAAGGAACTCTATTTGCTTAATATTTTGCATTTTCAAAAGTGGACTCCTCTTTCTGTATTGTCCATCAGTCTGTATGAAAAAAGAGAAACCCTTTCAGAATTTATCTGAACAAAATACTTAACACTGAGTGAGAACAGAATTTAAAAATACAACAACACCTTTTTTCTTTTTACTATAAAAGAAAATTTGATAATGTCATTGTCATGTTTTCATCCCAGCTGGCAACAAAGCACCATACAGCCGCTCACTCACTGACCCCTGGTGGGATGGGGGAGAGGATCAGAGGAGTAAAAGTGAGAAAATTTGTGGGTTGAGCTAGACAGTTTAATATGTAAAGCAAAAGCTGCGCACACAAGCAAAACAAAACAAAGTATTCATTCCCCACTTCCCACTGACAGGCAGGTGTTCAGCCATCTCCAAGAAAGCAGGACTCCATCATGTTAATGGTTACTTGGGAAGACAAACACTATAACTCTGAGCGTCCCCCACTTCATTCTTCTTCCCCCAATTCTATATGCTGAACATGACGTCATATGGTGTGGGATATCCCTTTGTTCAGTTGGGGTCAGCTGTCCCAGCTGTGTCCTCTCCCAACTCCTTGTGCACCCCCAGCCTGCTCGCTGGTGAGATGGGGTGAGGAGCAGAAAAGGCCTTGACTCTGTGTAAGCACTGCTCAGCAACAGCTAAAACATCCCTGTGTTATCAACACTGTTTTCACCACAAATCTAAAACATAGCCCCATACCAGCTCTATGGAGAAAATAAACTCTATCCCAGCCAAAATGAACACTGTCACTTTTAGCAGCCTCCTAGTCAAGGTGGCTAAGACCTCAGTGGTCCGTGTAGACTTTCTTAAGGAGTAATGCATATGAAATTGACTTTATCTAGGCTATTGTACATAGTAACTGAAAATTGCCTACCTAAAGTGCAATCACTATTTTCATTTCTGCAATGTTTGCAAGTATTCATAGGGAAAAATTGCAGGTAAGTGATTATAAAACACATATTGAACCCTGGCATCCCCCAAACAGTCCAACAGACCTTTATGAAATATAAGCAAAAACTATATTTTGTTAAAAGTCCATTCTCTTTTTTTAACCAAAATACCCTATGGCTAGAGTGTAGCTATGAAAACAAATTTATCCTTTGAGACAAAAAACTCTGAAGAGCCTCTTTCTAATACCATTTACTTTACTGTGATAGCACATTACAAACCCCTACTCCCCTTATATTAACAGGAGGAGTTCTGGATTTTTTTACTTTATGGTGAAAAATAACTTGCAGAAGCAGTTTTTCACATTATTTGAACACTGATAGGGGTCACACTGGTCACTCTCCTTTTAATCTAATATAAAAGAGAATTACATGTGGTGGACCAGCAGCACAATAAGCATTGTCCCTCACTCATTGTTCAGTTGACAGTTTCATCGTCCCCAAGGAGAAGGCTGTCAAGGAACATCCTGCCTGTGAAGAGATGCTTGGTCTCTACTGATGCTGGAAAAATCAAAGTAATAAATGACCTGAAAATTAGGAATTTTTTAAAAAATGTATTTTTCTCTGTTCAGCAGATAGTCAATGAATTTAACAGGACAGTGTAAGAACAAGTTTTTACTGACATGCTTTACCAGGGATACAAGCTCCCCTAACCTAACCCAGAACAGGTTTTGAAGTTATTGAATCTTGGGAATCAAAAAAATTAATATCTCCAAATTCGTGTCCTAATCTGGCAAGGTTGACCTCTTTCTCTTGCCAGCTGTAGGTGTCAGCAGAAAAGATTTGAAAAGGTTTTAGTTTTTCCCATAACTGTAAGCACTTGATCCACATTCCAAGATGAGACTCATCTCCAGGCTGAAACATCTGCGTTGAGGTGTCGAGACATGAGCTGTTGACAGCTCATATACTGCCTGAGCCTCCTCACCTAGTGACATTTCCTATGCACAAGGATATTCCACCTGTTCCCCAGGTGCCTCTTCGAGCAAGGTGTAAGTCTTGAGTGGGGTTCAGTGCATCAGACATCCCTGCATGGGTGTCTTGATAACCACAGGCATCTCAAAAGGGACTCAAAATCCCGCATTGAGCCTCTGACCAGCACAGGCCACTTAGTCTAGAGAACAGCTCATGTTGCTCCGAAGTAGATCCCAAGTGAAGGTATGGCTGAACCTTCTCTCCCACCCCACTTGCTCAGCTGGCAAGTCGTTAGATGCAGTTGCCCTTACTGCATGTATGGGAGATAGGATCTAAAGCAGATTGATGCTCTTACAGTGCAATATTAAGGACGTATCAGGTAGCACTGGATGTGTATGAGCAGCAGAACCAAACCCCAGCACTCGACTGACTGTAATACAAGAGCCTAGACAGTGCATATTTAGACACTCGTCCTTAGGTATTTCAGTTGTGAAATGAATACCTTTCTAAATGCCTGCACTAATGACTACATGGGTTTGTGCTCAGTATGACTATCTTGTTAAAGTCATCTTCTGTTACTCAGCTGCATGCAATGCTTTGGCAGTCCATGGGAGCAAGCATCCTTACACTGCCTTCTGCCTCACTGCTCTTAGGAAAACTTTTCTTGAAGCTAATAATGAGAATGCCTTACAGGATAATGGAAAGCAGAGTGTGGAAATGTTCTGTAGGTGCTGAAGGTCAGCATCTGTTTTCTAGCTTTTCTTGCCCTGGTATTGAATCTGTAGTTGGATCTTTTTGTGCCTAAACTGAGCAAGCTAATGGAACTGTGCAAGCTTATTGCTGTGCACATGTAGCAAGTGACTCTATAGCCTGATAATGTACTGTAGTATGCTCCTCGGTGGTCTCAGATAAGTCTGCTGATACAATTCAAAGGTGATGATGGCATTTTATTGGTATATTTTTTTATAAGTAGATAGGTCTTGTTATAGCTATATCAATTCTATGCCATATCACCTACCCATGGTATGTGTGGTACATCATATTTACATCAGAATTCACCCTGTGCAAAACTATAGCTAGTGAAAGTCCATTCATATAATTAGGGTAAAATTAGTGCTATGCTAGCAATGCAATGACTACTGCAGCACTGCCCCAAGTAAGAAAGCATTGCAGAGATGGACAGAAATCCAACAAATTCTCTTTTACTATAGGTTAATGCTGTATATAGCATATTTAACATATACTAACTGTGTATACTGTAAAGCAAATTAAGAGGGCAGAAAACATGATTTATTTAATAAGGATTCTATCTCTAAGCCATTCTTTGTCTTGAATCACTTCAAAATCCACCTGGCAGTGTAAATTTCCTGACTGCCTCCAAGCCAGATTGCCAACTTTGGACTGCAGGCAAGCACTTGCCCATACCAAGCCAAAGTGTACTCCTTCATACAGACATCCTGTGCTGGGGAGATTAACCTCAGAGGAAAATCTTTCAAACAGTTCTAAAAATACCATCTCTTTTCCTATTCTTCTCTGCCAAAACAAATTATTAATATTTGCCCTGTGTAAAGACTTCAATAGCATTGCTATTTGGAACCCAGCTGTTCTGAGACCAAAAATCCACCCAATAAACCCAATAAAAAAGCACAGAAGAGCAAAAAAGAAGGTATTATTCTAATACACTTCAGGAACATGAGCGTGCAACTGTCATGCAGTTACAGGGAGATGGACAAGATGACCTAGAGTATGTCTTTTCTTCTCTATCAAAAATTGTTACGGTTCTATAATTAGATCAAACAAAGTCATGCTTTCTTTGGCCTGCAAGTGGTGCCAAGTGTTATCAGTATGGAAAGGCAGGACATTTAAACCACTCAGGCAGGTGAAGTCATTGTCACTGATCTTATTTTCCTGAGTGCTGATAATGGCTGTTCAGCTAATCCGGTTCATAGACTACTTTGCTATATTGTAATGATATTTGCACCGCTGGAAGACAGCCACACGCTATTGAAATGATGCTTGATAATGTTTCTGTACCAGTTCTGCTTCAATTGACCTGACTGCAGTGTTATCAAAATGTTCATTCTATAAAACCTAAGCTATATTTGGTGTCTCCTTGATGGGAAAAAAAAAAATCAGTCCCTAAACACAGTGACCTTAACGCATAAATTATAAATTACACTTTTCTTAAATGCAAGAGGAAGCAAATTCACTTTGGGGCCTCACTTCTTTTCACTGCTATTTTAAAGCTACAGGTTGCTAATGGACTGTCCTTCACTTCTGCACAGAGCAACCCTTGTGTTTGACCCCATCTCCTTGGTGACAGGCTGGATGCAAGCTAATGAGTGGGCTATGGAGTGAGTTTGTATTAACATAACTCAGAAAGCTACTGTTCCCATTTTTAACATAAATCCCTCAAACCCAGAAAGATACAGAGAAGCCTAATAACCAGGTGTCGACAAAGGAAGTGCTGTATAATACTGTATGCTGACAAATGGCCTACTGATGTGTAGCAAAACCTTTGTGCTTTACTGAGTTCAGGTGAATCAGGGCCAAATTTGGTAGAGCATCTGATAGGGGTAGTTGCAAAAAGGGGATCCTAGTCTTCTCTGACTAGCATGTAGCCAGGCCTTGTCTACATTAACAAACAATTCAGTATAGTAAGAGTGGATCTGTGAATTGAAACAGTTGGTTTTGAGACACCTACATCGACCTTGTTGTTCAGAGATTTTGCTTTGGACAAGTTTTAGGCTGCTCACTTGGAACAGTTGTCCCCACCACACATGTGGCTCACAGGTGTTT
The DNA here is from genome assembly GCF_031877795.1 of Strix aluco. NCBI lineage: Eukaryota > Metazoa > Chordata > Aves > Strigiformes > Strigidae > Strix > Strix aluco. The sequence continues at coordinate 128,137,810 of NC_133931.1, forward strand.
GCAGGATAAGTCATTAGCTTAGACCTTTACGTTTCCATTAGCCATGGGAGCACATTTGGCATGCACCCAGGGCAGGTCTTCTACTGTAGTTTCCCTTGAAAGAAAGCCAGCTGCATGAACGAAAGCTGCTCCGTGAACCAAACCAATGTGCAGGAAGCAGAGAAGGCTTTTAGGTTTGCTTCAAAAACTTGCTACTGCTTTGATCCAAAATACTAATGCAAAGACAGCCACACCCTGAAGAACCCCTGCTTGAGGCCTGATTTTTATTTCTAGTCTAAATAAATAAAAAATTAATTAAACACACCGCCTCAAACATAGCTATTTCAAGTTTCTTATCTCTACAGTTAATTTCTTTTTGCCTTAAGATTCTCGAGTCTCTTGTATGAGGTGCGCTGGCTGAAATTATTTGACTACAGATGCTGTTATACCAGAGCAATGATTACACTGTACTTCAAGGTTGCAGAATCCAATAAGTGCATGTCAGCAGCTTTTGGAGTCCTAGAGTCCAATCAACCCCAAGAGCCCTTGACAGCTCAAAAGACTAGAAGACACAAGTCTTATGCAATGAAAACAAGATGAACACAAACATGGGGTTCCATTGCTGTGCATGAGACTACTAACTCAGAATTCCCATCTGCTTGTTTTGCTAGAGCTTGCAAACAAAGGGAAAAATAAGCTTAAATTCCACTTAAAACTGTGGCACAATCAGACAATATGCAGCCGTGGCCCTTCCTCCAGTAGCTTTGAAAATCTTCTTCATAATCTGCACACTGACTCTCATTGTAAATGGAATTCATCCCAGTGCAGAGTGCTAGTCAAGCTCCTAATTTTTGCCCAAGGGAGTGCAGAGAATCATAAGCAGGTTTTCTATGCAGGGTTGAAATTAATCCAAAATTAGATGCCAGTGTCACATCATTACATTTCAGGGCAATACAACTAATTATCAAATGCAGGATCTGAGGAGAAATGAGGTAGCTTCAGAAAATGTCTTGGTGAGCAATTAGTGTAAAAAAAAATATTTTTGTTTGGTATATGATAAATTTGTGGTCAGGAGTATAATTTATGAATAAAGTAATATATGAAGTGGGCTGGGTTTGTGCCTGTTGTATGAATATCTTGTTTGCTTTGTCACATTAGTTTTCCATTATTTTATTGTATCCTGACTCCTTTTTTGTTTATGGGAAATATAAGCATGACATTAATTTTATTATCCTATTCTGCATGTAAGCGTGTATTACATTTGCAAATGAAGAAGTGGTAAGGAGAAGCAAATTCAGTAAGAGGGTTTATTATGCATGCATAACCAAGCAAGTACTTGTTTTAGAACAGTACATCTTGAACAGTTGCGATAAGGATTGCCAGGATTTAAGTATGAGTTTTATGAATAGAAATTTTTTAAAACTAACTACTATAGAAATTACTTCAGTTCATTGACCTCTGCATGTTTTATCTTGAGTAGCACCACAAATTGTGATATTCATTATTAGACTGAGTTAAAATCTGAAACAGAAACAAGGGACAAATGTGGGTATTATTAAAATATGTAACTTGCCATAAACTCTCATTATTGTAAGTAGCCTCCTCTTTTATGACATCTTAAGTAAAAATGAAAAGAACTGCAAGATGTTTTTCAGCACTAACCGTAAAAGAAAAATCTTGAGAAGAATTTTGTATTGAAGCTGATCTAAAATACTTGTTCCCATAAAATATGCACTTTGCTGTAAATTCCAAGATACTAATACTATGCATGAAGTGATGGAACCATAGGTTTACTTGAAGTGATTTGTGAAAATGCAGCTCATTAGAAGAGCCAAGTTTGTAGCAGAGAAAGTAGTATCACTATTTGTCCTTATGGTATTGTGTAATGTTGCAACATTATGTCAATTTAGTGATGCCCACTTCTGTCTCTTGTAAAGTCACACTTATGTACCTGAGCTCTGTTCTAGTTCATAATGCAGGTGGCCTAACCTCAGTGACACAATGCTATATGAAGGATACTAATGTAGAAATTAATCATAAAATTTTTAATAGAGAAACTTGGAAGTGTAATGGAATATTATAACTTGAAATATCAGTAGCCATTATACACATATAATATTTCTGTATTATATTACATTATATTACATATAATATTATCATACATTAATTCAAAATATTAACAATATAGTAAAACCAATACCAGTAATATTATATTTATTGATATTATATTAATAATAGCATTAACTTGATATTATATATAGTATTACATTTTTATTATATTATTGTACTAATGATGTAATAGTATAATAATATCATGTATGTAATATGTATATTATATTAGAACTGTAGTATTATTTCACAGCTATACTCTATATATATATATACTACATAAACTATACTTACTATATAAACTAAAGACTGAAAGGTTGAAGCATATATATCAATACACTGTGTTTTTTTCTCCTAGGTAATTAGTATGAAGCCTTTCTTTCTTCCATGGTTATATTTTCTCCTTCTTCATTTTCTCTGGTGCCTTGTCATTTGTTCCTTTATTTTCCAACCATCTTCATCTTCTTTGTCGTATTTTTCCATGCTTTCTAGATATCTTCCCTCAGTAAAATTATTGAAGATGTAGTCATGCAGTTCATGGGGTGCTATTTCTGGCACAACCACAAACCTGCAGGCAAATCTTATTCATGTCATCTCACTGCTTGCTTTCACTTTTTCCATAGTGCTAGAAGTGTGTAGTGTTGTACTGAGCTCCTCTGTCCTCCAAGTGATTAAAAAAGGGATGTGAATAAGTGCAGTGCCATGTTCCCAGCTCTATCAGAAAATCCACCTTCGTGGGAAAGACATGAAAGAGGGACCAACAACTTCGTGAGGAATTGCTTAGATATTTAACGTCAGGAAGGCATCCGAATCCCTGAAGGAAGGACACATAAAGCTCCATTTTTTCTCTTGGTATTTCCTAAGACTGTCTCATTAAACATGCTGGATTTATTCTGGGCTCACAATAGGCAGCTGTGATGCCTAATTCAGCTCTACAGGTTCCAGGATGCAGCAAGACACATACAAGGAATTTACTATATAGAGGTCACTGAATATGGTTGAGTGTCCAGCATTTAAGAACTCTGTTCCTCTCAAATGTGGAAAAAGAACATTTGCAGGACAGCAATAAGTGCTAATATGAAGTTTGACTCTCACCTGGTCACCCCTGTCATGATGCAAATGAAGGCCTGATTGTTTTTAAATCACTGCAGACTTCCTTCCCAAATGGTGTAGTCATAGCCCTAATGAATTGAGTCAGAGCTTCTGCTTTAGTAATTTCATACAGCATGGTACTTGTATTAAAAAGGAAGGAGAATATCTAAATACAGGCAATAAGACCTGACAAAAATATTATTCCCTGGACATTTCTACGGTGCACTTGTGTTATTCCCCACATGTGGTGGGGGGGATGATTGTAAATCCTTGCACTACTGAGAGTGCACATCTTGTCAGACAGCTGTTGATATTAGTGTGAGCCAACTTAGAAGAATCCAGCTTCACATTAACACGTCAAATCTTGTAATGGCCAATTTTCTGTTGGATTTTTCTGACAGCATATTGACAGTGTAACGGAAACCTGCTCAAGGATGAAAGTTAGACCAAAATCACCAGTGATGGAAATGTACCAGAATAAGTTGCTTTAAACCAAAATGTAAGCAGTGAATTGTCAATGGGATGTATACAAAATAAGAGACTGAGGCAGTGAAAAGTTTGTGCAGAAGGGAAGAAATTAACAGAAGAACACCATATAAAATAGCTCGCCTAAACTTATTAATATACTTGCTATGCAAAGCTTTTTTTTTCCTGCCCATCCACATTAACTCTTTGTTAAACTTTTCATTCTCAAATTGGAAGGGACCCACATGGATCATTGAGTCCAACTCACTGCTCCTCACAGGACTACCTAAAACTAAACCATATGACTAGGAGCATCATCCAGATGAGAATTACTGTTCGATTGCTTATCCTTTCAAACATACAGTTACGTAACCAAATATTCTAGTGAAGCCAGTGGCAAGCCAGTGAGATTATAAGCAGGATTTTTGGTTTGTTGTGTTTTATTCAAGAACAGGCAGTTTACTATGTAGGTTTTAAATACTGGGAGGAAATGTTTCATCATTAATTCATTGAATCACCTATTTTAATTAGATCAAGAGTTAGAGATCTGGCATGCTTGTATTCATATCCATTAAGGAAAGGCACCATCAAATCTGTTATCTAGTAAGATTGTGCACTGTTTTATTATACAGGTGGTTGTGCTAGCAGGTTATCTAAAATCAAAGTTACAAAGTACTTCTGATCACTTATGTATCATTAAAATCATTAAACGTTCAATGCAGAATCATAGTTCAAAAATAAAGAATCCAGAGAGTCCATAATGGATACAAATTCAGTTCATTTTTAAGAAGACTCACTCTTAACAAATGTGACACAGTAAAGCAGGAGATTTAACGATGGTATTCTTGGAGTTGAGAACTCCCCATTTGTATTTATAATAGGTGGTGGTGAAGCCAGAAATATTCTTTCAAGTTGAGAGACACCAGCCTAGCTCATTTTTGTGAAATCAAGAACCTCTAACATCACACTATGTTCCGTAAATTCATGGGATTAATTGACACCCCAGGAGGCCTTGGGAAACAGCAGCAAGCTGTAATCAGCCACTTGAGTTGTTGTCTCAGGAAGCCTCAGGTCTCCGCGGCAGCACTGGAAGTGCTCGTTAAGTCTGGGTAATGTATTCCCAACCAAGGACTTGTGACAGAATTAGCTCTATGTTATATAGTTTATTCATTTGACAGGAAATGAGGATGGATCATCTTTTATTTGTTCAACAAAGTATCTATTTAAGATCTTTTGTGCCCCAGACACTGCCATATTTATTTTAAATTGCATGATGTATTCTACAGCGCTGTTCCTAATACCAACAATCACATACAGTGAATTCAAGAGCACAATACATGTTTGCTATCAATTTGGTATCAGTTTGTTACTCAAAAATATCACAGCAGAAAAAATGCAGTCTTTGATTATAAAAAAGTATACTTTTCCTTTTCCACATCTTTTTTCAAATCTACCTCTGCAAGAATATGCTTACTCTCCCTTTAAATAATTTTAATAATCTCAGGAGATCCCCCTGGATCTAAATTTTATCTTCTCTGTTGTTTGTTTTATTTTTCCACATATTATGCTTGTTATAGCTGGACCTTATGCTCCCATTTGAATCAGTAGCAAAACTTCCATGGACTCCAGCCACACTGGACTCTGCTAGATCCTGGACTGAAGGTGGAGGTGACTGCATCTCTGGTTTGTTTTTACCCAGTTTCTGGGGATGGACATCACCAAGAGGTGAAGCCCACCCTGGGTTTCACTGGGTAGAGCATTTTAAGCAAACATTTTTAGATAGCCCATCATGGTCTTCTGCAATATATCCTTACCCTGTGTGAGAGAACAGCAAGAGGAGTTGGTAAGTGGCACCAAGGTATCCCAACCAATCATGAGCATGGGGGTTTCTCCACATTCTTAAGATGGCCAGGAATTTGCACCAATGATATCTTCTGCCTAAAGTTTCTTTTCTATGAATAAGTAATCAAACACAGTGCAGACTCACAGCTGATTACTTAACATCACTATTGACTATGCTGTCTGGTAAACACAGAAACTGGCAGGTAGGACCAAAGTTCTGTCTCTGCCATGGGTTGTAAATTGAAGGAAAGGAGGGAAGTGAACAAAGCCACAAAGTCATGCAAGATCAGCTGTAAGTTGAGCAAGATACCATGGGCTGGAAAGATTCTGCTGCATGCCCCTGGAGTTGATGTACATTAAGCATGAAAACTGTGAAGAAAACCACTTGGCACTTGAGTCACATTCACCACCACCAGTGCTCAGCAGTGCTGCTGAGCCATCACTTCTTGTGTGTCTCCACTCATTTCACTAATGCATTCACTCCTCCCTGCTGAGGAGACCTCCTCATGCTGAGAATAAAAACTAGCAGTTTCTCTTGAAAAGTCTCTCCTAGAGGAAGGTTGGAACTTAAGATGTGATGCAAGAATGTAGACATTGCACAGAGTTTTTGGATTAGTTAATGTTAATTCAATTATAAGTCTGAAGGTGCTGGACAGAGACTGAATTGATGTCTTCAGTCAATAATTGTTTCTACACTCAACAATCAAGTATTCATGTTAATTCTTTAGATTTGTCAGTAACTACTGTCTTTTGCTTGTGGACATGTTCCTAAGTCATCACACAGAAGTAATTCTGGAAAGTAGTTGTTTCCCTTCAGGTGCAGGGGATACTACTGGTCAATTTTCCTGCGTGATGGCTTTTGAGCATGGGATTGCAGAGGGTTTTACTTTGGAAACTGCCATAAGGGTGCCATCAATCTGCAAGTTGAGTGTCCAGTTGTATTTAGAAATGAAATTACCTTTAATTGCCAGGTGTGCTGCAGGGTGGGCTTCAAGCCATAAGTATTTAGCTAAAGAAGAGCTAGGAGAAGTATTCCTTCCTTCCACCATTCTACCCTTCCTTCTATCCTTCCTTCCTTCCTTCCTTCCACTCTCTGTTCTACCCTTCCTTTTATCCTCCCTTCCTTCTATCTTCCTCCTTCCTCCCTCCCATGCATTTTTTTACAATCACAATGCAAATATGCTTTCATTTGGCAGACAAATGAAAGGAATTTTTTTTGCTTCGGTTCAGAATAGTGGAATTGTAGCATGTACAAAACTGCACAGTCAATAAAAAAAAAAGTATATAGAAATTTGCAACTTGCATGAATGCATCTGGGGACAGAGGAAGAGGGGTATATCTGTGTGTAAATAACCTTCCTTTTTCCATCTGGACCTTATAGAGCAATTTAGAATGCTTTCTTTTTCACTTGGATAACCTCAAGTGCTGAGGAAAGCCAAAGCTTTGGTAAATCAATGTTTTGGGCTTCTGTTGAAAACAAAAATGCAAAAAGAGATGCATGAAAGGCTAATGTGCAGAAATACCTTGGTTTCTGGTTAAAAACATGTCATCAAATGCTATACAATGCAATGATAAGTCAGTATTTTATGGGGAAGTTTTAAGAGAAGGTGGACAGTATAGATAAAATTCAAATGTACGATTAATGCTTACCCTGTAAGTCTTTTTTCTGAAGTAGATTGCAAATATACATAATATAAGAAAATAAATTGTAAAATTTGGATTTACCTAAACTTTATTAATGTTTTATCATTAAAAAATTAACAATCAATCTCTGTTGCTATGAGCAATAGAAACCCACTGACATTAGACATCATATTGCATCATTTATTATATTGAATTAGTCTACATGAACTGGCTTTAATATTATGCTATCTGCAAAGAAAGAGCCAAACAATATTGAAAGAGAGAGGATGTAAATGTTTAATGTTACTGGTATTAAAGACTATAAAAAGCTATCTGATATGATTAGCCTGTATTTATGTAAAGGCACTTAATAAAAAAAAGGTTCTAACAGCCACGGTTGAGTTGTGTGATAACTATTCCTGTGCTCATAACAGATGGTGTATTTTCCTACACAGTTACTGCATGATCAATATCGTTATTGTAAAGTGCTTTTAGCTAATTCAAATATGAAAGACACTGCATATAAGTTAAATTCTGTTGTGTTCTATAGAAGAAGGTTTTAGGTCAAAACATACAAAGATCTTAAATTATGTCAAGTAGGCTTCATGTGAAAAGAAGTGTCAGACAAAAAAATACAACATCGCACAATCTATTAAATGCAGTGCTGGAACATGCATTGTACTCTAGAAATTGCAATTGGAAAAACAAGAATGGTAAGAGATAAACGGAGAAGTAACTGTTCAGATTAATTGATAGTACCTCACTCATCAGAAAAGAGGTAAAAGAAATGATCACTTGAGAGGAGGATAGAGAAAGTAGTATGAAATAGTGAATAAGTTGAAGGAATTGTCCTTAAATTGAAGGCAGACAATAATGTCATAATCAGATTCACTGAAGTACTCACGTTTGTGCAGAGAAGCAGGACTATAAGGAAAAAGTGAGTGATGTATTTTTTTTCTTCTTCTGCACAACAGGAACAGTTCTTCTGTCCAACTTAATAAAAACATTTCCATTCTATCTACATTTTAGGATAGTCATATTGAAATATAATTTCACTGAAGCCTTAGTAGGGAGTCTAGGTTAACAGCAGTCACACTAGTAACCATATCTATCTTTTGAGTCATGAGTCTCTTAGAATTTGCTTTTAAATGCCTAGAATATAATCCTAACAGTTATAAAACCACATTCATTTCCACCGTTATCCCAGAAATCATTTCAGCCTCCACAACTGTGTCGCAAACCTGACAGTTCTGATGCCCTTTGTGTTCTCAGGTTGTCCTTGAGTCACATTCCTTCATCTTTTTGGGGGTGTTGTTCTAGTTACAGAATGACAATTTTTACTTTTTTTTAATGGCAGTGTTAGTATTTGGAAATTGTTATTTAATTACTTCGTACCTAGAAAATACTTCCAAATAAGTCAAATGCTAATCATAGCACTAATATAGGACAAAGATTAACAATGAAGCTCAGAGATAAAAATCAGACAGCATCACATATCATTAAGCAGATTTACTCTAACCTTAGATTTTCCTAAATCTTCAAACCAAATTTAGTTTTCTATTGGTATAGTCATCCAAACCACATCATATATTCCCCTTCATAAATGTATCACGCTCTGTCTTAAAATGACACCCCCTACTTCAGTCATAGAATCAATGTGAAGGTTGTTCTTAGGTCTGTTCTGGTGCTGCTGCGAAACCTTCTGGATTCCAGCCTAAATACAGTGAAGTGTTTATGTACCTTTTGGTCTTTATGCTTGAGTGTGTTTCCCTGTCTCTTTTAGAAATTCAGCATTTGCTGTATTCAAGGTTGTTTTTTGTTGGGTTTTTTTTTTTTTTTTTCCATCTGCATCTCACTAGTTGGTTAATACATGGAAGCAGAACCTTCATCATCTTCTGTTTCAACTGGGAGTTGCCCTGACCCATGTGCAGGACCTTGCACCTGGCCTTGTTGAACTTCATGAGATTCACACAAGCCCACTCTTGAGCTTGTCCAGGTCCCTCTGGATGGCATCCCTTCCCGCCAGTGTGTCGACTGCACCACAGCTTGGTGTCATCTGCAAATTTGCTGAGAATGCACTCAATCCCACTGTCTATGTCATTGATGAGGATATTAAACAGTACTGGTCCCAGTACAGACCCCTGAGGAACACCACTCATGACTGATCTCCGCTTTATCCTTTCATTTTATGAAATCGGTGATTAGCTTTCTTTCCTATTTATGCTAGTTTCATTCTAGTTCTAATATCCTCTTTGAACTGATTATTTATCCTAGAACTCTTGTCTCTGCACTGTATGTCAGTCCAGGCAGATTTGTTCACTTAAAGAAATTACATTTTGCTAACTACTTCCTTTAAGTTCTTTAAATATATCCCTTTGTAATGAAAAATGATCTAAAGTATCAATTTCACCTTATTCTATATATTTTTTTTAAATGAAACTGAACACATACAATTTTGTACATAACTTTCTGTTAGGTACCTAATTCCCTTTGCAGGTCAACTCTTGATCACATTTTCAGAAAATCTAATAGATGCAGCTGCTTAAATTCCACTGATTTCTGAAAATGAGGGGAAAAATATTGAATCACATTGAGGTGTTTGAAAAATGCGCTCTATATCCACAGCAAAGATTTTTAGTGGTTATATGCTCCATTTATAAAGTTGAAAAAGTGTTTAGAAAATCTCAAAGTACAAGTCCCTTACAAAGTTGCCAGAAGCAGCAGTGTGTCTTAGAATATAAAAGATGTGCTGAAGATCTGAATAGCCCTGCTGGTGTTTTTCTTTGAATACATATGTTCTATAAGGCTGATTCCAATCAGCACTGATGATTTTGATAGTAAATAAGTTAGGAAAAGGTTTATGACTCCTTTAAGTTCTCTATCTGTCCTATTAGTTCCAGCAGGTTTGTAATCTGAAATGCCTTTAGGACCTGCTAAAAACATTGCTGTTCTCAGGTCTCAGCATTCTAGTAGCAAATAGAAGTGCATATAATTGAAAATGCTGCAGTAATTGGCTGAGTGTGAAAAATATGAAGATGTATTTATTTGCTGAAGTTAGGAGCTGCCCTCTGGAAGTCATCTGGAAATGACAGTATTTATTGGTTTTGAAGAAGAAGAAAAAATTCCTTTGCAATAGATAACTCTAATTCCTTACTGTAGAGGAAGCTGAGCATAGAGTTTTCAAGGTGGAGAATGACAGAACACGTGTGAGGTAAATGAAAACATTCGGTATTGCTGGCTATTGCAGCTGAACAAAATTACTTGCTTTTTATACTACCTCCACAGGTAATCTTCCCTAGCAAATTCCTTTGGTAAGACAGCAGAATCTTCTTCAGGGAAAAAAGAGACCATTCAGGGAAAAGTTCATTAATTTGACCATCCTGATGTTCAGTTGCATATCCTAATATCAGGACATTTGTGTGGTTCTCAAGTTTCATACTGCACACAAGTATTTTGATTACTTCCTGCATTCTATCAGCTGCCTACTGAGTTTTAAAATCTTTTAAAATCTATTTTGCTGTTGCTGCAAAAGAAAAGATATAAAAACATAAAAGTTATGTGCAGTTATCCCAAGAACTGGTGAATGAGAAAGAAGTGGTGAATGAGCACTCAAAATGAAAGTTCTACAGTTGCTGTCTCCACCCATCCATGTGCAGGGCCTGACTACCCAGAGGTGTTTTGTATTAGCCCAGGCAGTTCTACAGATTTCCCTCAAAAAATGTTATTTACAAGTGCTCACATGAATGATCCAATGAATATATGAATTACAGATTGAAATCTATTTTGCCTAATTTAAGCATGTAACTCAGTTTTAAACCTCTTATCCCTACTGTCCTGCTCAAGGATCCCCCAAGTACGTCTGTATCTTTCTTAAACTATAGGGACCAAAACTGTCTCAGAGGCTACATCTACATTTTGACCTGCCCCAACAAGCAGGCCTAGTCTCTCAGGCCCACTGATGTAGAAAAAACTGTCAGCCGCACTGCATCCCAGGGGCAAATATTTTATATCCATACTTGGCCTAAGTCTCCTCAAGTCTGTGTAGTACCCTTAGGTATAATTGTTATATTTGTTTTATTTCAGTCTGTCTGAAAAAGTGTGAGGGCTATGTTAAAACACTGGCTGGGAAGTTCTTTTGTTGCAGGATGTTGCATGCATTTTTACGGCATGCAAGTGTTGCTTGCCTTGGGGAAGGCCATGAGATGGGAATGCCTGGGGGAATGCAGTTTGATGGTTGTTGGAAGACTATACATGGCATGGAGAGCCTAGTGAAGTCTCATCCTTGCTGCCTGTAAAGTGTGGTCCCTGAACTCAATGTTTTTCTAGAACTGCACTCATTTTTATCTCAAACGGAACTAGCAAGTTTACTCTGAAATGAAAGCCTGAGAATGAACTATCACACACAGAGTAGGGATGATGGAGGGCCGATTCCAGGAGCCAAGTTATTTGCTGGTGTAGATGTACCCAATAGTATTTTACAGCTGACATTTCACCAATACTGAATCAAGTGGAATCATTACCATCAGCATCTTACATATAACACTACTATTAACATGTCAGAATGTGATTTGCCTTGACTTTCATTGTTGACTTTCATTTAATTTCTTTTCCACTCTAACCTCCTGCACCTTTTCCTCTGCATTTGTGTTTACTCAGCTATTCACAATCTAGTATTGGTGAAAGTGGTTTCCCCCTCCAAAGTGCAGCATTTGACACACATCTTACTGAATTTTATCTTGCTGATTTCAGACCATATCTCAAGCTTATTACAGTAATTTTGAATCTTGATGCAGGTCCCTAAAGCATTTGTATGCCCCGTGCTGTTAATTAGTATCATTCATAGATTTCATATATAATCACAGTTCATTTTGTCATGTAGGTCACTAATGAAAATGTACTAAAAATTAGTAGATATAGAATATAATTCTGTAGCTTATTCATGTGCTTATATTTGTCCTACTCCTTTAACCTCTACTCTGAGAATCCCCAAGAGGCACCTCAGTAGTTGCATCACTATTTAATACTTGCACTCATATCTAATCTGATTCACAGCATTATATTTAAGTTATCAAACTCTAACAACTCTGCTTATGTCCCCAAAGAGGGAGCAGTCTGTCACTTACTGAGCTCTGCATTAATGTTAGTTGTTTGTCACTAATCTTGCATTCCAATTCAGAAATAAGTGACCAAAAGTGGGCTATTGATGTTATATTTTTCTTATGTTATTTGCAAGCACTGTGCATTTACTCCACTATATTTGTAGAAAACCATGGGTTTGCAGAAAACTGCCTCGGAAAGTTTTACTGTATCAAGTGACCTACTTTTCACCTTAGTCCATTTGAACATAGCAGAAATATTTACTGCCAGTCACTGAGGCAGGCAATGTGGTATTGTTTTGTCTAGATCAGCATACTTCAATGGCCATGCAGTCTATTAAATATCTCTTACAGACTCTGGATTTAATAAATGATTTCTAATTGACTAGGTGTCAGTGGCGACATTCTAGAAAACTCAGTTACATGGGATTTTTCATTGATTTTCCCTATATTAGGAAATGAAATGTCAGATACCATTAATTGCATTTTCACAATAAGAAGCATACTGCAAAAGTAGCTGCTAAATGAAAGCATTTCCAGCCTAACGCACAAAAGAAGTATTCTTTTTAAATTAATCCAATATATAAACAATTATTACAGTTATGTGCCTCTGTGTGCCAAATTGATGTGAATGTAATTACAATCTATAATATGGAACCATTTTGCAGGCTTCTAGGAAAAAAACGCATTCAGGTATATTCTGCACTCATTTATCCTTATATGGTATGCTACCTGCATCCAGCAACATAGAAGGTGGTTAACCCATGGTTTCTAGGAGTTCTTACCTAGGATGACTCCATCATCCCTGACATCAGCTTGCACTTACTGTTTTACATGGCTCAAAGACAGAACTCTTATCTTATAAGTATACACATGTTTACCCAGGCTATATGTTGTTAGTAACTAGCATGTGATCCAGAATAAAGTTTATGAGACTGACACACATATTCATTACCATCAGTGGTCCCCTGTTCAAAATGCATTGGTGCATTTTTCCTGCTTTCCTGTGTCTGCATTGGTGTAATCAGGCATTCATGATCACATGTTTTCTACAGATGTAATTCTACAGCTTTTCTTTCACGTGATTACATTTATTATGCCAGAACTGACCACCGGTCTCTATAGTCCTAGGGAGATGATATTAGCAGCCTGGATGTGAAAATTCATTTGACTATGCACAATTTAGTGTAGTGCTAGAAGTTCTTATGCCTTTGTAGAGAAAGAAAAATCCATGACCTTTCTAAAGCATGTGATGTAGCATTCAATTTCCCTGCATCTGATCGATAAGCAAGCAGGAAATTATATCTTTTGCCATGGTAGACAAGCATAATTAAGCAATAAGGCAATGGAGGTAGTTGTGATTATCTTAGGATGCACCTGGGAGCTGCCTTGTTGCTATTTTAAAACATCTTTATGCTAAGGGAACTGTATTAATTTCTGCTGAGAAAGATAAAGTTGGCTGTTTGGAATGCTCATGAGCAGCAGTTTCAGTTGTGCTTCACAGAGAGTCATGTGGAGTGTTCACACCAAACAGCTAGGCTTCTCCTTCAGCAGAAGCAAAGATCAAGCAGGCTGTAAACATTTAATTGACAGTTCAGACCTGGAAAAAAAACAAAAACTACAAAAAAAAAAATGCTTTGGATGGCTGCCAGTGAGTGTAAAACTTACATTTTTACCAGTTCACAACAAAAATATGTTACCTCCAACACTTGACTTCTAGGGAAGACATATCTGCATAATTAATGCTATTGCATCCACATTCTAATTTATGCATTTTAATTATACCAAAGGCCCAGTGAATAATTAATGCTATCAAAACAATGGGTCTGAAGCATAATCTGAAAAGTATCACTTTTTAATGGACTTTTGTAGATTTAAATAACTAATGAAAGCTATTTAACTATTTGATTGCAAAAGTATATCCCCCTGATAAAATCAAGTATTAACTACCATTGTTGAGCAGCCTCTCAAGTGGTAAAATGTTAGCTCAGACTACCTGTTTTCACAATTGTCCAATCTGAGTATACCACAGTATACTAACCCACCTGAGCCATATGCATGCAGGAAAGAGATTTATTTGGATGTTTGCCCTGTGTGAGGGACTGACATGTCATTGGCATCATCTGTAAGATGTAAAATCAAAATTCCAGGCACAAAATTCGTCTTTGACCTAATGTCTTCAAGCAGGTCAGTTCATGTAAGTTTCATGGGGAGATTTAGAACTGAATATAAAGAAATACAATATAGAATTCATTATCTCTGAGTTCAGCAATCTAAGAATTAAGGATGTAGTCCAGGTTAGTAATTTAGTGCCTTGCAGTGGTCGACAGAGAGAGATAGCACCTCTGGAGAGTTTCATCTCATCCTAAAATAGGTTTTTGAAATAGATGGAATTAATAACCATTTCGCAGCAGCTATCATTTTTCTGTTTCTTACAGAGGAAGCTTAGGATACTGCCTTAGACCATATACCTAACTTCTAGACAGTCTAGTTTAGGTGAGCTTAATCTCACTAGCAATGACAGCTTCTAAAGTACCATGTGAGAAAGAGCTACTCACACAGACCTGAGGGCGTAAAGACCAGAGCAGAGCAGAAGGACTTAGAGCACAGAGCTGTCCAAAGCTCCCTGCGTTACACTGACAACCAGCACCCCTGCTGCTTGGTCAAGTCTCAGACTTAAAACATGTCACACTGATTAAGAAAGTCCTTCCCCCTCTGAAAGTCTCAACATGTGCATTCATGTTGATCTGCTGTGCCCAAAGGCTTGCCTCCACCCTGGTGTGGTCCCTGGAACGATGCTGGGCAGTGTGATGTGCTAAGAGCAGGGTGTCCCAGATGTGCAGCATGTCCTAGGTTTGGTGTACTCTGAATTTGTCACTCAAAGGGTGGTGAAAGCATATAGACAGCAGACAGCACTGACTGCATAGCATGAAAAGCCTGATGGCAGCAAGTACCCATTTCTTTAGATGAGTAAAATGATATAGTAAATGATGAATTACTGTAATCTCCAACAATAAGTTACATACATTCAAGTAATATCAACTTGTCAATACGAATATAAAATGAATAGCTTTTACCAACCTTTTTATTCATGTTTTCTATGTCAGAAGTTTACTCTTTGACCTCTGATGTGAAACATTTAAGAAAGTGTTGTAATATTAACAGTATAATGAAGGACTTGTAAAAGAAATAAGTTTGGGAAAGGCTGCTGCCAATTTTGAATATCAGGACCCTTATTCAAGTGCATTATTTGGGGCTCAGTAACTTTTGGCTCCTTTGTTTTAAGTTTTCTCTTTCTACCTAATATTGTAGATTGAAATCAAAGTACTTGACTCTCCAGAGCACCCACCTGAGTCACTAGGGAGACATGGATGGGGACTATGTAGGAACTAATTGTGTTTTCCCTGTTTTCAGCTGTGTTTTCCCAAGCCTGGACATGAGCTAATTCTCTTGTCTTCTCTTGTGTTTGTGGTCTGTGCTGGGCAGGTGTCAGTTACATTCAGTTTGGGTGGGCTGGATGGCAGGTCCCCTCATACAGATGTGGGGAAGGGACAGGGTGGCACAGAAAAGGCTCCTGCTGAAGTGGCTCGGCTCCAGGGAAGTCTCAGCCAGCCATAGCCAGCTGCTGCCTGGCCCTGCCGAATATTTCATAGAAGGTAGAAAGCAGAACAAAAAAGAAAATCTGCCTTATTATCAGACTAAAACTAGTTTCTTTCTTCTGAGGAATAGAACCTGAAAGAGCGGACCGGTGCAAACTGGGAATGCTGTAGCAGTTCACAGGCTAACCCTGGTTGTTTATGTGTTCTTCACTGCTCAGTTCTCCTGCCCAGGAGCTAGGCGGCATCTTGATGGTATTCCTCGGCACCCCACTCCTCTCTACTTTTCTTACTGCAGTACCTACAACAAGCAGTAAGAATAATTATTCAAGAAACACAACTATTTTATTAAATCCAATTTAAGACCAAAACCTCCTTACTGTGTACGTGATGGAAACCAATTATCTAGCAGTCCTAGTCAGTCTAGTGTTTTTAATGTGGATGACAAAAACAGCTGCTGAAGCATGAGCTCATGATCTCTAGCAAAGTGTCTCCCTTTGCTTCTGCCTTTGCAGGACTATGCTGAGAAGGAGAAAGCTGCAGCCAAGGCTCTGGAAGATGTGAAGGCTAACTTCTACTGTGAACTATGTGACAAGCAGTACCACAAACACCAGGAATTTGACAACCACATCAATTCTTATGACCACGCTCACAAGCAGGTATATCTGACAAATGTTTGTGCATGTTACAGCAGTCCATCTTCCTTCCTCATTGATTGAGGGAGGTTTCTAAATTTGCTCAAGTAGAAGACAACTTATTATTTGATGTTTTCAACTTTAACATGCTAGTTTTCATTAAAATAAAATGTAAAATATTTTTTTAATCTTCACCACAATTTCTTTTAAGCCCCTCTGACTAAATGATCTTCATCTATAGTTTTACATAGGTGCTCAATACCAATATTCACACTTAATTTGATATATTTAAATGTGGAATTACTTATAAACTAGAGGGAGGGGGAAGGACCACTTCCTCAAATGTCCAGGTCCCTCTTTTGGATGCATGCTGTTTCAAGCAGTTTAGTTTTTTTTAAAAAGCATGTGTTTCTGAAGTTGAAGTCTATGTCTCATGATGTTTCTCAGGGTGGAATACATTTTGCCTTACATGCAGAACATAATATAAAATAATGGCTACTATTGAACAACAAGATACTGGATTCCTGGGAAAAGATAACAGATGCTAATTTTTTGTCATTGGTTTTGTATCAATTTTAACAGGTCTATATGTGGTAAGTATATTCTACCCATATATGCCTATTATTCTTCTATCCTGCATCCTAATTTTCCTCCAATTTTAGCAAAATCCATACGTCAGTTGGAATTATGCAAAGAAAATGCAATTAATTCACATAAGCAGTTCAGATTTCAAAGAAAATTGTTTGCAAAGTTTGGGAATGAGCATTTCTGAACCTCTGATGTGACAGATCATATCTGCTAATCTAACACATAAAGTTGGAATGTGTAACTAGGTTCCACAGATGTATCTTTTTCTCCTGTGTTTCTACTAGTGCTTACATTACACAGTTCAAGTTCTCATTTATTGTGTGCATTCAAGTTGCCAGGTTATTAGTGTGGTAGTTCTGGGTGATCACACTTTTGGGTGCATGGGGAACAGGAGCTACCTTACAAATATGTGAATCATTTAGGACTTGCAGGTATTTCTGAGAGAGGACTAGAAATAAGTGTTGTGTAAAACAATCATGCTGAAGGAAGAATGCCTCACTCTCACTGCAAGCAATCTTACTGTCTTTTGCTGTATTATAAAGGATGTAAATCAGCGTGAAATTTTCTGTGTGCATCTACCACAGCACTGCATTAACAAACTGCTTAGCATCTGCCCACCCATCATGCTGAACCATCCTGCTGAATTCAAGCAGGCTGGAGTCGGCTATCCATGTGTGTTAATGGGATTCTTTTGGCCCATCACTCCAAAACTACCAATAGATTCACCTGATGTTTCTATATTAAATCAAAAGCAATTCCTCACATCACCATTCCATTAATTAATCCATAAAACCGGCTATGATAATACAAAACAAATGCTTTTCCAGATCCTAAACACATGACTCTAATCCCTATAAATCCCCATTTGCTGTACAAAGAATTTTTTCACCCTTCAGCTGATTTTTTAACTCAACATAAATGCATCTGAACTCAAATGAATCTATTTGTGCCCTTCCCTTTTTACACACTCTCCCTGCAAAGAGCAGCTTATGCAAAATAAAACAGCCTTCTTGAGGCACCATCTATGATTGGGTTGTTGGGCAGGGGAGGTTTTGGCAGCATTCTGTTATAAAAGGGAATGTTTAAGCAATAAAACTCTTTTTAGTTTTTAGGTAAATTTAGTGCTTTAAAAGCTGCCAGACACAGTACTGGGAACTAAGGTTCTCCATGGAAATGCATGACACATACAGAATATCATCTGGCAGTACAAGCTCACCCCATCCTGCCCTTTCAGATGTAGTTCAGAAGCTCAGTTAGTGCAGGATTAGCTAGCTACCCTCCTGATGTGACAGGGTAATTCAGTCCCTTCTCCCCTCTCACTTCTTGACTGCTCAGCCAAGTCTGGGAACAGCATTAATTTGCCTCTAGGAATAGTGTGGATGAGCCCTTTTCTCTGACTTTTATAGTCGGTCACAGAAAAGCCTTTATTCTTCTTACTTTTATCAGAGTAATCTTCAAAGAAAACAAGTACATTTATGGTTTCCTGTGGTTTTAGTTAGCTTAATTTCAAAATGTTTGTTCTGGGAGGGATAGTAACCACCAGAAAAGCTTCTTTCTCCTAAGGTATGTTTTTTGTTTCCCAGCAGAAATTTGAGGGTACCTTTAGTCATCCACACAAATATGTTCTAGGCATCATTCTTCTAATGGAGAGTAAATTAAAATAAACAGCTCTTTACATCTCAGTAACAATACAGTGTAGTCCTCCCATGTGATTTCGCATTTAAACGCTACTTCTTCAAAATTTGTATTAAAGTGGCAATGCTGTTTAGAGAAGATATAAAGGCAGAGTACTGAGTGCACTGAGTACTTTGTCATAAGTCTTTTGTTTCTCTTCCAGAGGAAACAGATTTTATTCAAAGAATTATGACTCTAATATCCTAATATTATGGTTTTATAAAATTAATTTTGTGATCCATTTTCTTATCTATGATTTCAGCCAGTTGTTAAAGCAGAAAGTACTGAGTCTTGGACTTAGCAGTCAGCATACCAGCCATTGCCTTCCCTGTCCTCAGAGGACTGCAAAATGTTATGATGACAATTTGGCCTTGTTTGCATAACTGCTCTTTCTGCTGTGTTAGGTTATTCTAAAGCAATATACTCACAGAGACTTTCTGTCTCTCTGCATGCTACATACATTCATACTTACATATATAAAAATATTACGTATGTATGTGTGCATATATACACACATATGCATACAAACAAAACTTTGACAGAACATCAAAGATCCCCCCCACCTAGATCTTCATTATCTTCTAACACTGTAATCACCCTGGAGGGGTCTAATATGATTTATATATTTTTAAGTAATATTGTCTGAGTATTAAGCAGTCTTTATTTCTTTGGTTTTCTTGATAGCATTAGTCTTAACTAATGTTGCCGACATCTTTCCTTACGCACTACTCTACAATAATTTTTCATTCATGTTACCTATTATTGGAAATTAATTTCTTTCAGTGCAAAGCTGGATAAAGTGAACTCAGAAAATCTGTTTGAGTGGAAGGCTGCGCTCCCACCCAGAATTACCTGAGCTCCCTGTTGTTAAGCCTGATACTTAACGAGGCTGGGGCTAGTGTGTGGTTGACTTTCCTGGGAGCATCTAACCTTTCATCTCCATACAGCCCTATGCATACATGTCTTATTGGCCCGGCACATACCAGCTAATACACTTGAAATCAACAGCTTTTTTCCTTTGTGTTTTTCATTTGCTATGGAATCTATGACTTTATGAAGTCCTGGGCAGCAGTCATGAGCAGTAGCACATTTGATAAATCTTTAATATCTCTCATCAGGCATCAAGGTGAACAATGTTTGCTATCACTTGCTTGCCGTGTTCTCGGCAACAAAAGTTATGCATCAGAACGGATTACCTTGGCTCTGTCAAAAGTATCTGAACACTGAAAAGGATAAGCGTCCTGGTGTGAATTCGTTCAAAAGTCACTAGTATATAGAAAAATCAATATAGGCTGCTGCCTGAAAATGTAATATATGTGGATGTATGTTACATGCTAAGCTGAAAATAATATGGAAGTATAGATTTTTTAACAGGATTGTAAGTCACATGCATGTGTAAAAGGAAGCAAAACTTGAGCGGAGATGTCTATTTGTTAACGTTATTAAATGGAATCTTTTAATACCTCTGGGTCATGCATAGCATTACCCATTCATTTAATGTCAAAGTAGTTGGAGCTTTCAATTTTTGTATAAATAATCCTTAGCAATCAGCAAGGCTTTTAGATGTCAGCAAAGGAGAAAATCACAAATCTGTTCCATGCACTGCAATATAATAATTGTGATGATAATAATATAAATAAGCAGCAAAGAAAAACAAGACTGTATTGCCATCTTGGGGTTTCTAATGACAAAACAGGTCTTTTAGTTTTGTAGCCAAAATTTAGCCATACAGTTAAATACATCACATTCTTTCATATAGAAAACAAAAGTATCTCAATTTTAGTGTTCTTGAAGCAGGCAGCACTGTATAAGTAGGTGAACAGAACTTTCAGTCTACACTAGCTCACATGCAAGGACCTGTATCTTAGTATTTAAATACATGCATACTAGCACTTGGCTATATTTTTTACATGGAAGTCTGATTTAGTGTGTACAGCTGTGGGCACTTGCCATTAAGTCTTTATGGTGCTTGTGGATTTAAACTCTAATTCAGGCATAGATTTAGCTCCTGTTAAACATCAAAGCTAGCAAATATGCCTACATTTTAGCTAGCATTTCCTCTATCACCTAGAAAATGCACAGATAAGTGAATACAGGGAAAGCTTCAGGAATGAGTGTAAGGCTGAGATCTTGTTCATTCATCTTTAGGATTTTTTTCCCAGCATCTGCGTGTTTATTGGAAGAAAACTAAGTCCTGTATTTTGGCTCTAAGGTACACCTTTCCTATTAACCATACAATTTTCATTTAGAGGAAAGGAAACTGGTTTGGCAGTATCTGAGAGACTGGGATCTGGGAAATTAGGCAAACACAGCAACACCAAGAAACCTTCTTCTGGATAAAGTATCATATATTTAGATGTAAGAACACACTTATCAAGCAGAAAGGGCTACATGAGCATGAAAGTCCACTACTATGTGTGCTTGTGTAGTCTCTGCTTTTTTCCCTTGATATATAGGTGGACCCACTGTCCCTCTTGTACTCCCATGTGAACAAGGCTAACATCCTTCCCTGCAGCCCTTGCTTCTGTTTCTCTGCATCAGGACACTGGCTGTTAAGAAGGGCCTGCTTTATTAGGGCCAGGTTTTGCACATGAGGTCTGTACTCTCTGTGGCCTCCTGAGAAAATAATCGGAATGGCAAAAGACCTCAGCATTTCTTGCTCCCCATTAGCAGCAGGTGCTGTCTGCAGTCATCAGCATTCTGCTCCTATAACCTCACAAAAATCAACTTTGTTTGATGCTTGTTAAGAAATACATGCATACTTTTAATAAAATTTTCATATTCATCATATACCTAGTAAGAAAGCCAGACCAGAACTGTATTAAAGATAAAAGCAAAGGAGTCAAGCAAGAGAAACAGTAATATGATATTAGATTCCCTCAGCTGGTTTATAAGTGGACTTGAAGTGATAAAGGAATTTTGTATGTGTGGTAGTTATTGTCCTCCTACTTTTAGTTACCAATAGATTGCTATGCTCAAAAGCAGCTATCATATACACAAATTGTTATGTGTGTGCAATTTGAAGGGGGTAAAATTAGGTCCAGTCCTGAAAACAATTGTGAACTTTCTAATGTGTATACCTATCAGCAGCCCCACAAAAATAAAGTATTCAAATGCATAAAATGAAAGATGGTCAGATGTTTTACAAGAGAACAGTTTTAGAGATGAAGGTTATTCCTTATTATTTTTTGCATCTTCAGAACATTTACCATAAGTATCTCTAGTCAGCTTAGATGCTTCTGACACATAAATCAAAATACTGAAAGTGTGATTCAGTATGGTCAACAGTTTCCCAGATTTTTCCACAAATTATTCTTTAATTTCAGTGAAAGGCCCATTTACTTTTAGCTTTAGGCAAATCTATTACCAGCTTATGTTTTAACTATCACCATTAGACAATTATTTAGAATGATCATCTGTGCCTGTATACCCATGTCAGACACTTCTGCTTCATGATGAATTTTTGGGGTTTTGATCCTGAAGAACTCTTAACTGTTATTTTATTTTTAACTTAACTGTTATTTTATTCTTAACTGTTATTTTATTCTTTATTCTACAATAAACATACCAATTCAATTTTCCCTGGTCTTTTCTTTTAAGCACATCTTTCTCTTCCCTTGGAGAGAGTATACTCTTTATATTTCTGGCATAAGTCTTGATTTCTTTCATGTGAAAATGAAAGCTAAAAACAAAGAATTCTTTTCTATAGTCTATCCTATCATTTCAGTAGCTTTGTGTCTTAAAGACACACTGTTCTCTTCCTCATTCTGAAACCAGTGATTTTCTTATTGTTGCTTATGCCTATGCCATTTATTACATTCTCTAATTTCCGTTATAGCTTCACACTTCCTTAGCTTTTCATCATACATTGATTTTGCAGTGTGTGTTCTTGTTCATACTCCCAAAAATTACTTCCACTCTGTTTGTAACTGTTCCCAAAGAGCAGGTTTTTGATAATTTCTTGCTGAATAGTTTTCATTTTCTCACACTGCCTTTCCCATAATTAACTTAAAAAATTCTTCTCATTCTTTCAGAATTTGTTCTCGTGAATTAACTCCTTTTACTCATCCGTTTTGTACCTAAATTAGCTTTGATTACAAACTAGATTACCCTATGGTTTCTACTGGATGGTTAGATACAGCATTGACTGTGATGCTTATAATTAAGGTTTCCAAACACTTTGTATTTTAAGACACAGGTTTCTGTGGCTCTCAGGAATTGGGCTGAAATTTATGTTCTGCATCCCAAGCTTTAGTAAAATACAGTAAAAATATATAGTATTTGCAATGTCAAGAATAAGGAAGTGATAAGGCACCAGAATCAATACTGTTTGGACAACCTAATCTGATACTTTTATGTATCTGCTCTTTAGTAAAATCTTTACTCTCAGGTTGCATGTTGTTTTCCCTAAGGAAAACTCCTTGACACAGTACTGAAGATGGACCATACTTGAGGAATGAATCCATCTTGTGCAAGGGATGAAGCTGTTGGCTACAAAAGAACTGATGACGTGAAATGGGGAGGAAACAGAAGGAGAAGTGGGTTTAGGAAGTTAATATGGGAATAGGTGTAATGGACAGAGACAGAAATTGCAGGAATAGAAAGGCATGGAAGTATCACTCTGAAATTAGAAGACAACGAAAGGTGTGTACAAGAAAGGGAGAAAAAGGAGTTGCAAGAGGAAGGACCTGGAGAAATAATCCATAAATAAGGGAAAATACCAAGATAAAGCACAGGAGGAGACTGTCAGTGTCAACCAGTAAGAGCCACCAATGTCTAAGCCATTTTACTTAGAGCTGAGGAACTGAGTGAATCAACCAGATAGGCTATATGAAAATCACATTTCACAACTCTGATTCGGTTAACAAGAATACCACAGATATTACATTGGCACAAAATGTTGTATTGAAAATAATACAAAGGACTTACACAACGTAAAAAATGTCTGGGGTCTGAAAAAAAGCAAAGAATGAAATGTATAATGCTGTTGCTCATGTACGATTCCATCTTTTACCACTGATAGATAATATAAGACCAAAATTTTATTGTCCTGAACACTTCTTTCTGTTATTTAAAAATAGAAAAATCCTGCCTTTCTAAAAGCATGTGTGCATCAGAGCTGCTGTGCTTCAAACTACCAGCAGTCCAGCATCTTTGAAATGCTGAAGTAGCAGTGCAGTGAAACAATCAGGTTGTGTCACATCACAGAAACTAATGTAAATAAAGGTACCATAAAGCAATACAGGATGACATCAGCATTGAAGCCAAGGAGTAGTGTACAGCATATGAGCAAAAGCAGGATGTAAACGAGATGATAATTTTGTGGCATCACTGTACTAAGAACATTTATTTTGCCAGTTTGAAATGATCTTAAAGTGAATGCTTAGTTCACAGAATCACATAATCATCTAGGTTGGAAAGGACCTTGAAGATCATCTAGTCCAACCGTTAACTTAGCACTGACAGATCCCAACTACACCATATGCCCAAGTGCCATGTCAACCCGCCTCTTGAACACCTCCAGGGATGGGGACTCCACCACCTCCCTGGGCAGCCCATATAGTTTATAATATTGATGCAATATTTTCTTAATGTTATGTATTATTATTCTAATATTTTCTTAAATGTTATGTATTTATAGCTGTGCTACACAGAGATGCTTCAGTTGCACTCTACAGCAAGTGCATGTACCAGAGTAGCTCTGGAGCAGCAGAAGCAACATTATCAAATACCACTGAGCATGCTCCGGTGATTGGGTGTGACTCGAGGCAACAGATTCCAAAGAAGTGTCTTTATTTAAAATTTACCAATCTGCACAAATCAGTGGGCCTTATTAAGAACTGCTGAACCTGCTACCCTGCCAAAGCTCGCTGCTTTCTTATTACTCAGTGATAAAGTAAATAAATTGGCAGTATTCATCCTTTTTAAATTGCATGTTGCTTAGAATAATGAGATTCCTTTAATCATTAGCCCTCAAAAAAACTTCTTGCAAATAATGCAGAGCTTCTTTGAAATTTAATGTCTTGATAAGCTAAATTGTTAAATGTTAGATGCTATGGAATTACATTTGGTGTTCTTTAGAATGAATGTTAATTAACATGTAAATTAGCAATTTAACCCTCTTTAAATTGGAAAAAAACCCATGGGACACCTAATTTCATAGTTGTTAATGATGGTCCAATGGCTGTAAGATATTTCTTAAGCATTTCATTATATAAGGAATTACAGAAGTGTATTATCAGATTTTGGCATTTAAGACATAGCAATAACCAGAATGTCAGTTAGAGGAACTGCTCTTCATTAATGCCTGTGTTATTGTCCTTTCCATTCTTCTCAGAGGGTACACTTTTTAATTACTAAAGTTTTACAACCAATTTTTCAAGGAGGAGGAATGGTTGATGCAGTGTAGTGGATTCAAACAAGCAAGGAATCTGAAGGATTAGATTTGTAAAAAAAAGATGATGCCGAACTACAGACAAATATGAAATTCTGCCCCAAAATATCAGTTTAAGGTTTAATTTTGTACAATAATTCCCCACTCAAAACATGAAGAAACGTATTCTTATCTAATTATATCTAGACTAAACGTGGTAAATCTGGTTGAAACTCAACATCTCTGGTTCAAATAATTTCCCATTATTTCAAACATTGCTTCCATTTCAAATATGGATAAGGAAAAAATTCTCAAAACCAAATTAATTAAAACATTCCAATATGACTCATTTAACATGGTATTTACAATGTAAATTCAATAAATTTTGAAACAAAAGACTTTCTGAAATATTCTGTTCAAATAAGAAGTGGTTTTGAGCCAGTCATACTTCTTTTTCATACTGTGTAAAAAGGAGTGATTAAAATCAATATATTCCTCTTTGGTTCTCAGTTCTAAAATTATAATACATGCAGTACATGGGATATTACTTAAGAAAATGGGATAGATATGGAGAACCTAAATATTTATGTTTAAATTTTTATTCCCATTTTCATTTAACCTTTAGGGTACTCATGCTGGAGTTGCGCCTGTATTGTTTAATGAATAAGATAGATAAATTATATTGGGTGTTGCTTTCCTTTTTTGAAGTGTCTGTATACAGATGTCTTTTCCATTATTTAAATGCCAGTATAGGGACAGAAGAAACAGAATATACAGCATGTTTTCTACCTACTTCTATGCAAAATGTTACTGTTCATGCAAAAATGTCTGTTCACCATGAACTACTAAGAACTGGGCAAGACTGAACACAGACATATATTATATTTCATGTGCCAGCTTCAAAAGACTGGCAAACATTAGGTAATATTGCTTATAGGCCACATACTTTGCACATTAATTTTTTTCATAAAATCAGTAGATCTGGAATAACTGATGTCATCTTAAGGTCAGGCTCTACACATCTTGCTTCAAATGGTGAGGTGATAGAGAACAAAGCTCTGCCAGATGCTATGTCTTTGATTACTGTCTGTTCACAAGTACTTTAATTCATATTTGTGGAATGGCTTGTAGAGTAAGGTACTATTCAACCAGATTAAGGAACCTGTTGTTACAAAACATCTGTACATATCTTACCTGGGACAATTCTGTGCCATAGTCAGCTTTTTGGAAATACTGGGCAATTAGGTTTGTTAGCAAAATGTTGTACCCTCAAATGTTCACAGAAAAAATGTTTCTGTTGGCTTCTGCATAACTTTTGAACAGTGCTCGCTTGCTCATATCTTTCCCTCCTCTGGAAAAATAATAATTCTTCTAGTCCCATTGGCATCCACAAAGTATACCTGGCGCTATGAACATCTGTCTGGAATCTGCATCTGTTATAGTTCTGTTCATTTTTTACTGTCTGCATCTTCCATGCAGTAATTACTGCACAAGACTGTGGCTGAGCAATTGATTCCTGTGGAGCTTTAGAGTCACGCTAATCAACTCTGTTTGTGTTTGAGGAACTGTACAATGTGCCTTGTACATCTTTAAGGGGCATTCATAGCAGAAACAAATATTTAAAAGAAAACCAGAAACATATCTGTGCATCACCAAGACAACAATAAAAATGCTGAGATTAGTCATTTATTATCCTTACTTAGTTAAAAGCATTAATTAACATCTTTTAACATGTCTCTAAGGGAAAAATAAAGAAGGTAACCCAGACTAATTATCATTTCACAGCTTTTGCAGTTTCATAATAATTAGGCTCCATCAGGAGCCATTAAAAAGATGAGGGCTCTTTGAGCACCTTCTCAGATTAAATTGTAAGGGAATATCTAGGGAAATGTGGATGACATTCATGTACACCGCCAAACAAATATATTATCACAGGTGATGGAACAGTAAAAACCCAAACATTTCCTGGACAAAAAAATTGACAGCTAAACACTTGTTTATCAGGAAATGCTATTATCATAGTACAATGGTTTTGCAGGAATGTGGGAAGATCAAAACCATTTTTCATTTGAAAGGGTTACATAATTTAGTTTCAGTCAGGTTGAAATGGTTCATAAAGATTGAAATACTTAGCTTCAACAGTGTCACTTTAAGAAAATACTTTAAAAATTAATGTAAAGTACTTAAAAATACTTTTAAAATATTAATTGTAAAAATGTGCACACATATTTACTATTCTTGAGAAAAAGAAATTATGAAAATTATAACTTTAAGGCATTATGTTTCATCCCTGTTTAGATGCATTGACATCAAGTCACATGGAAACACTAGAAATTTTCATTTTTTTATTAAGTTTTCAAAATTTTACTTCTCCCAGTAAGACTAAAAAGTAAAGAAATCCCAAATGTCAAAATTTCCTGCAGAGCAGAAATTCTTGTTCTTTAAACAAGTCTGTAAGTACAGAGTTGTTGACAGAAACCCCCTGGAACTCTGTAGGATACTTTATGCTTGTAGTTAGTATTTCTCTGCTTGTTTTCAGCCCTTAGCATGTTGATGGATTCTTAGCACTGCTTTCTTCAAAACAGATGCTTAAATACTGATGTTTAAAAGTGCGAGTGCAGTCACATTCCATTGCTCTGTATTTACACTATCCATTTAGGATGTGTGGGATTTGGAAAGGTACTAAATCATATCCAGCAGAAGCGATATAACCTCTTGCTTGTATTCTGAACTGCCCTGGATCTTCAGTCTTAGATAAGGATCTGATTTTGTGAATATCAAATCATAATTAGTTGAGAAATTATTGGGTAAAGTAATATCATGTTTAGAGGTAAAACAGTACAATTTATTAAATCACATAGTTACCAATATTTGAATACAAAAATAATGCCTAAAAGGTACAATGTAATGTTTACCTTTTAAAAGGAACCCAGGATATTCAGATTAATCTCATCTTGTTCTTTACTACAAAGCAAAATTCAGACTTCTCATCAGCCCCTAATGACCATCTTTTCTGAGTTCTGTATTACTTTTATATCATTTCAGCCTGGGTTACACCAAACATTCAATTCATTGACATAACTATGGCTCTCAATAGCCCATGTCAGATTCTGATTTCCTTTCTATTTTGGAATTTAGCACAACTTAAAAAAGAAAATGAAGATTCTGGCCTGCAATTTGAAAATAATCATAAATTGGACCTGTACACATGCAAAACAGCAAGTCATAGCCTAATCTGAACGTGGAGCACATGAGAACTGTACAATAATTGTTATAGCAATTTTCTTTTATTTCAATGAAACTAACACAATTTTTTATATTATTCCTTATTTATTTTTGCACAAGGTCTTTCTAAAAGCTAAATTAATAATACCTGGAAAAACGATGGAATATTTTTTCAGAAATTAAAATTATAACTTATGATCCAGTTGCCCTACTTCTCCTTGTCTCCAGAATAATTTTCAGTATTGTTTTAACTCACCTAGTCCAAAGAATCTAAAGTCACTATCACTATATTGTACCCGTGTTGGTGCATATTTTAAGGGGATTGCTGTTCCGTTTGAGTACATAAACTCACAATCTTTCTTTTTTTGCAAGAAATAATTAAAATTCAAGGGTGTAGGAAAGTATGGATTACCAGAATAAGAAGTCACAGTATAAATAAAAGATCAACTTCAAATTTTACAAGAATAAAAGTTTCCTGGGAGGGAGTAGTAGAGTAAAGCTTGCTTAAAAGGTTGATTGTGTCAAGTGACAGGAAAGAATTTGACAAGTGACATAAAGTATTTCAGAAGCAGTGAGTGATAGATCAGCTTTATAATATTAAAAATTTCCATGTCTACATGAAAACCTAGATGTGTGTTTATAGCATCATTTGATGTAAGGGTGAATACAAACAGACATAGTCTGGAGCAGAGAGGGGGACATTGAATGTTACCTCCCATAGCTTCACAACATACAAGGGGCTAAGAGAAGTAGTTAGGGATTATGGTTGTAAAAGTACATCATGCTCATTTCCACCCCCTTTCCAGGGAGAAGTTTCTAGCACAGTATTAACATTTTTAAATTATGGAATCACAATTGAAGGGTGTCAAGTTGCAGCTCCATGATATGGTACACACCAGTGGGCTGAACTGCATATCTTGACCATGTGCTTTCTTTCTTGGCTCCCTCTCTTCTCTTAGTAAAAGCCTCAGGCACTGCAGGTTGCAACAGCAGTATGTTCAAGGGGACCAAATACAAATAAGAAATTGCAAATAAATAATATTTTATGTATGTGGCAATAAAAAGGGTGCTAGATAGGCCAAAGTATCTTTGCCTTTATAAACTGGAAAATTAGGACATCATTCACTCTGCACAGTTTGGTCATCTTTTTCCATGACACACTGAATTTGCTTAGGAAGCACCTTATTGCTTTTGTTATTTCAGAGCGAAATGCTGCAGAGCTGTGAAGAGAGATGGATAAGTCAAGTAGAGGGAAAAAAGGACACCAAAGTTAAAGGAGACAACACATATTAATAACATGAGACAGATCTGGAAAAGAATTAAATAAAAGAAAAAAGATATAATCAAAATAACCTTTTTAATCAGTATGATTTACTGAGATGTATTCTCAGAAGATTGTCTCAGATAATCAAAGGCTAAACCAGGCTTTTGCAGGAGTGAATTAGCCTGGAAAAAAATGGGACATCTGTTCATCTCCTTCTGTAAATAAACCACAGACTGGAACATAAACTGCTACTCCAATCCCATCCCATGCATGAAGAAATTAAAATTAACAGATTATCCATCTGAATTTGCTGCCTCCGTGGGCCTCCCTTCTGTCAAGAATAGCACAAAAATACTTCCTCCACATTATGGGTCTCTAAAAGGCTGATCTTTAATCTATACATTATTAACATTATGACGATCAACACAGGCATACAGGAAATTTAAAAAGCCAAGCGATTGTATTTAGTAAATGCAAATAAAATATTTGCATACATTTTATAAATAACAAACTGTAACATACACTTCTTTAAGGAATCTACTTTCATAAAGGTGAATAAGCTTGCCAAATGGACTGGGAGGAGGAATTGAAATGGAAAGATGTGAGAGAGACCTAGGAAGTTTTAAAAAGCACTTGGCAGATGGTTTAAGAACCCAAATCCCACAACTGGAAAAGACCAAATAGGTTATAAACAGTTTATCTCATTTAGAAGGAAAGTCGATTCTCTGTGGCTTAAATTTATAATAAAGGAGAGAAAGGAAAAATGGATGGTAAAGATCATAAATCAGAAGTGAAGAAATTGGAAAAAAATGATGGAGGAAGTAAAAAGGGCAAAAGGAAAATCTGCAGTCATCAGAGATGAGGGCAAGAAGATTTCTGAAAGTATATTGAGGACATAAAGAATCTTCTGCTCCAAATAGAAATGAATTACTTGTTAGCAATGATGTAAAAAGGACTATTCAATACAGATTTCCATTCTATACTTGGGGCAAAGCCAGATTACTTAGTCACATCTATGAAGTTTATGATGATTGTGAAGTACCACTCTACCAATAGCTAAGAAAGATATTAACCAACATAATCTAGAGCTAAATATTTTTGTATCAGCAGGTTCAGTGACCAACATTTAAGAATTAAGAAAGAGATGGCCATAAACTCTCCTAATCATTAATGTTAATTTTTAATAAGTCTCAGAGCACTAGAGGAAGATGCATCAAGTTAGAAGCTAGTTAATGCCATGCTATGATTTAAAAAGAATAAACAAGAAAATCTGTCATCCTGACATTAGTGCCAGTGAAAATACTGGCATGACAGATACAGGACTCCATAAAGTATTAAAGAATGATAATGTAATTAATTTCTTTTAAAGTGGTTTATGTAAAATAGATCTTGTCAAAGTAACTTGATGTTATCAATTTATCTGTTAAAACATAGCAAATCAGGATGTCTTCTGTCTTGCGATATGGAAAAGTTTTGATCAGGTGATTACAGAAGTCCTTTGTGGCCTTTTCTTATTGATAAAAACTGCAAAGAAATGTCATTTATTAAACCTCCTTTACTTTGAGCAGGCATTTTGTTATAGTATTGCTGCTAGATTCCTGGATACCTTTAACTCTCCCACTCCAGAAGAGATCAGTCTACTTTAAGCAAATACAAAAGAAAGAATATTTTGGTTTTGGCTAAATAAAAAACCCCAAACAACCTAAAATGCTTTTTATGGACTGCTATTACATCCTATTAGAAAAAGCAATATTTTACTTCCCTGAGATATTTGATGAGGTTTCTGCTTCTAGCTGCATTTAATATCCTTCATGCACATACTATTTTCCACTATTTGCCCTGACCCTACCTTTTCATCTAAAGTGCAGTGAACGGTGCCTATAAAGAACACTACATTTATCTCAAATACAAATTAAAATGACTCTTTTTGGTGATGAGCTTGTTCTCTGGTACAGCACTTCCAAGTCACTGTGTAGTGGTCTGCTGATTCAACTTTCCTTTATGTAAAACTATGGATGCAGCACGATAGGTTTGTAATAGGTTTACCCTTTATGCTTTATTGTTGTTCCCTCAGCATTACCATAGTTATCAAGAACCAACTGATTATACAGGTAAATCAAATTTAGGCTTAATTCAGATGTCTGGCATCTTTCCTCTTGTTTCAATAGGCTTACAAAAAGTTAGATGTGGTAATTAAACATATATTTGTAATTGCTTATTCAGCCTCCTCCCAGCTCTTTTCAGAAGTCACTCCATCTCTCTTTGCCTTCATTTCTTTATTTGTAAAATGACATCATGATAGAGATACATGTTTCATAAGAAGCCTGAGATTTGTCTGTGGAAAGTGCTATGTAAAATCTATGTACAGTCATTTCTACCATCATTTTTGTTACTCTGAAAGGCTGATGACGACATTGAAGAAAGTTTTAGTCCAGGCTTTGCACTCGCCTGTGGAATTCTTGAATAATTCAGACTCAGGTTTTTTCCTTAAAATGTAGGTGATTTTGTATTCTGCCTGTTCGAACAAATTAAAACAAAGTGGTGAGACAGGTTTCAAGAAGGTGTGGAAAAGGCTTAAATATTTTTTAAATAAGATTACAAGAAGTACTGAAATTTTTGAAAGGAACTAGTCTTGCACAGGGTCTGTAATAGCAGTTTCTTCTCTTTAAGCTGCTTAAATAGAAGGAAAAATAAATAAAATATATGAGATGATGTTTTTTCTCTGGCTAAGAAAGAGACCCCAACACCCCAATGAGTGAGGAAGTGTATGGACATGCAGTGAAGATACAGTCCCTGCCCCAAGTTTCCTATCATTCAAATTTGTTGCTTTTACCAGGTAAATTACTCTGTATTCCGAAGTGGCACCAAATGTATCTAACCAAGTTATGCAGTGTGCAGCCAGCTTGTTGGAGCATATGACAATAAGTTCATTGGAATTGATATAATCATGGGTGGTCAAGTGGAGCATATGATGGATCCACAAACAGCTCACACCTTCAGACAAGTGAGTTGCTGCCACAAAGTGCCTGTTCTGTCCTCTCCCCTATGGAAATGCCCCCCATGAAATCCATCTGTTTTAACTTTACTTGGGGGATTCTCATGAGCAGTACAAATGGATATACTTTCATCCAACAATGGATTAAATCAGTTTAGTTAGCAGGAATACTTGCAGATCTGGTTGAACAGTAAGAAGCTCCCACAGAAAAGGCACGGGCAAACACTAGCAGGTCTTGATGGTTTCTGACATGAAGACCCATTGCACTAGATCAGACCGTCTTTCTATACAGACTTAACAGGAGTTTCTATGAAGAAATGTGAAAACAAGCCCTGCAAACAGCCATCTGAAATTTACCCTTCTGGTTGGATCTGTGATAAACATCTTATTCACTGATAGAGGGATTCTCTACAGCATGTCTGAGGACTGACTTTTCCCCCCTCCTGCTATCATCTCATTCCCTAACCCAGTCACACCAGGATATTTTCTGTCTTCCCATTCACTCCCACTAACAATATTGAATCTGTTATTGTCTATAACATAAGCTACTCCAAAAACTGATTACTATCACACACTTCAAAGTGATCTGTAGCTATTTATGGGTAAAACAAATGAAAATATATGAGCTAGTTTTTGAGCTTCATATGTCATGGTTAATTCCTATATATAATAGCCTTTCCAATTTATTTTTAGGATTTTATTTACCATAGTATAAACAAATTCCTTTGTTGCTATTTTCTCCTTTTCACTTAGAGAGTGAAATGCGTAAGCTTCAGACATGAAGTCTAATTATGTTCTCTAGTAACTATCATTCTCATTTGATGGTTTGCAATGTGACTTCATTTTACAAATAATGTAATTGGTTCCAATGTTAGGGTTACAGGCAAGAGAATAATTACCAAAATCCATGTTCCTTTTTTTCCTCATTTAACGCTTCTATGGTGGATTTGTTTAGAACTTAATTAAGGAGCTTTTCAGCAAAGTGAAAATCAATCTTTAAAGCCAATCAGACACTTGAACACTCATGTTGGTTCATGGACCTAGACTCAGAGAAGGCTCTCTAAATATGACAGGAGACATATACCTTATGCTGACTGAAGAAAGCAATGGTATATACTACATTTTTACCTGGGGCTGCAATGCTTTACAGATTGATGAGTATTTTGGACAATGCATTGTGAATGATATTCTGGAAAAAGAGAAGTCTGAATATAAGTGGAAGAAGTTGCTTAATTCGTACTAACCTGACATTTTCTAACTTAATGCATGTAATTTATTTTTTCCCAGAGCTGCCTTCTATTTATATCAATGCAGTTACACTACTGTGAATAACAAAAGGATTTGCTTGTCAGTATACTTGCAGCAACAGTTATTTGCCCCAGCATCTGAAGTAGTTATACCAATATCTCCTGTTAGATCTATATAATGGGATGAGCATGGCCCCTGGCAGAATGCTCAAAAGGAGAAATAATGCTCTTCCAATGGTCTTCAAATTGAGAGAGAGTGAATGAGAGAGCAATATAGAAAAAATGGTTCCTAAAGCCAGAGATCCCCTGGAGAATGAGGGGTGGCAAATCTGGCAGGGAAATGCAGATTATGAAAACCTTCTCTGTGTTCTTGTCAACAATTTATAACAAAAAAACAGATGTCTTCCTCACTTTCTTTCTGTTACATGTGCCAGAACTACACTTTTATGCAACCTGTAGACGTGAATATTGTCTGTAACAATGAAAATGTACCAACATCACCAATTTCCTCTCTGTCAAAATTCTATGTCTGAGGTAGAATCATGGAATAGTTTGCGTTGGAAGGAACCTTTAAAGGTCATCTAGTCTAACAGCCCCTGCAATAAGCAGGGACATCATCTAGATCAGGTTGCTGTGGGGCCTGTCCAGCCTGACCTTTAATGTTTCCAGGGATGGGGCTTCTACCACCTCTCTGAGCAACCTGTTGCAGTGTCTCACCACCCTCATCATAAAAAATTTCTTTCTTATACCAAGTCTAGATCTACCGTCTTTTAGTTTAAAACCATTACCCCTTGCCCTATTGCAAAGGCACTGCTAAAAATTTTGTCCCCATCTTTCTTATAAGGCCCCTTTAAGTACTGAAAGACTGCAATAAGGTCTCCCTGGAGCCTTCTTCAGGCTTAAAAACCCCAGATCTCTCAGACTGTCCTCACAGGGGAGGTGTTCCAGCATTCTGATCATTTTCATGGCCCTACTCTGGACCCGCTCAAACAGGTCCATGTCCCTTCTTGTATGGAGGACTCCAGAGCTGGATGCAGTACTCCAGGTGAGGTCTCACCAGAGTGGAGTAGAGGCACAGGGTCACCTCCCTCAACCTGCTGGCCACATTTCTCTTGATGCAGCCCAGGATACAGTTGGCTTTCTGGGCTGCAAGTGCACATTGTCAGCTCATGTCCCAGTTTTCATCCACCAGTACCCCCAAGTCCTTCTCCTCAGGGATGCTCTCAATCCCTTCATCTCCCAGCCTGTATTGATGCCAGGGGTTGCCCTGACCCATGTACAGGACCTTGCACTTGGCCTTGTTGAACCTCATGAGGTTCAGATGTGTCCACTTCTTGAGCTTGTCCAGGTCCCTCTGGATGGCATCCTGTCCCTCAGGTGTGTCAACCGCACCACTCAGCTTGGTGTCACCTGCAAACTTGCTGAGGGCACACTCAATCCCACTATGTCACTGATGAAGACATTAAACAGTACTGGTCCCAGTACAGACCTCTGAGGGACACCATTTGTCAACGGATCCCTAAGGAACACCATTTGTCACTGATCTCCATCTGGACAGTGAGCCATTGACTACTACCCTCTGGATGTGACCATCCAGCCAATTCCTCATCCACCAAACAGTCCACCCATCAAATCCATATCTTTCAAATGTTGTGGGGGACCCTGTCAAAAGCCTTACAGAAGTCCAGATAGATGACATCTGTAGCTTGTCCCTCGTTCTCTGATGTAGTCACTCCATCACAGAAGGCCACTAGGTTGGTCACACACTTTCTCTTGGTGAAGCCGTGCTGGCTGTGTTGAATCACCTCCCTGTCCTCCATGTGCCTTAGCATAGCTTCTAGGAGGATCTCTTCCATGATCTTCACAGGCATAGAAGTGAGGCTGACAGGTCAGTAGTTCCCAGAGTCCTCCTTTTTACCCTTTTTAAAAATGAGTGCAATGTTTCCCTCTTTCCAGTCATGAGGGACTTCACCTGACTGCCATGACTTTTCAAATATCGTGGAGAGTGGCTTGAACAACTACATCAGCCAATTCCCTCAAGACTCTGCAATGCATCTCATCAGGTCCCATAGACTTATGTATGTTCAGGTTCCTCAGGTGGTCACGAACCTGATCTCTTGCAGTGTGAGGGACTTTGGTCCCCAGTCCCTGTCTTGTGGTTCATTCACTCGAGAGGTGTGGGAAGAGAGTTTGCCAGTGAAGACTGAGGCAAAAAAGTTGTTGAGTACCTCAGCTGCCTTCTCATTCATTGTTTCCAGTTTGCCAGTCTTGTTCATCAGGGGAATATGCTTTCTTTGACCTTGCTTTTCTGGCTGACATACCTGTAGAAGCCCTTGTTATTACTCTTTGCATCCCTTGCTAAGTTCAGGTCCAGCTGCATCTTGGCCTTCCTCACCCCATCCCTATACAACTGGTCAGTGTCCCTACACTCCAGAGGATACCTGTCCATGCTTCCTCTGCCTGCGCATTTCCTTGTGCCCTTTAGTTTGACCAGCAGGTCTCATCTCAGCCATGTCTGTCTTTCCTGATTTCTTACATTTGGGGATCAAGAGCTCTTGTGCTCTATGGAATGTGTCCTTAAAGATCTGCCAGCTCTGTTTTGCTCTCTTGTCCCTGAGGGCAGTCTCCTAGGGGATCCTATTGACTAACTCCTTGAAGAGCTGGAACTTTGCTTTCCTAAAATTCAGGGTCCTGACTTTACTCTTTGCCTGACCCATATCCCTCAGGACTGCAAACTCAGGACTTGCATGATCACTGCAGCCCAGGTTGTCTCCAAGCTTGAAATCATTCATTGGTTCACTTGTGTTGGTGACCAACAGGTCAATCAAGTATTTCACCCCCTCTGGCAGGGCTGTCTATTGCCTATTTCATCCCCTCTGGCAGGGCTGTCTATTGCCTAGCTTAAGAAGTTATCCTCAATGCATTCCAGGAGCCTCCTGGATTGCCTACAGCTCGCAATACTACTTTTCCAGCAGATGTTGGGGTGGTTGAAGTCCCCCAGCAGGAAGAGAGCCTGCGAGCATGAGACCTCCTGTAGCTGGAATAAGAAGGTTTCATCAACAGGCTCCCCTTGATCAGGCAGCCTGTAGTAAACACCAACCACAAAATTCCCTTTGTTGCCTTGGTCTCTAATTCTTACCCATAAGCTTTCAACCTGCTCGTGGCTATACTTCAGAGACAGCTCTTCACACTCTATCCATTTCTTGATGTAGAGGGCAACCCCTCCACCCCTCCTTCACTGCCTGTCCGTTCTGAACAGCCTGTAGCTATAGATAGCCACACTCCAGTCATGGGATTCATCCCACCAAGTTTCAGTAATCACAACCAGGTCGTAACTTTCTAGCAGCATGGTGGCTTCCAGCTCCTCCTGTTTGTTGCCCATGCTGCATGCATTGGTGTAGAGGCACTTCAGCTGGGCTGTTGACCATGTGACCTTCTTCGAGGAACACCCCTTAGCAGTTAAGATAGCCACCCTTAATACCCTCTGCATGCAATGAAAAGAAAGAGGTAGTTTTACATCTCACTTTATCCCTCTTGTTTTAGACAGCTGCTATAAGAAGTGTTGATTAGGTTCCTAAAAGTGCTTATTTCTTTCCAGTGGTTGTAAAGAAGATCTAAGCAATTACTATAAGCATCTAAGTTTGATCAGATGAATAGCAATCCAGAGAAACATTCACATGCACAGGGAGTAATAGAAATCAGGATCATAACTCTGGAAAGAAAGTAATCTCAGTACTGCAAATGCAGCCAGTGGTGAGTATGCTACAAATGCTCATAGGTCAGTGAAAAGCAAGTACTGGCCACAGTAAAGTGACAATTTTAAAAAAACAATCCAACATTAAGAATGGACAGAAATGGCTAGAGCACAGGTCTTTGGCTGCTGTTATTTCATGTCTAGCAAAAGTAGGTAGTGAAGATGCAGCTCCATTAACTCGTTTGGATCTCCTGGTGATTCATACCAGAGTTCAGAAGGAAAAGAAAAGATTCAGCAATTTTTGAGTGGGTCTTAGACAGAGGAGCCAACATGACTCAGACCTGGTTGTATAAGTAAATCTTTCCATAACAATGAATATCATTTTTTAGTCTTTTAATATTCTGTGTGGGTGTTTATAAAAAAAGGGATGGGGTACTTTTAGATATGGCAATGTCCACACACATGGTTTTGTGCACATGTGCACAAAACCCAGAGAAATAATAGAACATGAGTTTAAAAATGAAATATAACTCCATGGCAATGATATTTGTAGGAGGTGAAGGACAGAACACAAGATTGCTATTAAATAAATCATAATTTATTACACATGCCTGTATTTGGATGCCCAGTTAAGTACCTAATTACATGAAAAATGCAATTGCCATGTAAAGTGATGTTAATTTTCAAGCACACCTGCTGAGTTTAGGGTTGTCATTTGGGTACCTGCTCAGTTGCATGCTGTTGTGCACCACCTGCAGAAAATATTTGTGTGCCTGTCAGGAGTTTGGCACAGGTTATTAGTGAAGAAAACCATTGCTTTGCAGGTTCAGAAGGCAGTCTCATGGTCTATCCAACATAGCTGACAAATTTCATTACAATTCCTAGCTGGAGCTCTGGCAGTGCAGCTTTTTTTGTTTTGATGAGGGGATGTGCAGAGAGAACCCTTTCTCTGCTCAGACTAGATGCTTTTGATTTCTTGGATTTCAGCTCCAGTTGATGAGTCCTCCGCTATGCTTACCTACAATTTTTTTATTCTTTTCTCTACTTCCTTGACACACGCTGTATGCCATTAGAGACCAAAAAATACTGCTAGAACTTCTATTTTTAGTGTTGGTCCATTTGCTTTGTTGATTATCATCCTAACTGTCAAAGAAGTGAAATGGCATTGCTTTGCAGTACCTGTGCTCCATAGTACTAGCTTTCACATTGTTCTTTGTTTCCTTGACAGATAGAAACTGTTTCTGTTTTTCCTCGTGAATGCTTTATGCGTGATACTGAACAGCTCACAGTGACAGCTAAAACATAGCCAAGTGGCACTAAAGGACATTTCTCAAATGTGTTTCTTTGCCCTTTCTTCACATTGAAGATGCTAATAAGACTACCTATGTTTTTCTATGGAGGATAGGTTCTTTACTGCTCAAATATCTCTACACTCTTGTAAATATTACTTAGGTGATAGAAACTGTGGATTCGTTCTGGGAAGAGTCTCTGATTTCTTTTACAGCTTTGGCTTTAACATATTATTATAAAAGATTCTTGGACCAAAAGCAACATTGTCTTACATATTCATCCATTTTACTCTAAATTGCAGGGAATGAGGTTGAGGAAATGGAGCATTATATGACTGTCCTGGCAAGAGGCAAGTGAACAGTGAGAGAGGGCATGTAAGGAGACAGGAAAAAGGTAAAAATGAGGTGGAGCAACAATTTATTTTCAAGGAACTGAAGCCTAAGACCTCTAAAGAGGGCTTTGCAGCTGTTCTGATTTAGAATATAGTTCAGTGAAGTACTAGATGTTGGAGCTGATAGAAACTTTCTGGAGAAACATACAGATTTGACAGACTGTAAATATTTCTGATGAAGATGGTTAAACTTTCAACAGGTGCCAGGCAGCAGGATGGTTCTTGCTGGTTGGTGGTGCACCAGTTCCCTGAACAACTGCCTTTCTGGCCTTCTCATCCTCATCCATGCATACAGTTGCCAGTATAGAGATCTATAAAATATATTACACACACAAGCTCAGCTTTATTCCAGTATATGCCTATGGATTAAATTCCAACAGACTGAATTAAATAGGAAAATTGCAACTACATCAAATGGCATCTAGTTTTGTGTATGCATTTGTACACAACAGAAGATTTGTGTATTCATAAGAAACTGAAAAGCTATCATTCATATGTAGGTGTATATCAGCTAAATAGCAATGGCCCAATCATGTTGTTTTGTTAGGCAAAAATAGCATTTTCAATCTCTTCTTAGGATGATAGCATTTTAAGTGTATTTTTACTCTCCATTTACATACTAACTTCACCAAAAGTAAATAAATTGAGTAAGAGGAACTGCATCTGTGTACATATTTAATCCCTTCTCTTTTTGGTTTTTTTTTTTTTTTTCCACACAGAGATTGAAAGATTTAAAACAAAGGGAATTTGCTCGAAATGTGGCTTCAAAGTCATGGAAAGATGAGAAGAAACAGGAAAAAGCACTCAAGCGGCTCCACCAGCTTGCAGAATTACGGAAGCAGTCAGAATGGCGAGTATTTAAAATTTATATTATGTTTTAATGCCCTCTTTCCTCAGTCCCAGAAGAAATCTCCATATTTTTACTCCTACACTCTGTAATGTGCAGAGATTGTGTATACTGTAACCAGTTTTCAGCTGTCCCCAACTCCAAATGTTCCTGTTCTGCAAACCATAAAATTGAAAGTCCCTGAATTAATTACTTGCTATTTGAAGGCCTGTGTTTTTCTCTCCTGTAGCTAGTTAATCTCATCTCTTCTGAACTGAGTGGTTTGAAGATGTTTTTATAATATCACCATTTTACCTTATTCAAACTGACCTGAATAGATTAGTATAACTGTCTTATCATTTGATAGTAAGTGAATGGGACAGGAAAAACACCTTTTAAAGCATCAGTACTTAGTCTGTGAATCATTTTCACTGCTTTTAGTATACTGAGATTACTCTCACAGTTTCTCTGTAGAGTAATGGAAGTATCATTATGTGAATGAAAAACAAGTAATTAACTGAGTTAAGTTTACCCAGTACTGTTATGTCTATTGATGAATATCAAGATACAATAGAAAGTTTGCACTAGTAAGCCTTTACATTTCAGAAATCTCCTTTGTTTAATGACACTGAATGCTTCACTAGGAAAGATTGCCACCAGACCAATTGTTTATGTTAATCTATGACCGTAATGAGTTAAGTAGATAATTAAACTGACATCCTTTTAAATTTGTATCAAGCTCTTACTGTACCCTGGAAATAATAACATTTGGAGTTTATTATGCACTCATTTTGGCCTATGTAATTGCTTTTGAGTAATCTGCTGAAATATAACAGTTTAGTGCTAATGTATCACTTTTATGGTTACAACTCCATTTTCATACAAATCTGAAAGAAATGTAACCACCTGGGGGAAGACGCCTTTATACCCAAGCACATGAAGATATAGTCTCAGATAGATAGACCGATAAGGTCAGTGATAATAGGAAAGCCAGAGCGAGACTGGGAGGGAAAAAGCAGGTTTGCTTTTAGAAAGAGCCATGAGTCCGTAATACTTAACAAAGAGCCTGGAAAGACAGTGCTCACTATTCCTGTTTGTAATGACTAATGTGTTCAGGGGTGGCTGTGATCTCGGTGGAGGGGTAGCATTCCTAGTTGCTCAGGCAAGACAGAAAGTCAGCCTTTCTAAGCAAAAGTCCACACACACACATACACACACATACACACACTTGTTATTGTCCCTGAGTACTGTGTCCCAGGTTCCAGCAGAGTTTCTTACAACAAGCTAATACAATTTGACAAAAAATTGCTGTTAATCTTGTGCACAGAAAATTTGAAAATGCAGCTTTATTTTGCTGTTCCAAGGAGACTTTGAAAAGGATCTCTTTACACGCCTTCTCCAAGAAATAATTTCTTCTTGATGTACAAATAAGGGTGAATTTGTTTCTCCTGATAGCAAATGCAAAGATATTCTCAGAAATGCATACATATTCTCATACTCCAAGTTGACCCTACTCCAGGGAGTCTTTATATCGTTCCCACTGCTGAAGATCAATGCATTTTTATAGTATTTATAAAACACGCTAGCTTATTTATAGATAGCTGTTACGCAGATCTGACAGTTGTAATTAATTTATATTTAATTAAAATATTTTCTAATTTTTAATCAAACTCTTTACTGAAGCTGTTTCCAAAATTTTTTCATGTAAGTGTACTGTAGTACTGCATTGATAGCAAATGTAGATAATTGGTCTAATGAAATGCATGTTTAAAATATTACTTGGAATAATATTTGTACGGTGGCTGTATATGTCTCATCTCTAATGGAAAATGGGAACAGTCATTCCAATCTCAGTTAATTATCTGTTGCAAGAAGTCAGTGATTTACCATGTTTGTTAAGGCCTTCTTATAATAGGTTGATTTATGGGTTTTTTTTAAAGTACAAGAAAACTAAACCACAGATTTAAAATCTGACATGTTTTGGGAAGAGCAAAAATTTATGAAAATAGAATACAGAAAGAGAAAATATGGCAAAGTAAGTCAAATGGTGGTTGATAATGAGAGCACTGAAGTTGCCATTAATATTGATGGAAATCCATCTTGTGTCCTTTTCCCCACCAATGTTTGGTGATAGTTTTAGCATTAATATCTCTTTGAATATTTCACAAAGTCATGGATTGTGGAATAATATAAAGATAAAATAAAAGTCTACTCTTAAAAAAAATCATACATACACCCCCCCAAGCAAGTAGAATGATGCCTTTTCCCTTATAGAGTTTGATTCTGCAGATAGTCCAGGTGCAAGTGTCATTTTGAACAAGGCACAATTTCCTTTGCAGTGGCCTCTCAGAAAACCGAGACTTAGAACAGACCAGATTGTCCTTGACATAAATTCAGAATAAAACAATATTGTTTATTCTGGATGCACATGGGCATAACTCTGAAAAAGAGCATTCATGTGCTGACTTCAAATCATATAATTTCTTGTATGTAAAGATTCTCTTGCCCTTATAAAAGCCCAAGCTCAGGGATAGACTGCACATTTGCCCCTTAGAAACTTTAGAAACTTAGTTTTCCCTTGTAACAGCATGACCGATACCCTTCTTTACCAGACAGACTTCTTCAAATGTGAGTTTTGTCTTAACTTGGTTACTCAATAGAGCTTTTCTTTTTTTTTTTTTTTTATTTATTACCTTACAGTATCACTGGAAGTGGACCATTG
Organism: Strix aluco; assembly: GCF_031877795.1. Taxonomy (NCBI): domain Eukaryota; kingdom Metazoa; phylum Chordata; class Aves; order Strigiformes; family Strigidae; genus Strix; species Strix aluco. Next base: position 128,180,536 of record NC_133931.1, read on the forward strand.
CTTAAAGCCCCCAGATTAGTCATGGAAAAGCAGCGATCACCAGATGGCATTTTCTTGTACAAGGGTAGCAAGTTCACAGCAAGTTCTCAAAGAACCGACACAAGTGAAGGACAAGGTTTCTCCAGCAGTGTACTAGAGAAACAGCAACTTATCATAAGTAGGCACCAGTCCCCTACTGAAAGAACCCATGCACTTGGAAATCAAGTCTCACATGTGTTCCCAGATAGCACGAATACTTCTCCAAGGGCAGGAGTGTCTTTCTCATTCTCTAAAAAAGTCCCTTTGAAGCTCGAGTCTTCAGCATCAGTCTTCAGTGAGACATCTGAAGAAGGAAATGATTGTGGTGAATCTCCAAACCATAAAACAAAACAAGGTCTTGAGGGCTGTCGTTCTGGCATGCTTTTGGAGGAGGATGTGAAAGCAAGCTTGGATAAAGGGCCATCTGTTACACAAGACCAAATGGATTTGGATAACAGTGCATCAAGTCATGTAGCTGCAAAACCTAAAATGCTAAAGGAGAGTGATAAAAGTAGTGATAGAGAATTAGAAGAAAAGGTCAGTGCTCATCCTTCATTTTCCAAAGTCAAAATACAGCTTTCAGATTTGGATTTTTCTGGTTCACTTAGAGAAACAGAACAAGAGAGCCAATTGAATGAGTCTGAGCAAGTGTTAGAAACTCTCATTTCACCTTCATGTCAAGCTAGCAGTTTTTGTACACAGCTGAACACCTACAAGCACAGCAATGCCCACCTTCCTGACCAGTTACCTGAGCTCCCACAACAGCCAGCACCTGAGCTGACATGCGCAAGCAACATTAATGACAGTCCTGGGGTGGTAAAAAGAGAAAGATCTTTGGAGAGTTCAGAAACCACAAATGGGAATATGGAAACACTGCCAAGGCAGACCATCGTTAAAGAGGTTAAGCCCCAGTCATTGCCTTTCCTCCATGTAGTAAGCAAAGATGGCACCACTGCTCTGCAGTGGCCCACAGAATTACTTTTGTTTACAAAAACTGAACCCTGTATTTCATATGGCTGTAATCCATTGTATTTTGACTTCAGACTCTCTTTAAATCACAGAGATAGTAAACAGCATGAAACAAACAAAGAAAGCTATGAAGAGCACTCTATAAATAAGACTGCAGATGAAAATGAAGCCTCAGGTTTAATAAAACACAAGCAAATGTCAAATGAACAAGATAATCAGTTGTTGAAACCAAAGAAGATGAAAGGTTCCCTAAATCCAAGAAAGGCCAAGCAAAAAGCTGAGTCAGATATAGGCAAAGAAATTAATGAAAATGGTCAAAAATGCATTGAAGATTATTTGAATGAAAATATACCCAAAGTGCCTGGTTACCTTGATGTCTCACAAAAGGATTATGTGACAGAAAAAAGTCTTCATACAACACTGAGAAGACCTTTAAAGCATCATTTTCATAGCTGTGAAAGAAAAAAACAGAACATTAGAAATGAAAGCATTTCCTTTTCTGCTTTTATGTCTAGGATTAAAAAGTCTAAAGCTGCAAAATGTCATTTAGTTTATTCTGAGGAAAAACGTGAAAACCAAAATGACTGCAGATCCGTTCAAGATGTGGCCAGCTGCAGCAGTGACGTAAGTGACAGTGGAAAAGACTCTAGTGGAAGTTTCCTTAGTTACAAATCATGTTCAAACAGCAAGTATTCAGAAAATGAAGGATGTGGAAATTTAATGAGATGCTGGAGATTCCCATCTCCTCAAAAGTCCTCCTCTGACAGACATTCCAGCTATTCTGACACTTCAGTTAGCAGTACAAGTAGTTACATGAGCTACATGAGTCCCACATCAAACAATCACAGCAGAAATCATTTGCTTTTTTGTTGTAAAAGAAAAAGCAAGACAGCTGAAAGGCACAAATGTAAACACACAAAGCACAAGTGTATTTTCACTTCTGATGATACAGATGAGGATTATCTTTGTCATAGTAGAAATCACAGGACTAGAAACTGTACACAGAGGGGCACAATTAAATACCGAAGATGTTCAAGGCATAAAGTTTTACAACACAGAGACAGATCTAAACAGAGCAGACGAAGACACCAGCATTTTGGCAAAGTGCATAGTAGAAGTAGAAGTTACCATAGCTCCAAAAGTTGTTCCACCAGAGATTCAAGAAGCAGTGAAAGATCATCTGGTAGCAGAATATCAAGAGGCAGCAGTTCAGGATCCCTCTCAAAAGAGACTGACAACTGTGACAATACAGAAAGAGGTTCTAAAACTGAACCGGGAAAAGCTGAAACTGCACATTATGATTCTCTGAATGTGAATGGTCAGTCAAAAAACTTTTCCACCTGCTCTTCTGAAACCCTGGAAAAAGGCATATGTGGAAAAAGAAAGTCACTGACAGCCAGGTTACTTTTAGAAAGAGTGCAGTCCAAGAAAACCCAGGAACAAATGTGTGATTCAGAGAGATTTTCAAACATTTGTGGAGGAGAATTAAAGGATCACTCACCAAGTCACTTTGCTCTCCAGTTTTCAGCAGCAGCAGATGACATTGCAATGTTACCTGTGCAAGAGAAACTGCTAAGCATAGATGAAAATGACATGGGACATAATGAAAGCAGTTTGTTGGAAACCAGTGTGAAGAAAAACAACTTTGAAGCGTCAGAGATAACTGATGTTGCTCTTTCAACAGGCACTGATTATGATCATTGTCTTTTTAAAGACATCATTCAGATAGGAACAGGCTATCAGAGCCCGAGCATAAAAAGGAACACAGCAATAAAGGAACAATCCAATCTCTTCATTAGTGAAGTGCAACCCTTTATACAAAGCTGTGACCCAGTACCAAATGATTTCCCTGGTGCTTTTCCCTCTAATAGATATTCTGTTGTTGCTAATTCAACAGAGACCAAAGAAGAACTACATGATGTAAACATGGACTCAAACCAGGCAGAAGGCAGTTCAAACTCTCTTTGCGACAATGCTATGCAGAAGTATGATGACACAGTAAATGACCTAGAAGTGTACAGTAAATCCACCTCCTCTCCTTTAACGCAGCAGCCTATCACGTTTTCACCAGAGGAAGTAGATAAATACAGGTTGTTGCAGCTGCAAGCCCAGCAGCATATGCAGAAACAACTTCTGGCAAAACACCTGAAAGTTTTGCCTGCCCCAGGACCAGCTGCCTTGTCTGCAACACCAGCAGTTCCTGCCCTCCCTGTTCAGCAGCATGCTACTGTCACCACCATTCACCACACACTGCTGCAACGTTTTGCTGTCTCGGCATCTGTACATCCCCATGGCAGCCATCTCTCCCTGGCACACCTCCACCCCCTCTCTCAGGCACATTTTGCCCCCATATCACTTTCCCCATTAGCACCAGCCCTCATTCCCACCCACCCTGCTTTGCTGACAGGACACCCATTGCACTTGGTCTCCACCACCCCCCTCCCGCCTTCCCCACTGACCTTCCCTGTACTGCCACACACTGCATATATCCCAGCCTTATTTACACCACACCTGAATGCAGCCACACCTTCTGCTATACATCCAAATCCCTTAGTTCATCCATTATTCCAAGGGCAAGAGCCCCATCACCATTCTTGCTCTAGCCAGACCCAACAGTTACCCACAATAAAAGAAGTTTTCAGTGTTTCTAGCTATTTAAACTAGCCCCAAAAATTACACTATGGCTCCAAACCCAAATTTTAATAAAATAAATTATTCAGTGTTCAATCATGTGTCTGAGGGGAAATGTACTGCTTTGCTGAGAGCACAATGGCAAATATTTTTAAGTCCACATTCTGACTGACAGCATATGAATGTTGATTTAGTTCCCATATCACTGAGTAAAAGCTGGTTTAAAGCCTTTCATGATACTGTCACAAGGAGGATGGGGTCCAGCTAGTATCATTCGACAGAAGGTTTGGAAAAAGCAGCCTGAAGTGAAGTTTGTGATTGTCAGTAGGAATGGGACCACAGCACTCAGACATCACGGGACCAAGAATATCAACACTGATGAGTGAATTAAAGTAGCGCAATTTAAGGTAGAGCAATCTCGACACACCTCCAAGGTTTGCTTTTCTGAGTGTGTATATGCAATGGCATAGTACTTGGTCTAGTTAAGGTATTTCAGACTGAGCAAAAAAGAAGGTATCTGGGACCACAAGTTCCTGGTTCTGTCTCCTGGCCAAAATAAATTGAGGAGCCTCAGAGTGAGGGGTGATAAGTTAACACTGGAAAAGGAGGTCACAATAACATCTCAAAGATACTTTAGTGATTTTATCCCTAGGCTATGCTGCTTGGATGGTGTAAAGGGACTGCAGTCTTGCCACAAGTACAGAACAAAAAATTCCCTTAGTGTAAGGGAGCTCTGCATTGGCACAAGCAGGCTGCTATTTTTCTCCCTGAGCCAAGCATCCAAGAAAGCAAGGGAAAGAAGGGGATGAAGACAAGTTCTTTGGCATTGCCTGTCTATGGCTGTAGCATAGGGTATGTCAGGGGTGGGCTGCAGCAGCCCAGAGCTGCTAAGCAGCTAGTGCTGTCTTCGAACATCAGAGGTCCTTGGCTAAAACTGCAACACTTCTTTCCTACGAAACAAAGCCCTGATGTGTGGGAAAGTCTTGCCCAAAGAATATGTAAATATGTTTCATCCCTTTCGCAAACAACATGAACAATTGGCTGGTCCTATAAAATTATTCTGATATTCATAAAAATGCAGAAGTAAAATTCTGAGTGGAAACTGGCTCTCTAGGTCAAGTATCATAGAAAACCATGTCACAGTTCTCATCATATACATCAAGGTATATTGAATCTAAACAAATATGTCAAGATTCTCGCATGGCTTCCCAAACTCTCAACATACAAACTGAACTTCTGAATCTGCAATGTTTGAATGCATGTATCCAACCTTCAGGGTAATGCGTGGTTGAAATTGCTAGTAATAACTGTGTATCTGGAAATAGGTGAGGGCTTCAGCATCTCTTTGAATGGCACATTTTGACTATTTTTATAATGTTTCTAATTCAATGTGGGATATTTAGCATGAAATTAAGTTCATAATTATGGTTAGAGTGCAGGCATGATTCCCAATATAATTGGACAGTGAAGTGTCTGACAGACAGTACCTGTTTGTTTGGATTAGAAACATCTGAAATAATTTCAATTCTTTAGCAATAACGTAGTGGACAATTAATAATGTATCTTTCAGAATTGATGTAAAACATATTTTAAAATTTTTGGAGGATTTTATTCCATTATATCTGGCTTTCTGAGAAACTGAGAAATCTAATTGCAAATAAGTTGGATATTTAAAATACAGCTTAGGACCAATTTTCTAACTAGATTGATCCATTGCAATAGAATGGAATTGTTTTAATTTCTAAAAGCAGCTGCTTCAGCATAAACTGGTATTATGTCAAACTTTTCAATTGGCATTACACGTTGTGACTGCTTGTTTTGTATTTGCAAAGTTAAAGTTTCTTTGAATACTGAACATTTTATCCATCAAATAAAAACTGTCAACAAAAAATCTGGAGACTGAACAGAAGCAAAACATTTTTGTATTAAAAAAGGTTAGTAAAGCCAGCACCCTCAAATAACTTTCGGTTGGATTTCCAGCTGATTTATTAATTTCATTAACAAAATGGATCCATGCCATTTTGGAGTTACTTATCTTTATGGTTTAATTTTCTCATTTTAATTGTAGGGAACCTTCCTTTCATTTTTGGCTGAAAATCTTCCCAAATTTAGATATGAATTTACATATTATTTCCATACTTCTGAAAATTTATTTTATCAAAAATATTTCACTGAATGTGACTTAACACCTCTGAAAATTAATACTTGCTTGCTTGGAAGGAGATCCCTCACTCAGTGAACCACTTGGAAACATTACTTATATTCTGTAGAAAAACTCTGAATTGGACATTTTAAAGGAGCAGGTCAACCTGTGCCCTAGAAGAGGCTGACTGAACTGCACAGCCATCACCACCAGTTCAGGGCTAATACCAGCTTAAAAGATGAATTTCCAGCCCTACAAACTTTTAAATTTATGGGCCCAGTTCCATTCCTATTAAAGAAAACACAGCTGTTCTCACTGTATGTAAGAGTTCATTTGAACCCTAAGTAGATAACACGAAGACAAAAACATGGAACAGAAGAAATGACAGACCAATCTCATCTTTAATGTGTGCACACACATTTTCTATCCTTGCTTCTTACAGTGTTAATATTGTTGAAATTCCTATGGCAAGAATCCTGACCAATTGAAACTTAGTATCCTACTACATAGATCATTTATGGAAAATATATATGTTTCCCTTACTGTATGCACAATACAATGGGATTCTAGGAAGGAACCAAATCATAGGATGTCCATGCACCACTGAATACCAACAAGGATGATCTGGTAAGGCAAATGAATAGACAATAAAGATTAAATTTAATTCTTGGAACAATGGGAATTAGGATTTTGAGAGGTATTGATGCAAAAAAGAGAGATTAAGAAGGAACAGAAACAGCACAATAGCAAAACAGCAATCGTTGACTACCAACAAAGGGAATGTCCAATATTGTTCTTAGTACACAGAAGGGATTTTCTTGGAGAAATGTAATAAAATTATTAGCACAGCTGAGATCATATATTTGCTCTACTTGCATTTGTTTTTCACCAGTAATGTACTTTAAATATGTATCATTACTATTAAAAGCCTGATCTATGGAGCCGTGCTACAATTTTGATTTTATTTAAACTGATTTTTAGAAGAGTTACAATATCCTGGTGGCAGTGATATATACACTCCAAGTTAATAATCTATTTTAGCTTGATTGTATATCCTTGATACATAATCCAAGGAAACAGGTTACCCACACTGTAAAATTCCAATAACAAAAGTTTCCTGAGTTAAACAATGATAAAATTTTTTGGGTTTTTTTTGATTTTTTGATAACTGAGGCACTTCTGGAATACATTTAACATGTATATTTGTTGTGCAGATTTTCATAAAAATATCATTTGACCAGATTGATTTTAAAAGTGTTAAGTTTGTATTTAAAACTGGATAATACTCTGGCTAGTATAATATGTAAAGTAGTAATTTTGTTTT